>NC_067221.1:3679315-4353065 GCF_019924925.1 Ctenopharyngodon idella | reverse complement strand
TACACTATTCTCCTTAGAAACAAAGTCCAAAGGCATTACTACATGTTTTGATCCTCATTGTCAAGTCTCTGTTCATTTAATAGCATGTTTCCACCATATTAAACTGGCCATCAACTTAAAGACACGTCCATGTGCTTTGAACCCTGGTGTGCTGACTTTGAGTGAAAATGCCAATGCCCTCTCTTGATCACAGACTCACCTAAATCTGACATAATGGAAACTGGGCTGTGAAACTGCAGGATGTCACACTTTTCTGTGATCAGTGCAACACTGCCTCCATGTGCACAACTCACTAATGCATAGACATCTCACTTTTTTTTTTTTTTTGTTTCTGTCGAGACTGAGCTAACTTTTTCCAGCAGGCTATAGTATTATTATGTGATCTTGTTTCACTTGAGCTTGATTTTTAAAAGTGTAATGATACATGACTATGGGGAAATTTATTTGGGGCTGCCCGACATGATTGCTTGATGCTGGGAAAATCATGTTTCAGCAAGCAGAATATTTGACATTTTGACAGTTTGAGGTTCTGAATACTACAGAACGATTCTGTTTATGCTGCTGTCTCGTTATACAATGTGCTTTTTTTTTTTCTTTTGCAAAATCGGCTCCTTAAATTGGCCTACCTCTTTGATTTTCTAGTTTGTGTATGATGCATGTCTGCCATCTAGTGCCTTATTTGGAGAATACAGTCTCTCTCTCATATATATATATATATATATATATATATATATATACACCGATCAGGCATAACATTATGAGCACTGACAGGTGAAGTGAATAACACTATCAAAAGTATCTATCAAAAGTGGTCCAAGGAAGGAACAGTGGTGAACCGGCGACAGGGTCATGGGCGGCCAAGGCTCACTGATGCACGTGGGGAGCGAAGGCTGACCCGTGTGGTCCGATCCAACAGACGAGCTACTGTAGCTCAGATTGCTCAAGAAGTTAATGCTGGTTCTGATAGAAAGGTGTCAGAATACACAGTGCATCACAGTTTATTGTGTATGGGGCTGCATAGCTGCAGACCAGTCAGGGTGCCCATGCTGACCCCTGTCCACCACCAACAGTGGACACGTGAGCATCAGAACTGGACCACAGAGCAATGGAAGAAGGTGGCCCAATCTGATGAATCACGTTTTCTTTTACATCACGTGGATGGCCGGGTGCGTGTGCGTCGCTTACCTGGGGAACACATGACACCAGGATGCACTATGGGAAAACTGTTTTAATGATGTCTTTAGTACCTTTCTGGACCTTGAAAGTGTTGATTATATTTCTGTCTATGGATGAATCATATACCTTTCGGATTTCATCAAAAATATCTCAATTTGTGTTCTGAAAATGAACAAAAGTCTTACGGGTGTGGAACGACATGAGGGTGAGTAATTAATGACAGAAATTTCATTTTTGGGTTGTAAAGTAATAATTTAGTATTCAGAGATGTTAATGATGCCCATGTTTTTAGTTCTAATATTCCGACCGACAGCCAGCCAAAGTTTTTACGAACATGATAATGTGCGTATGGAGTGAACTATGTTTGATTTTTTTGGTAATTATAAAACATGCTGGAGACATTTGAAATGCTTTTTGTGTAGTTTATTATACTTATTTTACAGAATGAAGTTTATTTCGTGGCTTAAATAAATCACATGTTACTCAGAACCTGACATGTTTGTCTTGTCAAAAATGTTACATTCAGCTGTCGCTAATTCATTGACTTTTGAAAATCAGGTTCTTTTTTTTCTACCAGGAAAGGAGTGGTTTTGATAAGCAAAGTTGTAGACAATTTATTGTCTCAATACAACCAAATCTTATCTTCTAGTTTACAATCTAATGAACAGACATGTGCCGCCTCAGAGCTGATCGTAATGAAACATATCAAAACAACTCGTTTCATTAACTCTTCCTCATCACAGCTCTAAATGCAGACATTCCAATACAAACGATCATGTTTTCTAGGAATAGTGAAATGAAAAGGATTCAGAGAGAGAGAGGGGGAGGCTGTTTAAACCAAGCGTGACATTTAATAAACTTGATTGTATTCACAAAAAGAACAGGTGTGATGCATGATTGAGTCATTTTGGCTCAACAGACTGAAGCCATACAAAAAGGAACATTTGAGAGACAGCTGGAGACAGTGAGGACAGTGGACCCACAGCAGAAAACACCTGCACGGGTTTTCATTTACAAAAGAACAACGATGAAATAACATTGGCATTATTTTGTATCCTTAATTGATGTTTTGCTGATCATCTGAAAAATAGGAAGAAAAAAAAATCAACATTTATACTCAGTGCACATGCAGGTGCTTTACAGAGTGAAATGATTTGTTTTAAACACTTAGTGATGAATAAAAAACACTAAAATATAACAAAAATGCATTCATAACAAAGTTTAAATGGGGTGATTTCTCATACCTGTTCAGCCGGCCATGATATGCTTTACAAAAGCTGTGGGAGGAAAGAAAAACATAAATTAATATTCTGTGCTAATGCATGTTTACTCTATACTATTATGAGCGCAGTGTTGCTGTTTTTATTTTTTGTTTTAGACAAAGTCATGTGGGTAAAGTTTCCAAAGTTCTTGTGTGTTTCCACAGAAAATATTGTACTAGATGGGTCAACATTGCCATCTAGAGGAGAAGAGAACAATCATATTCTGATCAGAAATAGAAATATTTTTTGTTCTCATTATCACTTATAGTATACACAGATATAAACTGTGATTTTATCAGTCTGTTGATAACAGATGTTGATGTATTGGTGGACATGCTGACACTGAATGAAAGAGCTGAACAGCAGATGATGGAGTTGTAAAAGTGTGTAGAAGCTCACCTTCATAGTTTATACAGCCGTTTGCATCCTCCTGCCCAGCCATCAGCTGCTCGACCTCATCTTCCTTCATCTTTTCACCTAACGAGAACAAACAAACACACATTCTCACTATTGTAATCTACTACTAAATTATCATCTGACGATTGATTCTTGTGCCCATATTGTGTCCATAAAGTGTCAATTTATCATCTTGTCTTTGGAGTTTCTAGTCTGATGCTAATGAATTCCTAGAGTTGAGATCTGTGTTATTTTTTCTTTCTTATTATTAAATGTGTTGAATATGGTGTAGAAACAATTTTCTCTCAGAAATCAATATATTAGGAATGGTTTTGAGGAATTAAATTTGTTTTGTAATTGTCATTTGATTCAATGAAAACAACTCTTAATATCTTGCTCAGTTTGCTTCTCAAGTAAATTGACGTTGTATTAATGACAAATAAATAATATTTTGTTGAATAAAAGTGAGAGAACCCAATGTAAAGTCTAAAAAAAAAAACAGCTAACAAAACTATGATGTTAGAATGTTTTACTAACATTATCATTAAGTTATGAAAATGTTATTTCTGTTCTCTGAGCATTCAGAGCTTCCAGTTTTTTAAAATGTTTTAAAAATGTTATTTCTTGGTTATGTGAACGTTAGGGGAACATTCCATTTTATCTTTCTTCAAACATTATAGGAATGTTTGAATGTTCTCTGAATGTTCTCAAACAAGTACACTGTAAAAAAGAATTGTTGGTTTAACTTAAAGTAAATTTCCTGGTTGCCTGAAAATTTTGAGTTAATGGATATTAAAAATTTGAGTTCATACAATGAAGGCGAATGGATCAACATAAACTCAAAATATTATGTTATCTGATCCACATTAATTATTGAAGTTGACTTGACAAAAGAAAAAAAATGTAATAACAAATCATAAAAAAAAATTTTTTACAGAGTAGTTACATTTAAAAAATGTTAGAAAAATGTTAAACTAAAACGTTTCAGAAAAAAACGTTCTATGAACAATGTATAAATATTTGTGGTAACGTTTTGAGAATGTTATTAAAGACTGGATAACTAACGAACGTTCTATTAACATTACTGGAAGAATGTCTGTTCATGTTAGTTAGCTAAAGTTCAGAGAACGTTCCCTGTTAGCTGAGAAGTACTTTGCAGCTACTACAGGAATTTGCTTATACAGAAGACAATTAAATATCATCAACAGGTGCAATTTATTATTATATTGTTATTATGAATGTTGAAGCTTACCCAGAGTAGCGAGGACGTGTCTGAGCTCAGCACCCATCACTGTTCCATTCCCCTCTTTGTCAAACACTCTCAGGCCCTCAACGAAGTCCTCAAAGGTGCCACGGTCTTTGGCCTTGCAGATGTGTTGATGCATGGGCAGGAACTGGTCAAAGTCCAGCATCTTCACTTGCATATCTGCCAACAAAACCGCAAGATATGTGTCTGTGGCATGACCGGGCTCAACAGTTTAACTCTTAGGGTTTGAGAGTGGACAGTCAAGCTTATGTTCTCATCATTTATAACCTTTAGGGTGTCCAATCCTGCTCCTGGAGGGCCACTGTCCTGCAAAGTTTAGCTCCAACCCCAATGAAACACACCTGAATCAAGGTCTTACTAGGCATACTAGAAACTTCCAGGCAGGTGTGTTGAGGCAAGTTGGAGCTAAACTCTGCAGGACAGTGGCCCTCCAGGACCGAGTTTGGACACCCCAGGTTTGGATGTTGGAAGTCTGTGAGGGGTCAGGGTCTCACCTTCAGCTTTGGGTTTGCCTAAGACGTGCAGAACTTCAGCGTTGGTGGGGTTCTGACCCAAGGCCCTGATCAGGTCACCACACTGAGCGAAGGTGATTTTCATCTCGTTGGTTGGCGTCCTGTCAAACAGCTGGAACGCATCCTTAAAATCTGCAGAGAAAAAGACAATGGGACATCATCAGTTTCTCAGGCTCCAACAGACCTAAACCCTCCATGCTGCTCATGTGGAGTGAGGAGCAGCAGCTTCCTCCTGCCAAAATCGTGTTGAAATCGGACATTGCTATAGCATGGAAACGGTACTTTAAAACTCAATTTTTAGGATATCAACTTCAAATTTGGAACACAAATTGGTTAGACATATGGCTTTGATTTTATTGCAATTTTACAGGCCAAATTATTTGATAAAATATACACTCTAAAAAAATGACAACCAAAGTTGGGTTGAAAATGGACAAACCCAGCGATTGGGTTAAATATCTGCCCAACGTGATGGGCAGTTTTATTTAACCCAACTATTGTTTAAAAATTATTATACGGCTGACTTAAAATGAACCCAAAATATGTTGGAAATTAAAAATCAGATACATAATTACTAGAGGCAACAATAATAATCAACATTTACATTTATTAATAAGCAATTTAACAAAAGTTTATTGTTTAATTATTAATCTTATTAAATTAAACATATTAATAAATGTTAATTTCCAACAAACTTTGGGTTCATTTTCAGCAAGCAATACTGTCATTTTTAAACAATAGTTGGGTTAAATAAAACTACCCAGCAGGTTGGGCAAACATTTAACCCAACCACTGGGTTAAAACAACCCAATCGCTCTGTCCATTTTCAACCTAATTTGGGTTGTTTTTAACTGAGATTTTTTTAGAGTGTATATTTTGTATAAAATAAATATTTAGTTCAGGACATTTACTTTGATTATGTCAAGACATGATTTCATTATTCAGTATTTTGTCTTGTTTTAAACATCATTTAAAAGCAATACATTTACTCAAAAGTCTTTACTTGTTTTGAGAGAATAAAATTTCTGAAAATGTTTTTTTTTTTTTTTTTGTCTGAATCCACATCAGAAGCAGCAACATCCTTAAACAAGATATATTAAATACATTTAACATGCTAACATAATGCATACAAAAATCTGCCTTACCCTCAATCTGCTCAGCAGTGAATTCAATCTGCCAAGAAAACAAAAATCAAACATTAAATAATCATACAAAACTCTGAAGCTTAATAAATAACACACAAGGTTATAATTGGATTAGATGCGGTAGATGTGATTATTAATGCTTGGGTGGTATTTGTCCTTTATCACAGCTGTCAGATGTCTCTGGTTACTCAAGCTCAACCCCGTTTGTCCTGTGACTCATTGTCCAAAAGAATTTATGGGCAACCTTGGGCGTGTGTGTTCACCCGATACCCCTTTTGTCATCTCAGCACAAACTGTTACACGACATGGTTAGACAGTGATTGAAGAGACAAGATGCTTTTTATGGCCTTAGTAAATGGAAAAATGCCAAAAGATGAGCCCTACCGAGGGAACCGTTAGGATAGGATATTACCACCTAACAATGCAACTACAAATACAAACGCATGAGAGTTGTAACTTTGCATTTTGTCCTGCCAAAGATAATTGAACAGATTTACATCTCGAAACTATTATTGATGCTTCACTGCCATTAAGTGCCATTGTATCTGATTTATAAATTGCATGAAAGCATATTACCCATTGAGGCACAACCAACAACGAAAACAAAGCCACTGGATGCAGGAAATTATAGAGGTGCAGTAAATGATTGTTCTCAGGAATCAGAGCTTCTAGTGTTCTAGTCGATTGACATGCTTGCTTTATGTTCTCAACAAAAGCTGTAGATGGATTGGAAATTGCTTCAGAGTTTGGGTGGTCCATTCTGGGGTAACATAATCAAAATCACATTGTGTGGCCCAAACCTCAATGGTTTGGAGCATATATTATGGCTTCTCTTAACCCCAAATTTTCAGACTATGGAAATGTGGTGGCAATGTTGACCACTAAAATCTCTTTTGTTGCCATACTCTCAACTTTCCACCATTTCACTAGCAAAAGCTAAATATTACTTGACCTGCACAGAAAGTGATATGCTGATGATCTGTTTGAGTCTAGTGTATTTATATATCTTGTGCGAGTTTCTAAAACACTCGGATGTGGGAAAGAAGTTCTCTAACGGTAACAAAACAAACTCTGACAATTGTTTAGTTCAGTGCAAATGTCTTCTCAAATCAGTTCTGAGCTCCGCAGATTAAACAAATATGTACACAACACACCGCCACACGCAGCTGATCGGCAGACGGTGGGAGATATCATTTGGCATTCACAGCCATTATTCAACAGCAGGTTGTCTTTTTGGACGCTCTACACCCTGTTGCTTAAAATAGCGCATGGACAATAAAGAAACCAGTGGTTATCTTTGTGAGAAGGCAATATTTGTCCTCAGGAAGTCCTCCCTAATCTAGAATGAGTAAAACTCATGATGCATCAAGAGAAAGCGCCTTAAAGTCTTTGGCAGCAGGAATGATGGTATAATTAGGCTATTATTTTCACTTCATCCTTCACCATAAATAATAGGGTAACAGAAGAATAATATGACTTGTTGCTCAGTGCAAACCAAACAAACACAGCCCTTAGTCAGACTAGAAACCACATTCAGTTTGATAGAAATGAAAATACAAATCCGTTCAATAAAAACCCATCTCTTGCAGTGGATCTCAACGACTGGTACCTGAACTTCGGCTGGGTTAAACTCCGGCTCCTTGGGGGGCTCGGGCTCTGGGGGTTTGGGTGCAGCTACTGGTTTGGGCTCTTCCTTCTTCTTGGGGGCCATGCTGGTGGTTACGATGCAACACAGAGGGACAGAGACGGCACAGGGTCAGACACACTCTGGGTACAGGACTCCATGCTGCGAGACGACACTTTATCCTCAGACTAGCAGGTAAGTCCGGCCCCCTTTTGTCCCAAGAAGGTGCCAGAAACCAAGAGGAAGGCCGTAAAAGGACAAGTGCTAAGGCTTCTATTTGAGACACATTGTTCTCTCACAATAGATTCTCTCGTCCATCTGTACAGGGCCATTGAGACACCAGGGTTTGGTAATATACAGAGAAATTCAGGGTTATGGATTTTGGTCATCTTCACACTTTAAAACAAAGAGGAGCCACAGTGAGAGACACATGATATGTTGTTTTAAAGCAGCTTCACAGTAATAAGAAGGAATGTAACAGAATTATTGATGCAAATTGCATTATTTAGCTCAATTAAGTTTAAGTTTTGATTGAATTCAGTTTAATGAGCTCTACAGAAGACAATAGTGTCATTATTCAGCTCACTTCAGTTCAAGTTTTCCTCTCATCCGATGGTGTCAGTGCTGTCAAATCAACATTATTGCTGAATATTAAGTTGGGCTTGGATTCTTTATAATGCATGTCATATCTCCTCTGAATGCAGTTTTTCAACTGTTCAGGGATAAACTGGGATGTTATTCTAAATTATCCAGTGCAATCAGACACATTTACATTTAAAAGCCCAATCACTAAGATGCTTGTGAAGTTCCACATCATGGTGTTTGTTTCTTATGTCTTAGGCTCAGTAAAGAACCATCTTTTTCTCAAAAACTATATTTTTCCCATAGTGTAAGGAACTTAAAGGGATTAAAAAGTTTTCAAGTTTTCAAGCACCAATACATTTTCTAAAGAACTATAGTTCTTCTAGGAAATTAGGCTGTAAAACCCCTTTTGTTTCTAATATTTATTTTTAAGAATGTAGATGAGGCAAAGAGATAAACATTTCATGGCTGAATGAAACAATAAACAATATATGGCACGATAAGTGGTCAGTTATTGCTCGTCAGTGTTCATCCACACAGAAGCTGTGAGGGAGTTTCAGCCAATTAAAAAAGTGGTAACACTTTACTATAAGGTCTCATTCGTTAACATTATTTATCATGAACTAATAATGAGCAATACATTTGTTTCAGTATTTATTAATCTTTAGTTCACAGTGCATTAACTAATGTTAACAAATGCACCTTATGATTTTAACAATGTATTAGTAAATGTTGAAATTGACATTAACTAAGATTAATAAATGCTGTAGAAGTGCAGTTCATTATTAGTTCATGTTAGTTAACTAATGTTAACTAATGAAACCTTATTGTAAAGTCTTACCAAAAAAGTAATAGAAAACCTCTTTCTATAGCAAACTGAGCAGAGCACTAAATCACACAAAAGTCAAAACTTTGTCAAAAATAATAATTATTATTATAATCATATAATTATAATAATTAAACCTCCAAATCAAAAAAGAAAATATTATTTTGCATTCAAATAATGAAGATGATTTTGAGACTTTTTGCATTCTCATTACCACAGAATTCTCAATTCTGTTCAATTAGTGTTATTTTGATTAAAGAGCTTCTTCAGGCATTTTGTACACAAGTACTTTTTGCACAACAGTAATGAAATTAAACATTTATTGTAGTAATATTATTAACAGTCCTAAAACAAGGCTTTAATGTCCTTATTCAAAACCATAACTTCTTATTTCTTTTGATTTTTCAATGAACCCTTCTGGAGATTGGTAATGCAAACTGCTGTGCTCATTCATAGACGATGTGTATTTTTTGCTAGTTTTCCCAGAAGAAGAATATATATATATATATATATATATATATATATATATATATATATATATATTCTTAGGAGGTTTATTTTCCTAATTGGAAAGTGGTGATTTCAGATTCTCTAAGAAATCAGAATCCTTTAAGTATCAGCACTGTCTCTGATGTTTCTCCTAAAAATCTTTAGGAGAAAAGAATTTCTTTCTTTCTTTTCTTTTCTTTCTTTCTTTCTTTCTTTCTTTCTTTCTTTCTTTCTTTCTTTCTTTCTTTCTTGGAGGAGAGACAGGAATCACTGGGAGAGGCGAGAGAGGAAGAGGAGCAGGAAGGATCTTCAGCTGTGTCATATGTCAGAGCTCCGCCCACATACAGTAACTGCTCCAACAGGCTTCTCCTTCAAACCTCAGGATTCAAGTATAGGAACTGAACCCTTATATGTCTCATCTCAGCTAACAAAAATACATTCTAAGAATGTTTTGCCAAAATTCCCTATTAATTATTATTCCCTTGTTTCTGTGAAAGTTAAGAGAACATTCTATTGTATCATTCTGCAAACATTATGTAAACGTTACTATTGAATGTCTTCTGAACGTTCTGAAACACGTAGATGTTACACAACGACTAACTACATTTCAGAAATAAAACGAGTCATGAAGTATTGAATAATGTTTTTGTGCTAATCTTTTGAGAACATTTTTACTTCAAGTCTATATTAAGTCATATTGAGTCAAATGATGAGGAAATAGGGTGAGTTACACTTAACTGTTGAAATCCCTTACGAGAATAACTCTATGCAGTTTATGTGCGCAGGGCTGATCATTTGTTCTTGGAAGCAGTCATGCACCAGACATCATATTACATGATCAGCATCCCTGGAACTTTCTTTGCTCAAAGACACAATCCTTGAATAATTTCATTATTAATATATTGTATGGTATAAGGAAATGTATGACTTCATATTGCACAGTTTGTAAAGTGGTTGAGATGTCTTCTGAAACCATGAGGAGCCAAATGTGACAAATGACAACAATCTGAACAGAGTATGAGATGTTGTTGAGGTCTCTTCTGAAATGAAGGTGTATTTTTCTGAGCAAAAGCCTCCATTTGATGTTCATGCAACTTCACGGACATCAAGTCCTGGTACAAAATACTGGAGTTGTCCGTTCATCACCCCCAAGGACCACCAAGAGTTTTCAAGTGTTGCAAATGTGTGGAGTCACAGCTGATTCAACTCAAGGTTTGATGATAGATTGACAAACATGATCAGCTGTTAAAGTGATTTGTTTGTTTCCACAAACCTGTCGTCTGAAGTGTTTCAGTTTGTAACAAAGCCATTTGCTCTGCTTGATAGCTGATAATCAACTAACTAACTAACTAACTAACTACTGTAACTAACCTTTTCACCACTTTAATTTATATTGATAGTAGAGAGGTTAGGGTTAGGAATGATAAAATGATGCCACAATCTTCAATAAATGCATCTTTAAAGTGGCAACAATGCTCTGCACATAATGTAAGAATAATGCTTGTGGAATTTTAAAAATGTTGGAATAACATATAAATATTACTTTTAGAAATTTGAAGGAAAAAAATGTTAAAGGATTAGTTTACTTTAGTATTAAAATTTCCTAATAACTTACTCACCCCAATGTCATCCAAGATGTTCATGTCTTTCTTTCTTCAGTCGAAAAGAAATTAAGTTAAATTAAGGTAACTGCATTTTTAGTGCAACTTCAAAGGGCTCTACACGATCCCAGACGAGGAATAAGGGTCTTATCTAGAGAAATGATCGGTCATTTTCTAAAAAAAGTTTAAAAAATAAAATAATTTTTAACTACAAATGCTCGTCTTGCACTGCTCTGCGATCCGCCATGCATTACGTAATCACGTTGGAAAGGTCACAAAGGTGACGTAGGCGGAAGTACCGCAGTAGGCGCTCATTTTCTTCTCCAACTTCAAAATCATCTGACATCCTTGTTTTACCTTTTTTTTTTTTTTTTGTAAAGAGTGTTTGACTTATTCTTTGCACTTTGGCTTTGTAGACACTGGATCTGTACTTCTGCCTACGTCATGCGTGACCTTTCCAACGTGATTACGTCATGCCTGGCACATCACAGAGCAGTGCAAGACGAGCATTTGTGGATAAAAAGTATATTTTTATTTTTTTAGAAAATGGCCGATCGTTTCGCTAGATAAGACCCATCTGGGATCGTGTAAAGCCCTTTGAAGCTGCACTGAAACTGACATTTGGACCTTCAACCCGTACAACCCCAGTGAAGTCCACTATATGGAGAAAAATCCTGGAATGTTTTCCTCAAAAACCTTAATTTCTTTTTGACTGAAGAAAGAAAGACCTAAACATCTCGGATGACATGGGGGTGAGTAAATTATCAGGACGTTTTAATTCTGAAGTGAACTAATTCTTTAACGGACCCTGGACCTGTTAGGTGCAGTTTCCTGGCTTTAAATGCCTATGAACCTCCAATTAAATTAAACAATATAGCCACTTTCCATTATTTATGACTCCTCTGTGAACTTAATATGAAGTTCACTTCACAGCCAACCTGCCACAGATGGAAAGAACTGTGCACTGGACATGGGTATAAATGGCTCCAGCTTTGCATAACAACACAGGCTGTGTAAAGACTATATCAGGTGATCGGTGCTGAATGCATTTGAAACATGCCAGCCATGAGACCACAGAAGACAGGCCTGTAAACCATGCAAGATCTGTTTAGGACGTTATTTTAGCAACAACCTGTTGTTCACTTGGTATGAACTCTGGGAGGAGCACAGCTAAATTACAATGACAATTGTCATTTGACCCCCTCTGAAGTGACCTTCATGTCTAAAAGCAGCTGCCGGGGCTCAGCAAACAATTTACAAAGACTGTTGTGTAAAAGCAGCATGCAGAGGGCAACTCAGAAGCAATTAGACTCCCCAAAGAGGAAAATTACATTCATTTCTATTCTTCATTTTAATCTGCAGTGGAGGTTAAAGCATTCTTTATGACTCTAACCCCCAATAAATAAAGAGGGATCATTATGTATAGTCATATAATTATAAAAACAACATGAAGAGGTTTATTTAAAGCTTCCAGTTGTTCAAACTAATGATTTTCAAGCTTGATATAATTTCTTCTCATCTTAACCCACACATTTATACAGGGTTCAAATGATTCTTCCTATTTCAAATGATCTATACCCCTCTCAAAAGGATAAAAGTGGGGTCAGAATCGTAATAACCCAGTGATTAGTGCAATAGTGAAAAAAGTGAAAGCTCTACAGTGGATTTGATGTGAGGTTTCATTGTGATATGTCAATATAAACTTTGTTTGTAATTGCACTAGTTATACATACCAATGTGGAGTTTAAACTGAAAAAAAAAAAATAATAAATAAGCAGCATGTTTTGGTTTGTTGGTGAACCTTTGTCATAATGAAATAATTTTCAGATGAATAAAACATTCAGATACATATACAAAAGCAAAACAGAGAATCAAATAAAGAAAAAAATAAATAATGACAATCTCACAGTGCTACTATAGGTGTGCATAACATTGGAATGTGATGCAAGATTCAAGATTCAAGACGCAAGACGTTTTAAAAATGCATTTAAAAACATTTTAAAATGTAGCATATTGTGACACAAATGGAGTAAAACAGATTTAAAGCTGTTCTGAAAGCTGCCTAGCTGGATATATCTCTCCATATAGCTTCTAAAACAACATAAAAACCCTAGAAGATTGCTCAACCTGTCTATACAAAATCTGTTTGGGTTAGTAGAATAAGTTGACAAGTAGTTGCAAAGTCACTTATAGTCAGTAGATTGTTTGGGAGCATCGAAATAAAGTGTTAGCAGATATTAAGCAGACAGTCTACTAATACTTTAATGACTGCTAGTTGACAATGTAGTTGCACAGCTACTTGTAGTTAGTAGAATGTCTAAAGTGGATCACTGAAATAAAGTGTCACCCAAGAGTATGTAAATCACACAATTATGTGTGAATCACAACTCCCCCACTCCTTCAGCACTCAATCATCCCTATATCCCTATAACTTCACTACCATCAAACTTCACTGTGGGATCCAGACACTTCTTACTGTACTCCTCCTCTTGCAATGCCATATATTGGATGCTGTTAGATCCAAACTTATTGATTTGGTCTCATGGGAATATGGATTACCAGAAGTCTATATTTTGTTAATATGAGCCTTGGTAAAGACTAAATGTGTTTCTTATGCTTTGGCTGCAGTAGGTGTTTTCACTTCTGCATGTTGCATCTTATTGTGTGAGATGAAACAGTCACTCTTCTCAGAGCTTCTTCCAGACCTGAGACATTTGCATTTCTCCTGCTCTTTTCTTAGCTAAAAGTCACTCCTCATGAAATGAAAGCTTAAAGTGAAGGGACTTTGTTATATATATATATATATATATATATATATATATATATATGTTACTGGGGCAGTACCCTAAGGTACAAAAGTGAAAATGTACTAACGTAATGTACTAATATGTACTTTTAAAGGTGCAATGTGTAAATTTTAGGAGGATCTATTGACAAAAATGCAATATAATATACATAACTATGTTTTCAGTGGTGTATAAAGACCTTACATAATGAACCGTTATGTTTTTATTACCTAGAATGAGGCATTTCTATCTCATACATGTTAAGTCGCCATTTTGCGCCGCCATGTTTCTAAAGTAGCCCTAAATGGACAAACTGCTCTAGACAGCGCGTTTGATTGACTAGCTGTGCGTGAGCGTGTTTTTGCGACATATAAGGACACAAATTTGTATAATGACATGGGTATGACATAGGTATTACAAGGAGAGGGTGACTTATGAGGACATTACCTCATGTCCCCATTTTTCAAAAGGCTTATAAATCATACAGAATGCATTTTTGTGAGAAAATACCCACCTGTGATGGGTAGGTTTAGGAGTAGGGGTAGTGTCCCCACAATTCACAAAAACAAACCTGTGTGCGTGTGTGTGGGCAGCACGTGTTGGACAGATGTCATTGTGTGTAACAAGTTAGATACCAGTCAGCATTTTTCTTTGTGTAATGTTCCAACAGATATCCCATCCATGCTGGGATGATTTTGTTTCAGCTGCTGATTTAGGCTCCTCTCTGCTCAGGATGGTGGGGGCTGGTGTTTGGGGTAACAACACTGATCCTGGCACAGCAGGTGATGGGACATTTTCCAGAGATTTTGTTATGTTACAGGGATGAGCAGTTTTGGAAGGGAAGAGTGTCACCTACTGGCCTATATGTGTTATGTCTAAGTTTTCAGACCCAATCTACCAAAGACATATAACTCTTTGTACCTCAGAAATGTCTGTACTGTATGGAAAATATTAAAACATAATTATTTGCTAAACCCATGAGAAACCCATGTACCTAATTGACCATATTTTTTGGCAGGGGTGGGAGGAATTGTACACAGTAGTATATACAGCAGGGATCATGTTCATACATCGTACAATGTGCACCAAGCTTAAATGATCAACATAATTCATTATTCTTTTAGCTGAAGCGAGTTATGTAGATGTGGCCTGCCTTATTGCCACAATGAGACACGGTCGGAAGTAGGACTATCCGAGCTGAAATGAGTTCCAGTGAACAGTGGCGTAGTGTCTGGGTATGTAGGGTATGCATGTGCATATGGGCCCGGGTGGATTGGGGCCTGCATCCATAAAGCTGTGACATAATTTGCTTCATTGCCTGTACGGCTTAGCTAAAGTAACTTTGGCAGACTACTGAATAGCTACAGTATGAGGTTTACTTGACCCGTATCCGTTTATCTCTCAGTCATCATTGTAAAGGATTGCATCATTCAACACACATGCATATTTTTTTTTAAAAGTTTTTATCTAAAGATTTAATTAAATATTTCATTAAAAATTCTCACTATTATTTAACATGTCAGGCTTTACAGGGTTAACCTGTATTAGGGCATAGGGCACTGCATAAGTGCCTGGAAATTATGCCCAGTGTTTTCTAAGCCAGTGTTTATTTCTGATAAGAGTTCAAGCGGTGTTCCAGCTATGCTTAATTACTCCTTGAAATGTACTTGATGCAGAGTTCAAATGCAAATGGCTATGAATTTATTTCTGCTTTCCAATTATATCAATTATATCCAATTATACATCGCAGGATATGTGTGTATTTGTGTAATATATGGTTACAAAAACCATGTACAATATTTTTGTTCACTTTGTTGCGTGTAATGGTGAATTGCAGTCTGCATTTGTGAAACCTTTGATGCTTTTAAAGGTCCAGTGTGTAATATTTAGGAGGATCTATTGACAGAAATGCAATATAATACAATTAACTATGTTTTCAGTGGTGTATAAAGACCTTACATAATAAACCGTTATGTTTTTATTACCTTAGAATGAGCCATTTCTATCTCATATACTGCGGGTCCCCTTACTTGTTGAGTCGTCATTTTGCGCCGCCATGTTTCTACAGTAGCCCTAAACGGACAAATTGCTCTACAGAGCGCGTTTCCTTGACTGGCTACTCTCTGCTGTCTCAGACGACATCTTTGTCCTATGTCGGCCACCGTAGCTTCTCTATATTGAAGCTAAAATTTACACTCTGCACCTTTAACTGAATAAGGCCTTTTCCACACTAATACGTTTTCATTTGAAAACGCTTCTTTTTCTCTCAGTTTTTACCTTCTGTCCAGACTGAGACGGCGTTTGTGTCAAGGAAAACTGAGCTTTTTGAAAACCCTCTCCAAAGTGGATACATTTTTAAAACGCCGTTTTTGCGTTGTAGTGTGGATGGTGAAAACGGAGGTATTTGAAAACGATGACTCATGTTTAGTCATGTGATGCATATTGTACCCAGAGATATAGTTAGCTATACCAGCATTGTTGTGCCTGCTACTTACATTAACAGTATTGCTCAAGATAAATACTTCTTTGTAGAATCTTGGTATTACATTGCTGCAAAGATGACAGAGAATTTACTCACATTTTCTGCCCTGCGTGGAAAATATGATGACAGTTGCGGTTTAAACCCAATTTTGAGCACGACCTGGACACAATATTATGCTAATAAAATGATCGTGGCAGAAGAATAGCATGAGAACTTTATTATATCTGCTCTCTCTGCATCAACTTTTGGAAATCGCTTGAAAACGCTAGTGCGGATGAGGAGCATTTTTAAATGAAAACTTTTTTGAATGTCTCCGGATTAATGTAGACGTAGCCTAAGAGTGAAATAAAACCGACCAAATCAGAAGCTGTTGTTATTTTGTCTGTCTTTCCTCTTTGCCCTTTACTCCTTCACTCTCACTTTTACTTAATATGCTTTTTTCAGGGGCTTGGCCCCGTATTGCTGCTTGCAGCTATATTTGATAATATTCTTATTATTAGCAGCCCTATGAACTGTACATGGGAAAATGATGAAAATTGACCACATTTGGGGCCTCTAGGACTATATATATAGTAGTAGCACCATAATTAAAAAAAAAAACAAAATAAAACATTATTGTATTGTTCTTTTATTCTTTTTAAGTGGACTCCTGTGTGCCAGCTTTTGCCCACAAATTTTCAACAGTTTTTTTGTGGCCCCCAAAGCTACTGAAACCTTGAAATAATAATAATAATAATAATAATAATAATAATAATATATTTCTTAGGAGAACAATAGTGCCCTGCATACTTTTAGTGTTTGGGCCCTAAAAAAAAAAAAAAAAAACCTTAGGAAAACAATAGGGGCTGCTAATGCACTGTGCTTAGACCCTAAATATTGGCATTTAACTGTGTCATGTACTGGAATCCAGCATCCCACAAAGCCAAAGGTTAAGATAGATGACACGCATCATGTCACAATCTACTTCGTAAGCGTTCTGACACGGAAACATTTCTCAGTTGCATTAGGTCAAAGCAAACAACTGTAAGTATGGCATTTTCAGAGCAGCACACAGTCTCTCTGTGCAAAACTAACCCCCTTAGACCTCAGGAGCTTATGCTGAGGCTGGATGTCTCATAAGAGACCCAGGTGAGCCCTTCTGCGTCAGTGCCAGGGGCAGGAACCTCAGCCCAATGTTTTCCTCTTCCAGTTCAGTGGCTCTGTAACTCAGCAGAGGGCAAAATTCTGGTCTTTAACCGAGCTGGAATCAACTGCACTGTGAACAGAAAGAGAGAGAAGATTTTCAAGATCCAGAATGTAAGTATAGACATTTAATTTACACTGACATAGCCAGCATTGTATAGGCTGTAATATGCCATGTGGTACACCTCCTCCTCCTCCTCCCTTAAAAAAAACAAACAAATAATATTTATGATTTAATTGTTCATTGTTTCATTTACAAAAAAAAAAAAAAAAAAAAGGATTTGAAATATTTTTATTGTATTGTATTTTTATTTTTTTTAAATAATGATTGTGTACTAACAAATGTATTAAAAATGTAAGGGAACTCAGTTCTGCATCAGTTGCGCCGGTCTCTGAAGCATGTGTAAAAACACGCCAATTCATTGGCCAAGGTCGTCATGTGACGTCACTCAGTGTGCCGGCATGACTATAAAGAAGGGCTTACGATAGACGTCATCAGCTTCTTTGTCTTTAGGAAGCGCTCTGTGTGTTGTGTCTTATTTATTGTTGTCTGTCCCAAAGATTATTTAAGATGGAAGCAAGCAAGCATACATTTAGAAAGTGTGAATTGCCGTGTCCTCGCTTTATTACAGGTGACGATGCACACAATCATTGTGTGTTTTGTTTTGGAACGGAGCACAGGTGGTCAGCTCTGGAGGGAGTTGGCAGCATTCATTGTGATATACCACCTCCTCCCATAGCCCCGAGTTTGGGGAGTTATTAGAAGTTATGACCCGTGCCATGGCTACACTTTGTCTAGACTGGTCGGTGGAGAAGCAGAACATCTTTCAGAGCATGCTAGATAAATGATCCCTGCCAAGTCATAAACATTGCCTCTGTGTGAGCCTTACGTTTCTCCCTGATATCCATGATTAGTTGGGAGTAACTGTAATCGTCTCACATAGTCACTGGTTCACCATCGAATTATTTATTAGAATTATTTATTAGAAGATTCCCCAGGTAGAAGAAGCCCTGTAACCACCATAGGCATTGAGGTCACCCCAATAATTGGAAATGGTCAAATTGTTATAATTGGTATATTGGTAACAGTGTCTTATTCTAATTATATTTACTGAATAAAATTAAGTTTATTTACTTAATAAAAATCTTTATGCATGTGCTGGTCAAGTCTTGGTCTTGACTCGGTCTTTCCCTGCCTTGGTCTTGGTCTCGTCTTGGTCTCAACACACATTGGTCTTGGTCTCGACTTGGTCTCGGATTAGGTGGTCTTGACTACAACACTAGGACCTGAAGCAGTGAGGTCCTGCATTGGGCCTCCACCCAAACCCCCTCCTGACCTGTGGGTGTTGGGGCACAAGAGATTGTTGGAGTGGGTTTTTCTCAAACCTCCCGTAGGGAATTGAGTGCACGAGGAAAGAAAGAGCTGAAAAAAAGAGAAGGGGTAAACAATGGAGGTGGTTGAAAATCGCCGTTTATTATCTACTCTCTTGCCTGGTTTGCCTAATGATAGAGGCACATGGTGCTTCCCATAGTGGAAGTGGGTGTTGGACCAGGACTCCTGGCAATCCATGAGGAGGTATGAGTGGCTATGTTGAGCAGAGACAAGCTATCGTTCCCTTGCTATAGCAGCGATCTGTAGTTTATCGCCCTTTTCTTTTTAGAAGGCATGAAGACAAGAAATAGACATAGACTATGTCTGTTCACTCCTCTAGGGAAATGCGGCTCATTAAAGACATCCTGCTGAGACAGGGGCTTAAGCCCTGGGAATGTGTATTTCTTAGAAAGACCCCCCCTCCCCCCCAGATTGAAGTGCAGGTATGGCTGCATGCCTCCGGATTGGACTGCTTTCTAAGAGCTTTATGATGTTGAGGTGTGTGAAGGACAACCCACTTGTAGGTATTTTTAGTCACTTTCAGTAAAAGACTAAAGCTGGACATGGTTGAGGCTATATGTCTACACCAATGTAGCCCCTCCAGTTCGCTCCAAGCAGGACGCAAACCCAGGCCCGTCCGCATGGGAGTCGGACGCTCTAACAAGGAGGCTAAAGGCTATAACCTCTAGCGTCAGTCGCTAGAGCATCTTTTGAGATCAGGGGAGTGAGGTTTACACGCACAGCTCTTACTAGCCTACGTCTGTTACACATAGTGGGTATTAACATTCCCATAGCGTCAAAAACTGATGGAGCGTTGAAAGGGAACATCTTAGGCCTAGTCTACATGTACATGGATATTTTTTATAAACAGAGTTTTTCCTCCTTCATCAAAAAAAAATCGCGTCCACATGAAAATGCAAAAACATGCTATGAAGCGCCTGTCAAGAGCATGCCAAACCAACATGTGGCGATATAACCCTAACCGTAAAGCCATGTTGGCCAATCAGAAGCCTGGAAAAAAGGTTATTGCTGGTTCTGATGTCACAAGCCAAAATCTCCATGTGACTACGGTGGCTGGTGTCTCTATTTTCACGTTCCG
Source organism: Ctenopharyngodon idella (assembly GCF_019924925.1). Classification (NCBI taxonomy): domain Eukaryota; kingdom Metazoa; phylum Chordata; class Actinopteri; order Cypriniformes; family Xenocyprididae; genus Ctenopharyngodon; species Ctenopharyngodon idella. Next base: position 4,333,264 of record NC_067221.1, on the reverse strand, counting down.
TGTAATAGAATCGCCAATAACTAGGGCACTTTCAACAGGATTCTCAGTGGGTGTATCACTGAGTGGGGAGAACCTGTTTGATGTTCTTATTGGAACGGAAGAGTGGTTTTTTCCGCGGCTAGGCCGCCTCATCGTTACCCAAGTGCCCTGCTGCGCGGGCTCTACAGCCGGAACCGAACAATGTACAGAGTTCATTAAGCTAGTCACATCCAAAACAGTATCTGAAGCCCTTACATTCTTACTATCCTCAATTAAAGTTTGGATGTAATTGTCTCTAATTCTGAGATTTTCTCTGTCAGCCAGCCTGACTAACCAGAGTTTTTAAAAATCTTCACCCTGGCAGGAGTTTTCAAAAATGTTCGGTTTCAGTGAACGGACACTGCGTTTGCGTGTGGACGAATGGTCAAACCGCATTGAAAAAGCTGCGTTCGTGTGGACAGTGACTTAGGGTCATGTATGTAACCTGGTTCCCTGAGAAGGGAAGGAAATGCTGCGGTGTGTTGTCATACTTCAGGCATGCCTGCACATATTCCTTCAGACAAATCGAAGCTGATGATGTCTATCGCTTGCACATCTTTACACTGTAAAAAATAATTTCATGTTTTGTTATCACAACTTTTTACAAATCTTTTGTCAAATCAGCTTAGGTTTACAAATGTTGTTAAGATAACATCATATTTTGAGTTTCTGTTAAATAAACTAATCTTTTTCTTTGTATCAAATCATTTTGTTTAAATGAATTCAAAATTTTAAGGCAACTTACTTTAAGTTAAATCAACAAATAATTTTTTGCCAGTGCATTGAGTGACGTCACCTGACTGCCTCAGCCAATGAATTGGAGTATTTACACGTGCTTCACACCAAAGCTTCAACACCGGTGCACACCAAAGGCATTACCATTGCACTAGCAACTGATGCAGCATCTCTTTCCCTTCTCAGGGAACTGGGTCACATACGTAACCCTAAGACGTTTTTCATACAGCTGAAGACACCCAGCAAATTGTCAATCAAACTGAAGCAATTATTATAAATCATGACTTTAAATTTCAGAGTGGCATAAAAGCTCAATTTGTCATCCTTGGAAAACAACAATCACAGCAACAATCAATGAAAAGTTATTACAGGGACTGCCAATACAAAAATACATTACACTCAAAAAAAAAAAAAAAAAAAAATGCAAGGGCGCATTTAGAAAGCTACTTGCACCAAGGCCTGACTGTCTAATTTCAGAAATGAACAGCTCTCTCAACCTTAAAGAGGCTTAACTGTCATCATATAATACTCATCATCTCATCTGCTCTACTGCAGAATGCCACTGTTTGTTTTGCGCTAAGTAGGGACTTGTGCTGTAGGTGGATTTTAATGTTGCCAGATGGCAGGCAGAGATCAGAGGCTATCTGTTTCAATGACAATATAGCGACTAATGGGGATACTGCAATATCAACTAGAATGATACAGGCTTAGAAATGTGCAGTGTGTGTGTGGTGTATGATAGGAAAATGAAATTGCCGCCTGCCTTTAGATCTTCACTGCAGGGGCTTAGTGTCACTGTAGGATTACTGAGAGGTGTTAAATAACGTGCGGTCCAATGATGCCCTTTCTTCTTGCACTGGACCTGTAAGGATACTTATCATTTTTGAAAAATGATAATGGCTCATTTGATGTGAAAACTTCCCAGTTTAGAACCATATAAGGATAGGATTATTTTTAATAATTTTCAAACATGCTGTTGTGACTGTGAGTCATTCCCTAAGCTTCAAACATGACATTAAACTTCTGCAGAGGCAGATTTACAGTGCAAAATGAGCTTTCAAAGGTTCTCAGTCAGTTCTATTTCAAACACAACTCCCAAAGTTCCGTACTGGTCTGCTATCATTTTTGAGGGTGTTGGGGAAGCCCAATGTTTAGGAAAGACTAAAAAACATGCCCTTCTAGGTTAAATTTCACTTTACAGATGACAATAGAGAAACTATGAGGAGGAGTTTATTATGTGGTTTTATAGCAGATTTTGGCAAATATCTAAACACCCAAATATCAAATTTGTATCTCGACAAAATATTGTCATATCCAAACAAACTATACATCAATGGAAAGCGTATTTATCTAGCTTTCAGATGATGTTTAAATCTCAATTTCGAAAAATTGACCCTGTGGTCCAGGGTCACACACACACACCTATATATATATATATATATATATACATACACACACACGGTAAAAAGAAAATTTAATTAAATGGTACAATTGTGTTAAAAGACTGAAATTGTTCAGAAGAAAGAAATTGTTAAAGAATATTTGTTTAATGTTTGTGTAATGTTTAATGTTTTACCCATATCATACTGTTAGAAGTTTATTATATGTGATACTAATATTGAGTTTCAGTTGAGCCGCAGTTTCAGTGTAGGAGAAAAATGACTTCTCTTCTCTTATCTTGAATGTAAAATGGAAATAATATCATATTGCTATTCCATATGCACTCTGTCAGACTACAGATTAATCTATTGATATCACGAGAATGGCATTTTTCCCCCTTTGAGAACACTATAGTGCAGGAAAAACTCCCCTTTAGTTAGAGTTTTTGAACTTCTGGCAGTCAGTTTGTATTGCTCCTAATGAGGGAGATGGTCTTCTAATCAGTGAAAAATGTCATATTTTTATTGAGCCTAAAAAAAATCTTTTACTTGAATCACTAAACTTCAGGGATTTATAGTATAATCAAGTGTAAAACAACCTGGAATGCCAAAGCATTGCCTGCTCAGTCAATGTACTAGAATTTCTACTCATGTGAAATGAGCGGAACCGTTCACTTTCATTTACATTTACTCAGGGAATAGTTCATGGCCAGAGGAAGAAACGCTGATTTTACGCTACCATTTATGAGACGTTTCTCTGCTTTAAAAATTCTTCCAAACAAAGCGAAAACAGAATCAACCTTTTCATGTTTTGCATGTTGTTTCTGAATGAATCGTTTTACAAATTACTTTTAGGGGGCTAAATCTTCCAGAAATCACCTGTGAAATGTTTGACAATCTGTTAAGACTATTATAATCAAAATTAATGGAATAGTTCACACAGTCAATAAATTTATCCCAGTGAATACGTAAATAAATTGTAGTATGTTCTTCATCCCAGCTAACAAAATTTTGTTATAAGAACGTTCTCTAAATATTCAGTGTTGGTTCTGGGAACGTAATAAATGTCCTGTTTTCTTGACATTAGAGGAACGTTTTTTTATAAGGTATGATGTTGCTTAAACGTTCTTTCAACTTAAATTTGATTTAAAATTCAACATTCTAGGAACGTTGATTCGTAACATTCCAAGAACATAAAAATGTCCAGTTTCCTTAATGTTAGTAGAATGTTATTTAAAGGTTAGTATGACGTTCCTGAAACAAACCTGCTGTGAACAAGCACTGAAAGAAAGAAATAATAACACAAACTACAACTTTCTTCAGCTACAGCCTTAGATGAACTGAAGATAAAAGATGTTGATGTCTTACTGGCAATGATTTGTTTGTTGATCAGTGTTTGATTTAGTTGGGCTCTTGACCCTTGCCTTTTGTTGAGTTGCGTCTTTATCAGCAATTGCAGCTGTTTTACAGAAAACATTTCTGCATTGATAAAAGAAAATTATATGTCTGTTTTAATAACAGACAAATGACTGCATTAAGGTGGTTTAAACAACTGTTGTTTTTTTTGTTTGCTATAATTTCTGATTTAAGGAATTGAAATATCATTGAGAAATATAAAACCCAACCAAAATATTTTGTAATGCTTTTGGTTTGTCTCATATGTTGATGTTTGTGAGTATATAAATAACACTGTCATTGTTAACTTTCTGTTTTGTGCCATTTATACATTCACAGACATCAACATTCGGCATATGAAACACAACAATGGTGACCTGTTTCATACCAGCATGCAAAACACATTTGTGGCTCCCAGCATGCATTGCGGTATGAATAAATTATGCAGCTGAATTTTTATTGTCACCATTGTTGAGGTTTGTATGATGAGTGCTGATGTCTAAGTGTGTTGTATTTAACTTTAAAATAGTTTTGGACAATCTTACACAAATCACTTCAGTGTTACAAATGATTTTATCACATCTTTTGAGTTTGTTATTTCTCAAATATCATATCAATTCTAAAAGTAAACAAAACTGCAGAAAAAAACAATAAGTTGTCTGTTATTAAAACAGACATGTTGATCTGTTTTATCAATGTAGAAATGTTTTCTGAAAACATCTGCAATTGTTGATAAAGAAGCAACTCAACAAAAGTCAAGGGTCAAGAGCCCAACTAAAGCAAACACTGATCTCCATGATGGTGACCTCAAACGAACCTCTGTTAATTCTCAATAAGATCTTCTGTAGACGTCTTACAGAAATAAAGTCAGTCTGGTTAGTAATAAGTGAAGCTGGTAATGCTGTTTGTGGAGTTGTTTAATCAGATCTTGAATGTATTTTATCTTCAGTTCATCTAAGGCTGTGGCTGAAGAAAGTTGTTGTTTGTGTTCTTATTTTTCTTTCTTTCAGTGCTTGTTCACAGCAGATGTTTAAATGATTGTAAGAATGTTTCAGGAACATCATACTAACCTTTAAATAACATTCTACTAACATTAAGGACATTTTTATGTTCTTGGAATGTTACAAATCAACGTTCCTAGAATGTCTGTTAGCTGGGATATTGATTCAGAAGATATTAGCCAACAGATCTGGTGCTTTTATAATGTATTTTGAGCTTGATGGATGTGGTCACTTTCAATTTAAATTTCTAATATTCTACAAAAACAACAGCAGCAGCATCAGATTTGGAATTACTTTTTTTTTTTTATCTTTAAAGCCCAATGAACATAGGCATTTGCTATAGCTAATGTATAGCCTAATTATAATGTATAATTTATATTATGAATAAATAAGATAGCCTAACTCAAACAGAGCAGCCTGTGAACGAGAGGTGTGCTATTATATTACTTTTCTAAGCGATCAGACTCGTGATTTTTCAATCAAACTGCTTGCTATAGTATTGTAACTTTTGTATGCATGCACTACAGAATGTAAAATAGACTTGAAAGGCAACTTATTCTTTTCATTCCAAGAAAAAAAGTGTGTGTGTGTGTGAAATAAAAATATAGGCTAAATCAATAATAGATCAATAATACAAACGAAGCCAAGTGTGTAAACCAAGGTGTTGTCAGAAGTAGACTTGACTATTTAATGAAAAAGCAAATATTAAAAAAAAAAGCAAATATTGCTGAAAGATGTATTTCAGAAGCCAGCGAGAATTTAAATCCAAACGTTACCCAGCAATGAATTTGCATATATTCATCAGTTGCATTGCACGGTGTCGACGCGGACCGCTAATAAACGCTCTTTTGCCAACATAAAGTACAGCACTGAATGCGCAGCTTGTGCAAAAGGGGCGGGAAGCGCGTGTCGTCTTGAGTCGTGGTGTAATGAACCCCTGGAGACCGTGAGCCAATCAAATCCCTCACCCTTTCCCGTAAGCCAATCAAAATCCTTCACGCCTGTTAGCGATACCTGCCTCTACTTCAATATGTACTACACTCAGAGGTTCAGTGAGGGTTACCGACGTGTGCTAGTCCGGAGCCGTTTTGTCAAAGAGGACAACTTGCCTAAAATAATCTGAAAAGATTCTTTTTTCAGCGGTGCGGCGTAACGTGACGTTAACTGTGAAGTAAACGTAGGATTTTTTTATTTTTTTTTAATTGTAAAAAAAACCCATTACTTGGTCACATTGTGTTTGTCTCGTAGCCTCAATGCGGCTGTCAGATCCACATCTGCCTCAAAATTAAAGCGAAGATCCGTTTAGAAATAGATGTGAAAACTTTCAGTTCATTTTGAAACTAGCCGCATGTTTTTTATAATTAACGTTAGTTTACATAAAACGAACTTTAAGCGAGCGAAGTCACGTATTTCATTAAAGACAACATTTGCGCTTAAAGTCTGTCAGTTCAACTTGCAGACGGTGTTGTACTGATAAAATATATTTTCCTTATTGTGGCTTTAGTGTGTATTTCTGTTAGATTCACCACATCGCTCCATCAGTGTCCGCTAAAACAGTTCAGCCGATAGTTTTACCGTTATTTTTTGATGTCCTGAGAGAAGCCTGAGGGACACCGCTTTATTATGTCGCTTTTTTTACAGCAGGCTGAAGGGAAATTTAAAAGACCTAAAAATAAAGTGTCGGTTTCTACTCCACAAAGAATCATTTGAACTTCCTACCGCAGAAGGAGAAGGACATAAATAGTTCTGACATGTGGATGTAATTTCAGAAAAAAAGGCAGACAGATGCAGAGAAATAAAACGCGAGCGGGAGAGAGAGAGTGGGAACAGTTTGAATCGAGCCTGCAGATCTGTGACAAGGAAAAGCCGTGAGAAAATATTCATAATTTTACAAGCAAACGATGTAATGGGAGGGGAGCAGATGGAGGCGAAATGACTGGCTCTTTGACGGCGCTTAAACAGACGTAAACATCAGAGAAATCCCATTTAAGCTGACATCAATTTACGTGAACTTGAGTCGGGATGGGAGCCACGCTGATCGTACACACTTTAGGTTTTCTCTTTTGCGGCACCTTGCTGAGTTTCGTCTATGGTCTGGTAAGTTTCTTTCTTTCTTCCTTCTTTCTTCCTTTCTTTTAAAGCGCTTTCTGATGTGTCTGACTCACTTTCTTATACATGCACAGTAACACTTATAACTGCAAGACTGTCAAGAATCAAGGACACAGTGGTAATTATTTAAAGATTGAGTTGCATTTCGGGATACCACTAGCCCTAGGCTGTGCCAGCCTCTTCTTTTAACTAAGATTATCTTCTAATAGCCTTGTCCAAAGAATCGATGTTCGCAGCCTTTCTGTCGTATTTTCCACTAGCTTTATCACGTAGACTGAAGATGCTGTATTTGTCCTTTTATGTTCATACTAAAACCTCAAGCTGAAGACAGAGTCCACACCATATAAACGTAATTTACCTACTGTTGCCTTCACATTGGCAAAACCTTGGTAGATTTCCCTTATTAAAAACAAAAACTATATATATATAAACGGGGATTTCTGATACCATGGTGATGGATGTTCACTCAGTGATGTGGCGGGTAAAGGATGCTGCTCTTTACAAACTTCACACAGTCAGATATCCACTATATAATTAAAGCCACTCTATGGTGAAAGCTGCAATTTGTCACAGCATGAGATTGTGCTTTGTTTCTCACTATAAGCAAGATCAATAACATGTCAACAAGTCAACACTGTATTTCATGTACACCAATCTATTCTCACTCACAAAGCCATCAAAAACTGAAGCATGGTCAAGTGCCACGCATGGCAATCGCTCACCTAATGTGACAGATGATGATGCATTTAATCATTTGCATAAAATGATTTTTTATATGTGACCCTGGAACACAAAATCAGTCATAAGGGTCAATTTTTTGAAATTGAGATTTATGCATCATCTGAAAGCTGAATAATAAGCTTTCCATTGATGTATGGTTTGTTAGGATATGACAATATTTGTACGAGATACAACTATTTGAAAATCTGGAATCTGAAAAAAAAAAAAAAATCAAAATCAAAATATTGAGAAAATTGCCTTTAAAGTTGTCCAAATGAAGTCCTTAGCAATGCATATCCATTCACAAAAATACATTTTTGATATATTTACAGTAGGAAATTCACAAAATATCTTTACTTAATATCCTAATGATTTTTGGCATAAAAGAAAAATCTATAATTTTGACCCATGCAATGTATTTTTGGCTATTGCTACAAATATACCCGTGCGACTTGTGACTGGTTTTGTGGTCCAGGGTCACATATATACTTTCATATCTTTGCGCACATAACCCTAACCTTACCTTCAGGACTGGCCCATGGTTTTGTGGGGATCCAGGAAAGATTATGAAAATGGGCCCCACCAATATCACATAATATTAAAACTATAACACTACAGACACTGGAATAAAATGACTAAAAATAAGCACACTGTAGGTTGTTCACATGTCCATGTCCATTCTTCAACAAATCTGTGTGAATGTGGCTCTGTGTATGTTAATGACTGTTCACCGTTAACTAAGTCTTTCACTATTTTTAATCACCTTTTAGCATTTATCAGTTCACTATTTCAGTTAAATAGTGGTGTGACAAGTAAATTATTGAAAGTACAAATCAATTATGTAGAGATTAACATGAGGTCATAGTAATTTTATTATAGATTTAATTTTTAAATTAATTTGAAATTTGATATTGAAATTTTATTTAAACAACAGTACAATAGTTAATACTATAATATATATATATATATATATATGTATATGTGTGTGTGTGTGTGTGTGTGTTTATAAATGAATAAATATAAAGACTATATATGCCTCTTAGAGAGCAAATCTTTAGACAGGTTAGTTAATGTACAGATTAATTGCTCACATTTTCGCCCTGATTTTTTGCGTCTTTATGTTGACAGTCTTTGAATTCATTGCCCAGATTATTCTTGAGAAAACGGGACAAGCCTTTGGCAAAAGAACCACTGTTTCTGCCATCCAAAACAAGAAATTATTACTTTGCGGCTTTTTGAGATGCTTTCTGTGACCTATTTTGTGCATTTCCGACAATTTGAGCACATTTGAGGAAAGTTTGAAATCTGTGGATAATAATACGGTACTCTGTATACTAGCGATGCTACGTGACATGAAAAAATTATACAGATTACCAATACATTTTTTTCACTGTTTGCTGCATCTTTGTTGATGTGGCCTATTTATAATGGCTTGGAGACTGAAGTTGTTTGTCAGGTATTTGTCATTTGGTGATTGAAATCTTATACTGTACTGCATTGTTTTGGGCTGTCGCCTTCACTGTGGTTTTAATTAACTGTGTGTTTGTGTACTGTGTTGTTGGTGTGTCGATTGCATTTTGTCAGTGGAGAAGAAAGAATGTTTATTCAGCAGTAACTGTACTAAAACCATCATGTAAATCATGTGACGACCGTCTGTAACGCCTGTAGGATAAGCTGGCACTGCCTACCCTAAACCTAACCACTTCTCAACAATATAAACCACATAACAGTACAGTCATGGAAATTTATTGCAAAAACTGACCAAAAAACGGTACAAAAGTGTCACAAACGGGTCATGTTGCATTCCAAGTCTTTTGAAGGCATGCAATATATGAAGGCATGCAATGTATAATAAATATATAATAAATCTGAACCTTAGCATGATGCATTCGTCAGTCATGAAACACACGAGAGCCAATGGCATTTCACAATCAAAGCTGATGTAACGATTCTCCAGCTGGCAATTTTTTAAATGTTTATCTGTTTTAGATCTGTTCCTAACGTAAAGCAATCATTAGGCCTCAGAAGAGTTTAAATATATGTAATTTTTAAATAAATTGTGACTATGTTGCTGTTTTTTATTTTATAGGCACTCAATAATTTAATATAAATACAATTATTGTGGCTGTTTAAACTGAAATTATGTCCAACATATATGTCATGATGACCAAATTAAACCCTATAATTTCATAATGATAAATTTTCCATTGACACCAAAGGTTTCTCATTGAAAGCAATGGAGTTCCTAGGGTCTTAACAGTGACTCTAAAGGCACTTGACCATGCTTCAGTTTTTGACGCTCTGAGAGTGAAAACAGGTTGTGTATACAGTTGTATGGATTGTGCCTCTGATTTTTCCAAGCACATTTTCTAAAATGACAGGTTTTTATCTTCAAAGGAGAGACAGAATCTGGTCGAGCATTAGATTTGCCATTTAAGGAGCCCACAGCTGAAGTCTGTTAGAAAAACAAATAAAGTGCCAATTCAAGTACGTTGGAATAGCTCCTAATTGCTTTAGATGCTGTTTGTGATAAATAGAGCTTATTTACAAAGTGCCTTAAGAGTACCTGAGTTTGAGTTTAACTTGTTTTTTGGGTGGTTGCTGGGGTGTTTCTTTGTTGTTGCTAAGGTGTTATGGGTGCTTTTTGGCACATTGCTATGTGGTTACTGGGGTGTTCTAGCTTTTTTTTTTCTTAATATTTATGGTCCACCAGAAGCAGTGTGATTTTCTGTAGACCCAACATTATACTGGCTTAAAGTAATTCCCCTTGAGTAAAATATACCAAAATTGCATAGCTCAGATGTATTTTTCTTTTGTCTTTATTACACTAATACAATATTTTGCTGATTTTATAATTGGTTTGCATACTGTCTTTTACATTATTGAATACATTAACATACCTTCACAAATTTGCAGTCACAGTACATGTACACCAAAAAAGCAAACAAATCATTTCATAAAACTAACATAACTGCACTTTGACTAAAAAACAGTTGTACAAAAGACAAACATATTGAACCGTAAACAGTTCTACTGCTGTGTCACATTAAAAGCTAGCAGAGCTCTGTTAGACATGTCATTGCAGTCTACATGACAGAATAAAAACTGGTCTCATCAAAAACAGTTTTTGTCTACTCTATTTTATCAGCTGATCAGTTTTTTTAAAAAAAAATGCAAAAGGACTGTAACAAGAAGCAGCTTCCATATTGAGAGCTGGGACAAAGTCCCATTCAAGGAAAGTCTGTTCACTCGGCGGCCATATTTGCAACGCCTCCGGGCAGCTCTTTCGGGCATCCAAGACCAAGTCCTATCTATTTGAATGGGGGAATCCTGAAATCTCAAATATTGCTTGGTGAACTCGCAATTAAATTACATATTTCAAATCAGCAACAAAATCTGACATGAACTGCCCCATAAATGTGGTTTCTTATACTCAAATAGCGTTACAAAAAGCTTATTTTTCAGACTAGACGAGCCAATGTGCATGTGCAGCCCTAAGTGTGAGTCTCAGGTTTCTATGGGAACCGGAGCTTCTACGGCAGCTGCAGTGACACAATGACTTTATCAGCGATTGGCTCTTTTACTTAGAAGGCGGGAAGTATTATTCCGCCATATTGTGCATTACAGTTTCTCCCATTCATAACTAATAGGGGTGAACCGTCTTTCTATATCTATAGTCTTTGGCTGGGCTCACTTTTGGAAATAGAGTCACTCTCAAAGTGCTCGTCTTTAATCTCATTCGAATGAGATCAAAATTAATGAATTCATTAAAACCAGAATCCCAAATACTCAAGTCTGAACTCATGTCTGAAAACATGTTTTCAATACTAGGATGCACAGATTGAGATTTTTCAATTCGATTCCGTTTTTTTTTTTTTTTTTTTTTTACAAGCAAATTGCCTGATTTCGATACAGTTGCCGATGTTTTTTTCTTAAAGAAAATTTATTTGTAGTTTACTTGCTTTATAACAGGCCATACTGGCCTTAAAAACATGTTTGTAGCCATTTGAAATAACAGGCAACCGCTGAATTTAACCGTGATCCAAACAAAGATGTTACACAAATAGCATGAGCAGTTATATTTGATTTCAATTAGATTGTATAATTTCAAGATTTAAAATGAAAGCAGAATGGTCTGATTTTAGATTTGTGAATTATAAAACATATAACAAAACATATAATAAAACATATAACACAAAACAAAAACAGCAGACTGAATGAAAATGCAGATTCACTCTCCAACAGTAGGTGGCGCTTATGGAACAGCAGAAATTTTATATCGTTTTTAATACATATTGCCTACATTTAAGCTCGTTTAACAAATATTAGAAGTAAAAATTAAACATTTAGAAGTAATTCAAGTGTAATTGACAAGTCTCTGTTTCCATCGTAACAGCGCTGGATCTCGTAATGGAGGCGGCTCGTGTTCCGCGGGGGAACTGCTAACTTCAGACCGCCGCCTGCGTTTCACTCGTAGCCGAAAAATGCTGTGACTGACTCCATAACATGTCCATAAATAATCAGTGTACAATTCTGAGAACATATTTTAACATCCTAAGTATTTATATTCTGTATCTTTTTGAATAAAATCATAAAATTTTATGCAAGGCATCAGGCATTTCTATCGTGTAGGTGACTCACATCACGCCCCTGTATGTTGTTTTGCATAAAATTAAATGATATACAGAACAATAATGAATAAAACAAAATAAAATAAAACACAAACCTGTATTTTACCGAAGACATGCACCAATTTGACGGAGCTGCACTGCTCTCTCCTGAAGAGGGCGCAAAAAGCCTGCGATAAATAACTCAACCCCTGGGTTGTTATGTCTGACCCAGGATCTGGGTAACACAAAAACTACCCAAACACTGGAAAAATAACCCAAAAATATGACCCAAAAGGCTCAACCCAGGACTTAAAAAATAACAGAAAAAGAAAACCGTCTATTCCCTTCATAGATACATTCATATAAACCCCAACCCCCAAATCAATATTTATATTTTTCTTCCAATATTTTGAGCATCATGAAAAGTGAGCTTGCTGTGTCTTGGACAGTATTTTCCCTCCTCTCCTCTTTGCATCCGTCTTCAGCGTGTCCCGTCTCTTGTCTGTGTTAACGTCCTGTTTACAGACTTTGTGTTATTTCAACACAAATTAAATTTTGGGAAATGATTGCAGTGCAGTTTGTGTGCAAGTCCGGAATAGAGATCAGCCAACAAAATGAAAAACCATTATTTGTTTGGTGTGAAAAATGTCCGGGTCCAATTTATAGGCAGTCGACCGGTGCATCTCTATTTAATACATCAACCAGATCATTAACAGGAAGTCATGATTAATCTATAACCTTCAGAAATCTTCTGGTCCTCCAAACCAGAGATCCCATTTTACTGGTCCTTTAATCTAAACTACAGAAAGAGATGATAAATTAAGCATGCATCATTTTGTTTGGAACAATTAATTGTAAATGTATTAAGACCAAGTAATTGACAATCATAATGACTAGATGATTTAAGAAACAATCACCAATAGTTGATGGTGCTGCTGGTTTAAGACTATTTAACCTTTGGGCTGTGATGAATTCATTTATTTGAGTGTTGATACTGCAAGGTTGTTTCACCTTCTTACGTTTCAATACGGCTGAATTAAAGGGATAGTCCACCCAAAAATGAAAATTTTGTCATCTCACCCACGTCGTTTCTAACCTGTAGGCATTTACAGGTTAGAAAGCAGATATTTTGAAGAATGTTGATAACATGTTCCCATTGGCTTCCATTGTATTTTTCTTGTCCAAACTGTTTGGTTAACAACATTCTTCAAAATATCTTCCTATGTGTACCTCAGAAGAAAGGATAAAGATCCAAAAGGCTCTCTAACATTCTAACAATGAAGAAAAGCCAACAATTGTGAGATAAAACCACTACATTAATGAAAAAACAGTTTCAGTCACATGTGATCTTTCGCAATGCCCAATAAACAATACTCTGCGCAGGAACCATCTTATCTCTTCAAATCCTTGCAGCAACATTGAATTATCATAGAATTATCTACTGATTTTGCAAAGCGAATCAACACTGATATTGTTTAACCATCCAAATTTTCAACATTGAATGAGTTTTTTTTTCTCTACACAATTGTGCATTCAATTACATTATAATGTACAGTTATTTAAAATTAGATCAACCTATGACAATACTGACTGAATCACTGATTTAAGGCCCGTTCACACCAAGAATGATAACTATAAAGATAAATATAATGATAACTATATCAGCGCATACTTGAAGTTTACTGACGTGTTTGTGACTTTTGTTTGTGTTGTTTTGTATTTACTGATGACAGTAAAGAGATAAAATCCCACAAGTTATTGCCGATCATTTTCCAAAGCTGTACCAAAGTTAAGTAGGATCACATTTAGGTCACACAAATATCTGTTGAGGGAATTATAAACCACCTGACAATGATGTAAAGGTGCCAGAAAAGTAACGGTCGAGTTCATATGACCTGCGGTGGGTCTTCAGAACTCATTTATGTCACACTTCAAGTGAGACAGGGTTAGCTGCAGGTCAGAGTAATGTGCATGCCGAAAGGAGCTTTCGTTCCTCCCTAAAAGTCCAAACGTCAGAATCAGCACAATCGGTGACTGTTGTAAAATGCAGTCTCTACTGTTGCTAAATTGTGGGACGTGCTTGATAATAAAAAGAGCTATTAAAAGCACAATAATCCACGTAAGAGACGCTGTTTCCAGCTTCAAGGTGGCTTTCTGCATGTGCGCTCTGAAACGGACCGCAACTAGACAAGCAAATTATACTTCAATCTTCATTTGTGCATCTAAACAATCAAATACACACAAAAATATGTCAAAATGACCGGCTCTGAGAGTATTCACTTAAATCGAGTTTATGTCCTAAATGGGCGTACATAGTTGGGAGAAAATGTGTATTAGCCTATTAGATGTGTATTTGTCTTTACCTTAACACCTTTAACACAGCTTAATTAACACTTTGGCTGCCAAAAAAAAAAGCATTTCTGGTCACCAGCAGCTCTAACCAGCACAAACCAGCCTGGACCAACATGCTATTCATGCTGGTTATGGTGGATTTTGCAGCAGGGTGGTAATGGCACTAGCAACTGCAAAACCTCAGGCTTATATTAAAGTGCCAAAAGAAACATAAATGACAAAAAGCATGTTGTGTCTTCCGCCCAAGCTGTAGCGTTAGTATTTCACTTACAGTACCAGGCACTGGCACCATGCATTTTAGCCATATTTTTATATATGAATGAAATCATGTTTTGACATTTGTGGAATAAAATGTTATCTCTATGCTAATAATGTGTATATATAAATAAAACAAAATAACAAAAATGATCATAAAACTGTGTTAGTGTTATTTTTCATTAACGAAATCTATGATGAAAAATGTTCGTCAACAAAGTTTTTTCCCCGTTTTGCGACATGTGTCTTTGTGTTCATACCCAAGCGATTTTCACTGGCGATGCGCCGAGTGAACGTGCAAATTCACTCCCTGACAGTAGATGGCGCTTATTGAAAAAAGAAAAAAGTTACAAGCCTATGTACATGAAAGAAAATTAAGTGAAATGAAACTCACTGTCGAATCCTATTTAATTTGCAATTCCTCTCCATAACAACTCCCTCTTATCGAGATTTTTGTAGTCACTGTGGCATTTGTCATAAAGTTCTTTGTGTTCAGACACCAATGAGACCAGCAGCTCTACATTCATCTTGCCTCCTTGCATCTTCTTCTTCGTCTACTTACTTCCTCTTCGTCATCTTCATCTTAGGTATCAAAGTGTGCTCGGCACACACGTCACTTCAAACCAAAAAAATGAACCAGAGGCGTTTTTTTTACACCTGGCGTTTTGCACGGCGGTGTGCACACTCACATTGGAGCTCTTTGTTTAGTCACGAGGTGTTAAACGTCGGCGATAAGCCTGCGTGATAATCGTCCCGGTGTGCACAAGCCTTAAGATGAGACGATGACGAGATGATTGTAAGGTATATATATGATTATATTAGATGATAACTGTGACTATATCAACATGCAATATTGTTGATGAAAAGCCTAAAATGTAGTTAAAAGAACAAAAACTTTACCAAAATCTTTTTTATTTTTGTTGAAAGTGTCATTCAGTCAGTCTGTGTTCTGTCATGGATCTTGACTGTATTGTTTGCGATTGTGGTTGCTGATTGTACTTACACAACCTCTGTGTGACAATATCTACGGTCTTTTTTACCATTGTTTTAATAGAGAGACATTAATGCAACTTGGAATTGGAATTACTATTAGAAATTTCTCTCATAATATTTGAGAGTAGATTTTTGTTTTACCAGTTTTCATAATGTAGACAGGGCGAGTGTATATCTAAAGTCTTTGGTGTTTATTTATCTTATAATTGATAGATAGCCTTTAATAAATCTGTACACTAGATAAGGTAAAATAAACCTTGCATATAAATTGATATTCTGTTGATTTGTGCTTATTGGTGAAAGAGCCACTTCTGATGAAATGTAAAAAATAAATTTCCCAAATGACAACAAATAGAATTGAGCAAAATAATAATTTTTTATCATATTAACCATTATACAGTATGACGGAAATGTGTAAGTTTTTCTATTGACTAAAACTAGACTAAAATGCTCAGACATTTAGTCGACTAAAACTTGACTAAACAAAAACAGGACATGGCTGACTAAATATGATAAAAACTAAAAGTGACATTTGGCACAGGACTAAGACTATAAGACTAAATATTAAAAAAATAGCTGACAAAATTAACACTAAACTGTGTAAAAGTTGTTGAAAACATTACGTTGATTGTCTCCTAACTGTAAACGTTCATTCAAGACATACCTGACTGTGTTTATGTGAAAGAGTATGGCTTTATTTGTGCGGTTGCTCAGAAACCGTCCTTCAGACAGCGTGAATACCAAAATGAGTTCCCGTTTGTGTCTCATTTCGCTAAAACAGTTTAAAATAACTCGATAGGTAAAACTGGCAAGGCTTAAAAACACATGCAAATGAACTTCAATGACCCCGCAGCACTGAAACGTCATGTAAGCATAATAGAGACGATAACACAAAATATCTACCGGCTGACAAATTTCTACAGTAACAATGATCAAATAGGACTCTCCTTTGTTCAATTCCCATATTGCTTGATTGTGTGGAATACAAAAACATCCAGGAGCCCCTGTTTACGCAGCCTATTTTAAAAGGGCAAAGATCTGGTTGTGGGTACTTTGACTTAAGGTGAGCTACTCAGATACAATCTAAAAAAAGAGACCCATCTGTGTGGGTCACCCAGCATGCCTTGTTATAGAAAATGTTGTCTAGACTAAGTGAGTCACTATGTTCCTGCATTTATTAAAAAGGAAATGCAACTTCTCAGGAGACATGGCATGCAACTAATGCCCACCGCATGACTAAGTTGTTACTTCGCTACTCAGCTGCAAGCATATTTGTCCACAGAATAACACTATGTTCACTTGTCACTGGAGACAAATACTGTGACCCAACACCCAGGCTTCGCACTCAACCAAAATGACAATAACAGAGGGTCGTGTTGCAGTTTGTACTCACTGCAGGAGGTGATTTGGGGGATCTAGCTGCTGTTATATTCGATTATTGAACATGCGGGTACTTTAGGAGGAAGACACGTGCAACAGAATTTATGAGTCACTAATGCGTGAATCTGTTTCTCAAGATATCGATATGGTGAAGCTCATTATAGGTAAAACGTGGCTACTTTTGGTATGCAGGAAAAAAGGCAACAGTGCTGGACACAAAGAGGAATGATAACTATGTCTCACAGTACTATATGAGCTAAAGTATCACTATATTAAGTAATAAATGAGTAAGTCATTGAGTGATTCATTCATTTGATTCATTCAAATGGTTGATTCATTCAGGAATGAAGTAAATGGCTCTCTTTATGAATGGACCATTGAATCATTGGTTCACTCAATTGATTCACTCAAAACAAGGATTCATTCAGAAACGAAGCACCGCATGTGTGCTTGGCTTTATAGGTAATATTTTCATAGGCAATATTGTGTCTAAAATATAACACAATATTAACTTATTATTCATTGAACTGTTGTATAAAATCAGTATCACATTTGTACTCGTGCTATTCGGGACAAAAAGGTCTGGGGATGGGCGGGTGCGTTAAATACATTAATAATTTTAACATGTTATTTTTTTCCCAATAACTAATTAACACAATAAATCGACAGCCCTACAAACCTATATATTGTAAAATATTGATCATTTGGTAAGAACATGCAAATAATAAAATGCAAAATAACATTTTGACACATGTAAGTGCTCCAAAAGAACACGCGTTCATGTCCCACCCGTCCCACATGCAAATGACCCCTATGTTGTTGATTAAGGAACTATTTTATTTACCATTTAGTATTATTGTTTTAATAAAAATATGTTTTGTAATAAAAAAAAAGAATAATTTTATGAATTATGCAAGACATATTTGCTGTATGTTAATCATTGAGGAACAGAATACAATTTAAAATGGATATTTCATTTAGTTAGACAGATTAGGGTTCAAGCCTCGCCCACACCAGGTTTTGTCCAAATACTGATACAGACGCAGATGATTTTGCCATTGCAGCAGATACAGATACTGGCTTCACTACGCACCTGTAATCTGTCCTGTCCTTTTCACTTTTAAAACTTGATCACAGTATGCAAACATGGGAGAGAGTTTATTGCTGTTATTCAAAGTATGTCTCTATTTTTAATTAAGTTTTTAGAAGTTCAGACGATTAATTAAATTTTACTTCAGAAGAGGGTTTTTGAGATAAACACAAGGAACAATTTTAAACTTTTTAGCAAATTCTTGGACACCTGCTGTCAACTAATTTGAACATTTGCTGAATATTTGCATTTGCTCCTTTTGCAAATGAAAAGTCTGTCATGTTTTAGTGTTATTTTGAACCCCCATCAACAGAATGGAAAGATTATTAAGAGGCGATGTATCTATTGTGACATAAAAAGTATTCCTATGAATTCTCCATTTAACAGAGTGTATCAATGCAATAGGTTGTTTAAAATATTGAGTGTTATTTCTTACCATTCCTCATACATATACAATGTATGTTTTTGCTGAGATTCGTACCTATGCATGGACACTGTTTGCAAATAAATTACATTATGTTTGAAGCCACTGGTCAACTTAATGTAGTTGCAAAATATTTTTACAGCAGTAGAAAACATTGCAGTTTGTATCCGTTTCTTCTGAAGTCTTCTTATTCATAAGCATCTTATACAGTATGCAGAACAGCGTTTAAAAGAAAAGTTTTTGTTTGTTTTACCCATGCTATCTTTTCCAGACATATGGCCTAAAAACTGGCCAGTTTCAGTGAACTGAATATCCAGTAGTGCACCATGAATCAATGCGGCTACACAGACATTGAACAAATTGATCTTCTTTGGCTTTCAACCCCTTATTTCTTCTCCAGCTCTTCACACCAAACAAACATTGGAGTTTGATCTATTCTTACAGTGTTCTGTATGAGCTTCCGCTGGATTTACTAAAAAAAGGGCTAAGAATTGACAGTGTGGACTGCTTTACTTTATCAGCAGTGTTTTCACAGTTACTATGACAGCTTTGACCTTCAGGAAGAATTCCCACTGATTGGTCCTTCCATTTGTGCGTCTATTACTAGGTACAAATCGTCATGATTGCAATCAGACTTTTTTTTACTGAATTCATGCCTTGTAACCTTGCGATCACTTGATGGGAGAAACCAGTGTGTCAGTTGTAGGTAGGGTAATGGTGTTTGCCATGATACATGGCTCTAATTGCATTCAGCAGGACACTGTGAGGTACAAAATGGTGCCATTGTAGGCACATCCTCTGAAAACTGAAGTCCAAGGGCCCTATTTTAACGGTCTAAGTGCATGATCTGAAGCGCATGGTGCAGGTGCACTTAGGGCGTGTCCGAATCCACTTTTGTTAGTTTAACTACGGGATAAATTGTTGGTTTATCCCGCCCGGCGCATGGTCCAAAAGTGTTGTACCTAGTCTCTTAATGAGTCATGGGTGTGTTTTGGGCGTAAAGTGCAATAAACCAATCAGAGTTTCAACTCCCATTCCCTTTAAAAGCCAGCTTATTTACATGGCGGAATTTGCAAGTGGAAAGACTGAACACTTCTCCAGAGAGGAATCCTTTTATTTTAAATATTTAAAAATGTTTGTGTGCGCATCCCTGTGTGTGTAATAAACAGAGTGTACGTGCGTTGTGCACCCGCCTATAGGTTCACATTACGAACACGCCCTTTAAATAACAAAAAAATACTGCGCCATTGACTTTAGAGCAGGTTTTTGTTGGTCAGTGGCGCAGTCATTTTCAGTTGCCTCAAAATAGCAACACGCCAACAATGCACCTGAACACTCCTCGTTTTCAGACCAGCACGCCCATGGGCGAACAGATGGGTGTGAGTGCATTTGCTATTTAAACAAAGTGGCGGTGGACGTGATAATGATAACTGCATCGGCTGAAACTAGCCAAAAACACTTGTGATGTGTGTGGGTGTATGATAGGGCCCCTAGTGTGTCTGTGTAGTGGTGAAATAATTGTTTTTAAAAAGTTTTCCTGAGCTCTGTTACAATCCTCCATTGGTCAGACAATCTCTTAAACTTGCACCATTGGTTAAACCACACTGCTGCAAAATCCAGCATAAACTAGCAGGAATTCCATGTTGGTCCAGGCTGGTTTATGCTGGTCTAGCTGGTGGACCAGCATAGTCATGCTGTTCTCAAGCAAAACTGAGCTGGTCCTCCAGCACCCCAGACTGGTTCCAGCATGCAAAACATACCTTTTGCTGGATCGCAATGCTGGAATATTTTAGCAGGGAATTCTTCCTGAGGGTGAGGGATTTGCAATTTGGCGCATTTGTGATCCAGCGACACCGTATGGCCCACTCTGATGCAGAACTTATTTGCATATAAATTTAACATCCATTGTTAGAACAGTGTCTTTAAGTTTTTTCTCCTATGCATTATTCACTATCCAAACCATCCAAACCAGATTGTGATGAACACATAATATATGTTTCCATTACCCTGTTTTTATGTGCATTTTGAAGTATCGCATTAGAAGCGAGTGATGAAAACGGTAAATTCCTAAACAAAAAATCCCTTAATTCGAAAATAGGTTATTGACTTATGCAAAAAGAGTTAATGCGAATAATGGGAGATGGAAACGCATTTGCTGAATAAATTCTGATGTAGTGAACATTAAACCCATGTGACTAGTCAGCTGTTTCCGCTGATGGTGTTTTATTTACTGTTGGTTTCTAGGTTGGCAATACCACTGTCATCCACTCGAACAACTTGATGGAAACGCACCTAATTCGCATTTGTTTGTTTTTTTCTTTCTTTTTTTTTTTTTGCGAACTTTGAAAAGATTTGCTTCATGTTTGGATGTAATCTCAACTATATAATCCAAACATGATTCTGAAATGTTGAACTTTCACGCATGCATCATGTCAAAAACAGCATGGAAAAGATGTGCTCCATTTTGTGTGTTTTGTGAAATGAAAGTATGTATCATTCCTAGTTAAGAATAAGTGTTGGGGAGAAAAAAGCAATACCTGTGATGGGGTTCACTGCATGTTAAAGGGTTAGTTCACCTAAAAATGAAAATTCTGTCATTAATTACTCACCCGTAAGACCTTCGTTCATCTTCGGAACACAAATTAAGATATTTTTATGAAATCCGAGAGGTATACGACTTGTCCATAGACAGCAATTTAACCACCACTTTCAAGGTCTAGAAAGGTACTGCTTTCCTCTCTGCCTGCAATCCACTACAAATTAAAACTAAGAACACAACAAGTGGACCAGTATCTCTGCCATAAATCTTACTCCCACTAAGGAGTCAACATTCCTCTAAAAAAGCTAAATACTGCTTGCTAAGGATAAAAGTATCTGGAAAGAAATGTAACTCAATTGAAAGTTCTATCTTTCTTTCTGGATGATAGAGACAATTAGAGAAATATTCCAAATTTGCAGCCGGTCTGTGGTCTGACATACATCAAGTATTGGCAGCAGTTCATGACTCGGAGCTCATAACGCTCGTGTTAATAGTTAAGGCCTCAGTTTCACTGGCGTGGTAAAGCAATATGATGGCAGTATTTGACACAGGAAAATGTTGTTTACTTGACTTCCCTTGACCTTTGCAAGGATTTTCCCCCCACCTTTTCCACTCAAAGAATGTTGGAGTGTGAGTAACTCAATGCCAGTTTTACAGCAACCTAAATAGGTGACACAGCTAGCACAAATATTTCAGCGAAAAGCGTTTTGCCTGTCAGATTTTTGGATGCAGTCCATGATGGGCCGAGCCCTGTGCAAAGGGACTCACGCATTTCATTTATGCATTATATATTGATGTCTCCTTGCTGGCTACCGATGATTCTTTTGGGCATCTAATATACAGGATAAATTATTTGGGGAAGTTATGGTAGACTGATAACTTAGCTCAATGTTTCTCAATGTTGAACCGTTTGATGTCAGATTGTATGAAAGAGGTTTTCTGATCTTACGTGCCCAGCAGTGATCCACACCCAGCTCTGCTTTAAAAGGTGGTCTAGGGTACAGTTTATGTGTGCTCCTCTACGGTTTGAAGTTAGTATGAGCGCAATCCATCCTGACACACAGAGGTGAAACGCAATTGATGACATACAGTAACAGGGTTGCTAACTCTCACACATTTGGCGTGAGACACACTTTCAGGCTCTCACACAACCCAGCTAAATCTCACACCAAATAACAAGACGATGCAAAATAATAGGGCACAACCCAATTTGTCTTCAACTTCCTATTAGTAGAATTTCATTTGAGGCGCTTACCACGTCAGATCCGTGCTTAACTGTTTAATGGAATTGAGCCCAGTGCATAACTTACATTACAATTATGTGCTTATTTCCATTTCAAAACACAACCATGGCACAACCATGCATAACTGAACCAAACTATAGATATAATTTCAAAATGCTTGCTCTAAATGAATTGGCATTGAAGAGCAAGATCATTTAGTGATTCTTCGAATCGCTTGCATTGCATCCACGACACTCATGTTCTGTGCATGGTGAAATTTTTGTCCAATGGGACAAATACTTCAATAATACAGCTTAACTGGCATATCTCCTCCTGAATCATTAGCCACCAGTATTCGCAGTGGTACTCATGTTGATGACGCAAACACACCACAGTTCTTACCCTAAAGTACAATGTGGAAGGAGATCTGTGGGGGCAGGGGTGGATGGTGAAATTCAGCTCAGATTCAGACCATGCAATTGAACCAAGTGTGAATTAAACACGAAATACACACAGTCAGGACACTAGGATCATTATCTCAGAAAGTAGGAGGCAGTTTACTTTTTGCTATGCTTCTGCATAGACCTGCTATTAAAAGGATTTTTTTTTTCATGTGTCTGGTTGAAATGATGTGTGCCATATGTGGGCAGCTGACAGGTTTCAAAGAGAAATGTGTACAGAAGGACTGTGTGAAGAGGATAGTCTTTTTAGGTACTAGGGAAACATGTCAAGATGCTGTAACAAACCTTAGGGAATTCTTTGCAGGTTATCATATACTGACCCACACATTTTATAGACAATTACAGCTGTGAAGCTTTACATCTGACACTTAAATTTATGATAAAACTAGTGCAATTGCATTTTATCAGATAACTAAAGCTATTTATACACCAAACTACAAACTAAAACTAATCCTTCATGCAGTTTTATGCAGCCTGAACTAGAGTTGAAGAAAGTAACAGCGTCTTGATGCATTCACAAACTTATATTGTCTCTCTCCACCATAGTTTCTGTCTTCAGCCTTAGGGTCTAGGCATAAAAATCATAAACAGCACAGCAGTGGCTTGAAGGTGATTTATTATGAACTGTCCTAACCAGACGCAAAGCAACACCGCAACAAAAGGTGTTTTTTCCATGTTAATCAGAGGTTTTGTTCAAACCAGCCACGACAATGATATGAGACGAGCGACAGCGAATTCAGTTTTAGAAACAGTTTCTATTCTAACGTTGTGGCTGGAACAACAACATACAAAATATGACAATGATAAGGTACTGATTATGTGCTTTATGTAAGGGATAATGTACATCCAGCCGGTTGTTATCTCAGAATAAACCCCGACAGGGTGAACAGGACCCCAAAGCGAAGTGGCTGGATGTACATTATCTTGCTTATTACACGGCTACTTGACACATAAATAAATAATTAGACACAAAATACTTTATTAGTTCTTTAAACGCAAAGCTTCCGCGGAGAGAGCAGTTGCTAGTGCGGCAAGTTCAAACTAGATGGACATTTAAGGGAGACGGTACAGGCACACCACTTATTAAACGGCATTTCGCCACATAAATAATATAGGGATAAGAGATATTGATTCGAGATGAAACTGTTTTAAAATCGTACCTGTTTGCTATCTTATAATCCAACAGTGTACAAAACAACAGTCGCAAATTGGCAGCAGCTGTGTTTGTATGAAACGAGAGAGTGAGTCCACAATACTGGATTACATAATTAAAAAACTGTACACAAAATATTGATTTGACTACGTTTTAATATTTTATTAGCTCACCGAATGCAAAAATGAATAAAAAACATTCCTAGCAAGCGTATAGCGCTGCTGTCTTCAGTAGTAACCCGGATGAGCCTGTGTTATCTGTTTTCAGCGGTTGTTATTGGGGAATAACATACCGCTGGATAACGCGATTGACCAATCAGAATCGAGTATTCCACAGAACCGTGTAATAATTAATGTTAAAAGAATTTATTGTGAGTTTGAATATGATCTTTATAGCCGTACTAAAAGCAACAATGGATAATTCACCTCAGATCTCGAAAATAAATTAAAGGAAGCAAGAACGTTTAAACTGTGAACAAATAAGTGTATTCTATGACAAAGATCGTTTCGCTCACTCATTATGTATTTTTATTTGTTAAAATTGTGTAATATTTATGGATTTATTTATGTACTTAGTAATTTCGAGTGTGGTGCACTTAAGACTCCACCCACACGCTCTTCTGATTGGCTGTGATTTTTGATCGCTTCTGTCATGTCTCGTCAAGGACGCAGTGTTAGTGCGTCTGGTCAGTAATAGCTAAATAGCACCAAGTGAGTTAAACTCTTGGCATCCATATTTCTTGTTCACAGCCACAAGCTGCCAAACCTTTGATGTAGTTATCTCTATACACCAAACAATGCAAGTTCAGGAGTGAGTCTTGTAATTCATGCACACGGAATGATAGTTCAGACAGAATAGCATACTTTGACTCAATCATTTTGACTCAATCCACTGTGAATGTTGTCTTCTTTCTGCATTTGCCTATCGATGTCCTGGCCCCAGAATTCCAGGCAGCTCTGCATTCCACAACTCCCAGGTTGACAGAGTAGTGTTACCATGTGAAAATTCTCAGTCATGAACTTTTGCTTCTCCACTCTTTTTTTCCTGCTACTTTACTTTGTTTGTCCTCACCCTCTAGAAGCAAGAATTCATTTGAGTTGAAGAGAACCTTTTATTTTAGTCTTGATTTTGTTTTTGGGCTCTACTAGAAAAGGTTTTCATGCTTGAATGTTCAAAAAACATTATTTTTCCAATATTCTCCATTGTTGCATCTCCTCTCTTCCCAGTCTGTCAGTAACGCTCTCTTTAGTTCCTGTCTCTATGATGCCCCTCCTTCTGAAAAGCACAATGTGCTCTGATTGGTTGGCTGGACCAGTGATTGGTCAAGCGCTTTGTGCGTGTTTGGGAAATGTCCCGCCCCTTACCATAACTGCGAGTTTCAACCATAGACTGTATAAAACAATGGATTTAGTGTCCGTGAGCTCACCTGTAGGGTTCTGAAGAGCATTTTTGAAACCCAAAGTGGGCGGAGATGGCTGTCACATCTTGGCAGCGAGTCATGAAGGGCAAAATTAGCTATATAGACCAAAACCACTTTTTGTACCAGGCTGTAAACATATTTTTTTTTCTGCTGTAAAGTTGGGCGTTTTGACATGGGGGGGTCTATGGGATTGATTCCCTTTTGGAGCTTGTCTCTAGCAGCCAGTCGATGAATTGCAGTTTAAGTTACTTCCGTGTTGGATTTAAGAGAAAGACCGAAAGGTTGCCTCTTGGTATCAACACACTACTAACTCAACCAGGCCCTGCCCCTTTATTTTGCGCCGTGGTTAGGAATTATTTAAATGAGGAATATTGTTACGTATACGTTCCCGGAAGAAAACTCAAGACTACAATGGAGGCATTTCAGGGAGTTCAGAAACAGCGACACTGGTGTAGAAAATAACTCCCACTGAAGGGACTTTGCAGAGCTTTTTCATGCTCAAACAGCAACATCACACACTTAAGAGAGATGAAGATAAAAAAAAAACATACTAGGCCCTCTTTTAAGAATGACTACCAGGCATCCTGGATCTGTTATACTACCTCTTCACCAGGCGGCACCAAACTCTTGGCAAACTCTTGTTGGCTGTGAAGCGGGTGGAGAGGGTTTGGGTGGGGGATTCTTAAAAGGACCTTTATTAGTTTCATTGCAAACCTCAGGGGCTTATGGGAGTTTGTAAGTATGCAGTTCACTGCTCTAGATTTTCCAGCCAGCAGTCTCAATAACACACGGGAAAAATACTAAGTGATTCAATATTCAGATAGCAGAAAGGCCTTGTCCTCCGCAAATGCAAAAACATGGCAACTCTTGTGACTATCACGCTATATAATAACTATGCTCTTGGCTTGACACCGTTGCACAGATTACCTCTCAAGTTATTTACCCTTGCTTTCTTTGTAGCTTGGCTTTTGTTCCTGAGGAAAGTGTTAAGTATTGTATAATGTAGGACACCATTTCTTTCCCAGGGAAGGTACAGTACCCCTGTCTAATGGATTTTGAAGTGTTTTGTAATGCAAGGTGATAGGACACCTATTCTGTACAGAGACAGTGCTGCTCTCCGCTCTCCAGGTCTGTGAGTAAAGGTTTGTGATTTAGGCAAGTTGAGTCACCACGTGTGAGCGCTAGCTTCACTGACGGTGTAAAACACTGGGGTTCATTTATCCAGTGCCCCGCGCCCTTGTGACTACTTGTTAATATATGCAGAGACCATGTGCAGTAAATGCTGCACTATCAGTGCCACAACCTGCATTCCTCCACACGGCTTCTTACTGACACGCACAATCTGCTTTTCCTCATGAAGTCAAAGATAAACAAAGTAAGAGATCCCTCTTACTTCTCAACGCCTCCAAACATTTGACTCTCACTTTCTCGTTTGTAACAACCAATTTTTTTTTTTTTTTTTTTTATGATCCAATCAATTCTTGATGGATAAAATCCCATCTTACTTTTTTCTCACTCAGAAACATGTCATATTACAGAAGTAAAATAGATTGTAACATTACTTTGAGGTCTGGTCAACTTTTTGTAGAAAATGCTACACATTTAGTTACTATAGAAGGCCCAATATGTTTAAATATAGACACTGAAATACACTTTTGCACTATAACATTCACTGCGTTAAATTCATACTTTTTGAGGTTTATATAAATGCAGGTGACCTTACTTTTAGTGACTTTAGACTTTATTATATAACTTTAATTAGCCTCATCTAGATTTTATTTAGAAATTGCCATTAAATCAAAAATTATTTTACATCTCTAAATATGTACACATATAATCACATATAATAGCAGTTACTTTAGACATTGTCATTGCATTAATATTTGTATGTGCAGTTTCTACAATGTACAAAAAAATATATGCATAAAAATTATGCAAAAATACCTCTGTATGAAAAATAATGAGTTTTCTTTGTGTACTGAGGTAATAAGGTGCATAATGCTATTCAAAACAACCTAGAATAAAATGGTAGTGTTCTTTTAGGATGCATCACTGCGTGACTAGCTTGAGGTCAATGGTTGAGGATTTTCTAAGATGTGTGACATTGCTTCACACACACTTTCATTGCTACCTGTGAGAAATACCTTCAGGCTCTTCTTTAGCAAGGTCTGTCAAACAATAAGCACTTAAAGTTACTGAATACAGAAAACAAAACATTGCACTGACGCCAACATTTATCATTTCAACATGAGACTTGAAATCCCACTACATCATTGTCCTGGAAACACACTAGTAAGAGATATCACCAGACAGTAGGGCTGCACAATTAATCGAATTTCTAATTGTTCAAAGGCGCGATTACAAAAAAATATCCACTTACGTTATTCTGTGTGCTTAAGAGGTGTGTTTAGAGCATGTTACGTTGTGAGAGGTGAATCACGACTACTTCAGCGTGTAAAAGGTCTAACCAACACAAAAGGAACTACCAGTGACGTAAGTGTACGCTGATTAGTAGAACGCACGAGAAACACCAGCACCCGCCATTTTTAAAAAGCTGTGTACACAGCCTATGTATTTACTCAACGAACTTACTGTACAAACTTACGCTAAGGAGAAAATCCCACATGACTTGGAGCAGACCAAGCGAAACATGATTATATATTTCTGCTCAGCTAGCAACATTGTGCATCAACCACACGGCAAAAGCTAATACTTTTTCATGTACTGTCTAGTTTTTTTGTATAACATTTCTATCTAATAACATATTAAACAGGACTGTTAAACAGATCGTAAACTAATGAAGATGGAGAATGTGAGCACTGTGTGCTCAGGCTCTGGATGAGCTTTTCTCAGCACCGTCAAATTAAAAGTCACAACAACAAGCGCAGTTTACGTCACTTCTGAGTTCCTACTGGCGGTACGAATGCAACGAGCAAAATGGCCCTAGGGGAACATTAGTTCTCGAGGACCCACCCTGGTAGCTAGTTCCTATAACTAAGTTCCTAGAACAACATGATGCGAAAGCCCCTATTATTATTACTTGCATATGTTTACTTTTTTTTTATTATTTTTTTTTTAGAGAAGAAACCAAACCAATGTATAGTTGATATTTGAAGCTTAATGCTATAGAGAAGCAAGGCGTGTTTTCAGCTTGTTTTTTATTTTTACATAAAAATATGGCATGCAGTTGCTTCAAACAATGGTATTAAGCTATTCAAAACATCATTCAATGTAATTGTGATAATTGTAATTAATAATCGCAATTACAATTTCAAGGGAATAATCAACAATTATGATTTTTGTCATAATCATGCAGCCCTACCAGACAAATAACTTCTAATGCTGAAATACTGTAATAATGACACAAGCAAAAATTACTTATGCAATCAGAAATTGTAACAGATAGTAGTCAAAGAAGCAGCACTCACCTTGACTCAAAAGGGGCATGCAGTGTATTTTTCTTTCTTATTTTTTTCTGTGTGTATTCAGAAATGTTTCATGCTCTCCTCAATAAGTAACGAATTACGCATCCATGAAACATGGTACAGGAACAAACTAAATGAAAATGACTAATAACTAGACAGAAATACATTTGACCTTGCTCAAGGTTCACTTACAATAGGCCATTTAACTAGCTAATCAAAGGGGTGGGATGTTTTGAAAATGATGAGAGACACCTCCTGATAATTAGGCAGTCTCTGATTAACTCCCATTGGGATGCCCACCATTCACCCCTGAGTGCTCTTTCTGTCCTTCTGCCCATGGTTCCTCGACTCCAATCAGCCACTTACGCAGAACACATACTTGTTTCTTCTGACCTCTGCCAGTTCACAGCAGGCTGCACCTTTGGACAGAGTGTCGCCAGCTGAAAACTGTGTCATCTTGGCACTGCTTAGGGTGTTGTTTTGGTTCATGTGCACCTGGTCATCTCAAAACATAACCGAACAATTATTGCACTTAAAGTACTTAATTGGACACAATATTCTAGATTAACCATACGCTCATCACACACATCTGTGTTTTATTATTGTAGTGTGAACAGCAAAAATTACATTTTCAATTCCGATATGAGCCACATTAATAAATCAGTTACCCATATGAATATGTAAACAGTCAATATATCAAATGAAAGAAAAGAGCTAAAACAAAACATTTTATTCTAGCTTAATGTATCCTTTTTTATCAACACTTGAATGTGGGTTTCGTCAAAAAAAGCAACATTTTGAACAAAAAGCTGAGAAAATCGTGTTTTTGTCAAAGACTTCGTCTATAGATTGAGTTTATTAACACACCCAAATAGGGGTGTGCGAGATATATCATCTACGATAATATCGTGATTGTTGTTTTAACAATGTGCATTGTGACATTATTGAGTATGTCCCTCACTTTACAAAGACACACCTAGAGAGTGCACGCATACACTACATGATGTAGTCTGGGTTAGACTAGTGCGTGCTTTCGCTGCATGATTTAGTCCAGGGATGGGCAACTTCGATAATGACGAGTGCCAACATTTTTTCTCCTTCATATCAAGGGGCCAGATTACTAATCCACATTCACACCTTTTACACCGTTTTACTCAATTTACTTCTTATTAAGGGAAATCAATGTATAATTATGCTAATGAGAAACTTTGTTTTCAGCTGACAAGCAATATTACCCCAATAAGCAAATGTAAACAGCTCAATTGCATTGTCTGTAAATTTGCAACAAACAAATGTCCTATTTTTAATTACAAGCATAGAGAACATGCTCAACTCAACCTTAGAGAACAGTTAAAAGTGCTTATTCAAAAAATATTTATTCCATATGGTATTACCATAATATACATTCACATTACCATGAATAAAAATACTATTTTTAAAAATGTATAAGAACATTATTAAGTGTGTACATTTCTGTCATGCATCTGGCAAAAAGGTTTTGTTGACTATGCATTTTACCTATGAAATCTAAGACAAGTGCAAAACTGGATTCACAGGTGTATCTTTCATACTTCTCGTTAGCCGCTTTTCAAATGTCGAGCCAAACCGTTCTCTTTGCTTAACCATTCCTAGCCGGCCAGTATGGATATGGTTTGGTTTTCCACTGTGGGGCTGATAACAGAGCTCTTTGGAATGTAATACAAATGAGTCAGTCATTGCCTTGGTAACGCAAGAGTTTACACACAATATGCGATGTAAACAGTGACCATGTTATGGAGGATGATCAGTTATTTTTTTAATTGTATGATTAATTTGTGTTCACGTTGCTCAAATAGCATGTTTAGCAAGCTACGGAGAAACTGCCAGCCAGGCAACAGACAAATGACCAATCCTGAGTGGAAAAGCGGATTTTGTGAGCAGTGCAGTGGTGTAATAGGCAATTTACATAAAAATTTTTCATTATAGATTGAGTTTCCAAACAAACCAAACATATAGGGTGACCCATTGAACTTGATAAAAAGATGATCAATTTACCATCTTGACTGGAAAACATGATTTTTATTGTCGATTTTTCACTTATTTTGCTCATTTTATAAACTTTCACATTAGCGTGCACATCCTACCCTGTAATTAAAATGGGGATTGGCTGGAAATAGTGACCTCTCCTGGTTTGGTTTAGTATTAACATTATAATCTGAACGCAATCTTTTCATTACTTACTTTTCAAATGTTTTAAAATTGATCAACCGAGTGGTCCAGGGGGCCGTATTTAAAGACATTGCGGGCTGTCAGTTGCCCATCCCTGATTTAATCTATTAAAATGAGTTTAGAATGCCCCAATATTTGAGATATAGGGGCAAAAATACCTCTGTATGTCTTGTATATTTATATAATTTAATATAGTTAATCTATATCAAACAAACAGTGCTATTTTTCTCCAAATACTAATGTGATTTTTGATTTTATACAGCAGTTAAATAAACAAGAATTTAATATTAAGTGACTTACATTTTAGACAGAATATTGCCTGTTTTTGCTCTATTTCACCAACAAAAATAGCCACTGTTTTGCGTCTCTGAGCTCTGTTTCCTTACTTAATGAACTAATCGTTTGAATGAATGATTCAATGACTCACTCATTAAGACAGTCAAATGCTTTGTTCTTGAGTGAATCTTATTAACATTGACTTGTTGCCACCTACTGGCGGCTTTAATTTCACATTTAAAGTTTCTTTTCATTTTTTAAATCATTTCAAATATCAGTATTTATCAGTATTTATCAGTTAAACTCATTCATGTCCCCTCTGAGCTGCATTAAACAGTCTTTGTAAATGCGTAAATGCATCTAAATGCCACTTCAGATGCAGGTTCTGTGTTTCCTGTGCATTGCAAAGATCAATTTTGTTTGATAATATCCCAGAAAATATCAAGATATAGTTTTTTTCAATATCACACACCCCTACCCCCAAAGTTTCACAGGTGTTTCCTCTTCATGTGTTCGACATTTCATTCAATAACGTTAGGCAGTTTTGTTTTATATGGTGTTTAATGTTTGATGATCACATTAGTTTACACGTGCATAAACAACTTCTATCCGCTCCTACTGGTTTATGCAGATCTTCTTCACTTGTTTTTGTATCCGGAGATGCTGTACTATTTCAGATGATCCATAACAGCGCCTCTACTGTATAACAGTGAAAACACAGATTGCTAGAAAAACTTGTCAATTGCGGGGCAGAGTTATGTCTTACATGTAGTATCACTAGGTTGCAAATATAATGAAACTTGCTCTTAACAATGACAACAGAAGTTGATGTTACTGAATTGATAATTAAGGCACCGCTTATATTTAAAGTTCTCTTGATTTTATATAACAAACATATAAACATAAAACACTTTTGTCATGCATTCTCTTTTAACTTGTAATTACCACCTTGCATCACAGAAGAAAATGCTTAAAATGTTAACTTTGACAAGCTATAATCTAATTTTCTCGTGATTGCACACAGAGCTACCCATCCCCTTGAGACTACACAACAAATAGGATAACATCTACCAAGGTGTCCTCCTAACTGGCTACAGACAAGCTGTGGAAAAGGGTCGCTCTTCAGAACATGTCTTATCACATTTTACACTGAAAAGCTTTTCACGAGCACGGTGTTAGAAACCAGCCGCATTTAGTTCTGACACACATGAATAGGCGGCGGTCTAACAGCGGCCATAGAGCGACCAAAGGGCAGTGGAGATCCCTCGATAACACCATGTATTGGGTTGACGCTAGCTTGACATTCTCCCACTGCATAATGATATCAGCCAGTGTTTCCGAGTATTTGCTGTGTGGCAGCTACAGCCTTCATGTCATTTGGCACTGGCTATCGGTTAGAGAGCCAGAGGTGCAACTAAAAGGATGTGACAGCAAAGCCTTGGTGAAATTTCACAGTCCATTTTAGATATGTTTGTAGCTAGGGACCTTCAAATGACATAGAAATGAGCTTTATTAGAGAGTACATTTTGGTCATGGGCAATGTTTACAGTATATTATGGCTAATTACATTAGCACTAATTTTCTCATGAGTAGCACTGCAAAACATACATGCTGGACTCAAATTAGTTGTCAGGGCATGAATGTAGAGGTTGCAAGAACTAATAATGTTTTCTCATGTGATTATAAAGATGGTCACTTACGCTAAGCGCACTAGCTTGTAAGCTGATATGGTATTAAACCATGGCTGCAGACACATAAACAATGGGAAGTTGATTGAATCAAAATGTTTACCTTAATACTCGTTTCTTGTCTTATTGTGAGTGAACTAATGCACATTATTCCAAATAATTAATTTGCAGAATTGATTAATTATACATATCAGTCCCACCAGGATTTTGTGATATTTTTTTGTGATTTTTGCGATCAAATTTTGTGGTGGTAATTTCCAGAAATGTACTATCTAGCTTTAATAACATCACCTAGGGTGGGAAATATGACCAAAATCTTATAAGTAAACCACAGCTATAAGTAATTTGGGTGAATTTAGTGTGATTGGGACACTTTTTGCCAATGAAATGACTTGGATGATAAATGTGTCCCAGTCAACCTGAATTTACTCTACCTAATATAAGTAAAAAGTTCTCAAGTAATTAATTAATCAAGTAAACAGTCAGCAATAAAATAAGAATTAATAAACAAATGACAATAGGACAAATAAATACAACATATAGATACAGATACAGTGCTTTAAGTTTTGTTTTGTTTTTCCATTGTTGTTTTTGGGTTAACATTAATAGAACAGACAGGAGCGGGTATATATAACATTTCTTTCACTTTAAGACCTACAGTAATGCATGGATCCAATACTGACACGCATCCCAAACTTGTTCACTCAAGACATAACCTTCAAGACGGACATTTTGACATAATTATTTGACCATTTAAGAGCAGTAAGCCTAGAAATAGAACGCAATATGCAGTGAAAATCAAATTATGCAGGATTGCAAAAAAAAAAAAAAAAATGCGGCATTTTGTTGATTTTGGGTTGTATTCAGCGATCGCGTTATCGCAAAAAAAAAAAACAAAAAAAAACTGGAGGGACTGATATATTAAACATTTTACAAAAAAACTTTCCTTTTTCCTGTCAGCTATTTGTTTTTTATATGCAATTTGTTTTTGCATAGTGAAATAAAACCTGTAGCTGTAGCTTGCCTTTTCTGCCAGATAATTTTGTCAGATAAATACTTTAACCCCCATATTTAGAATATTTAAAACAAAATACATAAAATATTTGCCTCATATTTTGATGGTTCAATCAAACTTGTAGGGTCATTAATGTCGCCATGAAATCAAATTGGAAGTTTTTTCCGCTTTTAGTATAAATATGTTAGCCTTACTGTTATCTAAAACCTAGTGTGCTCCAAAACAATGACAAAATTCACATTTAGAAGATATAAGTGTTCAAAACTTAGTCTCTCACTTCCGCCAATATGGATCAGTGATTTTGATGACATCACTCTGCACTTCAGCTTCTCATCACATTTTCTGTCCAATCAAATGCTCTCTAGAATCTAAAGCGTCCCGCCCCCTACATTATAAACGGACGCTGAATCTGTGGCTAAAATTGGCCACTTTTACTATTTTCTAGATGGTGAATGGCACATTCACGCACTATATAGGGGATAGAGAATGATTCAGACAGTGTAAATATGCTTTCTATTGAGGGTCTGGTTTCATGTTAGTGTCACGCAAACCGCAGCGCACACAGTCTGCTCCGGTCCAGAGACACGATAGCACAGAGCGGATCATATGATCGAGTCAGCTCAGACCATAAAACATATCGGACTCATTTGAATTCTGCACAGAATGCTTAAAGCGATATAGAGGAGATTAGGAGGAGAAACAGTTAGAGATTAGAAGGAAACTGAGGTTTTGTCGATCTCAACGGCTTTGGCTGAGCTGTGATATAAACGAAACGCTATTGAAAAATCCTGCACGTTTCAAGGCACTTCAGTGGGCCTTTAAAAACAAATATCTCCTCCGGATGTCACTTTTGCCCACTACTGTAGATTGAGACTTTGGCTGAAGCTACAGACTTTTTGTTGTTCACCCTTTCCCATGTGTTTTTTTTTTTTTTTTTTCTTGTTTCCCCAGACATGTCATCATTAATTGTTGCTATTTGTTGCAGGATGTCTCTTTGAAGAGCTTTCAGACTTATTCTTAATCATATTTACTTCCTTCAAATCCTTTAATTTGTCTATCCGCTCCCCTGCCTCAGGTCTTTGAAAATGTAATGAGTCCATTAAAACACACCTGTAATATTTCAGAGCAAATGCTCACTTGTCTTGCTCAATGCTTACCTGCACAGCTCTTCCTGACTGTGATGCTGGACTTAATCATGGAATATATTATTGAAGATAACAGTGGGGTTGAAGCCGTTGTTGTTGACATCAGCCTTTTACTTTCAGTCCCACAAACATTATCGTATCTTAACGCATTGTTAGCATCTTAGTTAAGAGCATAACATCTGTAGGATCCAAAAATAGACAGCACTTAAAAGAATTAAAAAAATCTCTACTAATCCATAATCTAGATGCGGTTATTCTGTCATTGCTGTAATGAGCCCTCATACAGGTTGACAGATGTGTGCTGGTGCACATAGCTGACCATTCTGCCTCCGTTACATACAAACATCCACTCCCTGTCTGGGTAGGTACAAATGAATGACATGTTGTAAATATCCATTAAGGTATTGCAAAACACCCAGTGTCCACTCTGCACTTTACGTAACCCGTTTTTAAGCTGTAGATGAAAATTAAAATGCTGCGTTGGCAGTGTTCAACAAGAAAATATACTGTATATTAAAAGATCTTATATAATAGATAAAAAACATTAGATTTTTTTCAATGGGAGGGAAAAAAACAGAGGGAGAGGCCGCTTTTGGCCCATGAGTGCACACTAAAGCAACTCACAATGTTTCCATACCAAATTCAGCTGCCGTTCTTGAGTCGTATCTGGCCAAGGCAAGACTGTAATTAGGGAACTAAATGCTGCACTAAGTCAGAATGTGGTTTTGCGAGCATTTCCAAGGGACAACCAGTCTTGTGGTCTGTGGTTTTTATCATCAAATGCAAATTGCACAGTTGAGGAGGAGTGGCACTGACTCACAGGCTTCATAGGGTCCAGGAAGCCGCTCGGCTCGAACATTCATGTGGTGCAATATGTCAGAAGCAACATATTCATGTCTTTTCCAGATTGTGGACGTGCCATTAAAAACACGATGGCAAGGCTATAATTTACAAGATCACTGCCCTCTCTCTTTCTCCTCCTCTTACTGTTTTTTGTAAAGCATGCCAACAACAAGGAAGGAAAAGTTAGGCGGTGATGTAAAGAATGACAAAATACCAAAACAAACATATACTAGCATTTCCATAATAAGCCTTTTTATGGTAAGATGTGTAAATATTTACTGCTGTTTAATTTATGACCATTTGGCAGATAGTGATTTCAATGTTTTTTCTTTCCGTGTTTGACACCTGGTTCTTTTCCTTTAGATTAAACATGCTGTTCACCCAAAAATGGGTGTTGTTTGTGTTTCCCAAAAGACTCTTAAGTTGAAGTTGGTTTATATTGTTTCCGTTTTCACTTCCCACACTGAAATAAAATGGTAACCTAAACAATTGGCTTCATTTGGTAACATCTAAATTAATTGATTTTATTCAAATAAAAAATGTTATTTAACATTACTGAATCAACATGAATATATTTCCATATATAAACATTTAATATATTAAATTATATGTTCAGAATATATAGAATAATATATTGTGTTAATATATTACAATATATTGTATAATACATAAGAAATTGTCACTTTTCATATATTGAAAAATATGTGACAGTATTCACTGATATATTGTAATATAGGCCTATATCATTTTATATTCATTAATATATAGATACTAGGGGTGGGAATCGCAGGGTACCTCACAATATGATCACGATACATAGCTCACGATAATATCACGATACAGCGATTCTGCGAGTAAGCAATAACTGCCTGCAACCCCTTCAGCCGTGACTTATTCACGATACAGCACTAGCCTTGAGTACCTTATTGCTTTTATAAAAGGGTTACCACACAATACAAATATTAAAACCAAAAATATGTATGTAACTTTCACTAAAAGCCTTCCTTCCGCCGGAAAAAATAGTCCCTGACCGTGAACAGCAACAGAAGTTACATGATTACGCCAATAGAGGGCGGCAAAGACTGTCTTTATGAGTGTGTCAGTCAGTACATTGAAAAGACTGAATTGTTGTGAACACAGAACAAGACGCACCTGACAAACGCTTTGACTAGCGGCACTGTCAGTCACGGGAAAACCCCTTAACTGTTAAAAGGACAAGATAATACATCAGATATTTAAACAGATTTTTTATTATGAACATAGGACTGACCTGAAGGAAAAAGCTAAATCTGAATGCAGGTAATAAACTCACTCACTCTGTCTCTTTCTCACAGCACTCTTCTACATAATACATTAAGCTTCAATGAACAATATCAATTGAGAACATACAGTTTACATTGCTAAGAGTGGTTGCTAAGGGTGTTGTGTAGTGATACACAGAACAATTGGGTGAAGCGGTCAAAGTCATGTTTATCGTGAATAAAACACAGCTATTGACCAATCAGAATCAAGGACAGGAACTAACCGTTTTATAATAATCGATATATTGCTAGACAATCCTATAATGATACATCACGATATCTGTCTATGAAAACAGAATGGCAGTGAAACGGTTAAGTGCAGGTTTTCTCTCTTTATTAAAGTCCAAACTGTTAGAAAACAGCACGAAATGTTTTTCAGTCTGTAAATTAAATTTAACCTTTTAAGTAAATAAACATTTTATGCTTATACTTTTTAAAAGCTTAAACTTTTCTTTGCGTGTTAACTGACACATTTAACCTAAGTTAACTGCCTATCGACTTGTTTTATATAAACCTGGTACATTTGAAAAATTAACAACCTCTTTTACACACATTTTTGCCGTAGATTCCCATGTTCCAGAGTTTTGTTTTTGTTAATAAAGAACCACTTGTAATTAGATCCTCTCCTCACTGCACCACTTTGTGACAAAATAGGCCTAGTTAGTTCGTGTGAGCAACAGACCAAAACAAGTCTCTGTTACAGTGCCATACATTGGAGGAAAAAGTTCAACCAACTAAAATTGAAATCAACAAATAGATAAACTTCTAATCTAATGGCAATTTTGCACCTATTCCTGAACTCCAAACCTCCTTCTCCCTGCCCAAATGAATTTGCACAAATTACACAGTTAGCACTGTGTGTCTGACGTACTGTACCAGTATTAAAATAGGTCCTCATTAGTTTTTGTCCTTTTTGCAGCTTGGCAGTATAAGTCACTATCCACTTTTGTGGTGTGGGAAACATTCTGCCCAACACTTCCTTTAGTGTTTCATGGAAGAAGGGAAATAATACTGTAATGAAACGAGAGCATGATGACAACATTTTCATTCAGGGAGACATACAGTACTTCTTTGCTGGTGGAAAGAGAGCTTATGTCCACATACTGTTAATATTTCTAATCCCTATAGAACAATTGATCACATTAAGATACTGCAAGTGATGTCATTGTCATGAGTTCCATTGTTAGTACTGTCATTTTTAGAATAGAATTTAATAGAATAGATTTCTTATTGTCCACCAAGGTGAAAATTTATCTGATTCTTCACTTTTGTTATGCCGTTATCTGGCAGATTCATACTGTATATTCACTTGTAAACATGTGGTTATGTTTACCGCAGGTGAAATATCTCACTATGAACACTATGAATATAGATAGACCAGTCGATATGTAGCTTTGATAGTGCAGTTGTTTCTCTCTGTCAGAGTTGCTTCATATGAATCTGGTAATGTTTTAGGAGATGATGTAGATAAACTCACTGTATTTATGTGTGTTTTCAGTGATGATGTGTTGTTGCAGTTGTCTGAAACGAATGCTGTTGTTTGTTATGATCTTATTCCCTGTGGGTTGTTTCTGCTCTGCTGTGAGCAATTGTTTTCTTCCTCCAGTGAAGTCTTCTAGCAATTCAGCAAAAACATGACCCGAATGGTTAGGGTGTACATATTCAGGATATGCAATGAAATGTTACTGTAGTGCTGTAAATGCAGCATGGTACTGTATAGATTAGGGCTGCCCCTGAGTAAAGATTTTTCTAGTCAACTAGTAGTCACCCAGGGGTGTCCAATCCTGCTCCTGGAAGACCACTGTCCTGCAAAGTTTAGCTCCAATTAAACACCCCAATAAAACACATGAACCAGCTAATCAAGCATACTAGAAACTTCCATGCAGGTGTGTTGAGGCAAGCGGGAGCTAAACTCTGCAGGACAGTGGTCCTTCAGGACTGACTTTGGACACCCTTGATTTTAGTCATTAGTCGACTAGTCGTACATATGTAATATTCATTTAATTACTTAAAAATATAGTGGTGGGGGGCATTGAAAAACGGTTCAAGTTTCAGAGCTGAGAAAGAGTATTATATGTAACATATACAGAAATTCTAATCCATAATAATGAGCCTTTACAGTGCCCCTATTATGGATTTTTGAAAATTACCTTTCATGTAGTGTGTAACATAGCTCTAAGTGAATGAAAACTGAAAGCGCACCGTATATATAGTTGAGTCAATTAAACGAGTCGTTTGTAAAACGAATCCCAAGCCGTTTCGTTGTGACGTACAAAACATTAGCATATTAGCATTTTCAACAATACCACAGCAGTACAATTTTTTGTTGTGTTCCCGTCATTTTACTGACGACTGCTTCTCAAACCTCGAGGTTTTTAACGCAGGATTTTAAGACGCTTGGTCTTAAAATATGGATCAATGCCCAGTTTATTTGGACCAGCTTGCTCCTCTGAATCTCAACCTATAAGTATGATTAATAATTGATTTTTATATTTTCTAGCGATCGTTCAAAATTCGTAGTTTTGTATGTTATATTGTTTAACGTACAACCTAGTCTGTATGTCTCCTGCTAACTGGCTAACTGAAAAAGTCTGTGTACACATCTGGCCTAAATGTTTATCTTATGTTAGAGGTTTTCTGCATCGCTTGGCATTCTTATACAGTTCCCACAGGTGCACCTACATAAAGTATAACAGTGACGCTGCTATCACGTCTTATAAATAACACAAACTAAGGTGACACTTACCATAGAGAAACGTCCTACTCCAGTCGTGATTGCAAATCAGTTTCTGGTTGATCGACTACTTCTGACGTTTCATCGTTGGACTCAGGCTCGAATTGATACTGGGTTGAGTAAAATCGATGCTTTCTTTTCTGTCCATACGTTGTATACAATGTCTTGCGAATTGATAGCTGTCATTCAGTTATGGCAATGGGCGTGCAGTAGACCAATAACAAAGGATTGGGCCATCTGACCAATCAGAGCAGTGTAGGCTCACAGAAAGGAGGGGTTTAGAGAGACTGATTCTAAAGAATCGTTTACAAAACATTGAGAACTGAGGTGAAATTAAATGTATATTATAAGAAAACGAAAGTGTTTTTTGACCTTGCATGCATGTAAACCTGTTGTAGGAGACTCCCAAAACAAGATTAGGAACCTTGAAAAAGGCATAATAGAGGCACTTTAAAATATAAATTAAGCGCTCAAGTGCACACATATAAAGCTTGCTGCAGTGCACAGGCAAAACTACTGATCATGAATGTGTCTGGGGAAAAAAAGAGAATGTCTGAGCATTTTAACAATTTATTAATAAACTAGTGTTTTCTGAGTCAATGTCTGCTGCAAAGATGAAGCTGATGACTCAGACTCGTCCTCTCAGTATAGCGAATGCGACTATAGAGAGAAATACACATTAATTTAAATGTGTCATGCAGTAAGCGTGGTACGAATTGAGCTTCCACACTCTGCACAAAGACTTGGATATGTGAATGAAGTAGGCTGTGCATTCGACTGTAAAAAAACAAAGTATAGTTTGGGCTTTGCTCTCACTCCTCTTATTCTCCAAAATTGGCCTCCATTGTTGTCCAAACCATGAAAGCCAACCTAAAGCCTTTTTATAGTGCTCAAGCTCTGAATTCTAAGTGAACTACTGTATGTAGTAGTGGTGGGTAATCGGTAAATGAGTGTGGCATTTTCAGTGGTAGTGTTTTCCGAATGAAACAAAAGAGCTGTGCATTTTAAGCGATGTGTCTAATGTAGAGAACTATGTTTAGAGTATTGCAAAAAGTTTTATTTCAACCGGAGTGCAAAGCAGATAATGTGCTTTTAGAAGACTTGGTCTCAAGAATAGGTACATGAGTAAATGGTTTGTCTGAGTGTGCCTCAACTAACCATTTTTAGTGTGCAAGCAATATTAAAAAACTGTAATTATCAATTTCAGAACATAAAACAATATACCCCATGACTGTCTGCCTTTTTTCCATTGTTCTGGGAAAGTTTGAACAAAAATTGCAGATGACCGCAGTAAAGTCAACTCAGCAGCAAATATCTGGTTGATTACTGCCAAAAACTGAAGGCCGCAAATACTGTGTACATAGTTTGCTTCTCAGAAATGATGACAAACAAAACATTTTGGAGCGTAACTGTGTTTGCCCATAGTGATGATGCAAAAGCTAGACCACTGCTGGTTTTGGTGTGGCTAACTTGAACAGTGCTGCCATGTTCTGTTCCTGAGACTAAGCTAGCCAAAAACACTCTCAGTCTGCCACACAGGAACGGTTACTGACACTGGGAAATGCACTGAAATGTGCTGCATCCCTTTCCAGCGTTATAGCGTTATAATTCCCACATCCTGGAATGATACATGTTTATGTAAAATTTGACGCTTGAACATTCACAATATCACTAATCTCACAAAAATGCACCACAGTAATAGTTTCCACCAAATAACATAATTACTACATGATATGTGCAGCTTGTTGAGGAGAGGCAAGCTAATACTTTTAGAAGTGATTACGCTTACAATCCCAAAATCTCACACATTTGCACTGAAGGAAGGACCTGAGAATATAGAGACCAGAATATTATCATAGATTCACATTTTCTTCAAATATGTAAAAATCTATATGTCTCAAAATCTTTCAGTCTTTTTCTCCCTTACCACAGTTACCACAGTTTTGTTGTAGTATCAATCGCTGTAGCACTTATACTATTTTGGTGGAAACTGTGGTTACCAAGGTACATTTTTGTGAGGGTAATCTAATATAAACCAGTATGTGGGTAGTTGACACATAACATGTCCATGTGATCATTGTCACATGTATCAAGGCCTATGTTGAAGACTCTTACCCCCGGTTTCACAGACAAGGCTTAAGCTAGTCCTAGACTAAAATGCATGTTTGAGCTGTTTCAACTGAAAGCAACTTGTACTGACGTATCTTAAAATATGTCAGTGCCATTGTTTTGTCTCAAGATGTGCACCAGTGATGTTTTTTTCTTGGGTACTTTGATAAAAGATACTTAAATATCCTAATTGAAGGCCTAATCCTGGCTTAGCTAAGCCCTGTTTGTGAAACTGGGCCTTAGAGTCAGATTTACTAACAGCTTACGCCAGTGCAAACCCGCTTTTGGCTTTAAAAAAAACTGCTGTCAGGATTTACTACAGACACACAGTGAAAAAATAGCACTGAAAAGGCATGGATAGGGTTATATTTGCTGAGCTTATTTCATATGCATTTGTAGGAGTTTCCCTTTCAGATACAAAATTTATGGGAGGAGAGTATTTAAATGAATCATGCAAGGTGATTTACTAAGGTTTGAGCTAGTCAATTACTGGTATTTGCGCTATTATTTAACGTCCAAAAAAAGCATGTCTTAAACCAGATGCTAATTTGCGCTGCTCTTGGTTGCGTTGGTCATTATGGAAATGGTCCGGCTTCATCTGTGTTCTTTCATCTGCACGTCGTCAGTAGATCACGCGTAGAACTTTCCACTCCCATCACCGCTTTTTAAGAATTGCACTCTCTCGCTAATTTGTCGGGCTGGGACAATTTATTGATGCATTGCGAATCGAGAAATGATTCTGGATCAATTCTGATATTTTCCGAATGTATCGCAATTCTCTCTGGAATCGATTCTGAGCTTAGTTTTTAACAGCAAATGGCACTGTGTGCTTTAGAAACAGACGTACTCTGCTTGCTTCCAGTTCCTTACACACATCACTTAAACCTTCTATAAAATAAGTTCATAAAGTTCAAAAACATTGAAGAGAATTACAAGAGTGTTTGCAGTGGGCTGTTTATATTAATCTTGTATCATAAAAGCAAAGTTATGAAAAAAAGACTCTTCAGCGCTCTTCTTCATGAGCATTTGAGTGTGCGGTTAAAAACTAGCCTAGCGCGCCCCATGCGGTTAAAAACTAAGCTCAGAATCAATCCACAAATCGCGATGCATCAATATATTGTCCCAACCCTACTAATTTGTCCTGTTTAGTAAATCTGGCCCTTAGTTTGTATTCTTCTCATTTCTTACTGTTTAATCTGTTCCCTCAGTACTAATTACAAATTTTACTTAATTACTATGATTCAGTGTATAATTACACCTTTTTGCAAATGTTTTTATGAAAATGTAATCTATTAAATGTAATCTACAAATACGTAAGTACCATTAAACATTTACATTCTGTAAATTTGTTTTATTTCATAAATTTGTTGTGCTTATTTTGTAATATTAGTCAGGACTTGTGCAAACAAGGCCAATTAGGAGCAATTTCATGTCATTCTGCTTTTTATATTATACACACATAAGTATTATTACAGTTCATTAATTTAAATAATCTACATTATAAAACTGATCTGAGGTCAGTTAAAACTCATTAATGGCTTCAATGGCTTCATCAGATCAACACCCCTTACTGGAAAACCATTAGAAGTTTAACATTTTTCAAAACCAAGGTTCAAAACAGAATGACGTAACAAAGCCTTGTTTGACTTGATGAGTTTGAAACAAGCACCTAACCACTGATTTGAAACAAAAGATCTGTAAATGTTTTGAGGCTTCATGAAGTGCACATCACCAGTCTCTTGTTAGTTATTATTGTACCATGTCTTGTACATTTGATTTGACTAGTATACTTTGTTTTTGTTTTGTTTTTTTGGTTCTGGCTGCTGAGATTTGGTTTTCTTTAATAAATAAGCTGCATTTAGATCCACGCCTCAACTGTTCCTCCTTATAGTCACATTATTAGTTCCTTGATTCAATTGAGGAAATATTGCTATAAATGATAACTAAATGAGGTATGACTCAAAATATAACGGTGTGCAGATCTGCAGAAACTATATTTGCGTTAATATTAATGGGTCAGGCAGAGTCAGCAGCCTATTCATAAAATCATAAAGTGACCCAGTGCCAAGCTGGATATCTTCTGCTCTCTTAAGCCTAAATACAGTAAACTCAATATTAGTTGAGGTGTTTCCTTGAAAAGAGTCATGCCGTTTTAAAGACATAAACGCACGCTGTCATTCAAACACAGGGCGTGCAAAAACCTCGCGTATTTATACACTGTGTATTTTTCTCGTTTTCTTCCTGGACTGCCTCCAGCGCTGTTTAACAAAAAGAAGACTGTTTTGAATGAAATGCTATAAATTAGAGTATCTTAGCTTCCCCCTTGACTCTGATGTTTACTTTGGTGGCTGGGAGTCAAGCCAATGGAGAAGGAATAGTTTTCAAAAATAATTGTGAGGCGCAGACTAATTACTTGTGATCCGCCTCTGGGGAAAGCTTAATCCCGAATCATGCTCAGTATCTCGATAGAGTGGAAAAGACGATCCGTTTCCT
The DNA here is from genome assembly GCF_019924925.1 of Ctenopharyngodon idella. NCBI lineage: Eukaryota > Metazoa > Chordata > Actinopteri > Cypriniformes > Xenocyprididae > Ctenopharyngodon > Ctenopharyngodon idella. Next base: position 4,288,770 of record NC_067221.1, on the reverse strand, counting down.
GCCAGTTATTGTGCATTGTTGCCAGCCTCACAATCGGAGGTCTGTCTGGGGTAATTGTGGAACACCTTGCAGCCGATGACTAATTTCTGTATCTCTGCAGGACCTGCATTGTGCTCCGCTTCAATTTAATATTCTTTGAATAATGTAAACCAGCTATGAATGGCACCAGGATGATATACATCCGATTGAATTAGGCTCAGGAATGCCATCGACAAGAAGCGCTACTGACTGCTGGCTCTCTCTTAAGGAAGTAGCATTTGACGTGTATAGTGAATGAGGTCGGACTTGTGTGACCCTGTAACACAAAGCCACGTGCAGGAGCCGTGTATCTTGACGGGGCATCTTGTTTTCATTAGCTCTGGCCATGAAACTGAATCATATCACATGCATTCTCTGAATAAATGTGAATTAAGCAGGAGTAAGAATGTATTAGCTATTCGCAGATGCATATTTTGTTTTGACAGGCAAAGTCAGGTGACCAGTCATGCAGCCTATCAGATGATATTTGACTCTTTGAAATACAAAATCCAGGAGACTGAGGGGTGAATTCACAAACAGTGAATTGAAGTTCAGTTATTGGGAAACATGATTCAACCCAGGCCCATTGGAAAAACGTACCCATGTCGACATTTCTGCTAAATTATATTACATTTCTTCTGTGAGTGGCACTAAAAGCGCATTTAGTTTTATCCAAAAGAGATTAATGTGAATTTGGCATTGCTTTATTGCAATGGTTGTATGGCTTGCATAGACTAGTTGACTACTTGAACCACTAGTCTGCACTGTCAGAAGCTATTTTGTACTCAAACATGCAATAACCATAATGATATGCGTGTTTTTTCTAAAGTAAACCAGTGAGCCATGACTGCGACCAAAGAGAGTATGTGACAGAATGATGACAGCAAATAGACTACATGATTTAAATGTGCAAGAGATGTAATTGCTGCAAACATTGGACTGTTAACTAATAAACTCTCATTGACAGTATTATTTTGTATGTATTTTTTAAACAGTAACATAAACTTTTTTAAACGGTAACTCAGGTATTGTTTTGACAAGTAACCGACTAGGACAAATCAGTAGTCGTGCAACCCCTAGTTAGTTGTGTCGGAATGTTTTCATTCAATATACAGTAAACAATTGTAGAAGTAGTATTATGAACATATGGAAGTAATTATTATAAAAGCCAGATGCGTTTGAGAGCCCACTGTGAGTATGTTCTGGCCCACTAGCAGTAGCTGTGAAATCACATGATTCCATCAAACAACAAGTGGCTGTGGTTATTAAATCACTGTCTAGATGTGTATGTCACGTGGGGATATCTTATCTCTAGGGATGAGCAAGTGTCCTTGAGAAATGCTGAGTAAGGCCCAATTAAAGGCTATTTTTTGAAAATAGACCAATTGGCAGGATTCCACAATTAGCTGAAAGACAAGGGGAGTGGGCTTCAGTGGTGGGAAGCAGGTGTAGCGATTTAGCTGTATTATTATTGGTTAATGGCTGATAAGAAAAAGGTATAAAGATGGGGACTCAACAAAGACATATTCAGATGTCCTGCAGGCATCTCGGCTTTGTTGATTTGCTCAATAAAGTCTAATTTTGACTTCTGGAACTCTGGAACTCTTGAGCTTCATTTGCAAGAAAGAGATTACTTTTTTCCACAACATTCGTTGTATGTATTGCAACAGTTTGGAAATTAAGTGTTGCTAAATAGGTTAATGCTCTATTGCATTTGGAAATTATGTACCACTAAATCCCTATACATGATAGTGTTAACAAAAGCAAATGGGAGATAACAAAGCATTTACTTAAACAACCAGGCCATTTTAGCTTGCTTCTGCAAAATCAAAAATGAATGGCTGTTCTCTTCTTAATTTTGTCATTTCATCTGAAAATCAACATTTCTGTCATGACAACTCTTTGGAGATTGGTATGGTAATGGAGACTGGCATGTTTATGGATATGCCAATATTAATGTATTTGGTCTTGGCAGAATAGATCTGCTACGCTGCTGCTGCTGCAGAGCAAGTACCAAGACTTTCTACTGCCAGGGTCGCTACCAAATGAGTTCGACCTATAAGCTTGCACCATCTAGAGTTTCATGTCAGAACTAGGTATTTGTACAATTAAGTCAGTCTAGGTTAATTCATCTAATTGTGTGTTTGTGGAAAATAGTAATATACGACATTCTAAGTGACAGTTTATTAATGGGGGATTTGGGGGCACATATTTTTATTTGTGGAGGAAAAAATATTGATTTAATTTTGATGTAAAAAGATTACTTTAAAAGTTTTCCAGTATTGGCACATATGCCCCGAGTGGCATGTTGTTACTAGTGCTATTATTATAAAATGTATTACATATTGTAATTCATAGGGCTGTTTATTCTGCAATTCCATGAGTTAGATGTACATTTCAGACATTTCTATTCATTAAAAATTACATGCTAGTTTACTGAATTCAATTTAAATTCAGAGTGTTGCTATTAGAACATATTCTCAATTAAAATATGGACAATTAAATATGTATATATTCATATGCCTGTATATAAGTCATAGAATAAATTTACCTTCCAGATAAATTTTGCTTTGTCTGTCATCGGTTATTGAATATAGAATAGAATAGTTGAGTATTTTATATTAATGATACTTTGATCTTACTGCAGTAGTGGGGTAAAATTTCATCTCTGAATAATTTGACATTTTTTGCTATGACAAAAAAAAAGAAGCAAACACATTCCCTTCCCTTAAGAACACATTGGCTGATGCATCATCATCCTGCACATGCTAAACTTATTTAAATATGTTACAATTTAGAAGTAAACGAACAATGTTCTTAAGGAGTACATCTTCCCGATCATCCCCAAAATCTTTTATCTGTTTTCTACTTTACTAAATGTAGATTTGTTTGAATGTGTTGGTTGTGTGTCCTGTTTCTCCCTGGACTTACCTCTGCATAACGTTACATCAGTACTGAGCAAATTTATATCTTGGTCTTCTATCCTGACCTGTTTGGATTGGATTCTGGAATATTCTATATTGCCCCATCTAGAACACCAAACAAGTTGTGTCTATCCCATATTTGCTTGTGGCAAAATGTTGTTCCATTTGTGGTTGTTTACTGTGCGTAGCCATAAATGTCTTTCCTCTGTACACCCTTTCAGTGCCCAAAATATGACTTCCCTTTACCTCCTTACTTGAGAAAAGAGAAAATATTGATGGATAGAATATTATGGTTACAGATGCTGCCACTCAATGGGGTCAGATATTTAGGCGTCAGAAATGCCCAGTCTGGTGTGGAGGTGGAAAATAGGGCTAGAAAGGATGCTGTGAATGAGACTATGATTGCCACTATGAAGCAGACAATTTTGGTTGGCTGACTACAGTTTACTTTGGATGAGTCACATGCATGTCTGTCTCTACTACTTAAGGTGAAAGAATGAAGTTGGTGGAAGAGGATGATTTTCTTCACTGAAAAAACCTTACCTTACTGTCTACTGTCTCAGAATGGTGTAGTTACAGCATCTACCAGCAAGGGTTAAGGTTTGCAACCCCTCCATCCAAACATCTGGCTCTGTTCTGATGACGTCCACTTTTTTCACTTAACACTTTCCTTATCATTGACAAGTTTTTCCAGCAATCTGTGTTTTCACTGTTATACGGCAGGGGGCGCTGTTACGAATCCTCTGAAATAGTGCAGCATCTCCATTTGCAAAAACAAGCAAAGAAGAAGATCTGTGTAAATCAGGCTCGGATAGAAGTTGTTTAGCTTTTCAAGTATCTAACTACTTTTTCCAGCAAGTAGCGGTGACCAAAAGCTGCATTACGTTTTACGTTTTGCAGCGCAGCGTCTTCTTCGGTCCCAAACAAAAATTGTGCATTACCGTCATCTTTTGTTTCATCGCGCATCTTGCGGCTTTACCGTTCACTGAGTAGAGATGGTGTGATATTTCACATGAATCGACTAGGAAATGTCATACTTTTTTACGTAATTTATGCAAACCAAAGATTAAAGCACTTTTTGCGTCTAAGACTTCAAGCACAAACAGGTGAATAATAGTCTTTTTAAATTGATTAATTGTCCTGCTATTGCACTCTATTTCTGATTTTATGATGACCCAACACAGTTTTATAATGAACCTAAAAGATGTTTGTGCCATTGCTTTGGCAAAGCAATCTGTCAATCGAACAGAAAACCAAAATCGCGATATAGCTTATTGTGATTTTCTCACAGCTGTGATCTAATTAAATCGATTGCTAGAATGAAGCTAGAGTAAAATGCTTGTTGTTGTTGTTGTTGTTGTTGTTGTTTAAAAGCAGAAACTCTTCTTTTTTTTGAAAATTACATGTTCAGATTTCGGGTCATGAAAGTTTTGTGAATATGATCAAAAATGCTGGCACTGACTGGCCACCTAAAAATAAAATGCTGGGGAAAACGTTTCATATTATGGGCTTTTTTTTTTTTTTTACTTTAAATGTTTCCCATTTTACGTTATTGATGAACCTGGATTTTCCTGTCATTCTTTTGAACGTGTTTTTGTTTTATATTAGTCCTTATTTTCTTAACAATGGGTAAAGACAGACATCTTATATAGGGCTCATTGTCAGTGTTAAAATTCGTTTTCAGCTTGGACAGCTTTACTCTTTTTGCTGTTGTAATGAGATAACTAAACATCTTTTCAAAGATCTTGAGTTAACTAGGTATTTTTACGTTTTAGCATTTAAAGCATTTAAAGCTCAGACAACAAAACTGCAGCACTCGATTGTAATCATATTGCATAATGCATCATATTTCAGCTATTTAAAAACGTTCCATTCATGTCCTCCTTTCTCATCCAAGGACATTTCTGCTGTTCTTTTATCATATCTTTATCGTCTCTATTTTTTTTTTTTTTGTTTTTTTTTTTAACTCTGCCTTTCTGGAATTTAAAAAAAAAAAAAAAAAAAAAAATTGCTATGAGATTCTGGTCTCATTATCATATCCAAACATGGCAGTTGAGAGTCACTCAACCATTCAGTCGTAAGATAAAAGACATGCTATTCATTTCATTAATTTTGGATTTTGGCCTGGCCATTTGGAAAATATTGTGATTTAATTTAATGAAATCCTGCCTGGCTACTGTGCTTATATAAGTATAAAATGTTGACTGCCGTGTACCGTGAAAGGTAAATGTTTTTAGACAAAAAAAGAAAATGTTGATTTAATGCCTAAATTAGTGCTACTGCATGCGAGTCAAGCTAGAGGACGTTTTTATATTTATCCATCTTGATTAATGTCAGTCTAACTTCCAACTACACTTCTTCATGAATGTTAAATATCAGGTTCAAATGACACCCTTAGTATTCCAATTCATGATATACATAAGAGCAACATTTGGATCATCAATTACATTAAACTGTCTTAGTGAATTGACAGTATACATTATTAAGTCATGGTGGTCTGACATTACTGATTAAAAATGAAGTGTGTAATTTCTCTCACCAAATGTTATTGCAAAAAAATAACTACATGTTCTAATGCTTGCACTGCAATAAAATAACAGTTCATTGACTGAAGAAACCCTATTGGTTGAGCCAGTTTTGCTGTCTCGGGTACATCAGTGTTTTGATAGCTCCACAAAGCCACAGTGTTTAGACTTTTCAGGAGAAATCAGCCTACGAATGACTTGCATTTTATGCTTAGATAAAAGAAGGCACTGTAACATCCAAAAAATTACATACCATACCTTTGAAGAATGAAAACAAGCCTGTCTTATAAGGAAATATTCACTCTCCTGAATCCTGTTACAACCTTCAGCACTTTTCTATGTTCAAGTTTCTCTCAACAGAGTGCAACAGTAGGTTTCTTCTGCTATAAAAATCCTATTCATGTTTTCCGTAGATAAAAGTATGTCACACAGAGTTCATTGAGGTGTATGTTCCTGTAGATGCCACAAGACTTCACTGCCTATAATTCTGAAGTGAGATCCTCCAGCCTGAGAAGTTGTTGTTACCGAAAGAAATATGCTGTTTTCCAGTCGTGCCTCAGAATGCTTAATTGTAGAATTTTACAACGCCAATGTAAAAAAAAATAAAAATACTAGCTGCATCCAAAATTGCATTTGAGACCGTTAAAAAGTATGTTGTATATAGTATGACTATGGGTAGGATGAATAAAATTTGGATGTACTACATAGGTCATGTGACCTTCATCTTTTTAATCAGTTGTGTCGCTTCACTGCCACTTATAACTCATCGCCCGTGGCCTCATGGGATAGTAGTGCCATTGAGATGAATGTGAATGCTAATGGATAGTTTTTTCCAGAAGGAAATTGTTGAGCGGATTCTTAAACACCTCTGATTAGCCATTGTGTTCACGCACTCAACAGATATGTCTGTGATTGGCTACAATGATCAACGCTTCAAAAATGATCCGTCTATCAGCGGATATATTAGGGACCTCTGATAGACGCCTGCTTTTAAATGCTCCCGTGTGTATCTGTGTAAGTGCTCGGTGAAAAGCATCACAGACTAGTTATAACGTTTTTGAAGCGCTGATCATTGTAGCCAATCACAGACATATCTGTTGAGCACATGAACACAGTGGCCAATCAGAGGTGTTTAAGAATCCGTTTAACAGCGCACAAAATGCAACGATATTGTCACATTTTTAAAATTTCAGTACAAAGTCGGTACTTTTGACAACACAAAGTCATACATTTACTCTGTGCATGAAGAAAACTGTGTACTGTGCACAGATCGCATATATAAACCAGTGAATGCATACAAAGAAAAAAACTCCAGTCAGGTCTATCAAAGCACTGCAGACACTGACACCTTCCCTGAGAAGGAAATCAATGTACTACAATGTAAACAGTCACTGGAGCTCAGCTGGATAAAATCAATGTTGACGATCTCTTATCAAATGCAAGGTTCATTTTCTTTGTGTCAATGTAAGAAATATTTATTCAATCTTATAAGCAATGAAACTGACATTAATAACAAGCTTTGCAAGCTACATATTGTAACCTCTAAGGGCCTGATGTGGGCATTTTACATCTATAAATAGCTGCATACTTTGGGTAAATGATGATGATTATAATAAATCGGTGGTTCTCATATAACCATAGCTTATTCAGGAACAGAACGTCTAATTATGGCTGTGAGTAAGTCTTCCAGCTCTAATCTTGATTGGATATGTTTTGAACTTCAAAATATGGATTTCTGGACACTGTAAGGCGAGCAAAATCTGAGTGCTGTAAATGGGAAAGCAGTTCTTTGAAACAAGATTTTGCAGTTATTATGACACAACATACATTAAAAAAGGAAATAAAATATAGAAGTTGAAAAAACTAAACAAATAAACAATGAACTATTGTTTACAGTGAATTAGAATAACTGAATACACTATACCTAACATTGTATCTAACATAAGGAAAACTGTGGAGTCATTAGCTTAAAGAGGAGCTATTCTGCTTTTCTCCATGTTCGTCTGTCTTTAGTGTGTTGCTGTTTGAGCATGAAAAAGTACAAAGCATCTACAAAGTCCCTCCAGCGGGAGTTATTCTCTGTAACTCCCTGAAACACCTCCATTGTAGTCTTGAGTTTTCTTCCGGGAACAAACATGTCACAATATTCCTCATTTAAATAATTCCTACCCAAGGCATACACAGAATAAAGAGGCGGGGCCTGGTTGAGTTAGTAGTGTGTTGAAACTGGCGGTTATGGTAAGGGGCGGGGCATTTCCCAAACACACTCAAAGCACTTGGCCACACACTGGTCCAGCTGACCAATCAGAGCACATTGTGCTTATCAGAAGGAGGGGCTTCATAGAGACAAGAACTAAACAGGGGTGCATTTCCCGAAAGCATCGTTAGTCAACTACGGTTGTCCCATTGAACTCTATTAATAGCGACAGAACTTGCGACCATAGTTCGTTTGCAAACAACAATGTAGCTCGCTGCTTAACTACCATAGTACAATTCATCATTGAAGAAATCAACTAACTAGTCGACTGTTTCCCGAAACCGAATTTTCGCAAATTTGTCATTCAACCACGTTGGTTAATAATGTCACACAGATGATGGTGGAGTAATAACTTGTTTAAACGAATCAGTTTGAGATTGAATATATGCCAGATTTTTTGTTATACATTACGGAAATGGCATCTGAGGACTAATTCTCATTTTTCCCAGTTATTTTGCTTTATTTCCAGATTCAATTATAGGCTCATGTACTAGAGCATGTTCGCACATGCGCACTCTTCAAAAATGGCGCTTTAAATCTCTTGACAAACTAAAAGTCGTAAATGACATTTGTATGTATTTGAAATAAAAGATATAGATTGTAATGAATGTCAGCTTGCTTATTTTGCTCAAGATAAGGATGTATTAAGTCCACATGTCATGCAAACAAGAAGGTCTTCTTCTAACCACAGGTCGAGAGCTGCCGTTCCAACCACACAACTTTGCGATGCAGTTTGCGAAGGTTCATTGAAACTCTGGGTTTGGGAAACACCGACTCATACTGATAATGACAGAACTTGCAACTATAGTTAACTAACAATGCTTTCGGGAAACGCAGCCCAGAGCATTACTGACAGACTGGGAAGATAGAGGAGCTGCAACAATGTTAAATATGCATGAAAGCATGACAACCTGTTCTAGTAGAGCCCCAAAACAACATCAAGACTTTGTAAAAAAAGGGCATAGTAGGTCCTCTTTAACATTAGTTTACTATAAGCTCTGTTGCACAACATGGGAATATTACTGAAATGCAGCACTGAAAATTGAAAATCATTAACATCCATCTACTGCAATTACTTTCCACCATATTTGATGCCGACACCCTTTCATCTGTTACAACTCATTGATAATTTCAGATTTCCCACTGGAAAACTGTTGTTCATATGTGCATAACTGGAAATGATAGCATTTCTGGCATGCTGTAACAGCAGAGAGGACAGGAAATTGTAGAGAAAAATGGGAAATAATGCAAGCCAAATTCAGTGACACCTGCATTAGCATCACAGCTCAAAGTGGATGAAGCATGCGATGAGAGATTTGTCTGATTCCCAGAATCAGTGAACAAAACTATATTAACTATTTTCTGTCACCCTGAGAGAAAGGAAGAGCAGAAAGCAGGAGATGATTATAAAAAATGACCAGGGTTTATTAAATAATTTTAGATGCATATGTTTCAATTCTCAGACTTCATCTGAATTTCATCTCTATTTCGTCTGAACTTTGTTTGAACTTCTTCTGGCCAGAACAAATCCAACAAGTGTTATTATACCAAAGCAAAAGCAATGGAAAGTTACTGCTTCACAACATTGTCCTTAAAAACCTTGAAATGGAGACATTCACTTATCTCTTACTCATGAAGACAAACATCCCTTGAAACCGCACAATCATAAGATTAAATGACAGTAGCAAGCATTGCAAGAAAATAATAAAGATTAATAATTACATGATTAAATTTGATAATAAATTATAAACGATTGTGATTAAATGATTATAAAATAATAAAAAGACAGAAAACAAAACACAACACAGATGTACGGTCGCTCCATTGAAGCTACACACACCCATAGGTTATAATATGAGAATCCTAAGATCCTTCAAGATATTATGCATTGTACTTTTTGTTTACTTGGCAAAGCTTTTGTGAGTATGGACTATGCACTGATATTAAAGTGATAAAAATAGCTGAGTATCTTAGAGTTGGTTTTGTATTTGTTTCCCTGATATATTAGGCTGTTGTGGGGCCTGTTTATCACTAAAGAAACAAAATGTGTCCTTTTCTTATCGCTCAGAAAACGTACATATATAGTGTCCTCAAAAATATATCGGCATTAAGCCAGACTTAATATTCCATCCATGAAACTGCTAGTCCTGTATATGGTCTTTAGTTAGATGATAACATTTCAAATCAAGTGGCATCTGCAAGCCAATGATGCTAGAGCTTGAGTAGTTCAACGCATTAACTGTTGACACATTCCAACATTTGACAGCCAGAAAGAATCACAATACTTTTATCTTCATTTTTGAACAGTAAATATGTTGGTGAAAAATGTGCTGGTGCTATTATTTCTTCAAAAGAAATGACACTTCCTTTGATATTTTGCAGTAACAACAATCATACATTTTCAAGTGTGACTTAAGTGTCCAAATACTGTTTGTATCTATCTGTCGTCTGTATGTATGCATGTATCTATAATGATATTTTTAAATGAATGAAAGAGGCTTTAATTGCGCTTTTTATATGCAAGAAACTGCTAATCAAATGCTGTGGATGTAGTGTGATGCTGGGGTTGTTTTTATATAATAAATTTCCATTTGATAAGTTATACTACTTATTACATAAAATAATTAGTTAGACATTAGTTATGCTACGTAATCTCACATAAAATAATTACTTAGAAAAGAGGATGCTTTATTTTGTAATTTTGAAATAATTACACTGAAGGGCTTGACATAAAAGGATGAAAAACAATATGCCCTTATGAAGGTAAATAATACCCATGGTAATCAACTCAAATTTTGTGTGTCTGTACAGGTCGATGCTGATGATGTCCTCACTAAAGAGGAACAAATCTATCTGCTGTTCAATGCAAAGAGGAAATGCGAGCGAGCGATCAAGTCCAAACATAAAATTACCGGTAAGTTTTAAATGTTCTATTCTTAAAAAAAATGACAGCATGCAGAGCAACAAACTACTAATCTCAGCAGGGCTCTCGGTGTCACTGCATAAACATCCACTGTCTCTGAGCGCTCTCTTCACTCTCGGTTCAGTTTAGCATTGCTGAAATGACATCTTTGATGGACGTAGGAGTTGTGGATACATGCGTCTCCATAGGGATGTGTGCTGAGGTCATGTCTCAGGTGCTTGACTGTGACTCTGCGCTACACCTCATCCAATCAGGTTGATGCTAAAATGAACTGGCATTGATTAAGTTGGATCTCTCAGCAACACTCCATCAGTCAGTGCCAAAGCCAACAGAATTCATTAGTTTCTATTACACTGTCCTGACACCTCGTTATTTAAGCCATTAAAAAAAAGAAAAAAAAAAAAGCAGCTGTCTGTCAGCTCCCTGTTTAAAAAAGCAATAGACTCCAAGGTGTAGATTTAATTTGAACATTGGGGGGTTGAAATGTGAAGTGTGAAGCGTTTTAGCGGAGTCCTGGGTCATTGTTCCTTGTGAGATTTATTTTTTTGTTTTTGTTTTCTTATAACCCACATGTGTAAAGCTGATTACTGCAATTAATGAATAATTAACATATTTTTGGATATCAGGTTTTTCCTACTATCAATCATTCAACCTGGTCTCATAGGTCTCATTTCCAACATAAATGAACGCTAGAGGCAGTAAAACGGCAAGCGCTTTTGATCGTTTTCATACACAGTTGCGATTACAGGGTCAGATTATGGATTAATAAAGACTCGTTTTCACGTCTCCTTGCACAATATTATGTTATGACTTCAAAACGCTTTTTTACCACAGTGTATGATTTATAAACTAATATATTTTGGACTTTGCATCGCTTAACCAGCTCCATATGTTTCGCTTTTCTAACTTAACAAGTTTGCTTGGTAGCTCAGCTGACACAGAGTTGTACTTAAGACGAGGAAGCCCTGGGAACGAATCCCGTGAAAGGCGAGTCATGGTAAGAGAGCTCAAAGCGAAATCTAAACAAGCTAAAACGGCACGATTACGGATGCTTTTTATGTCACATTTGCTTTTGTTAACACTATCGGGTAGGTTTAGGTGTAGTGTTGGTGGTACGTTATTTTAAAACGCAATGGAGTGCAAATTTCAAATCAGAACTGCTGTGATTCGTATAAAAACCAACGTCATAAAAATGTACCATATTCACGTTTATCTGTTCCTGCAAAAAAAAAAGAACATGCTTTTAGCGCCACTCAGTGGACATTTCACATCGAAACTGCAGCGACATGTACGTATTGGTACGTATTTTGCGACTTGCAGGTTTGTTTTCTAATGAGACTGGGTTGCAATCATCATTAGAAGAGAACACATTTTACACAGAGAAAACTAGCTTGATCCATAATTCATCAAGGTACTACGTACCATAGTTATTGTACTTGTGAGAATTCAAATAGGTTGCACATTTCATCATCTTATCACACTTTTGGTGCATACATGTGATTCACTCATGCAAAATGAAGTAAACCGCTTCAATCAGGCTGCATTAAGACTTGTGTATTTCAGATGAGAACCTTAGTGCTTATGATTAAAGGTCCGAAGACGTGATATATACACCAACCAGGCATAACATTATGAGCACTGACAGGTGAAGTGAATAACACTGATTATCTCTTCATCACGGCACCTGTTAGTGGGTGGATATATTAGGCAGTAAGTGAACATTTTGTTCTCAAAGTTGATGTGTTAGAAGCAGGAAAAATGGGCAAGCGTAAAGATTTGAGCGAGTTTGACAAGGGCCAAATTGTGATGGCTAGACTGGGTCAGAGCATCTCCAAAAGCTCTTGTGGGGTGTTCCCGGTCTGCAGTGGTCAGTATCTATCAAAAGTGCTCCAAGGATGGAACAGTGGTGAACCGGTGACAGGGTCATGGGCGGACAAGGCTCACTGATGCACGTGGGGAGCGAAGGCTGGCCCGTGTGGTCCGATCCAACAGACGAGCTACTGTAGCTCAAATTGCTCAAGAAGTTATTGCTGGTTCTGATAGAAAGGTGTCAGAATACACAGTGCATCACAGTTTGTTGCGTATGGGGCAACACATGGCACCAGGATGCACTATTGGAAGAAGGCAAGCCGGCGGAGGCAGTGTGATGCTTTGGGCAATGTTCTGCTGGGAAACCTTGGGTCCTGCCATCCATGTGGATGTTACTTTGACACGTACCACCTACTTAAGCATTGTTGCAGACCATGTACACCCTTTCATGGAAACAGTATTCTCTGGTGGCAGCAGCAGGATAATGCACCCTGTCACAAAGCAAAAATGGTTTAGGAATGGTTTGAGGAGCACAACAACGAGTTTGAGGTGTTGACTTGACCTCCAAATTCTCCAGATCTCAATTCAATGGAGCATCTGTGGGATGTGCTGAACAAACAAGTCCGTTCCATGGAGGCTCCACCTCACAACTTACAGGACTTAAAGGATCTGCTGCTAACATCTTGGTGCAGATACCACAGCACACCTTCAGGGGTCTAGTGGAGTCCATGCCTCGACGGGTCAGGGCTGTTTTGACAAATGGAAGAGTGAAAGAACTTTCGCTTTGACGCGTCCAGTTTAAACAGCTCGTTTCTGTACAAGTGGATGGTTTATTTTAATGGCGTCCCCGGATCGATTTGAAGGATTTTATGTTTGTTCGGAGCATTTGACTGCAGATTGTTTTGTAAATGAGGCACAGTGTAATGGAGAGTTCACTAAGAAACTTTTGTTGAAAGATGAAGCAGCCAACTGTATTGGATCTGACAGCAGCTGCATCACAAACTGCGTAAATGATTTCATAATGCTTTGACGGTAAATAATCGTTTTTTTCCACACATATATGTGTGCAAATATATTTGTGCAAAAAACTTTAGTAACATTATAAGTGAACCTCAAGGAACATATTAAAATGACCCCTTTAACTGATGACATAACTGAATCAAAATCATATTTTTACTTAGTGACTTGTAGTGTGAAGTCTGAATGATACATTGGCGTTGCAACATCAGAATAAAACAAACAAACAAAAAAAACAACGGCTGCTAAATGTCCCCAGAAGTTGCCCTGGAAAACAGCATAGCACAGTTCTGTGTAATCCCTTTTGGGTGATTTGCCACGCTAAATAGAGATCTGGGAATAGAAGAGTGTGTTAAAGGCTTTCATTTTTATGGCAACCTCAGTTTCCTTTCACTGTGGTCACTTCATTCCCTGGTGGACTGTCTCAAAGGATTTTTAAATAACCTTTTTTGGCGGACTATTGTCATAGCCAGACTGCTGTATTATTTTCTTCTCATCACAGGCTTATTTTACTTGTGTTAAGTCACTTTTGTCTCACAGCATGAAACAGTTAGGGATGTTTATGTCCGAACTGGAGTAAATGTTGTGGAATCTCGTGGTGTCAGACTCTCACACAATGGGAATATGTGCTAGACATTTCAATTTTAGATGCAATCTTGAATGAAACATGACGTAAGCTACAATACATTAGTTACACACAAAGAGGACATTTCCAAGACACCCTGTGCTTAAAATAATTATACATGGGTGAAGGATCAGATTAGAGTATCAACTTTCTCCAATGCATTTTTCATATTTATAGATAATGGTTTAAAATAAAATATGCTTATGATTGTATATGACGGTTTAAAATAAAATATGCTTGTGATTGTAAGTCACTGCGAGCCATTCATTTGTTTTCAGGCTTTTGCCTTTTTGCTAGACAGATGGAATTATTGTGTGCAGATGGTATCAGGACATGCTGCAGACTGCAGGTTCTTTCACTTTTCTCATTACATATCAGCTTGAACAGGACTTTATTTTACATTTAAAAAAAAATAAAAAGTGGAAATTAAGTGTAGAGTAATAAACAGGCATTTAATAGACCTATACTCAAAGTTGGATGAGGCCTTCGCGTTGATCGGACAGGCTGACAGCTCATATAACATTAACATGCTCAAAACTGTGGCTCCCTTCTTGGACCTTTGAGGAATCTTTTACTTACCAGCAGGATCAATACGGTTAGTGTAGCGGTGGGTTTTAGGGACAAATAAGGCAGCATCCATTTCTGATTTTAATAAATATTCACTAGATGTTTTTATTACTGCATACCGATTTACTACAATACACCGAGGTGCAAATCTGTCACTATTTGGACTAAATATAAATAGCATCTAATCATAACACTGCAGGTGTCATGATGGTCACAGAGATGTACTGATAATTTCACCTGATTGCTCAGCTATTTCACTCACATTCTGTATACATCCCAATAGAAAAGAAAAAAACTATTGCAACTTCTGTTTCATGCCAACTTTAAAGACATCTAATATAAAGTGGGACATTAATTTCTATCGAACATTTAACTGGTAAAATATGTAAAATGCAGCTGGAAATTACTCTTTTTGTGTGCAATGTCTCTCAAATGATTTTTAGCTCCTTATCCAGTGTTCACGGTTGACTGGAAAAGTCATGGAAAGTTATTAGTCAAAAATGTGTGAAATGAAAATGTATATTAGTGTCACAGTGTTTGGTTTCTTTATCTTTTTCTGTCTAGTTTCATGGTTTCATAGTCATATTCTGTTTTGTTTCATTGTGATGTTCTGTTTAGTTTCTAGGTCATGGTTTTCTTTGATTCCAATCGGATACAGAAATGATCGGATTTGGACAGACAGTAGCTGTGTTTCCATCCAAAGTTGCGAATCTAACTTGTGCGTAAAATGGAGATATCGCATAAAACATTTGCGAATAAAGCAGCGTTTCTATGTAGTGAGTCAAAGAGAACGAAATTGTCATTCTGGATAAACTGGCGCTAAATATCACTAAGAAAAGCAGGAGAAGCCTCTGTATATAATAATTTTCATATATAATAAATTATTTGCGTCTCGGAGCACGCAGACTAAATGCAATAAACATATTTTGCAGGAAGATGCCTGCTGTTTGGGAACGTAGTCTTGTAAAACGGTTCTTATTCTGAACCACTTTGACAACATGACATTTCAGAACAACCAAAACAGCATTTCAGATGCTGTGCAATGAAATCGGTCCACTGAGTAGTCCAGTTATGCCATCCCATCGCTAAGTCACATGATTTTTTTATGCGCATTGAGGAATTTATTTGGAAAATGTGTTTCCGTCGTAGTTTATGTGCATGTGTTCTTATTGGATAACAAATGTATCCAACTCAAACATTCGTATATGTTTTTTTTTTTTAGAATTTATGCACATTTTGGTGTTTCTATCCAGCAGTTTTTTTGTGATATCCCAAAATGTGCAAAAAAATAGGTGGAGCTACTGTGAACTAGAGTTGTCAAAGGTACCGACTTCGATACCAAGTCGATGTGATGCTTTGAGCACTGTTGAGCAGATTTGTAAACACCTCTGATTGGCAATCGTGTTGACATGCTCAGCATGTATGTCTGTGATTGGCTACAGTGATCAACGCCTAGGAGTGTTTGAAAGCACACAGAAGTGTTTGAATTTGAAAGCATGAGCGTTTGAAAGCAGGTGTTTATCAGCGGACCAGTCCACTGATAAATGCCTGCTTTCAAACGCTCCCGTGTGTTTCTGTGTAAGCGCTCAGTGAAGAGCGTGAAAGATGTCTATTTATAACATGATTTTGAAACGTTGATTATTGTAGCCAAACACAGACATATATGTTGAGCTCGTCAACACAACGGCCAATCAGAGGTGTTAACGAATCCGCTCAACAGTGCTCAAAGTGTCACATTTTTTAAATTTCAGTATCGATTTGGTATCAAAGTCGGTACTTTTGACAATACTAGTGTGAACACTGCCCTAGTCACTGTCTTTGAGTTCTCGTTTGTTATCATGGTTTCTAATTAGTTCTCACCTGCTCCCTGTTTCTTTGATTGCCTGTCTCTATGTTTATAAGCCCTGTTTCTTCAGTTCAGTGTCCCACATTAAAGTTAATGCTATATTGTAGTGGTATATCGCTCTATGTGTTTATTAAAGTTTCTTGGTTATTCAGTCATTCTGTGTCACTCATCTCACTTTTGGAAAAGTTGCACTCTACCCGTGACAATTAGTAGCTCTGGTTTATTTAAATGAAAAAGAAACAGAAGTGAAGATTATACAGCAGCCATGATTTGCCCATGACTGTGTTTATGCAGTAATGCTAGTCCAGTCCTGCTCAATGTTGAGTTGTTCTGAACTAAAGTCTTGAGTTGATCTAGCAGCAGAGAGTTGTCATGAGGGGTTTAGGAGGCAGTAGATGTTCTCCTATTAGAGGCCACTGATCTCAATGTAGCTGGACGCTGATGCTAAGCAGAGCTCTGGCACTCAAGTGACTTCTCATTCAGATGCAGTCAATGTTAGCTTGTCTGAGCTCTGTCACACTAAATGCCTCTCGACATCTCTTTCGTGTCACTGCCAAGACGGACAACTGTGCTCTTTTCACTCTTTCAAAACCATTTCCAGTGTCTCATCTACTTTGGAAATGATGAATAACAGACAGGAATAATTATAATATACAGTGGGGTCCAAAAGTCTGAGACCACTAGTCTATTTTGCATTTTTCAAGGCTGAGTGGAGATATCGCGATTTCAAACAAATAAGTTGCTACAGTTTTGCGAAACAGTCGTGATTAGCAGGTAATTTCTCTAATGATGCATCATACTGTGATGGTTCTGCAGCGAGTTACGGAAAACGTATCCCTGAAATCTGAATTGAACTATAAACTTCATAATTCTATTTATTTATTTATTTATTTCAGAATTGCTTAGAATTTTGATACATTGACTTTTCCAGTTTTGTATAGTTTTTATACCAGTACTGAAACAATTACCTTGAATTTCTTAGAATTATGATAGATAAACCTTTTTGTCCCCTTTGGAAATATACCTTTTGCTTTAATAACAGCAGCACTCAAGCTGGCATAACTCCGTAAGTTATCCTTTATATTTGCTTGTTTGATTATTGATCTGCAAATAATGTCTTAAAGTGGTCATGAACTGCATTATTTTATTATTTTATATTGTTTCTTGGGGTGCACTTATAATGATAGTATGATTTTTATATCAAAAATGGTCATAATTTAGAAATAAAAGGCTATTTTCCTACCCTGATTTTAGCCTCTGATTTGAACACTCTGATTTAAGGGGCGTGTCTGCTGTGAGACTTCAGTGTAAATGCCTACTGCTGTGATTGGCTAACATCTTTGCATATGAAATAGTATTACATGTGGAACTCTCGAAAACTTTTAGCACGTATTTACTATTACAGTCCTGAAGGTTTACTAATCGTGAAAAGCGTTGATTATAGCATTATATTGAGATCGTGGCATGAAAGGTTGCAGTGATGAGCATGTAGCTGATCACAGACATGTTGGTGAGCGCATGAAAGCAGTGCAAACATGATTTACAAAAGAGATTTGTTGAATCTGACAGGAGTTTTGTCGCAAGTCCAGAACTCAGTCACTGACAAACTTGCGCTGTTTGATTGACAGCTCTAGCGATGCTAAAGGGAGCGTTCTTTAATCGCTTTCTATATATAATCACAGTTTATTTAATCAGAAATCACTGGTGATTTTGGTTAGTCATGTACACATAATCCGTACATATTAAACGATCTGTAACAAAGCAAAAGTGACAGTAAAATCTTTACTCACGTAAGTGTTGCGCCGTTCCTGTCAGATCCAGTATAGAAGGCACAGCATTGTTTTTTAATTTCAGGCTCTCTGCAAATCCAATGCAGCTACTGTGTTTTTCCACAATCTGACACTGCACAACATTTGCGCTCTTCAAAGTTTGCAGCATAGTTGCTCAATCCAGTGTTTGTGTCACGTCTGTTGTTTACCTACTACTTGTCATGTGCGAATCAGTGGGCGGGGCTACAGTGGTAATGATGTAGAAGTAGGCGTTGATCTTCTGCAGAGGCGGTCTTTCACCTCTCTATGACGTGATAAAGAGGCACATTCCACAACGAGTTGTAATCTGGGCTTGGTTACAATAAAAGCTGTTTTTGGACTAACAAGGAAGCTTTCAGTTCTGAAACTTACAGTATATTCTTGTAGTATGATGACCTTAATTCATGACCCCTTTAAATTGGATATAGTTCTTATTTATATTATATCATAACTATTCTTATTTTACATTTTTCAAAAAACTAAAAAAAATTTTATGTCCATGCAGGCTTAAATTTTTCCTTTTTTTTTTCTTCATCTCAGACTCCATTGTGCGTTATATAATACAGATTTAATGACTGAACATCTTAGAGGTATATAACAGTTTTTTTCTTTACATATAAATGCAACCAAATAATCTGTTAGTAACTGGATTGATGGTTCAGTCAGACTGAAAAGCCTTCATGCAAACACCTCAATCGATCCGATTAAACTCAATTCAAATGAGTGCAAATAACCCATCTTGTCGGCAAAGGCTAATTACGCTAACTATCGACTGGTTGAGCCTGACAAAACAGCGGCATGGCAAGTAAGGACAGTGACATTACCTTACAACCCAAGTCCAAATCCGCCTATCAGATCCCATTCTTCTCACGTTTCCCATCACATATCAATAAAAATCAATTATTCTAAAAGTGAAAAAGCAACTAACAAGTTTTTAATATTGAAATTTGATGTGGTGTCCTCACGTTGATCAGACACACTTGTATCATTAAGCCCAAAGTATCATTTTTGATGTGAATACTGGCGTACACATACAGTTGAATGCACAGCCTCTCAAAATATACTCAATATATAACCACAACTCCCTTCCTGGAGCTTCGAGGACACCTTTACTGTTCAGCAGGATCAATATGGTTAGGGTTAGGTGTAGGGACAGGGACAAGTAATGTCCCAATGAGGCAGCATCCATTTATGATACTAAATATAATCAAACACACTGAATATGTTGTTATTATTGCATACTGTTTTATAATATACTACAATACATTGACATGCATAGTATCTGCCACTGTTTGCACTTATGCAGATAGTCTCTGTTTATTAAAAAATACCTTACGCACATAAATATAGTTTTAGAAATCCTTATGTTAGTTCCGGATGGTCATTATTGCATCCAGAGAATAAACCTCAGATTCCCTGGCTGTAAGTTTCATGCAGTATTAGCATAGGTCAACTGCAATGTTCAGTCGTGAAGAAAAAAAAAAAGAATTCTGTTTTTATCAAATCTTTTCAAAACCCCCCAGTAATGTGAAGTGATGTTATATGTGGCAGATCTTGGGAGAGATTTCCTGCTGTCTGGTCTTGGCCCTGTGTTGTGGGGTGGGTGAGTCAGATCTGACCTGTTTACCTGATGACTCTGTGCTCTTTCTGGTGGCTGTTTCCTGACCCCTTTTGGAAGGGTGCACACGTCTTTCTGATCATGGACCAGCGGAAGAAATTAGGCTAAGCATGTTATCTCTGACAAAGAGTGTGCATGATGTCTTTTTCTGTTTTTGAAGTGCTGAGACTAGAAGTCACTGGTAATGGTTGCAATGCATTTTGTATTTGGGTCAGTGATGTGACACTTTTTTTAAAAAGTGGATCTATTAATTTATTTAAAAATTAAAAAAATAGCTACAAGCAGCAATTGTCAGTGTTCAAGTGCTTTAAGACTTTTAACTGTACTCGTAAAAAGATATTAGCCTATATTTTATGTAGCAAGTCTATAAGCAGAGATGAAAAAGACCATTTCAGGTAACTTACCATAGAAATACGTTTTTAATATTTATAACTGTTGTATTGCCACCTATTGCCCATTCTCCATAAAAGTTTGCATGCCTCTTTAGAATCATGGTCACTATTTTAACGATCTAAGCACATGGTCTGAAGTGCATGGCGCAGGAGCACTTAGAATAGGGAATCCTATGTCTGAATCCTCTTTTGCTAGTTTAACGATGGAAAAAATGGTCGGCGCACCAGGTGTATGGTCCAAAAGGGTTGTCCCTATTCTCTTAATGAGCAATAGGTGTGTTTTGGGCGTAACGTTTTCAGTTGTCTCAAAATAGCAACACACCAACAGTGCACCTGAACACACCTCGTTTTTACACCAGTGCGCCGGTGGGCGAACAGATGGGCACGAGTGCATTTGCTATTTAAACAACATGGGCACTGGACAAGAAAATGATAACTGCATCGTGCTGAAACTAGCAAAAAAACACTTGCATCATGCCTGGCATCGCATTGCACCGGGTGTATGATAGGGCCCTACATGTCGCATGTTTCACCGATTTTCATGAAGTTTTCTTGAGGTTCTTTAAGTTTTGTTTGGGAATTGGCTTCTGGGTAAACTTTTCAAATGACCCTGTTATAGCCATCCAAATACTAAAGATCAAAATGCTTTGATACAGTAATATTGACCTTGGGAGTCCAGAAAATTGTTCGACACTAGGATTAGTTCGCAGTTGTTGTTTTTGTTGTTTCTCAAATATTAAAAATACAATTTTCTTTTCCTCAAATATTAAAAATACAATTTGACTTACTCCAATGGTTCTTGAGGCATAGTTGTTCTTAATGAGGAGCTCTATGAACACTGCAGTATATAAAACCATTTACATGCATGAAAAACGTTGACCTTGAAAATTGAACTTTTTATGATATGGCAAGATTAGTCTGTAAAATGTTTTTACCTTGAAAAATATGTTTGAAAGCTAATTTGAAAAGAATGAATAAGATATGTGCATTCACATATATTCAAGGTAAAGAAAATTATATTATTTTATGGATGGACCATTTGGAAATTTTGGAGTGTATGGAAACGTTTTTCAAAAACAAATGAAACCAATGAATTTGGTTTTCAGCCTAAAAAAGATTTTTCATTTTCATCATCTTAGACATCCTTGTTTGTTTATGACCTTTTCATGTGTATTTCTTTCTGTTCTGAAATGACTGGCTCTTGTTGTTTTGCAAGGTCTTTTGAAGCAGGTCACATCATCGTGTCAGAGCAATCCCAACAGTATTATACAATTTTGCAGCATCTGGGATTGTAACACCATTTAGCATGTAGTCTGTCAGCCTCAATGTGTAACACTGCACATTTCCTGTGTTTAGGCGAGTATGGTGGCTCATGGTGGCTCACGGTGGTTGTCGCCTCACAGCAAGAAGGGTTCTGCTTTAAGACTCTGCTGAGCCAGACGACCTTTCTGTGTGGTGTTTGCATGTGTTCCTTGTCTGGGTGTGGGTTTCTTTAGGGTGCTCTGGTTTCCCCGACAATTAAAAGACATGCAGCACAGGTGAACTGGAGACTGTAAATTGACAATGAGTGTGCAACACAGGCTCATTGGAAAAACATGTCTCTAACTAAATTTTTGCAAAACGCGTACCAATACATACAAATCACTTCAGTTTCCAGGCGAAATGATCACTGTATAGGCAATAAAACACAAACATCTTTTATTCCTTTTCACACAAATTATGATTACAATGGCAGATTATCGATTAATAAAGACTTTGCTATGACCTCAGAACACTTTCACCATAGTGCATGATTTTTAACGAATACATTTTGACGTTTGCATCACATAATCAGCTCCATATGTGTAACTTTTCTGATGTAGTAAACTTGCTCAGTAGCTCACCTGGTACACTTGAAATGTGAGTCACGATAAAAGAACTCAAAGTAGAATCAAACTAAAAATGCACGGTTGCTTCAGCAAATGTGTTTTTATGTCACATCTGCTTTTGTTAGCTCTGTCACTGGTTTATTGTAGGTGGTACATTATTTTCAAAGGTGACATTTAATTTCCAAACTGCTGTGATACGTACAACAACCATCGTAATAAAACGTCACCAGATTCACATTCATCTGTTTCAAATGAAATTGAACATGCTTTTTGTGCCACTCACTGCTGGACATTTCAGTTGTTAAATGTCGCAGACATGTCGTGTGTGTGTGTAGCCCTGTGATGGACTCCAGCATCACTGCAACCCTACATAACACAAACAGTTTGGAAACTGGATGGATGCATTTCCTTCCCCTTTTGTCTCTAACTCGAATTTTACACTAACCGCTCATCGCTGTCTTTCTCTCCATCGCCGTCAAAGCAATTCTCAATGTTTTCTTGCTTGTGTGAGGTATTGCCAAAGACAGTTCTGGCCCTAGTACAATAAATGCATGTCATAGCACATTAAGGAGATTTCCTACAGTAAAAACAAGTCTATTTTCAAGTATTCACCATCAAAAGGAAACGGTTGGCCGCTACATCCCTCCGTCTTGCTGAGTGAGGAAAGACACGGGGATTGATTCAGCAATGTCTTCTGCTTCGCCCCTGACCATGTCTTTTGTGGGACCACCCTTGACGTTTTATGCTGCAGTTTATGTGGTGCTCTCCACTAACCATTGAGCCAACTATTATTAGACCATTGCATCGTCGTGTTTGCTCAGCAAATAGTTAGCTGAGTCAGTTTATCTATTCTAGTCCAGGCTGGAGGTGGCAGAGCCTCCTCAACCTCAAGTCAAGGCTAGGCCTCAGAGCTCGCTGCACTGCGAAGCTCTTATTTGTTATTATTGCACGTTTGTGCTTCGGTTAAGACCAAGTCTCCATGGCGGGGCATGAACAAGGTTCCCATTGAGAGAGACACTGAGGTTTCGGCCTGGGTCGCACAGTGCCGGGATGTGGCTTCCACAATCCCTGACACTCTCTGGCCTGTGTGTGAAAATAGCCTGACGCTCAAACTTTGCGGTTGGGTGTAAAATAACACCACCAGATTGCTATAAAAGCTTTCATATATCAAAACCCCGGCACAATTCATGCCAGC
This sequence comes from Ctenopharyngodon idella, assembly GCF_019924925.1. Classification (NCBI taxonomy): domain Eukaryota; kingdom Metazoa; phylum Chordata; class Actinopteri; order Cypriniformes; family Xenocyprididae; genus Ctenopharyngodon; species Ctenopharyngodon idella. The sequence goes on along the minus strand of NC_067221.1, from coordinate 4,265,378 downwards.
CGCTCCGAATCTCATGTGAGAAGGGGGCAAGAAGATAAATATTATTCAGAAACCCCAAATGACATCATCAATACCCACAACCTCATCAGATACGTTTATAGCTTCCTCGTAACCTTGGATGTTGGGAAATTATATGTGATGATTCTGTGTGGAGCTATATCTGAAACCAGAAGGCTATTGGAGGTGGTCTGCGGCTTAATGCTCTATATGTAAGATGAAAACCTCGGCATTTGGCTATTGTTATTTTGGAAATATGAAACACACATGGCACACTCCCTCCAGGACAAGTGACCTGCAAAACAGGCCTGTTGTCTGAAACTCGCCTTTAATTACATTTGCAAAAATTGACAAGCTGGTCTCCAGGCATATAAAATGTGCTCCATCATACGCTTTGATTTTCCCTCTGAAAATCTTTAATTACAGGCATAGGAAAATAATGGATCTGCAGTAAAGCCATACGCTGAGATTTATCCTCAACTAGTTATTTGTGGCAAGTTGGGGGCAGATGGTTTCAATAACAGCGACTGAAAGCAAAGCCAGAAATACTAGTGTTGCCAAGAAAACTTTGGGGGAAAAAAAACGAAAAGGCATTTCTGTCAGTTCTGCGGGGAGAGAGGAACTAAGAATGAGATGATTCTCAACTGAAGCCTTATTTACTATAAATATCTAGTTCTGTCATGAAACTCTAGATGGCGCAGGCTAATAGGTCCTTAACGCAATCTGATCACTATGACATCATTTACAACACGGCACAAGCTGATTGGTCTCTGTTGCATCTGCAGCCAGTGAGCTGCTTCTAACTAATAATTTGGTTCAGTGTTAGCTGTAGACAAGCCTTCTTCTGAAATTTAATGTCTTAAGATAAGTGAACTTTATTATTATTATATTCCAAATCACAAAACATTGCAATGAAATTATAAACCATAAGCAAGCTAGCAAGAATATATGCTTTTGCGTTCAATGTCAAAAGCACTAAAAATATGGTAACATCTAAATTAACTAGTCAAAACATCACTGAATCAACCTAAGTACATTAATTCATACCAACAAAATTATTTTTTATGGGTTAATGAAGGCTAAAGAAGAAACAGCGACTAAACACTGCTTGAATGAGAACACGTTAAAAGTGAATGAATAGGCATTCGCATATCTAATGCTATCAGATAATGTATTCTTTGCATACAGTGCTTTGTTTAGCATACAATGCTTAGTTTTTTCAGCAGTGTCATGTAGGAAATACATAAAGTTCTAGAACATGTATTTGACCTTCAGATACTATAAACAAAATTCATGTACAGATGGAGCATATAACAAGCCAGTGCGATTCTATTCATTGTGCCTGTAAAGAAGTATGCGTTTCACCTTAAGTTACTTATAGAAGTCAAGGAGTTTCGATCATGCATGAGGAACAATATCATTAATATACTAATGGAGAACACTAAGTAATGCACAGAGTGAAAAAATGCAATTTGATTTCAAAGTTAGTTTCTCAGGAATGCAAATAGGAGAATAATGTTGTTGCTTATGAAGACTGAGTAACTAAACTTCTATGAATGAGAATATTGAGTTTTAGTGAAAGATTGTCTCTTCAGGAACCATTGACGTCACCTTGTTTTGGTAGGAACATTTACATCTCTTAAATATTCATGATGAGACCTAAAACTATTACAACTTCAAATATTATATTTAAGTGACTTTTTTATGACAACAGAGCAGCAGCATGTGAACAACGCAACTAGACAATATGACACGCTAATTTCCGATAAGGGCAGTGCTGTAAAAGTTGCTAGACTAGATGCATAGAAAAACATAGGCTTCTTTTGTAATCATAACCCCTGGTTTCGCAGACAAGGCTTAAGCCTAGTCACAGAGTAAAATGCATGTTTGAGCTGTTTTAACTGAAAACAACTTGCTCTGGCACATCTTAAAATACGTCAGTGCCATTGTTTTGTCTCAAGATGGACACCAGTACACCCTGCTATTAAAATGTCCTATAAGAACTAAAGCCTAATCCTGGCTTAACCTAAGCCTTGTCTGTGAAACCGGGCCTATGTATGTACTAATATAAGCTAGCACTTTGAATAAGAGGTTGACTTAGATTGATAACAGGCAAGGGTCATAACAGGACAGGACAAGGCAAGATAAACTCAACTAAAAGTGAGCGTACAAAACGTGTGGCACTAAACAATCAGGCCAACACAAGAGGAAAGGAAGCACAATATATTGAGGAAAGCACACAAGGATCAAGTGAAAACAGCTTCATGCATTCTTTTTTTTATCAACACTTAAATGTGAAAAAAAAACAAAAAAAAAAAACATTTTCAACAAAAAGTTGAGAAAATCATGTTTTTGTCAAAAGGATTCAGAACGATGATCAAAACAGATGGAGTAGATCAAGTCCATCAACACCTCCACAGTTTCACAGTCATTTCCTATTCATGGGTTCGACATTTCATTCAGTAACGTTAGGCAGTCTTGATTTATGTGCTGTTTAATGTTTGATGATCACTTTAGCTTACTTGTGCATAAGCAATGATTCTGTCGCTTCTTCTTCCTCACTTGTTTCTGGATCCAGAGATGCTATACTCTTTCAGAAGATGCACAACAGTGCCCCCTACCGAATAACAGTGAAAACATGGATTGACAGAAAATTGTGTCAGTGGCGGGGAAAGAGTTAAAGAGGCCATTTTATGCCCTTGATTTTGTTTTTGGGCTCTACTAGAACAGGTTTTCATGCTTGAATGATTGAAAAACACATTATTTTCCTCATATTCTCCATTGTTGCAGCTCCTCTCTTCCCAGTCTGTCAATAACGCTCTGTTTAGTTCCTGTCTCTATGAAGCCCCTCCTTCTGAAAAGCACAATGTGCTCTGATTGGTCGGCTGGAGCAGTGTGTTGTGATTGGTCAAGCACTTTGAGGAAATGTCCCGCCCCTTACCATAAAAGCCAGTTTCAACACACTACTAAATAACTTAACCAGGCCCTGCCCCTTTATTCTGCGTATGTCTTGGGCGGGAATTATTTAAATGAGGAATACTGAAACCCGGAGTTCCCGGAAGAAAACTCAAGACTAAAATTATTAAATAAATTATTTAATACAGTGCACTTATTGTGTACATACATGTTTTTACGTTGTACTTATATCTAAAAATACCTGTAAGCTGTAATTAATTTCTGTATTGACATCTATAATTACACTGTTGACCTTTACTTACACCTTAAACCACCCTTTAACCTAACCATACCACCAAACCTGTCCTAACCTACAGCATCAACACAATGAGTACATTGTGCCTGACTATTGTTTACATGTTTATTTGTATTTATTTATTTTGATGTAAGTACATAGTAATTAAAGACACCTAATATAAAGTGGAACCAAACAACTAACAAAAGAAGGACTAGACAAGACTAAACGAGGACACCAGATGAGGAGAGCACATGGTCAATATAAACACAGACAAAGTCATGTGCTCGTACACAAAACAAACACTGTCACACAAAACAAAGACAATCAGGACAGAACCCTTGCCTTTATCAGAGATCTGGATCCTACATACAAAACAACAGCTATTTACAAGCATTTAAAAGTGCATATAAATGTGTTATCTTCAGTCATTTAGACTCTTATTCAGACTCATTTAAGACTTTGTCACTGATATATTTTCATATAATTCAGTTCTTTGTCAAAAGTGACCATTTTAATTTTTCATACAAGAACAGACTTTGAAATATTGTAGGTGGTCTAGATCTACGCCTCATTCTTCTGTTCCTACACTATTACATTTTCAAAGACTTGAATGACATGAACCATTGTTACTAGTGCAGGAATAGAAGCTGCTTTGTGCTCTTGGTGTCAGTTTGGCCTTAAGTGTGAAGTTATAGCATGTCGTGAAACAAAGAAAAGGAGGTATGATAAAAGTTTGCTGTGTGCTTTAGTTGTTTAAGTGACTGAAAGAGATTTATGCTCCACTTTGCTGTAGACTATTGAAGACATTTGACACTCACAAACTTGTAATTCCAAAAAAGTGTAGAAATGAAAATGGGGTGATTAAAACAAGGCTAATGACTTCATATTAGTAGCTTTTGTTTAGTATTTTAGATGAGTTCTAACATTTTATTTATTATATAAGTGATATTATCAACTGCTCACCCTCCGACATTACTGTAAGTCTGTCACGTGACCAACATTGATAGAGGTTGTGGCGCAGAACAGAAAAAGAAAAAGGGAAAATGAAAAATTGATAAACAGAAATTGATACTCTTAACCTATCATTCTATCACTGTAAGTCTTGAAGTTAATCAACATTTAACACTGTAGCCTGAGAGAACAAAGTGTGATTCATGTTAATATCAGTTCATTTCCAAATATCTGTCACTCAAAAAAAAAAAAAAATGGTTTATTTGTTTGAATTACATTCAAGAGAAACTGAGGAGATTGTTAAAAATGTTTACCATACACCATGCACATCCAAGTTATTGGGGTTTTTGCCTCAATATGGATGAGCAAGTTACGATCCTACTGGATGCACAAAAAATAATGTTCTTTTAAATAGTTATATTTATATATTGGAGTTTACAGCAGTGACAACCACATTCTATAAACAAACTCACACTGTAAATGTTCACGACTCACAACCGCATTTCGACGAAGCCTACTGTATGAACAGAGTATGCTAAAATTATAGGATTGTTGTCATGTATTGTTGCAGGAAGACAGATGAGGAAGACAAATATAATCCAACATGAAGTTTAATATATATATATATATATATATATATATATATAATCCCGAGACAGGAGAACAGGTAGCAACACGTGCACTTAACATGTACGATACCGGACAAAGAACTGAACGCAAGCAGGAACTTAAATACACAGAGGTAAATGACGAATAGCTGTGAGGATCGTTAGTGTCCATGGTAACTGATGAGTGGCTGCAAGGTGGAACAGGGAACATGAGACAGGAGTGACAACAAACTGAAAGTCCTTGAAGTGAACATAATCGTGACCTTTATATATTTTTATATACTTTTCAGGGCTCAACAATAAGGACAAAAGGTCAAATTTGATTTCTCATGTCCCCTGTGTACATGAAGTGCATCCATCTGTATTTTTACTTTTCCTTCTGTAATTTCTTCTCATTAAAGAGCCCATTAGCATTACTACTGATTTATGTAACTATAATTTATATACATTTAATGTCACAGAAATTTTGGAGCTTCATCTAACAGGGTCTTAAGCATTCAGTTTCAGGGTTTGAATGCAAAAAGTTAAATTTCAAAATGCAAAGATTTTTTATTAGCTATCATTAACTAATATACACTTACTGTACGTAATACAATTAAGCATTTGATAAAATGAACTTACATGATGTTCTGCATAATTGTCCCAGATTCACATTTGCTGCTGTTGAAGTTGGATATGTTCAACAGAATTATTACAAATCTAATTACCAGTGTTGGGGAAAGTTACTTTTAAAAGTGATGCATTACTTACAGTACTTAAATGTAATTACACTGTAACAAAGAAACCTTAAAATAAAGTGTAACCAAATGTACTTATACTGTATGTGTAATGTAATACTGTAACATGTAAGTATACTGCACAACTTATTGAAGACTTTTGACTTTTAAAGAGAAAGAGGAATCTCGGAAAGGTCATGATTTCACTTTTGTCTCTAAGGCCCTGTCTACACCTGCTATTAAGATGTTTTTTCATTGATCCGGGACGATGCTTAAAAACAGGTGTAAACAGGGGCTGAAATGTTTTGATCTTGTCCATTTTCGACCACTTCCAGAGATGGCCGAACACGCATTCAACCAGATTGCTTTCAAAGACGCTAGGAGTGTAACAGTACATGTATTCATCCCGAACCGTACGGTACAGTTGTCATGGTTCGGTTCATACAGTCAGACGACAAATACAGGCGATTCACACTCCAATCCAGAAGGGGATGCGCGTGGTAATGCAACGCTGTTTGCTAACCACCACAACAGGGAAAAACGCAGAAGAAGAACAGATGATCTATGCATAGAAATGTTTACATGTAATCTCTCAAACAGTGTTTCAACAGCAGAAAGACATCAATAAAACAGCTTGAAAATAATATCTCACGTAGCATTACATTTACCTCAGGCAAGTCATTTAGTGTCCACAGCATGTTAGTTCACTAGAGAAATGAAGCATTTCACTAAATATATGCACTATATTAGCTTATACATTCATTATATTTACTTTACCTGTTAGTAATGTCTTAATTATTTAATATATGTTATGTCAGCAACTGTGTAAATGATCATATTTCAATGTGATCCATATTTCATAATTTTATAATTAGATTTGGAAGTTAATGCAAAACCTGCCTTATGTGCAATTTACTTTTTTTAATTATTATATTTAAAAAATAAATAGCAACTGAATTTAATAGTTTGGGCTCTGTTAATAACCTTTAATATTATAGTAATGCGCAAGAAAGGGCTTCCTGTATATAGTTTACAGCATTAGCTGAGATTTTTTTTATCCTTAAGAAAATGTTAAATATAATTTAATTTATTTAAAGAGGGAGACACAGTTTGTTCAATAAACCACTGTCTACTAAAAAAAATAATAAAAAACTCGTACCGAACCGTGAGGTACGTACCGAACCATCATGTTTGTGTACCAATACACCCCTAGTAGACGCTCATGTGGTCAAACTTTGATGCATTTTACCAAAACATTAAAGTTGAAAATGCTGCTTTCATTATCCTTGTCATCTGCTTCATTTTCACTCGTAATCGCATAAAATGGGTTTGTGCATCAGATTACTGAAGTAAAACAGATTATAAATGTCATTTAAGGTTGACTTCAAACTACAAAAGTACATGCACGTAAAGGGCAGACAAGATAACAGTGCATTGAAAGATAGACAGCAGCTGACTGTTACAGTGTTTGACACATTCTGTTCTGTTCTGAGTATATTCAGCAGAGAGAATAGTAGAGATTGTAGCCTTGTCATTCAGGAAGAGCAAATCTAAATGTGTCCAAGTGTCAGAGAAACTACATTCTCTCCTCTATAACTGTCCTCAAATTGCAGAGGAGGTTATTCATGTATTGCTGGAGTGGGTGGGTGGAGAGTGGAGTTCACTTTATCTAAATGTCAATCGTCTTTGTGTTGTAGAGGGTTACTGCTCGCCGGAGTGGGATGGCATCGTATGTTGGCCTGAGGGAGTTCCTGGAAGGATGGTGTCCACTGCCTGCCCAGAGTACATATATGACTTCAACCACAAAGGTGAGCCTGCAGCCGCTGACCTGTGGTTAACTGACACATGTCTAAAGCACATGGAGATCCCCTGATAATAATGAATAACCTCCAGCATACACTTATTTGGAAGACACATCCTCCAGAATCTGTGCCAGAGCATCATTGTTGACGCTTCCAATTCTTGTCACGTCTTTCAGACAAACATTTGGGAATGTATCCATACATTTGTACATTCATAACAAGGTGTGTTTTCATAAAGCGAATATATTGTGTACCTAGACAGTGAACTGAAAACTAGTAATGTGATTCCTAACTTCATTACATTTACATTTATTCTTTTAGCAGAAAGTGCCAAAGTGACGGACAAATAAGAATAATGTCAGCAAACAATCCAAGGGAGAAAACAATACAAAACGTGCTAGAATTCCAAATTTTTTGAGAGAATACTAGAGTTTTGTTATTATTCAGCAGTGTTGGAGTAAACGCAGTGCATATAATGAATCAGACTTCTATCCAGAAAATTTAATCTGGTGTAGGATTTACTTTGAAGCAGTTTTCACTCAGAATTTTCAGAAACATATTGAATTAAACATGACATTTTGAAGTAGTAAAATAGTAATTTCTATTTACAACTTCAAAAAATTTTTTATTACAGTGTAGGGCTGTTGGTGAGCTCGTTCATTTGCTCATTTATTTCCTTGAATCATTTCACACTGTTTGTTTCAAAGCATCATTTCCAAAATCTGAAGAATGATAAGAATCTGATTCAGAGTTTTGTTTTCATCACTCACAAAAGGTCACATGTGTCTCTGTGATATGTTTTATGATTTTAGCATTAGGTAAATTCTGTTTATCAGCATGTAATGTTGTTTAGATATTATTAAAGGATTAGTTCACTTCAGGATTTAAATTTCCTGATTATTTACTCACCCCCATGTCATCCAAGATGTTCATGTCATTCAGTCGAAAAAAAGGTTTTTGAGGAAAACATTCCAGGATTTTTCTCCATATAGTGGACTTCACTGGGGTTCAATGGGTTGATGGTCCAAATGTCAGTTTCAGTGCAGCTTCAAAGAGCTCTACATGATCCCAGACGAGGAATAAGGGTCTTATCTAGAGAAACCATCGGTCATTTTCTAAAAAAAAAAAAAAAAAAAATATTTATATACTTTTCATATAGATGGGCGAAAACTCCATCTCATTTTCTCCTCCAACTTCAAAATCGTCCGATATCATTGTTTTACCTTTTTTTTTTTTTTTTGTAAAGGGCGTTTGGCTTAATCTTTGCACGTTCACTTTGTAGACACTGAATCTGTACTTTCTCCTACGTCACTCGTGACCTTTTCAACGTGATTACTTCATGCATGGCGGATCGCAGAGAAGTGCAAGACGAGCATTTGTGGTTAAAAAGTATACAAATTTTTATTTTAGAAAATGGCCGATGGTTTCTCTAGATAAGACTCTTATTCCTCGTCTGGGATCGTGTAGAGCTCTTTGAAGCTGCACTGAAACTGACATTTGGACCTTCAACCCGTTGAACCCCAGTGAAGTCCACTATATGGAGAAAAATCCTGGAATGTTTTCCTCAAAAAACTTAATTTCTTTTCTACTGAAGAAAGAAAGACATAAACATCTTGAATGGCATGGGGGTGAGTAAATCATCAGAAAATTTTCATTCAGAAGTGAACTAATCCTTTAGAGAAAATAATAAAATATCTTTTCTTCTTTGTGTTCTATCAGTGGAAAACTGTGTAATCAACATGCCATGATTGTTTTAAACTAGATTTGTATTGTATATCATTTGCATTAAACATTTTACCTCTGATTGGCTACAACATTACACATCCACATTACTTTCCACACTATTCCCTAACAGTGGAAATGAAAACCTAGAAACACATTTCGACTTGATTTGCTGCTTTCCAAACACAGAGTTTCCTTGCAAAATAGTATTTACAATAGTGCTTTAGAGATGCATTAATTACAGTAGCTAGAGACCTGCATACGAAATCACTAATTGGACATCTTACTCAAATCTGTCCACAGTTACGGTTGTTTTTTTAATTGTATTCCTTTTATCAATAATTTAATCCATATGTGTGCCACTGTTTAATGCTAATGGGGCAAACATTGATAATTTCCTACACTGTAGCTCTGTCATTCTGACTGAGAAAATCAATACATGATTGTCCTGAAGACACGGATGCTTTGCTAGAGGATGTTTGTGCTGTGTCTCCAGGACATGCCTACCGGCGCTGTGACATCAACGGGACCTGGGAACTGGCTTCAAATAACAACAAAACCTGGGCTAACTACAGCGAGTGTGCCAAATTCCTCACCCATTACAACCAGAACCAAGAGAGGGTAAGACCTTTGACCTTACAGTACGCGACATGAATGTTTCAGCCCGATGCAGTTATCATTTTCACATCCAGCGCCACGTTGTTTAAATAGCAAATGCACTCGTGCCTATCTGTTTGCCCATGGGCGTGCTGGTCTGAAAATGAGGTGTGTTCAGGCGCATTGTTGGCGTATTGCTATTTTGAGTCAACTGACTACGACTGCGCAATTGACCAACAAAAATCTGGTCTAAAGTCAATGGCACAGTATTTTTTATTTATTTTTTTGTTATTTAAAGAGTGTTGTAGTAATATGCGCCTGTAGGCAGGTGCACAACACGTGTACACTCTGCTTGTTACACACAGCAGCACACAAACATGCCAAATATTTAAAATAAAAGGATTACAGTGTAAAAGATTATTATTGTGTGCATAAATAGAAAAATGCCTACATGTCATAATGGATAGTCATTGCATGTATCAGAATTACCTATCTGCAGTAATGACAAATGAAACTGGCTAATTATTTGATCAATTGTGGCAATACACACATGTATTTAAACTGACTCAGCAGGATGAGGGTGTCTATATTCCGCCATGTAAATAGCGAATCTGCCATAGTGCAAGTGCACCTTAATTTCAAAGGGAATGGGAGATGAGACTCTGATTGGTTTATTGCACGTTACGCCCAAAACACACCCATGACTCATTAAAAGACTAGGTACAACCCTTTTGGACCATGCACCTGGTGCGCCGACCATTTTTCCCGTTGTTAAACTAGCAAAAGAGGATTCGGACACGCCCTAAGTGCACTTGCACCATGCACTTTATACCATACACTTAGATCGTTAAAATAGGGCCCAGAGTGTTATAAAGCAGGATAATTAATCAATTTGAAAAGGCTATTATTCACCCGTATGTGCTTGAAGTTTTTGATGTGAAATATCAACCCACTATTGTACGTAATCATCAGACGATCTCTGTGAACTGTAAAGCCGCAAAATGTGACATAACAATAGATGGTCTGTGAAGCAACACACAATATAGTCTTCAATCAGGCTTCACTCTTCAGCACAATGGTAACCACAAATACCTACAGAAATAATAACTGAATTTGACATACAGTATATGTGGATTGAACACAGTGCAATTAAGTTGTGACAATGTTGAGCAATTGTGTTGCTTTGGCTCGTTTTAAGTAAAGTTTCTAGCAGCAAACATTTTTTCCACTAGGCTACATTCATGTACTACTTCATTTGGCAGTAATTGCATGAGGTGTACATATACTGTACATACACATATTCATACATATTGCTTCACTGTGAATGAAGCACAGTGTATAATGAGGCAGGTCTGCGCAGAGAGGAATGTCAGTGTCTTAATTTAAATATTGAAAACGCAGCACAATTTCAGCACTGTCTGCGGGTGGTTAGTGAATAAGACACAGGTATCTGTGTTGACTTACCATGTGAAAATTGATGCAACTCTTTAGTGAATTTCCCCCTCAGTGATTTCTGCCTAATTGTTTGCATTTTGATTTGTTCCTTACACAAAGTTATCATGGCTTTAGAAGACATGGAATATAGCTTGGAACAACATGAGAGGAAATGACAATATTTTTTCATATTGGTCTAAAAGTCAAACCACATTGTGTAGACACAGTTCATTAGTCATCAATGTTAACACTGAAGTCTTTTGTTTGTTTAGCTTTGTTTAAATTCATTCCTCTCATCTGTGTGCTTTTCATTTTGGCATAGACTGGTGAAAAGCTGAGCTGTGGGCAGAACTATTTACCATTTAGATGAGGAATGCACATAAACTGAACCCTCAGTGGAAAGAGTATTCCACTGCAGAAGTCTGAATTGAATTTAATCAATGGAATCGGCATAATTAATGTAGTTCACAAAAACTTGTTGAACCTCTAGGTTACAGAACATCCCAGCTAACAGGGAACGTTCTCACAAGGTTCTCTCAAAGTTAAGAACAAACGTTTTTTTTTTCCCCAGTAATGTCGATAGAACTTATCTGGTCTTTAATAATGCTCTCAAAACGTTAGCACAAAAACATTATTTATACATTGTTCATGGAACGTTTTTACCAGAAACATTTCAGCGGGATGTTTTCATCTAACTTTTTTTTTTTTTTTCAGAATGTTCAGACAACAAAAGTAACAGGGTTACATTCACTAACTCTTCCGAAATTTTTGCACATTAAAAAAATAAATACGACCTCACGTTGTGTCAATCACGTTTACACATTTTCTCTTTTTAGGAAGAGAGAGGACAACAAAATCATCCTCACTGCTTGAAGACTCCATTTTGTATTGTTTTGCTAAAATTTTTTCGCAATGGATAAATTAAAACGCATCGGACTCAGAATGCAAAGTTTCTGTGCGGGAAGAATTTTTAGGATGAAAAAACGCATACAAAAATTTCGGACTCAGTGTGCAAAGACAGGCTGGATTTTTAGTGCACAGATCCGATCTTTTGACCATATCTGATTTTTTTTGGATGACATGCTTACATTTCTTTTAAAAGTGACCTGTATCCGATGTCTCCTTTTTACACTGCACTTGGCGAAACGAACCAAAAATAGCATATATGACATCACAAATCAATTTCAGTGGTACATTGAGTTTAATTTATTGACGTGGAATTCATGTAGAAACCCTTTTAATGTAATAGTTACATCCCTACATCAAAATAAAACAAATTCCTCACGACAGTACGTACGCAGCTCCGCTGGAAGCGTGCGTGTTGAATAATACTTGGGTAGATATTTGTTAAACATGTCACAGCTTCTGGGTTCGAATCCGCCATCCTATACTAGGTTTTTTTACTCATTAAAACCAAATGCGTTCATCAGTGGAAAAAAAACAAACTCACTTTTCAATTAAGTCAGGAGTCACATTTACAGGGGAATATCCGATCTGTCCGCTTACACTGCAGGCGCAAACGCACGTATCCGATTCATATCTGATTTATTTCCACATATGAATGAGGCCTGAAACTGATCTGTGAATATCGGAATCCATGCATTTTTTTTTCCTGCTTACACAGTCGTGGCTCAAATCCGATTTTTGCCACATGGGAGGAAAAAATCAGAATTGGGCCACTTGAACCATGCAGTGTAAATGGGGCCTAGACGTTACATCACAGTAACAGTATATATCACAATATAGTTTGCTAAAAATGCAACAAAAATGGTTTGCATAATAAATATCCATGTGGTAATGTCTGTTTTTGGATAAATCAGTGAGTTAATTCATTTACAAATGAAAAGTACTCATTTTACTGCAACTGGATCTAAGCTAAAAAAAAAATAAATTCATGTATTTTGCACCTGTGACCACAAAATAAAAATCTGTATTAATGCGGCAAGCTGTAAAGTCTACTTTGTGTTATAGTGTACTTAAAAAATACTGCTTAATAGCAAGCTCTTCTTTGTATCATCTTGTTTGGGTTACGTTTCATTTTGCTCTCGATTTTACTTTTAACTTAAGGACTGCTTTACTCTGCAATATCTTTGCAGATATATCTACCACAATATAACACAATCTCTACAAGCTGACATCTTTTACACTCATGCCACTTTCTTTCTTTTTGCAAGGCATTTTGATTTGTTTTAGTTCTACAAATTTACATGAATAGATCAAAATGAGATGAGATTATGTGAATGTCTTGATGAAGTGGATCATTAAAAAGGTTAGTTCACCCAAAAATGAAATTTCTGTCATTAATTACTCACCCCTATGTCGTTCCACACCCGTAAGACCTTCGTTCATCTTCGAAACACAAATTAAGATATTTCTGATGAAATCCGAGGGTTTCTGAAGCACACAAAGGCAGCAATGTCACTGCACCTTTCAAGGTCCAGAAAGGTATTAAAGACATAAAATTAGGTATTAAAGACGGTTAAATTGTCAACGTGACTGCAGTGGTTCAACCTTAATGTTATGAAGTGACGAGAATACTTTTTGATTGCCAAAAAAACAAAACAAAAATAACAACTGTATTCAACAATATCTTCTCTCTCCTAGTCACGCTAACTATTTTAACAATGTCTTTAATACCTTTCTGTACCTTGAATGACGGAAATTACATTGCTTTCTATGGGAGATAAAAAAAAAAAAAAAAAACTCTTGGATTTCATCAGAAAAATATTTGTGTTCTGAAGATGAATGAAGGTCTTACAGGTGTAGAATGACATGAGGGTGAGTAATTAATGACAGAAATTTCATTTTTGGGTGAACTAACCCTTTAAGGTAATTTGCCAAAATCCAGTACAGACATTTATAGTTGCTCATGTTGCTCATGTATCTCGTTTGTTCATTCATTACCAGGTCAGATAATCTCTGGATCAGTTTATTCATATTCATAAGAATTCTGTCACAAAGGTATAATTTGCTTTGTAGATTAGCCTTTCAGATGTTCTTCTCAGATCCATGGATGCTCACTGCACCTTGATGTTCAAATATTCAATTATGGTTTCCAATTTTTTTTTTTACTATTTACCATTTTTTTGAAAGACATCTTCCTTTGAACTGTAACACCGTAGATTGAGAGTGGAGATCTATATATTGAGGTCATGCCTTTTTGCTTCCCGTGTTTATATTTGATGAAGTCCCAAGAGCCACTTCTGTAGTTAATGAAAAATTCATCCATGCAAAATAAATGCAGCCACGATGGCTGGGTTTGGCCATCACCCCTCATGCTAAATGTTAACAGCTGGCAAATCTCTTGTTCTATCAGCCGCGGATTGCTCTCCTCTAATGCATGCCACTGATCCAGCTATAGCTCAGTTAGTGCGGTCGCGATGTGAAGTCACTCGGCTGACTGCAGCCTGAAGTAATCTGAGTTGAAAGTGTGGCCGCTCACTGCTTAGCTTTTGTCAGGCCTCTGAACTTCAAGTCAAACTGTTTTCGCATGAGGCAGTGAGCAGACACCTTAGTCACAGGGTGTCAGCTTGCTCTCCAAATAAACATTTGTGTTTTTGACAGAAAAACTGCCAAAGGCAGAGATTCAGTTGGTAATTCTTTTACCAGCTCTGCTTTGGTTTACACACCAAAAGATGCAAATGCTTGAGCTTTGAGCTTAAGCCCAAACAGAAATCAGACACTGCTGACATGAGTTTCATGTGATGTAAATAATAGTAAACATAAAGAAACTGTGGGATTGTTTCAGACAAGGTCAAAGTGGAAGAACAAATTAAATGGTTCCAGATTAGACTAGTCCAAGGAAAAGGCCTTGTAAATTAACAAGACGTTACATCAAAGGTTGCAGCACTGAGCATAGCTGATTACAGCCATGTCTGTTGAGCACAAATGCAATAATCTCGCCATCGCAACTCAGTTTCTGCACGCTTTCATCACAACACAGTGCAAACATAGTGTAAACAAGAGATTCATTACGCAGTGCAGACAACATTGTTGATCATAACGGGTTTTGGTGAGCTGAAGTGATTGACAGCTTTGCTTGCTTTCTGTAAAAAATTTAATCACAATAAGGTGGACGATGTTTAAAATGTACTTGTATTGCTGCCATGTCCTGTTCTGTTACTGGTGCTGTTATTGTTCTCACTCTCTTATTGTTGTCTTCATTCTCAGGAGGTTTTTGACAGACTTTACCTGATCTACACGGTGGGCTACTCCATCTCTCTGGGATCACTCATGGTGGCCACAGTCATCCTCGGATATTTTCGGTGAGAAAAACCCTCCTTGTTTTCACAGAAAGGATTCACGAAACCCTTCACAAATGAGAAATCTTCAAAAGCAATTTTAAGGGCCTTTTCCTCCTTCTGGGGACTGTGCAGAAAACAAGTTTGTGTGAGTCTTGTATGATATTGTATTGATATTTTTTTTTTTTTTTTTACTTTTCTCTTTGATCCATACAGTTTTTGCATACGTCTTGCTTACAACATGTCAGTGTGGCAGCATATCTGCGAGCTTTAACAATGTCAGCGTTTCTGCTGCGTAACACAGCTATGAACTTTACAGAAAATTAAGTGATTTACGGCCATAAATTATGCATTTTTCAAACAAAGGCTGAGTAGTCATTTTGTGATGATTTATAAAACAATTAGGTGATAAATTGATCTACAGTACACACACGCTGCAGGTGCTCTTAAGCTACAGTCTAATATAATGCACCATTTTGTTGACATTTATATTACTAGATGCTAGTTTTATGGTATCCACATTTAGACATTGAGTTTTCTAAGGGAACGAACATGTCACAATATTCCTCATTTAAATAATTCCCGCCCAAGGCAAACACAAAATAAAGGGGCGGGGCCTGGTTGAGTTAGTTAGTAGTGTGTTGAAACTGGCGTTTATGGTAAGAGGCGGGACATTTCCCAAACACGCTCGAAGTGCTTGACCAATAACAACACACTGCTCCAGTCGACCAATCAGAGCAGATTGTACTTTTCAGAAGGAGGGGCTTCATAGAGACAGGAACTAAACAGAGCGTTACTGACAGACTGGGAAGAGAGGAGCTGCAACAATGAAGGACATATGAAAAATAATGTGTTTTTTGAACATTCAAGCATAAAAACCTGTTCTAGTAGAGCCAAAAATTCAACACCAAGTAATCACGACTTTGTACAAGGGCATAATTGGGCCTTGTATGTTTTTTTAGTATTAACTGGAGCTGGTATGTGCTTTTATTCTCGAGGCATGAGCAGAGCAAATTTTTAGTCTAAATCATTCCTTACTGAA
The DNA here is from genome assembly GCF_019924925.1 of Ctenopharyngodon idella. Classification (NCBI taxonomy): domain Eukaryota; kingdom Metazoa; phylum Chordata; class Actinopteri; order Cypriniformes; family Xenocyprididae; genus Ctenopharyngodon; species Ctenopharyngodon idella. The sequence continues at coordinate 4,249,075 of NC_067221.1, read as the reverse complement.
ATTGTCACATTTGTGTATGAATGGCTTTACAAATGATTTAGGCAGAAATATGTTCTGCTCGTGTTTCAAGAATGAGGCACAGTGGCTTTGAGGGGTTAAATTTTTTGAATGTGTGGAGAAACTTTTAAAACTAAAGTAAAACTTTGTGTTCTGACTTGACTAAAGCGATCGGTTTTCCAAATGAACTGCATCAAATGAATGTTTTTCTAATAGTTCACCCAGTGTGTGTGCTGGCCCCTTTTCAATACTAAGACATATGAGTGCATTTATTACTTTTGCGTTCAATCGTTCCATTTTCATTACTAATTAATGCAAAGAGGTTCCCTTCGTTATTTATCCAGTGGGCTTATTCAAATAAAGGGTCGGGTCGTGTGCGGAACGAGCCGCTGACAGGTACCAGATTAGCTTGACTCGGCTCCAGTGCTCCGTGTTTTTAAGAGGCCTAGGCACCCGGAAATGCAGGTCAGGAAAATGACTTTAATAAGGGCTCGTTTGGGCTGCTGCTGAACCGCGGCCAGCCTTTCCATGCTCTGCACTCACAGTGTCAGCAGTATGGTCTCAGGTGCATGAGCTCCAGGACATCAGCCATGCAGCGCGGTGACTCTCAGACATTACCTCCAGTGTGTGAGGCACGCTCCGAGAAGCCAGATCTGCTCTCCGGAACCTCCCGATCAATCGTTCCCAGTGGGATGGTGGTTAAACAGCAGTTACTCTAATGACGAGGAGGGAACCGATTCCACGCAGTCACCATAAACCTCTCCAGAGGAGGCAGAGGAATAACACAAATAAACCCAAAAGACTTCACATTTCAGCATCTTTCTGAAGAAGGGACTGAACCGAGCATTTGAACTGTTCATTTTAGTAAGAAATGACACTTTTTTTTTTTTTTTTAGCATTCTCTGAATTAACAACAATAGAATGAATACTGATCATGCAAGAAAATGACAATTATCAATTATATGGCTTTTGCAATAGAATTATGGCCACATATTTATGTCAAGTTTATATGAATACAATCTGAGCCAATAAGGATATACATATCATTCAAATAAATGTATATTTTTTCTGAACAAACATTTAGTTTGTAACGATCGGCTCCATACAGTATGTAACGATCGGCCCTATTGGTTGAGTTAACAAGTTGTCTGTAATAAAATGTTTTGATTTTATTAGTATTATTATTATTGTTGTTGTTATTATTATTATTATTACATTTTGGATGTAGCTTTTTTTATGACCATTTTAGTGACTAGTTTTTGCCTCGCCATTTTTTATTATCCCTAATTTGAGACCATAATTTCTAAATGCAATTTGTCCTAGGACTTTAAAGCTACAATCACCAAATACAACAATCAGGCCTGTTTAGCCCCCCTAGCAACCACCCAGACAGGCCTGGAAAAATCATAGAAACAAATAAAACCTTAAATAGCATGGAAGTGCCCATTTCTATAGTCAATATAAATGTTTCTAGTTCTAGTGTTTCTTTTGCCAACAAAAATACTTTTTTATGAATGTGATATCTACACAAATTATTATTTAAAAAAACAAAAAACATATGCAGTCATCTATGGCTGTCACGATATCATATTTTCACTACACGATTATTTTGGCCAAAAGAATTTACAATAATAATATTATCACAATATCTAAAGAAATTTTGTCCAACACCATGATAACTAAGCTTTAACAACACAACCAAGATTTCTCATTTAAGGCTAGAGTAAACTAACTGCAGGCAATGTCACCCACAAACTACATGATTTTAGCCCTGATTTTCCACTCAACAACAGTTAATTGAGATCACATATAAAAGCCCAAAATCAGAGGCAAATTGTTAGAGAGCCTCCAGAATATCTCAGAACACTCAGTAAATCATACCAACAATCATAATCTTAGCTTTAAAAAATCACTGAACTTTGTGCACAATTTGTGGTGAATATCTGGTAAGCAGCAAACACCCGCAATCATTACTGACCAGTGGAGGTTCTGAAACAATTTTTAAAATTGTGCTCTTATAGTACAAAATTGATCAGTCATTCTCACGAGGTGCTCTTGTTTGCTATTGATTGCTGTGTGTGTTGAAGGAAGGGGCATTTTGGTGCAGACATTCCTGTACTCTTTTAGTCGACTTCAATACAGGATCCGTTTGAGACAAAAGTGGCCTATGATGTCAGACATCCAATGTTTTGCACATTTGTACAATGTAAACATTTTATGCATGAACAGCTTTAGAAATGTAAAAAGTTTACTTAGCATTTTAGGTTATTGAATACTGAATTCATGAAATAAATGATTAGGTTCATTGTATTTTATTTATTCAATGATATTTCAATGCCACATTACATTTATATAACACATTTACATCATTGGACATTGTAATAATTTAATTTTGTTATGTGTGATTTCTGGTGCTGTATTTAACTTTATCATTAACGGTAACACTTTATTTTACAGTGCCGTAGTTACACGTTAATACATGTACTTACTATAGTAATAACATTAAATTCTGCATAATTACAAGTAACTAACCTTAACCTAACCCTAACTGTAACTCTATAGTAAGTACATGTAGTTAATTAATAGTACTCAGTACTTATTTGAGTAAATACAATGTAACTACGGCACTGTAAAATAAAGTGTAACCTCATTAATGTTTTAAAAGATATTCCATTATTTTAAGCAAGCCTGAAGTTTTATGTTAAATTTAACACTCTATCATTCTATCATAGATATGTGTTCTCATTCGTAGTCTAAAGCAATTTACGACACAACTGTTTTCAGCAGTAATGTCAAATCTCACTGGGCGAATTTCAGTAGGAAGTGAGCATCCCCTAAGCATCCACTCCAAAGGGCAGAGTCTTTGAAGTGGGAGCAAGGCAGTTGTCTCAGTTAGGAAATCTGGAACACACTTGGCAAAGGGAGCAATAAAATGAAACTCTAAATGTGTCCACGAAAAAGCACAGTGGCCTCCATTATCCCGTTAGCTGTTCTTATTTACTTCAATAGACCCTGCAGGTGGTAGCATTTAGCAAACAAATCATCTTATAAACACATTTATTACCTACAAAACTTACTTAAACTACAACACGTACCCTTCACTGATGGCCTTGATGATTTGATTTGCTCACTTTCTTTCGGATTGATCCCACCCATTAAAATGCTTGTTAGCACCACTACATCGAGCTCAAATCCTCATGCTCCCATTACGGTAAATCCTTGTCTCGCTCTTTCAGATAAATCTGACGGCTCCTGGTCGTTTTGTTCTGCTATACTCACCTTTAGTAATAATCAAACCACTATTCAAGCATGTATTGAATTTAGGGCTGCTGGTCATTTTATTGATGCTGCCATTATCCACAAATTAGCCATTGGTACTGCGCCATGTGGTCCTTCTTTGTCTGTCACAGCGTTTATGGGTGACCAGGCTCTGTCTCATAAATAACCCAGCCAGTTAATTTGTCGGACCCTTACATAACAAAAAGATTCAGCTATTCACCCTGTCATCTCCTGGAGGTAGGGGGAGATCCTGAAGTGGAGTGCAACCTGCCTCTACGCCTGCATGAAAGCCGTTTACTCCATGCCATGCCTCTCTACATCTTTGCTTGAGCCGGGTAAAGAACTGCTACCCAACGTACCAGCCAAATATCAGGACTTTTTTATGGTGTTTATCATACCAAGGCCACTGAACTTTCTCCTCACCGTCCCCACAACAGTGCCATTGATCGGTTGACTGGTGCTCAATCTCCTAAGATTAAAGGCTACCCCCTGTTGTTGCCCAAGACCAAGGTGATGGGAAAATGTGGCATTGCATTTGGGCTTCATCCATCCACTTCCCCAGCTGCTGCAGTTTTTTTCTTTGTGGAGAGAAAGGATAGTAGTCTCCGGCCATATATTGACTACAGAGTACTGAATGCCATAACTTTAAAGTTCCCATACCCGCTGCTTCTGATAGAACAGGTATATGAGGTCACATTTTCTCTAAGCTCGATCACCTCAGTGTCGATTATCTCATCCGTATCCACGGAGAGCAAGAATGGAAGACTGCCTTTATCAGCTTGGGATATTCTGAATACAAGGTGATGCCTTTTAGTTTGTCCAACACTGCATCAGTTTTCCAATCTTTCATAAAAGAAATCTTTAAGGACATGATAAATAAATCATTGTAAATGATTGAGTAAAAAGATCCATTCCACCGCATTGGAGTTTCTGACAAAGGGCTCCAAAGGCTAACAATCAACTGTTTGTGAAAGCTGAGAAATGTGTTTCATGTACCAACCATCTCTTTCCTAGGCTACTTGTCAAGTGCTGGAGGTGCTTGCATGGCAATCACAGACTGGCCTGTTCATCAGACTGTCAAAGAGTAGCAGAGATTCACCAATTTCTACAGATGTTTAATCAGGGACTTCAGCACTGTAGCAGCACCCATCAACATTACTTCTTTATTTCACCCCCAAAACACTTTCATTGAAAGTCATCGATTTTTTTGTCTGTCTGACCCTTCTACCAACAACTAAACATCAATGTAAATAATACATCCAGGTACCATCCCCGTTCCAATGGGCAGCTTGAGAGGCTTAACCAGGACTGGTGTTGGTTTCTCCTCTGGGCAGAGTATGTTAAGAACTATCTTTACAAGCCCTCCACTGGGTTGACAGCTTTCCACTTCATCTTGGGGTTTCAACTCCTCTCTTCGACTGGTCTGGTGAGCCTTTGGACCTTCCAGAGATAGATTATTGGATGCAGTGCATCAGATATGTTTGGGAATAGCTCACATTCATCTGCAGAGGGCTATCCATCACCAGAAAATAAAGGCAGACCACTGGCAACCATAATGATAGGTGTATCAACATGTGTGTGTCTGTATTGGCAAGAAATCGTTATTTTACCGATCGTTATACACCGATCAGGCATAAAGCCGCCTTTCAACTGCAATCCTATTGACGCATTTCGCGCCCTAGTGGCAGTCACACAGAACATTGAAATTGGTCGTGAAGCAACCGTTTACCCTCGGCTTATTCACCATGGTAAACTGAACGATTTGCATGTATGAATATATCCACACAAAGCAAATGACCCTCAATACATCTAAAATAAAAACATAGTAGATTTTATAGAGCTAATAAACATAAAAATTGATTTAATAATTAATAATAAAAAAAAATCTGACATAATTAACAACCGCCATTTTACAGAAATAGTGTTTACAGAATAACGTGTTAAAATTTTGGTAATTCTAACTTTGCGCTCATAGTTTTGATTAGAATACATCATATCCGGTCGGCCGGTCACATACGGTCTAGCCGCAGAAGTTCAAATATTTCAACGCATCTGAAGCTCGATTCGGATCTGAAATTTCCGCATTCACTTATGATCGGAACTTCACGTAGCCCCCGTATTACTCTCCATTGGAAATAAATGATTTCTGGTCCAACGGCTGTCGTTTGTCGTGTGCAGTGGAAAGGCGGCTTAACATTATGAGCACTGACAGGTGAAGTGAATAACACTGATCATCTCTTCATCACGGCACCTGTTAGTGGGTGGATATATTAGGCAGCAAGTGAACATTTTGTCCTCAAAGTTGATGTGTTAGAAGCAGGAAAAATGGGCAAGCGTAAGGATTTGAGCGAGTTTGACATGGACCAAATTGTGATGGCTAGACGACTGGGTCAGAGCATCTCCAAAACTGCAGCTCTTGTGGGGTGTTCCTGGTCTGCAGTGGTCAGTATCTATCAAAAGTGCTCCAAGGAAGGAACAGTGGTGAACCCGCGACAGGGTCACGGGCGGCCGAGGCTCATTGATGCACGTGGAGAGCGAAGGCTGGCCCGTGTGGTCCGATCCAACAGACGAGCTACTGTAGCTCAAATTGCTCAAGAAGTTAATGCTGGTTCTGATAGAAAGGTGTCAGAATACACAGTGCATCAGTTTGTTGTGTATGGAGCTGCTTAGACACAGACCAGTCAGGGTGCCCATGCTGACCCCTGTCCATCGAACAGTGGGCACGTGAGCATCAGAACTGAACCATGGAGCAATGGAAGAAGGTGGCCTGGTCTGATGAATCACGTTTTCTTTTACATCATTAACTACTTACCAAGCCTGATCGGTGTATCTGCCTATTACTTTTTATATTCTTGGTAAGTAGTTTGAGGTGGGCTCAAACGTATCTACATAATAGTCAAATATATTTATATATATATATTTATAGATTTGTATAAGTTTTTACATATTGACAGCTGTATTGTAAACACTATGAGATGAGATGAGATGAGATGAGGGCAATTTTTTTTCAGAAGACTGCAACAAATCTGGAGCAGCTATTCCTTAATAGACTTGCTCTGGTCAAACTAGTTTGAGAAAGTGTAGACAAACTGAAGGGAGTTTGGGTAACACATGCTTGCAATTTTGTTTTTATAGCTTACTTTTTGAGCCCTAGATTTTCAACATTTGTGCTTTCTGAACCCTTTAAATCCAAAGAATGTGTTACAGTCAGCGGCAGACTCATCTGGCCCAAATTAAGATGAGTATTGTTCTTTTAGCCTCTGTGAAAGGGCATTGGAGAGCAACCAAACACAGACATACACAGCTCAAAGTATCTACTATTGCATAGTACTGAGTTCTGTGATTTTATGTACCTTGATACCTCACACTATTTACACCTAATTACAAAATAACACCTGTTTGACCTAATTTCTCTCTTTTTTTCTGTTTTATTCTTTTAGGCGGCTGCACTGCACCAGGAACTACATCCACATGCACCTGTTCGTATCGTTCATGTTGAGGGCCATTAGTATATTTGTGAAAGATGTGGTGTTGTACTCTGGTGCTGCATTACAGGAAATGGAACGCATCACTGTGGAGGATCTCAAATCCATCACAGAAGCCCCTCCTGCCAACAAAACCCAGTTTGTAAGTGCAGCACACATACAATCATATCTCACAGTAAAGTTCATTGTGTTGGTGGGAGCACCGTTATCATCTGAAAGCGTTTGTTGTTGTCATGCCACTAAGACCCTGTAGCAATTTCCACATACACTGTATGCATAACCAGGATTTTATGCATAAACAAGGTTTTCAATTAAGCTTTATAGGAATTAAATTATGTAATACATTTCATTTTTAATTAAATATTATGATTAAGACTATTATAGTAACTATGGTAGTTACTCAAACCCAGTATCAGGAAGGATTATGAATATTCTCTTTTGGCATGAATATGGGTCCCAAGCCATATCTAGAGACCAGGATATAATAGAGAGTTGAGAGTGGCTTCTTTTGTCTTGGATCAGTAAGCAGTCACCCAGCAACCACCGGTTCCCTTTCAATTTCCCTGAGGATTTGCCGATTGGCGCCGCTTTATATAGGCTGTGAGCTGCCTCCATTTGGTGCACTAAAACAGCATTGGCCAGTTTGAGACACCTGCATGGTTCAATAAGGCTTCAGTATTTTCAGAGGTGGTCGAAGGTGTTTCCACACAATGTCAGCTACTGACAAAATGTCCATCTCAGGAAACAGAGGTTACGAGAGTAACCGTGATCCTAGTAATTGAATAGCAGTGCACTAAAAACTTCAGAACACCTTGGCAAGCACTCACATTATCTTTCAAAACTTGTTTTAAATTGTCCTTATATGTAAAGAATGATTTTTGGGGGTTAGTCAAGTTGCATGTTGTCTATATCTCAAGAGCAAATGAACACATGCTTCTAATCATTATGTGCTGAATCGATTTTTCTATACCCTTCAAGATTGGCTGTAAGGTGGCTGTGACTCTCTTCTTGTACTTCTTGGCGACTAATTATTACTGGATTCTGGTGGAAGGCCTGTACCTGCACAGCCTTATCTTCATGACCTTCTTCTCAGACAGGAAGTACCTTTGGGGCTTTACTCTGATTGGATGGGGTGAGTAGACTTGTTCACGTACACTTTATCTCCAGTACACAACACTAGGACATAATTATTCAGCTTCTGGCTACAGACACCAAATCATGTCCAAAAGATTTAATAACTGCTTTCTTCAGACATTTTATTTGAAATAAATAACTAAGTGGGCTATCGATTAGTAAACCAAACAGATTTTTTACTCAAGTGTTGCTAATTGTTTCCAGTGCAGCGCAGTGGCATGTGCTGTATCTTTTGGAGACACATTTGCGGATGTACTTTGGACTCCACGGCTCCTGCATTGTACACACTGTGCGGAAAAGTTGGACATGCACAGCGCATACAATGTGGATGCTGTGGCGTTAAGCCACTTCTCTGTTGATTAAACCACGGTTGCAGAGCCAGGGCTCAACAATAGGATTTTTCTTCTGCTGCGGCAGTACTTCAGCTTTAGACTATGATACATAAACAAGCTCTGCCAGCATTTTCACTGGTCCCACCAAAAATGTACTATTAAAAAAAAAATGTTTATTCGTTTACAATGATAGCTGAAATATATTATCTGATATATAAATATATTAAATATATTAACTGATCCTGTATACATTCATAAAAAATCATGGCATACAGTGTTTGTTTGTTTTTTTAAATAAATGTTATTCAAGACTATCAAAAATCAGTATTGTGAAAAATAAATAAAGTATTGTGTAAAATAAATCCATCTGTCCTTCTGTATGTAGAACTTGGTCACCAAAGGTTTCTCTACACAGGTGTTCCTGCGATGTTTGTCACCATCTGGGCCAGCGTGAGAGCCACTCTTGCTGACACTGAGTAAGATAAAATATTCTCTGCATGGTAAATAATGTATGCACATGAAGGATGTTTTGTAAAAGACTCATGTAAAAACATGGTATCTATGTATAGTTTTAGGGGTGGGAATCGCAGGGTACCTCACGATACGATACTATCACGATACATGGGTTACGATAATGATAATATCACGGTAGCGATTCTGCGATAATCAATATATTGCTAGACAATCCTATAATTACGATATCTAACTATGAAAAAAATGGCAGTGAAAAGGTTAAGTGCAGGTTTTCTCTCTTTGTTAAAGTCCACACTGTTTAAAACAGCACAAAACGTTTTTTAGTCTGTAAATAAAATTTAACATTTCAAGTAAATTAAGCATTTTATGCTTATACTTTTTAGAAGCTTAAACTTTTCGTTTTTTTGTAAACTGATACATTTAGCCTTAGTTAACTGCTTATCGACTTGTTTTATATAAACCTGGTACATTAAAAAAATGACCTCTTTTATTTAAACCTGGGAACATGTTTACCAGCTTCCTTAAAATAATCCTGGGAATATGTTGTCAAAGGTACCAACTTGGGTATGTTAAAATGTTAAAAATGTGACGATACCAGCTTAGCCTAGCATTTTGAGCGCTGTTGAGCGGATCCTTTAACACCTCTGATTGGCTATTGTGTGTTCATGTGCTCAACATACATGTCTGTGATTGGCTACAATGATCAACGCTTCACGTTCATAAACTTGTTGTAAATAGACATCTTTGATGTTTTTCAGCGTGCGCTTGCCACTTACAGATTCAAACGGGAGCGTTTGAAAGCAGCCGTTTATCAGCGGATGTGACAAACATAGACATCTTTGACGTTCTTCACCGAGCGCTTACACAGAATTTGAAAGCAGGTGTTTATCAGCGGATTCGTCTCTCAGCGGATCCCTAATATATCTGCTGATAGACGAATCCGCTGATAAACGCCTGCTTTCAAATGATCCCCTGCCTATCTGTGTAAGCGCTCAGTGAAGAACGTCAAAGATGTCTACGTTTGTCACATCAATGGTATAAAAGTGCACCCACAACTTAAACGTGGCTGGGGCATCTATCATTTTACTCACACTGCTGTCCGCCATCCCGTTAAAAACTTCTTTTTCTTAGACTAGTTAACTTATGTTCACGTTTCCATTTCATGTGTTGAGTGCCGCCTTCTAGCCATCTAGCGACACTGGGAGCAGAGAAATATCGATATTTGGCGCCAGCTTATCGATTCTCATATCGCACAGAGAAGGACGACGATATATCGCCGTATCGATATTTTGTCCCACCCCTATAAAGTATATATTATATTATATAATGTTAATGAGATGTCTGGGTTGATCTTTCTAAGTATCTGATCTGGTTTATAATCAACAGGTGCTGGGATTTAAGTGCAGGAAACCTGAAATGGATTGTGCAGATCCCTATTCTCACAGCAATTGTTGTACGTTTCCATAAGTAAAAAGAAATTCATTCAAAAAAAGTTTTTTTTTTTTTTTTTTTTTTTTTTTTTTTGCTTAAGTTTTATATTTTTAAAATCATAAGAAGTACAAATTCAGTCAAGTGTGTACAAGTTTTTGACTAGTAGTTTAAGTTCTGTTGACCTTTGCATGATTCACACATGTGTCTCAAGTAAATTTCAAATATTCTATTTATTTATCTGCCATTTTCTTTCATGTGAATACAGTGTAAGAATCTTCAGGAGTTATTTCATGTGTCTGTTAGTTCTAAGTCTCAGATATGATCCTTTAAATATGTACTTTTTCCCCAAAGGTAAATTTTTTGTTGTTCCTGAATATAATCAGAGTCTTGGCAACAAAACTTAGAGAAACAAATGCAGGGAGATGTGACACCAGACAACAGTACAGGTAAGATTATATTTATTTATTTATTTATTTATTTATTTATTTATTTTTTTTAAATAAACAACACCTGAAATATGCACTACCGTTTGAGGTCAGTAACACTTTTCTGTTTTTGTAAGAAGATCTTCTGTTCACCATGGCTGCATTTATTTGATCCAAAATTCAGTCAATATCAATAATGCTTTATATATAGTGTGAAAAATGTGGAAACCACATTTTTTTCAAGATTCTCTGAAGAATAGCCTTTATTTGAAATCTTTTAGAAATCTTTTGTAACATTATAAATGTCTTTACTGTTATTTTTGATCAATTTAATAGATCCTTGCTCAATAAAAGTGTCTTTAAAAGTTACTTTAAAAGAAAAGGAAAAAAAAAGGTACTGACCCCAAACTTTTGAACGGTAGTGTATATGTAAGCAATAAGGTACGAGAGGCTGTGCTGTATCGTGAATAAGTCACGGCTGAAGGGCGTTGTTAGGTACGACACGAAGCGGAGTGCCTGCAACCCCTTCAGGCATGAATTATTCACGATACAGCACTAGCCTCGATTACCTTATTGCTTTTATAAAACGGTTACCACACAATACAAATATTAAAGCCAAAAAATATGTATGCAATGCAACTTTCATGAAGTAAACTTTTTCTAAGAAAAAAATAGTCCCTGACCGTGAACAGCAACAGAAGTTGCATGATTACGCCAATAGATGGCGGCAAAGACTGTCTTTATGAGTGTGTCAGTCAGTAGCGAAGACTTTTACATTGAAAAGACTGAATTTTTGTGAACACAGAACAAGACGCAATTGACAAATGCTTTGACTAGTGCTGTCAGTTACGGGAAAACCCCTTAACTGTTAAAAGGACAGGATAATACATCAGACATTTAAACAGATTTTTTATTATGAACAAAGGACATTGCTCACTCGATCTCTTTCTCACAATACTCTTCTACATAATACATTAAGCTTCAATGAACAATATCAATTGAGAACAAACAGTTTACATTGCTAAGAGTGGTTGCTAAGGGTGTTGTGTAGTGATACACAGAACCGTTGGGTGAAGCGGTCATAGCCATGTTTTATCATGAATAAAACACAGCTATTGACCAATCAGAATCAAGGACAGGAACTAACCGTTTTATAAATTTAAATAACATTTGGTTCTTTATCTTGTTTGTGTCCCACAGAAAGCTGTTAAAGTCGACTCTGGTCCTCATGCCGTTGTTTGGCGTTCACTACATCGTGTTCATGGCAATGCCCTATACAGAAGTGTCTGGGGTCCCGTGGCAAATCCAGATGCATTATGAAATGCTCTTTAACTCATTCCAGGTAAAACTTCAAACTTCTTAAGATGTAGACAATTATGATTGTACATAAACACCAAAATATTTTGCAATAACTTGTATATTTATATTTAAATTCATGCTATGTTTTCCAGGGATTCTTTGTTGCAATTATATATTGCTTCTGCAATGGAGAGGTAAGAATGAATTTCTGTAGCTTCTGTATCTCACAACTTTGTCAGGTAATTGTTATTGGCCACATACACAAGAAGTTACACAAACTCTGCTTGTCTCTGCATGTTCTAGACAGGCTGCCAGGTGTCTGTGTTTTAGTGCTGGGGATTTTTTAAATAGCTGATCCTGACAGTTTCAGGACCTTAATTTATTTATTTTTTAATATTTATTTATTTTTTGTACTAGTACTTTATACAATTTTATAGAACTTACTATTCAATTCTGAATTTAAATAATTTGTTTTCAGTTTAACTGATGTATTCTAACTGTTGGTGACCCTCTTGAATTGTTTAACCTATTTTGTTTGATTTTATGAGCCCCTGTATTCTGGTTTTAAATTCATATTTCTTGGAAAGAAAGACCTTATTTTCCAATACTGAAGGGAGATATTTTTTGTGTATCTGCAAGAGCGTTTCATTAGCTGCTATAGGTAAATAACTAGAAGAATAACAGTGCAGTAGGCCGCTTTTTCCGAACTCATTCTCTCTTTCCCTATTGCACATCAGTTTATTTTGAATAAAAAAGAAGTATTTGAAAAGCGTAAATAAAGTTCCTAACGGGTAGGGTCATGTGGGGACAAGTAATGTCCCAATAATGCAGCATCCATTTATTCTGCTGTGTAAATAGCATTTAACGCATTTCTTTATTATTACTAGCAGTTATTTATAGTAGAATGAAGAAGAAGTTGAAACAACTTGTTTTATTCTTGTTTTATTAGGTCCAAGCAGAAATCAAGAAGTCATGGAGTAGGAGGACACTCGCTCTGGACTTCAAGAGAAAAGCCCGGAGCGGCAGCAACACGTACAGCTATGGACCCATGGTGTCTCACACCAGCGTCACAAACGTGACGGCACGGGGCCCTCTGGCCCTGCACCTCACTACCCGCCTGGGGCCCGTCACCATCAACGGCCACCGGAACCTTCCGGGATACGTGAAGAACGGCTCCGTCTCAGAGAACTCCATCCCGTCCTCGGGGCAGGAGCTCCACATACAAGAGGAAGAACCTTCGAAGAACTTCCAGGTGGAAAAAAACATCCCAGTGGTGGAGGAGGAAAGAGAAACCGTCATGTGACTTAAGAAAGATGACAAATGATGTACAAAAAAACATTGAAGGATTAGCAAGTCCTTTGTTTCTCAGGATTTCCTCACAATTTGGCTTGTGGGACCATCTCAGATGTGTTGGAGACACAGTGACTAACCTAATGGACCAGATACAATCAGTATCCTTTAAATGAGCCACAATGTTCTTGCGAGACTGGAATCTTCTACAGGCCTCTTCACCAGCAGTGTTTGGAGGATGAGAACAGATTTTGGTGAACACCATAATATATATTACACGTGTGTTTCTGCATTGTGAACACACAATGGCGCCGCTTTCAGGTTGTCGTATCTCCTCCTTAGATGAAGAATGGTGAGTCTGCTTCAGAATCAAGTCATATGAAACATATGGACCATGAATTGTAAATAAGACATCCATGATATTTTAAATAAGCCTACATAAAAATGTTTTTGATCAGCACTAATGTCATTTTATTTACACTAGTTCAGAATGATGCAACTGCCAGCAGGGGCGATCTATGTATTATAATAGCAGGTTTTTGTTAGTAGAATGTGATATTATATTTATATGTCTCTAAGCCTTGAGAGTTTATCAGTACACTGCAAAAAAATGATATTCTTCCTTATTATTTTTGTCATGTTTTCCAGTGCAAATGTCTCAACATTCTTAAATCAAGGTACATTTACTGGAGAAGAAACATTACTCAAGATATTAGGTTTTGTTTTCTGAAAAACATATCAAAATGAGTTTTTGCTCAAGGACAAATATCTGCCAGAGGGGTCAGAAAAATACTCTTGTTTTCCCTTTTGAATTGAGTTTATTTTTCTGAAACCATTGGCAGTTATTTGTTCTTGTTTTAAGCAAAAACTTACAAAAACAAGACTTCATATTTTGAAAAAGGGACCTATGATCCCTTTTTACAAGATGTAAAATAAGTGTGGATGTGAAGTTTTAACTCAAAATACCCCACAGATCATTTTGGGGGGTGAGCAAAAACATGCAGTTTTTGTGTCCCTTTAAGTGCAAATGAGCTGCTGCTTCCAGCCCCCTTTCCAGAAAAGGGCGGAGTTTCAAGAGCTGATGCTCCAGCATACCGGCAACAACAAAACAGGACAATCTCTTGCACTGAAAATGTCAGAATCTGTCAGTAGTGGTGTTCAGCCTTATATGTTTCAGAAATCAACCTTTGTGAAAATCCAGCATTGAACAGAACCTCATTTGTGACACAGTCCGGCATAAAATGATTTGCACAAACGTAAGACTTTACCTACTTTCTTCGGGACATTTCCTTTAAAAATTCAATTTAACCACAATGTCCTCAATGACTCAGATGGCGGGAGTCTATGGAGACTCTTATGTGCATTGGTACATCCCAAAACATCTCAAATGAGCTGCTGCTTCCAGCCCCCTTTCCAGAAAAGGGTGGAGCTTCAAGAGCTCATGCTCCGGCATGTCGGCAACAACAAAACAGGACAATCTCACGCACTGAAAATGTCAGAAACTGTCAGTAGTGGTGTTCAGCGCCTTATATGTTTGATCCGGAGTCGTTGAAAAGAACCTCGTTTGTGAAGCAGTCCGGCGCAAAATGATTGGTACAAGCGTATAAGAATTGACCTACTTTCTTCAGGACATTTCCTTTAAAAATTAAATTTAACCACAATGTCCTCAGTGACTCAGATGGCGGGAGTCTATGGAGACTCTTATGTGCATTGGTACATCCCAAAACACAACACTTGTAATGCCTCTTTGGCACAGATATCGTACAACTCCAGCTGCTACAGTGAGGATACAGAAATCTGTGCTTCTCACTCAGGGCTGTGTCTATGCTAATAGGGCAGATCGTCACCGGCTGTGGGCGGGGCTTCTCCATGACATCATCGTAGGGGGGAATCTGAATCAGCTCGTTTGAAGAGACTGCTTTTGATTTATGGGAATCATAAAATAATGAGTGAGTGGATTTTTACCATTATAGGTTGGTTGTTCTCATACACTGCAGACACACATCAGTGTTCAAACACATTATAACAGTGAATTTTGCATTATAGGTCCCCTTGATTTAAGAATGTTTAGATTTTTGTACTGGAGAACAAGACAAAAATACTGAGGAAGAACATCATGTTTTTTGCAGCGTAGATTTGCCAAGTCTTGCCAAACGGTCTTTTTTCTTTGTGAGCCTGATGGTGAAAACAAAAGGTAATTCCCTCTGAATCTGTGTAGATTCATATAAAACATTATTGCCATTGATGGTGAAGCGATTATTATTACATTTGTAAAATGTCAAAGCATTTTGACACACATACTATACTAAGCATGAAAGAGATATTGTGTCTTTACATTTCATTTTCAGGGTCATTTTTGGCTGCCTTAACCATTGCAATTTATTATAGCAGATTTATCATAATACTGTCAATAATAATATTTAAAAAAAAACTGGATTTGCTCACCCCCACTACAGCGTTGTTGGTGGATGTCAGAATGGTTGCTAAGTGGTTGCTAGGGTGTTGCTAGGGTGTTTGATAGGGTTTACTGGCCCAATACAAAATCTCTATAATCCGAACCCTTGTTATGTGTTGGTAGCATTTTTGTCCAAAGAGGAAAATCATCACATAGTCAGATCATGTATATAAGCAATAAAACAGCTCTTATTATCAAGTCATATGATATGAGGTGTTCACGTCAAAAGAGGACGAGTTATGAACAGGCATTTAATATAAAAGGTAAAGTGTGCGTCCACATCTCCAACTCCATGTATGAACAATAATTATTACATTATATAACTCTTAAAAGATCATTACCATTTGCATTCAACAGAAATAAAAATTTAATTCAAATATTTTCATAAATATAATTAAATCAGAGCGAATACTGATCTGTTGAGCGTTTTATCAAGTTTATAATGACATATTAATGAACATTATTATAATGCCTTGCAGTATATCCTTTGTCAGCACCCAGAATACCTTTCATTTTGTGCTTTCTTCTGTTTTTTTGTGTCCTGTTCAGACTATATTTCGAGTGTCAGGCCATAAACAAATATATATATATATATATATATATATATATATATATATGAATACACATTCTTGGAAATGACTGAGTAAATCGATTCGCAGCATCATGATCTGCACTCTAGGAGTTTTCTGGGAATAATTGCTCAGCGTTAAAAGCATCATTAGAGCTGTTTATTGAGAACACCCGAACTTCTCTTTCATCATTATCGTATAATGAATGAGTCATATTTTTCACATATAGATTTCATCCTGAAAAGTCTTTCATTATATGTACGCTTCACTCCACTGCCTCAGTCAATCACTTCATCATAATGTTTGTCATACAGTACTGTATACGGGAAGATGAAAATCATCAGATGCCAAATTACTATCATTTCATTTTCATTTTTTTACAGCCATAAGGAAGAACAAACAGTGAAGTTTTTTTTACGTGTATATGGGGATTGTTCATGAAGCCATCATTTGTTGGTCAGTATTATAGTTTTGAGGCTCATGGTCTGTTGTGTGTAATCTAATGCTGCTTTTTGTTACTCCATGTATAAACATTCATATTGTGTTTACATAATAATGAACAGGTCCATCCAGTTATGAGCTCAATGTGTTCCTCTGCATATATTCTGGAATGTAATATGACTATGAAAGGGCAGTAATTCATATGCTGGCAGATCGATATACAGCAGTACATATGCTGAAATTAAGATCCTCAAAAAAAAAAAAAGTTTAAATTCAGATTTCCAATTCCAATTCAGATTTAAATTCAGAGGGATGTTTGGTAACTCTTTACGTAAAGCCTTTATGTATAATGCATTAATTATGCCTAATTATGCCTATATATATATATTATAATGCATATATATGATCTCATGAATAGTTGTAACCTATTGTGTAATTGTGTGATTATAATGTTTTATAATACACTTTTAGAAAATATAATGCATTAAAACACGACAAACAATTTCAGATGTAACAAGGAATCTGTGAATATTATAATGCATTATAATGTACATTATGATTACCTTTATAATGCATTATACATAAAAGCTTTAAGTAAAGTGTTACCCGGATGTTTTTGCTTGTCGATACATTCAAACATTTACTGTATTTATAAATAAATATACTTATGCATTCTGCTTTTCTCTATATAACATGTTTGAACTTGAATTTGAGGATGAAAATGTCTTTTTTTTTACCATTAAATTCAGTCTTATTTATAAAATGCCATCTGTGTTTGCACTTGTTATGCCCCGGTCCTCAACAGCAGCTCAGGCTGTTTGTTTTAGACGAACATCGATTGATTGGGAATGGTGGGTGTAGTTCAGATCTTCAGGATTGAGGTGTCCACAGCCAACAGATCGATCAATGAAGAAAATGATCTTATTTATACTGCTTTGAATGACAGTCCATCTCTGCTTTACTCCTGTGCATTTTATTACACGTTTATTACCCATCATTCTTCATGTCATCATTAGAAAAGTGAATCTGACACATTGCAACAAGGAATATTTTATCCAGAAATGAACATTCTGGCACCAGTGGACCACAGAAGGAGAAACCGCTCTTTTGTCTACCATGTCTTCACTGTCGAGCTCCAAACAAGCACCATAGAAGCACATTTTAATTTTTGGGAGAACTACTCTTTTAAAGTATTTTAAAAATGAAAATTTGACATGAATTTGTTGTTGTTATTGTTGTTTATATGTTACATAAATGCAAAATAACTTTTCTAAGTACACCAGTGTTGTATTAATTAGTGCTGATCATGTGTATCATGTGAATAAGAAATAAATGAAAAATGTATAATTAACAGAATCATTTATTGTCCGTATTTACAATTTACAATGAAATAAACAAACTGTAAATGTACATTTATAAATTTTCTTAGAAAAAGCAATTATAAAATGGCTAATGGAAGTTTAGCACACACCGTTAAGGTGACTAGATGTTCATTTCTTTGCAGGCTTCTTGGCTTCACTGCCTTTGGCTCCACCTCCTTTCCCTCCTTTTTCTTCTCCTTTCTCCCCACCTCCCTTTTTACCTTTCCCTCCATCTGACGCCTCTTTCTTTGATGCTCCTTTCTCTCCCTTTTCCCCTTTCTCTCCCTTTTCCCCTTTCTTCTTTGTGGCTTCCTCCTTCTCCTCTCCCTTCCCTTCTTTGCCCTCTTTCGCACCCTTGCCTTCCTTTTTGCCGTCTTTATCCTTCTTCTTTGTTCCCTTTTCTGCGTCAACCTTTCCCGCGACGGTTGGCACCTCCTCCTTCTCCGTAGGCTTAGCCGCTAAACCAAAGAAGAGAAAGATCAGGATTAGGTCAACAGTAATTTGATGTAATATTTGATGAAATATTTCACCAATGTTTTACACTGGAAAAAAAAATGCTGTAGGAATTACAATTTTCACTCAGAAATTGCAAGTAAATTGCACAAATAATTACAAAGGAATGGACTGAATTAAACGACATTTTGAAGAAGAAATAAATAGGGGTGATATGCTCACGCTTTTGAGCTCCTGTTAAAACTGTAGTAGCTGTGTTTTCTACCATCTGAAGGTGATTTAAAGAAGATTGACTAATCCCCAGATAGAGAGAGTTGCAATAGTCAAGCCTAGTGGTGATAAAAGCATGGATAACTCTTTCAAAATTATTAAAAGAGAGAAAGGACTTCATTTTTACCAGGACTCATATTTGGTAGAAACTTGATTTTTAAGACTTGATTAACCTGTCTATCCAGCTTTAATGTGCTGTCCATTACAACACCCAAATTTTTCACATATGGCCTAACATAAGTTGCTAAAACACAGAGATTTAAGTTTGGTACTGTGGGCATTAGAAGGGGTAAACACCACAATCTCCGTTTTACTCTCATTCAGACTTTAGAAATTTAAGGAAATCCATGTTTTAATATCCAAGAGGCAAGCAACCACAGGCTCTAAACCATTTGTATGTTTCAAAGAAAGATATATTTGTGTGTCGTCTGTGTAATAATAGTAACTTATACCATACTTCTCAAAGACAGAACCAAGTGGAAGCACATAGAGAGAGAATAATATGGGACCTAGAGTAGAACCTTGGGGGACACCACAGGTCAGAGGGACAGAACCACAGAGAAATTGCCCAATATTGACTGAAAAACTCCTGTTTGTAAGATATGATTGAAACTAACTTAGGGCATATACCCACCACCTGTTCTAAATGGGACAAAAGATCTTTGTGGTTTACAGTATCAAAGGTGGTGTTTGAGTATAAAAGTACCAGTGCTACAGAATCCCCAGAGTTTGTGTGTAAGAGAACATTTAACACTTTTAAAAGAGGCGTCTCAGTAGAATGAATTTTCCTAAAACCCTTTTGAAACATAAACCGTGCATCTAAATCAGCTAAAAAATATACAACTTCCTTGTCAACATTTAGTCTGTTTTGGTTTCGTTTTTACTGTGTTTCGTTCATGTTTTACCTGCCTGAGTTCCTAGTTAGTTTCCCTTGTTGTTAGTCAGTTCCCACAGCTGTTGATTACTTTCTCCCTGTATTTCAGCCCTGTGTTTCCTCATTGTCCGGTCTCATCAATGTTTTATGTGGTGATGTTATTCAGTCTTATTAGTTATCTCCAGCATGTTTCCTATTGGATATGTCATTAAAGACTCTTTTGTTTATCTTTTTCATTAAAGCCACCACTGTGATATTCATAAAATAATAAATAATTTAATATGAATGAGTCAACCTGACTACATTTATTATACCAACCAAAGGCATTCCAGCTATGAAAATGACACAATCCAGCACAGCATATAAAAGATTCAAACACTACAATCATAAATACTACTGTTACTAATGTTATTTTGAGAACAGCTCTAGGTGCGTCCCATTTCACTATTCACACTTTAACAAAATTACTAAAACTTTGGTAACGCTTAAAGGGTTAGTTCACCCAAAAATGAAAATTCTGTCATTAATTACTCACCCTCATGTCATTTCACACCCATAAGTCTTTCGTTCATCTTCAGAACACAAATTAAGATATTTTTGAGGAAATCCGATGGCTCAGTGAGGCCTGCATTGACAGCAATGACACCGAACCTCTCAATATCCAGAAAGCTACTATAAACATATTTAAAACAGTTCATGTGAGTACAATTCTTCCTTAAAATTATAAAGCGATGAGAATACTTTTTGTAATCCAAAAAAACAAAATAACGACTTTTCAACAATATCTAGTGATGAGCGTTTTCAAACCACTGCTTCATGAAGCTTCGAAGCTTTACGAATCTTTTGTTTCGATTCAGTGGTTCGGAGCGCGTATCAATCTGCCAAACTGCTGAAATCACGTGATTTTGGCGCTGACTCGAAACAAAAGATTCATAAAGTTTTGAAGCAGTGTTTTGAAATCGGCCATCACTAGATATTGTTGAAAAGCTGATATTTCGTTTTTTTGGCACACAAAATGTATTCTCGTTGCTTTATAATATTAAGGTTGAACCACTGAACTCACATGAACTGTTATAAATATGTTTTTAGTAGCTTTCTGGATCTTGAGAGGTTCGGTGACATTGCTGTTAATGCAGGCCTCACTGAGCCATTGGATTTCCTCAAAAATATCTTAATTTGTGTTCTGAAGATGAACGAAGGTCTTACAGGTGTAGAACGACATGAGGGTGAGTAATTAATGACAGAATTTTCATTTTGGGGTGAATTAACCCTTTAATTTCGGTAGTTCACTAACTACATTCTACAGACTACAAGTAGCTTTGCAACTACATGTCAACTTATTCTACTAACAGTAACCTAACAGTCTACTAATACTCTAATGAGAGTTAGTTGACAAAGTTACTTATAGTTAGAAGAATGTCTAAAGTGGATTATCGAAATAAATTGTCACCAAAACTTTAACTAAAAAAAAAATTTAAAAATGAAAATAAAAACCAATTCAAAATATTAAGAAAAACATTCATTGATGCGCATCAAAAAAGACGTGACTTTGCGATGGGGCGGCATAACTGGACTAACCAGTGGATCGACCTCATTGCGCAGCGTCTGAAATGCTGTTTAGGTCATTCTGAAATGCCTGAGCAAAGTCTGTCTTCAAAGTGGTTCAGTATAATTCCCTGCCAGAACTGTGTTGCCAAACAGCCGGCATGCACATCCAAAAGCAAGAGCGCGCCCTGAGGCGCAAGTAATTTATTATATATGAAATTATCGTATACAGTGGCTTTTCTTACTGCAGCAATTTCCATTTTTCTTTAGTGCCAGTTTATCAGGAAGTTACAATTTTGTTCTCTTCAACTCACTGGATGGAAACGGTGCTTTATTCACAAATGTTTTATACGATATTCCAATTTTGTGCACAAATTAAATTCGTTTTTGATGGAAACATAGCTACTGCTCTCCTCGACATATTGAGCAGCCACTGATAGAGATGTTCAGAAAGAGCTCAGAGTGAAGCAGACAGAAGATGATGTCGGTTAATTGGTTTCAGATTGATCAGCTGGCGGACTGCAGGCCTGTGAGATGAACACGCTGTCTTCACTGCACTCAGTAAACATCACCTAATCTGACATACACAGTGTGACAAAAGATGATTTTACATGCACCTGAAAACCTTCATTCTTTCAGCCTTTTCAAAACATACAATCAGCTTTCTTCAGCCTTTTATATCTATATAATAACAATTGTAAATTAAAGTTTCAGCAAGTGTGTTTTGAGATTTTAACAAAGCTCTTTCTCTTGCTTTGTACAACCAAACGAGTGTACGGAGATAGACTTTCTAAAAGAAGGGGCAGGGCTGAGATTGTCTGAATCGTTCTGTGGCTGCTCTGAATTCCATCAAACATTTTTATGGGAAAATGTTCCAACTGTAATATTTTCCCTCCCGCACTTTCACCCTATGCACACAATCTCAGCGCATTCCTCCTCTGAGGGGCCATTCTTACTCCATGATTTATACTAGGACGTGTACAAGACATACATGCTGCTTTTGAAAGAATAATATTTTTGTCGTGTTTAATAACATGCATTTATAATTGGAACAAACATGATAAAATCCTCATGTAAAGCAGTCAAGGGATGAGCGAGCCAAGCTCTGAAGTAATGAAACTAACTCAACAAAAGTTTCACAATGAAATAAGCAACTTTTATACCGCAGTTTATCACATTTAAACATGTCGGCTGTTTGTTCAGGTGGAAAAATGTTTTTATGTTTTCAAGACACTAATATTGAAAGCTCACATATGCTTTTAATGTGTCCATTCAGTCTGTCACAAAAGTGAAGAAAGATGATGTGACTTGTCATCTTGTATGAAAACTCTATTTTCCATTCATTTGGTGGATATTAACACAACAGTCACCCAGAACAAAACATTGAACGTCACAGTTCATGTCGAAAACAAAACATCTGAGCATAAAAGAGCAATGGAAGGAAAATTACACATCTCTATATAATATAGACAACATGAAGCAAAGAAAATCAATGAAAATCCTGTATATATTTGTGGAGAGGAGACGTGGGAGAGGAACATGCCCAGGTCATATTTCATCCCAAAAATCAAAAGCAAGAATTAACTAATGTCAAAAAACACATTTTCCTCATATTCTCCATTGTTGCAGCTCCTCTCTTCCCAGTCTGTCAGTAACGCTCTGTTTAGTTCCTGTCTCTATGAAGCCCCTCCTTCTGAAAAGCACAATGTGCTCTGATTGGTCGGCTGAAGCAGTGTGTTGTGATTGGTCAAGTGCTTCGAGTGTGTTTGGGAAATGTCCCGCCCCTTACCATAACCGCCAGATTCAACACACTACTCACTAACTCAACCAGGCCCCGCCCCTTTATTTTGCATATGCCATGGGTGGGAATTATTTAAATGAGGAATATTGCGATGTGTTCATTCCCGGAAGAAAACTCAATGTTTCAGGGATAGAGAGAATGTAATCTAACTAAAATGTATGAAATAAATTGGGGGTGGTGCTGAAATGGTACTGTATTATTATTAGTTACAAAATAACAGAGGTTGTAATAGTCCTGAGACGTTTCATCATCCAAGCCTAAAGGATAACACTGGTCTTTCTTCACATGAAGAGCTTCTCTTGAGCCGTTCAGCTGCTGTATGATGTTGTCTGAGTGAGTCATTAAACCACTGCAGTCATCTAACAACTCTTCTGTGTGAGGCAGCAACGAGTAGAAAAACAAGAAGAGAGCTTAATCTTCTCAAAATTGCCTGTCATATAAATATTGACAAATGAAATATACAGTAGATATTACAGCTGGGACAAAAAGCTTTGTTTTTTACCAATTTTGTTTTGATTTCATCTTTGAAGCACAGTTTACAAATACAGGACATATGATGAGCAACTTCACTGAAAACACAAAGCTGTAAAGCTGTTTCTTATAGCAATTTTATAAGTTTGTGCTGTAAATTTGTGCTGGTCTCAGTAAAGTCTCTATTAATACAATTTCTCTTATCATTACGAAATTGCAATTAAGACTACTATTATAATCTCTGCTCATTTATAAAGCTCTTGCCTATTTGGTAGATAGAAGAGTTGACATGACTAGTTGGATATCAGAAAAAAACTTGACTGGTTTTAGGTATCCAGTTTTAGGTATCCATATCTGTATTGTCCAAGTCAAATCAAAAGTCTTTTTTAATTATGTCAAGTTGAGTCGCAAGTCATCAAATTTCGGACTCAAGTTCAAGTCATGCGACTCGACAACCCTGATATTTATATCTACTCCCACTGCATAAAAGGCTGCAGTGCATTGTATCTTATCACAGTCATGTCTGTTGAGCACAAAATGCAATAATCTTGCCATTACAACTTGATTTCAGATATGTGAGCTGCAGTGTCCTCGCTGGTTTCACAGTCACAAAAGAAGAGGAGAAAACAACAACAGACGGCACTTTGACTAGCGCTTGTGTGACTTAAAAACAGTACAAAGACATTTTGAAAGGCTATGCAATCAACTGTAAAAACAGAAGTGTAGTGTAGACTTTAAAAGGATTTGGATTTGGTCTCTAACTTAATATTATAATTAGTCAATAGTTAATTATATACTTCAATCTGTGGTGCATGTTGCTGGTATATTCTGCTATGAAATTATCAATTTACAGTCAATTACTCATAAAGCATGTAAGGGTGCAGACAGCTGAGTTAATCACAGATTTGACAAAAGATGGGAGTGTTGAAGCCAGCGTTGAATCAGTGTCTTATGACCACACAGCCCTCACACGGGTAAACGCGAGACTTTATCTGCTTTTGAGAATAAATCTTGATTCCTGAGAACTGTAATCTTGGACCTCATTTATTCTGCCTCTCTTGAAGCAATCAGGCCAAGATTATCAATATCACTTAAATGTTCAGAATAGAGAATATGTTTATGACAAAACCAAACTTTATGGAAATTCATGGGAATTGATTGTGCTGCGTGTCAGTTCACATGATTTATGTGTTTATGAGCAGAGCTTAACCTCTTAAATCTGACACAAAACACTGTGCAGTACTTACTCAGTAGATGCTTATACATCAACTCACTACACCATTATAGCCCTGATTTTCAGCTAGCCAACAGTTAATGGAGTGACAATTTTGTAACTGAATTGTCAAAGACATAATCTGAGCGATGCGCCAATGCTTCGCCGATGCCTGAAAGATATTTACAGTGTTGGGAAGTAGCTAACTACAAGTAGCAACGCTACTAACTTAACTATATTTTTCAGTAGCTTGACAGAAGCTCAGTTGCTTTTAAAACAATGCAGCTTTTCCAGTAGCTAACTACATTTTCCAGCAAGTAGCGGTGTAGCACGACTAAAAGCTACATTCTGTTTTGCACCATTGCTTTGGCAAAGCATCATGTCAATCGAAAAAAAATCACGATATAGCTTAGTGCGCTCATCACACAGCAGATTCTGTGATCTAATTAAACAGGTTGAGGCAGGTTTCAGAATGAAGCGCACTGTGTTTCACGCAAGCAGATCACGATCTGAGTCTCAGAGCATCTCCGTTCACAGTCAATGAGCTTCATCACCGCATGTGCTGTGAGTTTAACGTACATTTTGACTACTCCTGTGAATCCAATTTAAATCGCATACATTTTCTTCTTGCATTGATGTAACATTTGTAGCAATTTTGCACTTTGACTGTCAGTTTGTGACATATATTTGAGTATTGTGTGTATGTTTGGATAGTTTACAAAATAAAACAATAAGCTAGAGCTGCACGATTCTGGATAAAATGAGAATCATGATTTTTTTGGTTTCAAATAGAGATCACGATTCTCCCAAAATAACATGTAATTTACTAGAGGTTCTGACAAAATATTAATTGCCAGACTCTAATTGCTGGAAAATGTTTAATTAATTTAAATGAATAATTACAAAAAAAAATGGTTTAGAATGAATTCAATGACTCATTAATAAATACTTGTTTCATTACTGGATGAATCAGTGTTTTTGAATGAATCTTTTGAAGAAGGAATGATTCAATGACAAATACATTTTAACAGTCACTTGTTGCCACCTAGTGGCATAAGATGTAATTGATACAACCATTATTTGAAGCGCCAAGTTCATTTCAAAAGGTGGTTTGCTCTATTTTGATCGCTATCGTAGATATCATTGTTTATATCCTAACTTTAAACTTTTATCTCAGTACTTCTGTGACAATTTGAATATTTGTAACACAGAAACAACTACCGTATGGTTGAAAACTGCTTTCTCAGGCTCAGTGCGGCAGCACGAAAACAGATTAAACTCTAAACCAGGGGGCTATAAATTATTTGGGGAAACATTATTTTGGGGAAAAGTACAGGGGTCCAAAAAAAGACATTTCTCTAAGTGTGTAATAATGGTTTCTTTACACCTACTACTCTATGCATTTTTATGACCAATTTTTATGCGCTTACAGCATTCTGTTGATAACATTGCACTGCCTAAATGGATTCCATGGCTTTTATATCTTCAGTTTTCACAAATAACTTCTAGTTTGTGTGTGGCAGGCAGCCATAAGGTTAATGATTTGGCCTGCGAGCTGAAAGGTCAGGGATTGAATCTCAGGGTTACTAAGGTGTGTGAGTGAAGCAGGTCTTGGATAATTACTGGGACGACTCTCTGTCTCGGCTCTTCAGCGGCTCTGGGCCTGAAAACGGTCATGCTCTGGGTAATTCATTAAAAGCAAGGAAGGTAAACACGGATAATGAAATACTTTCAAAAAAGCTTGAAGTTTTCAAACTGATATTATTGTGCAGTTTTGTGACAACTCAATATCTACGAAGAATTAGCTTAGATACCAACAACAAGCAACTATTCACAATAGAAACAAACCAACTAAAAAAAAAATGTTTATACAACTGAAATATTTGAATTCTAAATGCTTGAATGACAAACCAACAGTGTTGATTTATTTTCAGAAACTCCACAGTTATGAAGTCGTCTCAGGTTAGTTGACCACATTACAGTTTCATTTACAATGATGCAATGATGTAATTTGTCAGAAATGCTCTCCAACACTGCACAATAACAGCCAACTGTAATATACTTGATATTTAATAAAGTTATTTGGAATGTATTTTTGGACTCTGTGGGCATGGCTACTTGGCACAAGTGATGAGTTACTTTTTCAGTAGGGTTATAGCAGGGCCATACGCAGGGTTTTATAATTACCGAGGTCCAAAAACTCAGTTTCCGGGGGGTTTGAGGGCATGCCCTGCATCCTTGATTATTTCAGTCATTCGTTTAGCATTTCTATTGTAAAACAGCTATCAAATATTAAATGCTTAGTTTATCTACAGCTTATCTCGCACTTTATAACCATTCACTGAAGCAGCTTCTGTGAACATAAAGCCCGCCTACTTTGATTTGATTGGTCATCTCAAACATTTTGACTTTGACGAGCAGTGTTAGAATGCTAAGGCAGCTCAGATGAGAAGGTCGGTTATCTTGGCATTGTGCAATGTAGCACCAAAGTAGAGTTAACATTGGGCAATTATTTCACAACCTTTATTGTATACACCTCAGAAAAATACTGAGGTTGGGTAGTTGTATAGTATTGGAGTATACGATTCTTCATGCTCCCTCCCAACCATTCTTTCACAATTTGAGACTGATGAATCTTGGCTTTTTCATCCTGGAATATGGCCATGATGTGTCTTCCTACATGGTTGTTTAAGAAATGAAAAGCTACACACTCCATCAATTAGGGTTAGAAGAACTGTTGCCAAACATATAACATGCTAGAAACATTATAATCACTGCAAAAATTATCCAGTCATAGACCCTTAAGCCTATTTAAATCCAAACAGTGACTTTATATATATACATTCACCCGCCACTTTATTAGATACACCTTGCTAGTACCCCCTTTTGCCTTCAGAACTGCCTTAATTCTTCATAGCATAGATTCAACAAGGTGCTGGAAACATTCCTCAGTGATTTTGGTCCATATTGACATGATAACATCACGCAGTGATGCGCATCCATGACACGAATCTCCCATTCCACCACATCCCAAATGTACTCTACTGGATTGAGATCTGGTGACTTTCAAGGCCATTTGAGTATAGTGAACTCACTGTCATGTTCAAGAAACCAATTTGAGATGACTTGTGCTTTGTGACATGGCGCGTTATCCTGCCGGAAGTATCCATCAGAAGATGGTCCACTGTGGTCATAAAGGGATGGGCATGGTCAGCAACAATACTCAGGTAGGCTGTGGTGTTTAAACGATGCTCAGTTGGTACTAAGGGGCCCAAATTATCCCTCACACCATTACACCACCAGCAGCAGAGGCCTATTTCCTGCGGTGCGAACACAGCAAAATCCGGGTACTTCAGCCAGTAGTTCTAGGAACTATGAAAAGGTTCCTCTGGTACGAAAGCCCCTTAAATTAGCTCCTACTTCAGAGTAGGGTCTAAACCAGCACTATAGGAACTATTGGTGACGTAGGTGTACGTTGATTGGTCAAACGCATGTCAAACACTGGCACTGGCATTTTTAAAAAGCCGTGTAAACATATCTACTTCACAAACATGGAAAACAGCCATAAGGGCATTTACCTGTTGTCTGCAGGGTTGTGTTCTTTTCTCCGCCTCGAGGATATGTAATACTGGAAGTTGTCATAGAAGATTTCGTCTCTTAACCACACTTTTTGCTCTTTCAGTCATATAAATCATCGTTAACACGAAACTCATGACACACAACAAACACAGCTCTGATCACGGCATCCTCCATCCACCGTGCTGTGCTTAAAGATGCCGCTGTCGGACGCTTCAGAGTTCCTATTGCCGGTGTGAATGCAACCAGGAACATGGCCTGGGGGAGAAATTAGTTCCTGGGGAACTATCCTAGTGGCTAGATCCTATAACTGAGTTCCTAAAACTATTCGGTGCAAAAGCCCCTATTGATACAAGGCAGGATGGATCCATGCTTTCAGGTTGTTTACTCCAAATTCTGACCCTACGTTCTGAATGGCGCCGCAAACATCAAGACTCATCAGACCAGGTAACATTTTTCCAATCTTCTATTGTCCAGTTTTGGTGAGTCTGTGTGAATTGTAGCCTCAGTTTGCTGTTCTCAGCTGACTGGAGTGTCACCGGTGTGTCTTCTGCTGCTGGAGCTCATCTGCTTCAAGGTTGGACGTGTTGCATGTTGTGCAGAGATACTTCTGTTGTAACGAGTGCTGCCTTCCTATCAGCTGGAACCAGTCTGGTCATTCTCCTCTGACCTCTGGCATCAACAAGGTATTTTCGCCCACAGAACTGCCAGTCACTGGATGTTTTCTCTTTTTTGGACCATTCTCTGTAAACCCTAGAGATGGTTGTGCATGAAAATCCCATTAGATCAGCACTTTCTGAAATACTCAGACCAGCCACCATGACATGTTCAAAGTCACTTAAATCAACTTTCATGCTCAGTTTGAACTTCAGCAGATCATCTTGATCATGTCTACATGCCTAAATGCATTGAGTTAGATACATTGTATGAAGTCAATTGTTTGAAGTTAAACATTGAAAACTGTCCCAGTTACACTGCAGACTTTTTTGTGTGTGTGTGATAGGAAAGTAGCACTATATAAAGCATACTACTACTACAAAAAAAAGGATTGTCAAGAGTGTTGATTGAATCAAGGTTTTGATCACATATACTCTTGTGCTGTATAAGCAATACGGCGTGTCTGATCGTAAACCGCACAATCAGGCCTCTCCTCTCTGAGGGATATTTAAATCACATTTTTTTATGGGTGACCTAATTAATCCAGATGTAGCCGCAGTGGAAACCCACTGACATTATTTGCATAGCTGCCTATGAAAAATGCATATGTCCACAGAAGAAAGCCACAAGTGTGTAACGCATTCCATCTATGAACACAAGGAACAGGCATTCGAAAGGCCCCTGATGAGGGGCACTTCCTGTGCTAAATGGTCTCCGTGGTATCTGGGAGAGTCCCATTAGAATGTCTTTAGCTCTAATGATGAATATAATTAACTCAGGGTTTGTGTGGGGAAGTGCGAGCCTCAGTGGGTTTGTTTGTTTCAAACACGCTCCGTTATACTTGGCACTGTGTGTGCGTACAATTCTCTACACCTCATTCATGTGCGCAATCTGAACGTCAATGCTGAGCTCCGCATGTCATTCCATCTCGTGCATGTTACAGTTTTCTGAGAGCCGTTGTGCTGTAAAAAAAAAAAATCCCGTCTATTTACAGACTGTCAAAGAATGCTTCATCAACCATGAGCCTCTTGAAATAATGAGACTATAAATATTCTTCTTTTTGACAGGCGACCCATAATGTGACGATGCCACAGTGGACCGGTATATAGTGCAGTGTGTAGTGGTGTTAAAGACCCTGTCTGTACTGTAGTTCTGAGTTTTGATTCCTAAGAATTGACAAAAGCGTTGAAACATGCTCTAAAGAAGAACACTTAACATTTTATAATTATAGGTTCATTTTTGTACAGTCTACATTGCATTCTCAACATTGTGCACTGTAGTGAGCATTACCATCCACTCTTTCATGTGAACTGTAGAACAACAGTTGAATAAGCAGGTTGAAGTTAGTTAAACTGCTGACATGTTTATAGCTACCTATGGCAGTGCTGAAGGAACAACACTTGCATTGGCCAAGCATTCGCATATGTACATTTGCGTCTAGAATGTTTCTGAATCAAAATTATTGATCACTCATCTTGAACACACAGGAACATACAGTTTCTCACTCTTTATTCAAGAGAACATTCCCAACTCCTCAATTATGAATACCATCTACCTTTGACATGCAACAGCAAGTAGCAAATCATGGTTCATCGGTCATCACTTGCATTAATGCTTGTACTTTATTATTACCTTTGTATGGAAGTTTGTTTCTGCACTGAACAAAAAATAAAAAAGGTAATTGCGACATTTTTTATCTCACAATTCGGACTTTTTTTCTCACAATTGCAAGCTTATATCACGCAATTCCGACTTTATAACTCGCAATTCTGACTTTATAACTCGCAATTGCGAGCTTATATCTCACAATTCTGACTATTTCTTGTAATTGCAAGTTTATATTTCGCAATTCCGATTTTATATCACGCAATTCTCACTTTATTTCTTGCAATTGCAAGTTTATATCTCGCAATTCTGACTGTATAACTTGCAATTGGGACTTTATATTATGCAATTCTGAGAAAAATGTTAGAATAGCGAGATGTAAACTCGCAATTGTGAGATAAAAAGTCGCAATTATCTTTTCTTCTTTTTTTATTCCGTGGCAGAAACAAGATTCCATACCTTTCCCATCCACCAAATGGTTGGGGGAAAAAAAAAATCAATTTAAAAGTGTCTCCTTTGCTTTGGTACAATCTAGTCAGGTTAGGTTTTGCTGGAGTGTGAGCTAAACTAACTGCTATTGTCTATACAAACAAGGCAATAATCACTCATCAATCTGATTCATGGGGTCAGGCAGAATGCAGGCAGAATTATTTCTTCCTCTTTAAGCTTTACTTCAAATGTGTTGAAAGTTTCAATCTGACCGTCATGATAACAACATATCAATATTCATATTTATGTAACATTTCTTAATTATAGGAGACATCAATAGGCATGGTATACCTGTACACGTCTGGTCAAAGTTAGTTAAAGGTTAATTATTTATTCAAGTTTAAAACCTAATTCAAGATGGCGCCAGGCTGTTTGCTGTCTCTCACTTATGCCAGTTGTTTTATATTTATTGTTATTGGCGGTACGGTTATTTGTTCTAGAAACCACCACTGCACGTTTCTCTATCACGGACCGCTGCAGACACATTCCTTATTGAGGATCACTTCTTCAACTTAAGGGCTTCTTCTACTTCTCCTGTGGTTACCTGTTACTCGACCGGCTGTTCTCTTCATTGAAACAAACAACTTAGAAAGCGAGAAAAGCGCAGTGGACTTCTTGTAGGCTAAAGAGATGACAAGTTTTATCGCCAAGGTTTCTCCGCGTTGGAAGCTATAGGCAGCTTAAACTTTGCTATGTGTTGGAGCGACAGCCTACCTGTCTAGTTCCAGTCTTTCCAGACTCTTTTTTACGGATCATCAACACAGCGCCGCATCAAGAGGGGTGTCAACTTTCGGAATCTCCACTCTTTGGAATACGCTAAACCATCTGCAGAGCTCCTGGACACCGGCCCGCAACATGTGAAACTGCCGCTGGTAAACGCGAGATCCATTTACAATAAATCAATTATCTTAAATGCCTTTTTTATATCACAAGACTTTGACTTTTTATTTTTGATGGAAACTTGGCTCAACGCTGGTGAGTTGGATGCATTTGCAGACTTATCACCAGAAGACTGTAATTATTTTAATTCTCCCAGATTAGTGGGGCCGAGGAGGAGGTTTTTTTTAAACGTTTTAAAATGTAGGCTTTTGCCTACTGCTCATTTCAGTTGTAATTATTGTTAATTCAACTATCTAGCCCAGTGATTTATTCCCTTATTTATAGAACACCAAAATATAATAAGGATTTTATTCATGAATTTGGGACTTTTTTGTCTAATATTGTCCCTACAGTGGATAAACTCCTAGTTTTGGGTGACTTTAATATTTTTGCTGCTGCCCTTTCCATCACCTGGTGAAGGAATTTGTACAATTCATTGACTCATTTCGTTCAGCATGTTAATGGTCCTACACACGAACATGGATATACCCTTGATCCTGTTCTATCTCTTGGCCTTCCATTATGTAACACTGATGTGAAGGAAAGCTGTTTGTCTGTTCATATGTCTGTCATGTAATGTAATACTTCTGTATTTGCCTCAGAGTGATCATTATACTCATGTGATCAATCCGTTAAAACACTTTATTTTAACAGTTACATGTTACTGCATGTACTTACTATAGTAATAACAGTAAATTATGCATAATTACAAGTAACTAGCCTTAAACCAAACCCTAACCATAACTCTATAGTAAGTACATGTAGTTAATTAATATTACCCAGTGCTTATTTGAGTAAGTACAATGTAACTTCATCACCTTAAAATAAAGTGTAACCATAAAGAAATGTTCTAATGCCTTCTCAGATTCCTTAGTAAGGAGTGTTTTGGAAGCATCATGGAATAGGCACAACACTGAGGAACTTACCATGTTGTTTAATGAGAGTTGTACAACTATTTTAGACTTGCTTGCCCCAATCAACATTAAGGTTTCCAAATTTAGCTCACACCCATGGTTTAAACACCATACTCATTCTTAGGCAGGAGTGTCATAAAACATAACGTAAATGGAAAAAAGATTACATGTTTCTCTGGAGATTTTTAAGAATTGCCTGTCTGGCTATCAACTCACTGTCAAAGCAGCTAAAATTAGGTACATTTCAGATTTAATATCTAACAATTCACATAATATAAATGTGCTGTTTAATACTTTTGATAAAGTAGTTAATCCTAGGACAACATCATACCCAGACTCTACCCCTGAGTTGTTATTCAGTAAGACTGAGACTTTATATTTTTGCATTCCTTGTACTTATCATCCCATTAATTTTTCCAATCTTGCTCTTGATAATGTCCAGTTAACTCATTTTAATCCAACTGATCTTAATAAATTGAAACCGACTACCTCACCAGTGGATATTATGCCTCTTTAGAGATGTTATTCCATCCTGTTTTAAGCATGCAGTGATAAGGCAATTTCTGAAGAAGCCAAATCTCGATTTATCCAATATTAATATTTTTCAAACTATTTCCCCAGTGCCTTTCTTGTTAAAAGTGTTGGAGAAGATTGTTTTTCTTCAACTTTCTGCATGTTTAACAGACCATAATCTTCTTGAAAAATTTCAATCGAGATCCAGAGTTTGCCACAGCACTGAAACTGCCCTCCTCAAGGTGACGAATGACCTTTAGATTCTGGAAATTCGTCCATTTTAATTTTGCTTGATTTGGTTTATTTTATTTACTTACTTATTTAGTTATTTTTATTAAGCAAACAAAGCAATACAGATATATACACAAAAAATAAAATAAAATACATGGACAAACGACCCAAATATAGACATTGAATATCGACATAATTTTGCTCGATTAAACCGCTTCCTTCAATACAATCCATCATAGCATTATTTTAGATCACATACAGCAGGAGGTTGGTATTAACGGCATTGCTTTGTTCCGCTTTTCTTCCTATTTCTCCAATAGGTATGTAAAAGTTATCACTCATCTCCTTCGGCTCTTTTATCATGAGGAATGCCTCAAGGGTCTATTTTGAGCCCAATTCTATTTTCACTGTAAGGGTGAATTCAGGTTGATTGGGACACTTTTTCCAAGTCATCTCAATGGTAAAAAAGTGTCCCAATCATCCTGAATTCACCCTATATGTTACCTTTGAGGTCTATTTTTCTGAGATTTATTACATATAGATACATTTATTATCTGAGGTCCTGTTTCAACATTAGTGATTGTCTTGATTGAAGATGTAAAAGACTGGATGGCTAATTTTCTCCACTTAAATGAGATCAAAACTGATGTTGTTTTTTTTTTGGCCCTCTTAGCTCTTCACCCCTTATCTCTAAATACTTGGGGCACTTCTCTCTATGCAAAAAGTAGGTGTATTATTTGATTCTGAGTTGAATTTTGGAAAACAAGTTAACACTGTAGTGAAAAGTAGTTTCTATTACCTAAGGTTAATGCTCTCAGTTAAAAAAAAAAACCTGGAGATGATCATCAATGCATTTATATCATTCAGACTGGACTATTGCAATGTTGTGTATTAGGCCTCTCCCAGTCATTGATGAACCGACTGCAGCTGGTTCAACATGCCACTACAAGATTACTGACTGCTATGAGAAAGAGGGACAGAATTACTCTGATTTTATCATCCCTTCATTGGTTACCAGTCAGATATCAGACTGACTTCAAGGCCCTGCTATTATTTTTAAAGTTTCAACTGGTCTTGTCCCCTCATATCTATCAGATCTTGTTATTCTACACCAGCCAGTGAAGAATTTGTGATCTGCTGATAAATTTCTGCTTCAGGTACCATGGTCCCAACTGAAGCAAAGAGGCAATAATGCCTTTTCAACATTGCTGTTTTGTTTTTTTTGTTTGTTTGTTTTTCTTTCTCTCTACTCAGTATTTTCTTTAGTTATTCTTTCCAGCAGATACAGCAATAAACTCTTCTCCAGCTCCCGCAGGACCCCTCTCTGTGGTTTTCTTTTCGTCTGCCTTTACTTTCTTTATTGCTGCAGCAGTGAGCTCTTCCTCAAAAACAAACCAAAACTACCCTGTACGGGAAAACATGTCCGGCAGCTGGATAGGGTGAGGCAAGGCAAAAACAGAGAACACAGGGAGAATAAATAGGGAAGCAAATGAGGAAGGTAACAAGGGGTAACTAACAATTAGGTAGCAAGGAGGGCGGGGTCAAGACATAAGATGGAGGAGAACATGGCACATAGAAACAAACATAACAGAAGGCATATGCAGACACTAAACCAAAACAACTGTCCAGGCACTCAACAACAAAGTACAACGCCATCAAGAACACACGGTGAGGGAATGAACCCTCAACCTGTGTTTTCACAACAAAAGAAGATGAAAAACATGGAGCATGAATGTCCGGACCCTGACACTGAACCAAAACCGAACTAAACAGGAACTGGATCCAGACACCAAGCTCTGTACCCACGGCGCACCAACTCCTGACGAAGACAAGGGATCAAAGCACCTCCTTCCAAAAATTGGCATGGAGAATATCATTGTCATACTAGTGGCACCCAGTTGGACACACATGCAATGATTTTCCGACCTTTAACCTTTATGATAGAAGCTTATGACCTTCAATCCATCCTAGACGGGGCTGGACCTGGAGCTTCCCCTTAGATGGTATCTACTGTCTCAGGCACAAGGGATGTTGTTCCATCCAATTCCTCAGGGATTTAGGCTTTGGGCCTGGCCCATGAGAGGGCCTGCTTCCTATTAATAGCCGCGTTTCCACTGTCAGGCCAAAGGTGGGCGTGCTAGTTTGTGCCAGGGCCAGTCGCGTTTCCACTGTCACTTCCAGGGCTTGATCGGGCCTCGTCAGGGTTTCCTCGGGGCCAACGGCCAGAGTTTTTTGGCTCGGCGAATACCTTGGTCCAAAGAGGGCCAGCTCAGACTTGAGGGAGTGATTACGAACAAAGGTGTAGTTTATCGGAGTCTGGCGATGGCAGCACCGCAGATGATTTCATATGCCAACTAACATCAGCATTAAAGACTTTTAAAATCACTTTAGCTCAAAACTCACTTTCAGACAGCAGCAAGTGTTTGAAATGACTTTTGTATGTGATCCGATGTGGATTCTGATCACCGTATAAGGCAGAAATATTTATATGCGATTTTTGGTGGTAAATATGTATAAATGATCTCTCTTTCTAAATGTGATGTAAGCATATTGTCCTGTGACTACAAATAAACCGAAATACACGACTGAATAAGTAGGCTATGTGTCCTCTTTCTTTTGTGAAATACCACTTTATTTCTGTGACTAATGTGCAATCTTGACACACATTAATTCATTATTATCAATGTATCACTTATTATATTGTAAAACTGTGGTAAAACATTGATGCTTGAGTTTTAAATCTTTAAAATGCCAACAAACGGCTGCTTTTATCATGTTTGTTTTGTGATCTTGCGATTTCTTTCTGATTAGTTTTCTGATAAAACTTCCATTTGTTGGTGAAATTATGGGTTTGTGTGACGTTGTTCCAGAGAGGCGTGTTACGGGCGGGTTTTAGTGAAGTGCTGCAGAGCTTCTGGCCCCACAGTGGAAACGCAGCATGGTTTTGGGCTCGACGTTACAGATCCGAGGCTATTGGCCCAGGCTCACGCTGGCCCGAAAAGTGGCTAATGGGTCTCTCTCAGTAAGTGGTACACACCTTACAGAGTGCAAGGGAAATACCTACTAAAGTAGTCGTTATCATCGAGTGGTTATTGATGGTGGATGTTTTAATTATGGTGTGAAGCATGCCAAAAAAATCCACATGCTTGTGATGTAACTGTCTTTTTTACAAGAGCTTGCGAGATCATTGAATATGCTAAAAAGAGTTTTGGCAGTGATAGTAGTTTCTCATGCTGGGTAACCTGCCGGAGTCAGACAGGGCTCTGATTCATCAGTTTCTTAAAGGGGTGAAACATTTAGCCCTCAAAGGGTTATAACCCTGCCAACAGGGGAATTTGGAAGTGTCCTTGATGCTCTTGTTGAGGAATCCTACAAGCCCTTGCTCACATCAGATCTCAAGTGGTTGTAGATGAAAACTGCCTTCCTTTTTTGGCTATTACATTAGCTAAAAAGGTGAGCGAGTCACAAGCTCTGTCTTTGCACAAAGATTGTAGCAGATACTTACTCCAGCACAACCAAGCAATTATGCTTAACACTTTTCTTCCTCATTCTGTAGAGTGAAGTCAAAAATTGTCATGGTCGTGCCAGTTTAGGGGGCTTAATATTTTTCACATGCTTCAAGCCAGAGCTTTTGGGCCAGCCTAGATTTAGACAATGGCTATCTCATTGGACTGTGGACACAATTCAGCAGGCTTATGGCTTTAATGTGATGGTGTTATGGGTTTCTGAGCATCTGGCGAGTCGACCCAAGTGCAAGGCAGCCATGCCTCCACAGGATGGCAACAATGCCTACATGCCCTATCTCTGTTTTGGGCATGCATTCATGGTTAAAGAGGACCCCACCTCCTGCATGAATTTTTCGTTCTGTCAGCTCATGCCAGACTCCCTGGCACTTCTTTTGTGACAAATGCCAGGGCAGTTCTCCTCTTCTACCCCAATCTAAGTGTCTTAAGTAAGGCCTGGCTGCGACCGTGGCAGCACTGGCACAGCAGGTTGAGGGTCTGATGGCTAAGATTAATACAAATGCTGGTCCTTCAGATTTAAGTTTGCATGCAGGGCTGGAGCATGAAAGCCATTTGCATCAACACAGCCCCGTTCGCACAGTTGGTCTAGCACAGAAGTGGGCTTAGATGAGGCCTTATCAGACCATATGCACCACATGACTCTGTATAGACATCAAGGATAATCAATCTGGATTAGACTGATTATTTATTTTCTTGTAGTTTTTTTTTTTAAGTTAATTAGTTTGTTTAGAGGAGGGTTTTTGTAAAGCACCAAAATAAACTAGTAGGCTAGTAGACATTTCATGTATTCAATATTCATAAATAAGGTTTCATAAACCCATGTACATCTATAACGTTCATGCATAAATGATTAGCATTGTAGATGCTCTCAATACATCAATATTGTCTATGCAAATGTAAGTAAATGTATGTGTGGTAGAACCGCTCTTTACATAAAACACATTCAAACAGTACTGAGATCACATTCACTAAGTGTGAAAGTGTGCGATGGCCCAGTAGTGCACAACACAACAAAATGTAAAAACATCGAAATCAAGAAATTATCCCACGCACTAATGTACTTAACTAACTACTATCATGAGGTTTAACTTAGCTAATTGATCATTAGTTATTTATTGATGCATGACCCTCCCCTTTAAATAGCACAACACTTCCTTAAAGCCCAAAGTATTCGTCGTTTTTACATGAACCTAGAGCAGTGGTTCCCAAACTGGGGTACATGAGGAGGCAGAGAGGGTACGCTAACAAATAATGCTGAATTTTGCCGTTCATTTAATTTTACCCCACCTTAAAATAACATTAAACCCTGCATGTACTTCTAAAAGGCAAAATGCTGCTTCTGGTGTAAAAACATGAAAATGCTAGAGCCGTAAAAGGTCAAATACATGACATCCTATCAAATTACCTCATCTTTTGCATTCAAAACAGACTGCATCCACACAAGAATATGGTATGTTGCATGCAGAATATGCTGCTTTAGCAAATCGCTCTACATTACTGCCGTCCTCAATAATGTTCCTTTGTAAAAGTGAGGATTTAGCACTTACCAACATGAAGAACAAATATAGATGCAGACTTTGCATAGAGATCGATTTAAGACTCAAACTCTCTTCGATACAGAAACATACCCTGTGTGATTTCTTCTTGTTCTTAATGTTGATCATATATTATACAAGCAAGAATGCAATTTTTCCCATATATCCACACGAATGCAAATGTAACATTGATTTTAGGTAATATTAAGCACTTGTGACTATTTCATTAGAATGAAATAAAATAATGTGAATTCATGATGTGATCAAATTTAACTGTAACAAAGTTCAAGTTGAGGGAAGGAGGAGGCGGGAACCGGCAAAAGTTAACCATAACTTTAATCGTAAAAAATAAACACAAGCAACAAAACGAAAGGAGCGGCAGCAGCCGACTGCGGAATATAAGCATTATAAAAACAGCAACATAAAATGACCCAGGCTCTCTGCCCTGCCCTGCTTCATACCACAGTAACGTTAATAAAACATTAATACATTAGCTCATCCATGAACATGATTTCTGCCTGAGTCCCATCAGATTGCTTTCTATCAGCTGTGGATGTATAGAAATCCAGCTACACATTTGTTATCGCTTTCAATAAGCGACCTCTAGTGGCGAAACTTACATACTGTGCCTTTAACAATGGTCTTGATGCGGGAGGAGTCAATTAAGCCACGCTCAGGTATGGCATGCATTAGCAAATAGTGATCATATTAAGCTCCTTATCAACATAATGGAGTGTTATTAAATATGAAGCAAAAGACCACGGGTTTTAGACCTATCTCAGAATAGCTCAGAAGATGTACTGTCCTCTTGTAATCTGCTGCTGGTGAGTAGCTGATTATTGTCGAAAGCCCCTGATTTTTCACTCACGTTATAGACATTAAATAATAGAGATATTATTAATTCTTGCCCATTGTTCGCCCTAGCCTAGTGGTGATGAAAAGAGAAAAGATTGTTTTCTATCTAAATATAATGCGTTGAACAGACGTCTTGACCGTTGCACCTCATAAGCTTTTTCAGTTTCTTGTGCCATGTTTATATCAAGTTGTGGTGAAAATCAAGTTTTAAATGTTGTTTATATGTCTATGTGGTGTTTTTAATTTGCTTTAAGACAAACCAATTGCAATTTCATCAGTCAAGACCATTGCTGAGTATTTTCTCCTTAAAACTGCAGTAAACCAAAGACAGTCTCGAAAATGCGGTTTGAAATTGCTGGAGTTTCTGACGTCGCAAACATGTAACCAATCATGTCACCATGTCGGCAGGCTTTAGACAGCACAAGGGAGTCTCAAGAGAAGCCAGGTTATCCCTGTATATTTTTCTGTTGGTATGAAAAATCGTGTAGATTTAGCAATATAGCGGGTGTATATTACGATGTTATGATGAACTATATGCCTTTCTCCACTGATGTTCTGAGTTGCTCAAAGCATTTGTAAGGCCACTAATTGTTAGAAGGCAGCTGTCTGACTCTGACATGGCAAACATGGACATGTTTTGAGTAACATTAGCAACACATTATTAGCTGTTTGATAACATAGTCAAGCTAAAGGCTAATCATATTAAATACCGTTATGTTTCCGTCATTGTACAGAGCAATACCATTGTGCAGCGTTTACCTCAGTAAGTTGACCGAGTGGATCTCTGAGCTGATACGAGTGAGTGGAGGCGGGGCTAATATATATATTCTTGCTGCATATTCATTGATCTGCATATACTAAATGAAGCAAGGGTGTAGACCATACAAGCTATTTTTTCACAGGAAAAAAAATGTTTAAATGTCATTTTGGTGATCAAAGATGAGTTTTAAGGGATAAAATTATTGACTACAGGGGGACTTTAAACACATCTTGAAACCCTGCTCTTTTGTTCGTGATTTTTTACGCATTAGCTTACTGCAGTTTTAAAGCCCTCATTATCTGTTCCGGCCAGTAGGTGGGACTGTATAGATATAATAAATACACATATGTCTATATGTCTATGGGACTGTCATTTGACAGGTTTCGATAAACAGTTATTGATTCAAAAAGCTGATAAGGTAATAATAAAGATGTTCAGTGAAATTAATAATGTGCTTAAGTGTACACACTTGCAATCTGACTTTATAAATGATTTAAGGTAAAATTGAAAATTAAATAAAATGCAATAAATACAGAATAGTTATCAATGCACTTAAACAATTTTCTTAGCAATTGTTCTTAGCACCCTCCTTTGAACTTTGTGTTTTGTGGCTTGATTCTGCTGAGGTTATCTTGTTTGATTTTTATATTTTGTTGTGTTGTGCAATACTGGGCCACTGTTACTGCATTGTGATAAAAGATTATGAAGACACAGTGTTTCCTTTGGAAAACTGCAGACCAACGAATCATGCACAGTATGACCAGAAATGTGTGTTACGAAAGTAAATGGGCTCAATCCTGGTTGATTTTAAAAGAGACACAGACAGAGAAAGGAAAAGTAAAGATCTGTTATATTTTCTAAGATGCACTCAAGCCTGAATTTTGTAAGGATTCATTTACACTTGCATCTTTCACTTACATCTACTGACAGCAGATTCTAACAGCAGGCAAAACACAACCTCGAGAACACTGCGAGCAGCACATTTCACCAGCTTCATATATAGTCTTAAAAGCCTTTTCTACTCTAAGCCATCAGGAGTGCAGGCTGA
Organism: Ctenopharyngodon idella; assembly: GCF_019924925.1. Taxonomy (NCBI): domain Eukaryota; kingdom Metazoa; phylum Chordata; class Actinopteri; order Cypriniformes; family Xenocyprididae; genus Ctenopharyngodon; species Ctenopharyngodon idella. The sequence goes on along the minus strand of NC_067221.1, from coordinate 4,207,890 downwards.
AGACAGACAGGCAGAAAGAACAGGAAGTGCACAGTCTAAGTGACTGGATTGGCTGGTTCATCTTCTTCCCTGACCGCAGGAAGTTGTCCACTACCACGAGCCTGTACCTGCTCAGAGACTGTCTGCAGCGCTGGTGTTTCCGCAAGAGCTGAGTAAACACACAAGGGTAGTGAAAAGAGGGAAAGGAATACAGATAAGCAGAGGCAAAGATCAATACCAATAGAAAAAGACAGATCTGACACTTCAGCTGGAACAAGAGATTTGAACTGAAATGCAGAAAAATATATATGGAAGAAATGTGTGAAAGAAAAGAAGGAAAAAGGAAATCTGTCAGGAAGGAAATCTGCATACATTTAGTCCATGTGGGAAGTCAGTAAGGAAGAAGAACGGGAACAGGACAGATGAGTCAGAGTCTGAGTTGTTTAGCAAGTGTTTCACTGACAATTATAAGAAACGCCAACAACACATTATTTCTACTAAGGGGACGATGCCTGCCAAAAGTGCTTGTTTTTTCCACAGAAGACTACTTAATTGTTTGTTGTATATTCCCCTGGTTTCACAGACAAGCTTAAGTCTAGTCCTGGACTAAAATGCATGTTTGAGCTGTTTTAACTGAAAGCATATCTTATAATATGTCAGTGTCATTGTTTTGTCTCAAGATTCAGACCAGTAATGTTTTTTTTTTAAGGCACGTTTATAAAAGCTACTTAAATGATCTAACTGAACTAAGGCCTAATCCTGGCTTAATCTAAACCCTGTCTGTGCCATAATGTATTAATGTCAACCTTTTATCATTTTGTATTTTTACCCATCAATAGTTTATGTCTCAATAAAGGTTCAGTATTCATACAGTGTGTTTGCATATGCACTAGTCGTGCTCAAAAGTTTACATACCATATCTGCAAAATGTTAATTATTTTAACAAAATAAGAGAGGTCATACAAAATGCATGTTATTTTTTATTTAGTACTGTCCTGAATAAGATATTTTGGTAACACTTTAGTATAGGGAACACATATAAACTATTAACTATGACTTTTTCCTCAATAAACTCTTAATTACTGCTTATTAACAGTTAATAAGGTAGTTGTTAAGTTTAGGTTTTGGGTAGGATTCAAAATGTAGAATAAGGTCATGCAGAATAAGGCATTAATATGTGCTTAATAAGTACTAATAAACAGCCAATATTCTAGTAATAAGCATGCTAATAAGCAACTAGTTGAAAGACCCTAAAATAAAGTGTTACCAATATTTTACATAAAGGATGTTTACATATAGTCCACAAGATAAAAAAAAAAAAAAAAAATGTATAAAAATGACCCTGTTCAAAAGTTTACATACCCTTGATTCTCAATACTCTGTGTGGTCACCTGGAGAAAACATGGTGCATTAAGAACCAGGGGGTGAAAACTTCGAATTTGAAGATCAAGATAAATTGTACTTAATTTGTCTTCTGTAGGTATCTTCTGTAGCTTTTGAAGGGCAGTACTAAATGAAAAAAATATGATATTTGAACAAAATAAGAAAAATGTACACATATTCATCCTGTGCAAAAGTTTTCACCCCCTGGCTCTTAATGCATCGTGTTTCCTTCTGGAGCATCAGTGAATGTTTGAACCTTTTTTAATAGTTGTGTTTGAGTCCCTCAGTTGTCCTCAGTGTGAAAAGATGGATCTCAAAATCATACAGTCACTGCTGGAAAGGGTTCAAATATGCATAAGATGCTGGAAAATCAAATAATTTTGGGGACCTGGAGATTTTTTTTCTGAAGAACAGAGCTCAGTTTAACTGCTCAGGACAAACAAGGGACTCATGAACAACCATCACAAAACAAACAACCAGTCATTGATCATCCAGGTAACCACACACAGCATTAACAATCAAGGGTATGTAAACCTTTGGACTGGGTCATTTTTAGAATTTCAGCTATTTTTGTCTTGTGGACTAAATATCTTACTCAGGACATTGCTAAATAAAAAATAACATGCATTTTGTATGATCTCTCTTATTTTGCAGATTCTGCAAGTGGTATGTAAACTTATGAGCACAACTGTATGTATGTATTCATTCATTTATTGAATAGTTTAATGTGGGATAATTACACATTGGGAAAATTGATAGGCTAATAATGGGAATGCTATTATTAAAAAATTGCTAATATAACTGGAAACTGATCTGATTGACTTTGCGAAATCAAACACCTGACAGAAGCCAATAATGAACTCACAGATCAATACCAATGGACCAAAACAAACCATAATAAAAAAAGTTTATATATATATATATATATATATATATATATATATATATATAAAGAGCACTGATTCATGTAAAAATGTATGATTTATTTAAAAAAAAAAAAAAAAAATGTAAGTATGAAGCTCTATCTCTAAAATGAAAACATACAAATGAGGTTGTATGATTACAAATATGCAACAAAACCAAACAGCTACAAGAGCAGATGTATGGTCACACATCAGACAACAAGTGTGGCTCTTACCTCCCGGCACGTCTGTGAGCTCATTGAGGGGGGGCACCGTCTCCAGTGTGTTGGCGTACGTTTTCGCAGCTAGTCTTTGTGCATGCCGAGCCTCGATCTCTTTTTTCGTTCGTGGAATTCGGCATTTGAAGATACAGCACAGAGTTATTACTGTGAAATGAGGAAGAGAGCTTTGAAATCTATGAAAGAGATCGTCCTTCACAACAGGCAGTGTCTCAAATCTCTTTGTTCTGTAAATGCTATTTTGCTCTGGGGAAATTTCATTAAATCACTTAATGTGATTCACGACGTGTAAATAATTAAGTGTTTATTTTGACATCCATTTATGTGAATTCTGAATGCAAATATATGCATAGCTTGCCATTTTAAAGAGGTCACACACAAATACAAATTCTTCCATCATTTACTCGCCCTCATGGCAATAATAAAAAAATGTATAATTATTTCTTCTGAGGAGGAATTGTTAATAATATACTGGTTGCTCTTTTCCATGCAGTTATAATGAATGGAGACTAGCGCTTTCAAGCTACAAAAAGGACACAAAATGTGCCATAAGTAGGCTATCATAATGGTATCAAAGGTATCAGTCCTTGAAAATGGTGGCTAATTGGATGCATTATTGCTTGAAATATAAGAGAAACACTTTTAGACACTTACTAATTGCTAGGATGAACATGGAGAAAATGCCAACAACCTGCCATAATCGAAGACCCCAAAACACCACTGTTTCTGAGGTGACCGGATCGGGCTTCTTTGGAGGGTCTGTTGGCAGGAGCTGTAGGGAAAATAGGGAAAAAAAATACATATTTTTCTTGCATCTACTACTATTTCCAAGTAATTGCACCACCCAAATGGAGGGAATGGTAACAATAGCAGTGATTAGGAACTGCAGGAAGATTTCACTTTCTCATGGTGATCACAGTGGCTGTGAATGGATTGGAGTGCATTTTTAGACAAAAAGAACGGGAAAGTGGAAGCAAGTGCAGTCTGTAATAAAATAAAATAAAGTGTGTGTGTGTGTGCTCGCACATATGTGTGTGTGCGTGCGTGTGTGTGTGTGCATGAGAAATTGTGTGAGTGTGGGCGTGAGAGAAAGTGTGTGTGTGGCTTTAAGAGAGCAACTATACATCTGTGTTGTTTTATTATCATTTATATCATTTAATCGTTTATATTACTTTAAAATGATTTTTTTTCATATTATCACCTATTGTGTTCCTTGCTCTTGTAATGCTTGCTATTGTTTTTTTAAACATATAATTGTGGGATTTCATGGAATATTTGTCTTCACAAATAAGAGATATCTCAATCTGAAGGTTTTATGGGATGTTATTGTGAAGCAGTTGGATTTGTGCTGGTCAGAAAAAAACTATTATTTAGAGAGATTATTTAATAAACCCTGCTCACTTTTAATCATCATCACTTTATGTCCTGCTTTCTGCTCTTCCCTGGATTCTTCTGTCGAACTCTCGGGCTGATGGAAGATCTTAAATTAATCTTAAGTCTTAGTTAATACTGTTTTAGATCCTAAACTAAATACAGGGTATCAGACAAAATCCTGCCGACTGATTTTCGATACCAGACAAAGCAGATATTATAAATATGGGATTCTGATGGAATGTGATTAAGAGACTTGATCCAACATTCCTGGCGCGGAGATTCTGTCTAACAAATTCCATTCAAAAGTTTGCAACAATACAGCCAATTTAATATATTTATGCTTGTGTTGAGCAATGTAGCATTTAATTCATTAAAAATGCACTCAAACAGTAATATTGTAATCAGGGCCGGCGCTAGCGGCGCTAAAGGTGGTGATGACTTTAGGGGCCCCTGGGATCAGGGGGGCCCCGCGGTTTCAACCTGCACCGGGGCCCTGGATACCCCAGCTACCCCTCTGACTGTAAAACATTACTGTTTGAAATAACTTTTTTGTAAATATATAAGGCAGCGGCTATTTGCACTGAGTGAAAATAGCATATTTACTTAGCGATAGATGCTATTTACACTAAGTGACAATAGCAGCATTTTCTTAGCGATATGTTATTTACACTAGGTGAAAATAGCAATAGACTCTATTTACACCATGAAAAATAATCAGTTCTTTGCAATGAGAGTAAATAGTAATTAGATGCTACTTTATATTAGCAGATACTATTTGCACGTCAGTATTTTTGTACATTAACAGGATGCAATAATAACAGAGTGTAAATGATTATATTTATTAAAATTATTAAATGGATGTTGCCTTATTGGGAGAATAAAAACCGACCCAACACCTTCCCCTAACCTACCCAATAAACACTTTTAATATTATTAAAACAACACGCGTTCACAGTTTATTTCCACTTTTAGAACATTATTTTCATTTTTATTGAAAATAAATGTCTTTTTAATGTGATATGTGATGGGAAAATGGAGAAGAGTGAGCTCCGTCAAAAGGCGGATTCGAACCCGCGTCGATCGCATTAAAAACCAGGTCTGCAAGCCTCACTCGCTACTGCTGCACCACTGAAGACGTTGAATTCTGTGTGTCTTTTTTAAAACTTGAGAGGCCCAACCAGACATTGGTGGGCGGAGCTAGTGTAAATAGCATTTGCCAACAAGGGACGCTATTTGCACTTAGTGTAAATAGCCACTCCGAATATGGCATTTACATGCTTTACAATTTTTCTCAATTGATAACACACTATAACTGATTCACCTGGCACAATTTCCCAAACCATAGACACATTTCTCAAAACTATAAACACGTTTCACTTGTTTTCACACACATTCCAAATTTCTTAATGATTTCTGCAAAACTCTAAATGTCTTTATTTTACAGTGGTTTAATCACGTTCTCATTTAGAAAACACAAACACATCATATAATTAACTCAGGTGTCACTATGTAAACTCAAATTGGACACATTTATCCATCAGTAAACATTCAGCAGCAAAAATGATGGGATAATATAATATAAACAGGAGCACAGGTGATTGTGCTTTAGAAACTGCATCCTAGAATCATCGACAGGGTTTTATTTTACTTACACATACAGTATAATTACAGTACAAAGTAACAGGACTTTATATGAGAGAAATTTCACTATTTCAGTAAACTGTAGCACATGTACACCCTCAAATTCGTGATTGTCAAATTTATTTGTAGCTGTATTTTTGCAGGACTGAGAGATGACTGCCTAAGAAAGGTAGAGAAAGTCTTTTGTTAAAAGACAAAGAAACTGCTATAGTATTGTATACTGTAATGAAATGTGGCTGAAGGTGCAGAGGATGGTGAATTTATTTATTTATTTATGTATTAGGCCTACTGTAATTGGTTTTCCAACTTTTCTTCTCTTGTAAGATCAACTACTTCATCTACTGTAAGATCACTTTACAGTAGAGAAATGAAAATAATATTTCCTAAAGCTCATTGTTGTATTTTACTCTATCTGTGCTCTTTCATTTATGTTGTATACTGTAATACACACTGAGCTGCTAAATTATTCTTGAATCCCAATAAGAGGTATTTTTGTTGCAGTGTTATGAATTTATCTCTCTAGTGTTCACTGGGCAGTGCTGTAGTCTGTGTATTTGCAGGTTTTGTGTGTCATCTGAGGCCAAAGTTTTTGACTGAAATATTTGATTTTGACATGGAAGTCGGAGGTTTGTACAAGTTGGTTTGTAGTTACGAGATTGTGTTTATAGTTGTGAGAAAATGGTGAATTGTTTCATGAATCGTGTTTTAGCAATTGAGAAAAACTAATACTGAATTTCCGTTTTCATCATTCAGTCTACTAAGAAAACACTGTGTTGCCTCTCTTATTATTAACAGAGTTGAAATGGTTGTGCTGCTCATTGAACTGATGAAACTGCAATGCAGTCTTTTCTCGTTTGCTGAAAGTACACTTACATTTCTGGAGTGGCGGGATGGGAACAAAAATTATTTTACCTGAATATTTCAATAAACTTATTGCTAGAATGCCTAAAGTCTACATAGATGTCATTGCTGTAGGATGAAGAGTTTTTGTTGTTCTTGTTCTTGTTGTTTTAAATCAAGAGCATTTTGCACAGAAATAGGCATTTGTTGTATTTTAAATGTTTTAGTTTTTAGGGGGTTTTGTTTTTGGTAACACTTCAGTATAGGGAACACATATTCACTATTAACTACAACTTTTGCCTCAAACTTAATTTACTGCGTAAAGTAGTTGTTGTAGCATTTATTTTTAGGTATGAGGTAGGATTTAGGGATGTAGAATAAGGTCATGCAGAATAATATGTGCTTTATAAGTACTAAAATTAAAATGGAAATGGAAAATATAAAAATAAAACCCAATTTAAAATATTAATAAAAAACTATAATAGTATCTCAACGATACTAAAATAACACTGATATCAAGTATCCTTTCAAAAACTAAATTCCAAACTTTTGAATGTTTGGCTCCAGCTCTGGCAGGTTCCAGGCACCATGTGTGACAGTCGCTTTAAGGTGAGAGTTTGTTGCCTGTGTTTAAATAATTCAACAGGTATGTGTCATATAAAGCATTGGTGGAAAGTTGGGATCAAGGATTCGGTCAGTGTTGACATGTTGATTTGTTGTCCAAGTTCCTCTGCACAGGTTATCACTCCACATCTTTTGTAGACAGACTTCTCTTGTCTCCAGTTTCCAGGCCTGAAGGCCATTTGTACTGCTCAATAAATCTATGAATCCTTGGTGATACAAAGCTTTTCACCGAAGGAAGCAGTGCACTGTCTTCATGGAACCGTATTGTCCACATAAACATTGATGTAGTTGGTCATATAATGACTGTGAAATATCTTCCAGTCCATCACCTCAGACCAGTTCCTCACAGCTCTGGTGGTGACAAGTAGCCGCTAGTCTTGTATGATGAGATGTCATGTACCAACATGGTTATAGTTTAATATGCCAAAGAGATATGGCCTTTTGACCCATGCATAACAATTGTGTTCTGGTTGGTTTCTGGGTCACCCCAAGTCCCTATAGTTTTGATTCCATCCAAAGTTGGGAATTTAACTTGTGCTCAAAATTGGAATAAGGCATAAAACATTTGCGAGTAAAGCAGCATTTCCATCCCATGTGTTCAAAAGAACAAAACCGTCACTTCCTGGGAAATTGGCGCAAAAAAATATCTGAAACGAAAATGGAAGTTTCTGCTGTCGGGAAAGAAAATTCCTCCAACATCAATGACTTGTGACTTAAAGTAGCAGATGAAATGCACAAACACTGTAATTTGAGATGCGATGGTTCGCTGGTTAGTCCTGTTATTCAATCACAGCCTTTGTTGAAAACTGCTTTATAGATGAAATGAACCAATTTAGCAATTGATGATCTTCTGAACAACAGCTGAAATGCATCATATTCCTGTTATCACTGTAAAGCTGCTTTGAAACAATCTGTATTGTAGAAAGCGCTATATAAATCTCCAACCCTAAGTATCACCAGATCAAACGGTGAGGCTTACGTCAGCAAGAACTACTAATAATTAGTATTGACTTAAACCATTAGTATTTAGTATTGACTGATTAGAATGATATTTTTGCTAGATAAAGGGTAACATTTTCTATCAGTAAGGCTGGAGATAGCAGATGTCCCTTCAGCTAAAAGTAAATTACTATTGATGTTTCGGTCTTATTCAATAAAGCCTGAGATTTCAACATGGTCTCTCACTGTGTCACATCAATAGAGAGAGTGCTAAAAGCCCTTTCAGACATTCAGAGCTTGGCACCTGTTTCGGTCAGGTCTAAGCAAGTCTACTGTACAAGCAAGCTAACAATTTACATGCAGAAACTCTTCAATGTGCAGAAACAGAATAAGCCTCAGAACTCCAGAGCATAGATTTACATGTTTGATTGATAGATAAATAGATAGATGTATTGGCCAGAGAATGAGAAGAAATCCTTTTTATTTCACTGACTGTATAATATCATAGAGCGGAGTGCCTCAGGGATTTGTATTGAGCCCATTCCAGCTGTGAATAAACATTACTGAAAACAGAACGAAATGTCTACATTGACATCAATAAGACAGTTAGTAACCTTTTGTAGTTTCACAAAACCAAATAAAATAATTCTAGACAAGGAGATATATCTGAAAGGTGCATGTATTATTACTAAATTACATATAGTAATGTGCAAAAGTCAAGGAATATTAGATGCTTTACGATGGTTATTCATATCTTTTGCTATAGTGTTCAAGTAAGATCAATCTCAGATTTCCAACCACTAAGATCAATTTTAGATTTACAAACATTACTTTTGCAAATATTGTAATAATCTAGTGATTTTTTTATGAATAAGGAATCCTACGATAGAGGGTATGGCTTACACAAAGATCTCTGACCATTGAGTCAGTCTGGGATTACATGAAGAGCAATTGAGATAATTCTTAGAGGAAACTATGGTAATTCTCAGAGATGAATATAACAGCCTTAACCTGTTCAAGTATCATGGAGAAATCGCCGCTGTTTTTCTTTTACACAGACTTCAGACTCGAGCACAGAACAGCATATGCCTATATTATATTTGGAGTGAAGTCACAATAGCAAAAGACTGTGAAATCACATTGAATGTGTTATGATGAATAATTAAGATTTGCTTAAAATCAAATCTAACGTCAATGTAAATCTAATTCATGGAATTATTAAATTATTACTCCGTTAATTATGATTATTAAATTACCACAATTAACTTTTCACTTTAAAAAAAAAAACTACCCTCAAAAACTACATGAATTACTACTACACATCTCCCATATATATACAGATTTTTTTATATCTAACATACAATCAACTCACAGATCATTATGCAATGACAAAATAAATATTGATTTATTTGATGTTTAAATGTCAGACTATAGTCATTCAATAAATGTATTTAAGTTTCGATTTCTGACATCTTTGATCAGGAGAAGTAACGGTGTGGCATCTTTCCCAACTTATCAGTGCTGTCAATCCATTTAAAAAAAAAAAAATTAATTATTCGCACATTTTTTTGTAATTAATCGCAATTAATCACACTATAACATTAAAGTTTTTAATATATTTTTATATTGTAATAATTTCACATTTAATCTCCAAATTAATGCAGAAACAACATAAAGACAGTATATTTTAAATATTTCAACAGGTAGATTATATATAATCTAAATTATATAGTAAAGTCTGTGAATCAAAGCAGTTAACAAACACTTCACACTTCACTTTACTATATAATTTAGATTAAAATATAGATTAATATTTATTAATTTTTCTTAAAGCTACAAAAGTTATTCAATTAAGAGCAGTGAGTGATTTTATTTTTCTTTTGTTCGATTAACATTAATGGCAGACTGTAGCAGGTTTATTAGGCTGCTGTCACTTTAAGACCTGCCGCACATGTCTCAGATCTGCATCCTACTTTTTCCTCACAACCCTTTGTGCTTATTTAAGACTTTATTTAACTCATTTAAGATGATGCTTATGATGATACTAGACAAAACGGGAATTTTGGCATAATTTAGTGTGTTTTTGTCCATTCAAGCGTGAAAGAGAACTCAATGCGTCCGGTGTTAGTAGGTAGCACAATTCGACAGCGGTAAATGCTACCAGCATCATATTCAGGCGGTTTGGGCCTTTAGTAATGTCCTTACATAATTTAATACATTTTTGCATTTATGCCTCTATATTCTTCTGAATCTTTGTTGTGCTCAATCCACAAGGCTATGGCTCAACCATCTTATAAACCATATACCCGTATAGGCAAACAACCACACTAACCAACTGTGAATTGAAAAAAGACACCAAAAAAGCACTTAATTGGTGCTTTTATTTGAACAAACAAATATCTCTTTAAATGAAGAGTTTTTGAGTGAAACAAGTAGGTCTAACTGAAAACAGAAAAAGTCATGTTAAATATTAGCATTAAGGTTGTTGGTTTTAAAGATTTATTGAGTCATTCAGCGTTCTCGACAGCCAATCAATCATGAGATGCAGACTGTTTGGAGAGTTCAGCTGGCAGTAGATCATATATTGATATTTATCTTTGTAATGTACTTCATGTCTCTTCTCTTCTATCCTCCAGAGAAATAAAATTGTAGATTCTTATTTGAGGTACAGTCCTTAACAACTCTAGACAAACAGCAAGCAAAGACATCTCTATTAGTTCAAACGTCTCAGTCTGAACACATTCACATATGGAAAAATATATTAGGCATATATTTAAATGTGTTCGTATGTTAAATAGCATGAAGAGTTTCTTCCAGCATTATATGATATGATATATGATATAATTGTGTCTTATAATACACAGATTCCTTGCAGCTGATTCAAGAACAAATCTCTTTGATCACTTGGGTGTTTTATGTGTCTATAAATATGAATGAGCATCATCCTGTTTTCCAGTTCGACTCTGTTGCCTGCTGAGCCAACTGGAGCACAAAATGTTACCAAATCATAAATTTGAGTTCCTTAAGATGTTTTACATTGGAATTAAACATTGCACAGGCAGGGAAAATTGGAGGCACCTGGGTAACTGACCCTATAATGAGTGTTTAATTAGCAGTGGGTGTAGGAAACAGGTGCTGTGAAGAAACATGAAGTATTATCGGTTATGAATGTAAACTGTCTCCTAAACTATTGCCTGCACCTTAAAGATGTGTCTGAGAACAATTGATGTTGCGTATTTGGGGTTTTTTAGATAGATTATTCAGTTTAATTGCACTCCATCTACCTGGCTGTCTTTATTCTATATATAAAACATACTAGTTTTATTCTATATTATCATTACATCAACATTTTCTGCAATTGACTCAACTCCAACCATATAACATACAGAGTACTGCTGGGGTTAAAATTTTGGTTAAAATGGGTTGTAAATTAAAATCACTGTAACACACGCTACTGCCATACAAAACAAGCAACAGTAATCAAAAGGTGAAAGAACACCTAAAAATGGACAAAAATATAGACAAAAGTCACCAAGAAAGACACAAACTGAAAGCCGGTAATAAACAGTTAGGAATAAACTGTGTATTATAGTGAATCGACATGATTAAAGCGTTTTTAATCACTCTTCTCAAGGGCCATTCCTACTTTTTCAGTTTCTGTTCACCAGTCATTCACAACTTCTCTTCGATTAGTTTTCTTCTATTTTCCACACATATTCCTGTCATGAGTGCCGTGAATACTGATATGCGATGTCAGCACTTAAAGGACTGGTTGGAACTTGACGTGCATGCGCTCTTTCACGGCCACATTCCCAACCCAGCATCGTTGGGTTACTGAATATGAACGATCATCAACCCAAATTGGCTCAAATCAACCCAACATTCTCTGAACTTTAGCTAACGTTCTGGCAAGGTTCTCCCAAGTTATGAACAAACATTCTTCCAGTTACATTAATAAAACATTTGTTCAAAGTTCTCAAACATTAGCAGAAAAACATTATTTATACATTGTTCATGGAATGTTTTTTTTTTTTCCTGAAATGTTTTAGTTGGATGTTCGTCTAACGTTTTTTAAATGTTGCTACTTGTTTCTGAAGAAGTTCAGAGAACATTCAAAAGTAGCTTTCCCATAATGTTTTCAAAGTGATAAAATGCAATGTTCTCTTAATGTTCGCATAACCAAAAAAAAAAAAAAAAAAAAAAACGTAAAAAAATCCATTCTCATGTTTCACAGGACGCTTCACATCACAAGAGCACAGTTGTACCGGGTGAACTACTGAGCAAGTTTACTACATCAGAAAAGCCAAACATATGGAGGTGATTATGTGAGGTAAACATCAAAACGTATTAGTTTACAAATGATGCACTGTGGTGAAAGTGTTTTCAGGAACCAAGAAACCACACGAAAATAAGTCATTATTAATCATTTATCTGCCCCCGTAATCATAATTTGTGTGAATAATTATAATAAAAGTTGTTGGTGTTTTACTGCAACTAGTGTTTATTTCAGCTGATTTGTATATATAGGTACGTTTTTAGAGATTTGCAGAAATGTACGTAGAGGCTAACAGACCTCATTGGTTATCGCCTGTCAAGCACACACATTTGAGCTTCTTCTTTTTCTTTTAATGGTGGTTGGTAAACCCCCTTAAATATGCATACCGCCACCTACTGCAAGCTTAGGACGTCACGCCCACTGACCGTTGGCTGAACATCTGATGCATATGGCAAACTTAACTGGAAACACTTTAGGATTTTCGAAGTCTTCATCTGATTGGTTGAATTCTACAGGATGTCCGAGAGATGTGTGTCACATTCTTTAACAGTCCGCCTGGAAACAAATGTCATGATGCCAAACCCCCTCGTAGAAGAAGAAGAAGGAGTGCTTACCAGGACCAACTAAACGCTGTATTTTCAAAAGTATGTGAAGTGCGCCATTGTTGCAGTGAACTTGCACAACGTTCTTGAATGAATAATTTATTAGATGCACGCCGGTCTGTTATTGTAGGGACATCAACTTTACATTTTCACACCCCTAAACATGATGCGGAACAAAACGAACTGTGATTGGTTGCATTACATTTCAGTCAAACGTCCTCTTGGGCGGTCCTTGGCCAGTGAAAGCTGCGATAATGTCCGGATCTTCTGCCGTCAGTCTGAACGTCTGGCTATGCGAGACTAAGGATAACCGATACCAATCAGTTAAAAAATGCTTAATCGGCCCAATAAATACATAAAAATAAAATTCCTGAACATAAATTCACACTGAAACAAGGATACCATAAAACTGGTGTTGTGACTGCCGTTTCATTTTGACGTTAATGTTTATGTTAGGGGTTTGTTTAAATCTCTAAAAGTAAGGAATAGTAATAGTGTAACTCGTCTTAGCAAGCAACCACTAATAATTCTTCCAGTGGCAACTCGGTTTCGAAGTCCTACAGAAAGATGCTGCTGGCGAGATCTTTTGTGTCAATAATGACCTTCAAAGTTGAAGTTTAAGCCATTATCCACTTCTTCTATTCCATTAGTTTCTTCCAACACTTTGTGTGAAAAAGAGAAACCTGAATGTTTGCTATGCACATCATGAATCTATTAATTTATTCTGGAAACTTCGAGGAACTGACCTTTCAGGAAACTGAGCTCTAATGTAACTAAACTCACAGGAAATTGAAGCAACCAAGGACGAATTTATTTATATTTTCTTTATATCTTTTTGTCTGACAGATGCAACATAGTGTCCTTGCACTACTGCACTTAATAGCAATATAACTGTACAGCGGCGTTTGTCAGTAAATGTTTCTGAAATACCATAAGCGCTAACTTTGAGATGTAATTAGAGAAATCTATTGCAGGACTACATGCGTTTTAACCTCATGTGGCCACTGCTTTCAAAAAGCCATCCGGATCGCTGCAGTTTTGTCTGTAAATGCATTCAGTGCCATAAAACTGAAAAGCAGTTCACGCTAGCCTGATACAAAGAGAACAACAGCAACAGTGCAGTTTAAGGGCCATAAAATCCAAGCAGCTCTTACCTCTGGGTCTGGTATCTGGGCAGCCGCATTGAAGACGTGGTGTGAGATCAACACCGCCGTCACGCTCATCAGCAATGGGACGAGGCTTGGCGGTTGATGCCTAGGCCCCTCCATCGCCATTTTCCCTCTTCTTCTCCCACGCCTCATCCCTCCCCCTGCTGCTTCTGCCCGGAAAACTGCGCAGGACCACAATAGTCCAGGTGATTGATAGTCGATCAGTGCGAAATATCCACCACCTCCTCCCCTACATTAACGCTGCTCTGGTCTCTGTCCTACTGCTCCCAATCTTCCAGCCCTCCACAGGGACACTACGAGCCAGCCACTCGGCTAAAGGCCATTAATTAATTAATAGCCCTGGTGTCGTTTACAGCCTTGCCACCCGGAGCACAGAGAGGTTACGAGAGTTGTGGGGGGAAGGGAGTTACACGGAAGGACACAATGAGATCAGAGGAGTTGTGTGACACTCTGGAGACACTCTGTATTTTGATCACGCATTCATGTTAATACAACGCCTGGCCAACAGGTTTTCCAATAATTACGTGAACGAGTTGTTCAGCTGTCCACTGAGATAAGGAGAATTTACTGAAAGCAAATGTCTACTGTTAAATACTGACATTTTTTGCTTTTTTCTAAAATAGCCTCACTGTAAAAACATGCCTCTACCTACATATTTGCAAAAATTCGCTGTGGTTTTCAGCTGAAATGAACACTAGTGGCAGTAAAACACCAAGTTTTTAATCTTCATTTCTTTGCACAGCGGCATATTATTAATTAAGACATATTTTTGCACAGTTCAAAACACCTTAAATCATTGTGCATAATTTGTAAACAAATACATTTTTGACTGGTTGCATCACATAACCAGCTCCATAAACTCTTAGAAAAAAGGGCTCATGTGACTTGGTGTGTCACGGCTTTAGGAGCTATTCTGCTTTTTTCCACGTTCATCTTTATTTAGTGTGTAATGTTGCTGTTTGAGCATGAAAAAGCTCTGCAAAGTTTCAAAACACAAAGTCCCTACAAAGGGAGTTATTCTCTCTATCACTGTGCACACTGATTCTGAACTCCCTGAAACATTGAGTTTTCTTCTGGGAATGAACACGTCACAATATTCCTCATTTAAATAATTCATACGCAGAGTGGAGCGGGGCCTGGTTGAGTGAGGGTATGTTTACACGACAACGATATGCTTAAAACGGAGACGTTTTTCCTTTGAGTTTTCCGCATACAGGCGACACCATTTTCAAAACTATCTCCATTCATACGAATCCGTGAAAATGTCTAAAAACGCTGCATTCTGCTGGCAGGCCATTAGATGGCGATGAAACACTATAGACTGAACATATAATGCGCATGTGCATGAAGTCATCATTTTCACAGATTCACGTTTTTGTTGTTTACATGGCAAACTTGCACTTTGAAACCCAGTTTCAAAAGTTTGCGTTTTCAGGCCACCAAAATGCCGCTGTCGTGAAAATGAACGGCCAAAACGCATAAAAAGGTTTCCATTTTTAATTGAAAACGGTGTCGTGTAAATGGCCCCTTAGTTAGTAGTGTGTTGAAACTGGTGGTTATGGTAAGGGGCAGGACATTCCCAAATACGCTTGAAGCACTGCTCCAGCCGACCAATCAGAGCACAATGTGCTTTTCAGAAGGAGGGGCTTCACAGAGACAGAAACTAAACAGAGCGTTACTGACAGACTGGGAAGAGAGGAGCTGCAACAATGGAGAATATGAGGAAAATTGTCCAATATGAACACTAAAACTCGTCCGTTCATGGCCATTGGACCATCATAATCCACCTTTTATTGACATCTAAAAAAGGGTCGGCTTGTCAAAACACCTTCAAACTTTCTACACCAGGTTAATACAAAATTAGGCTAAATATTTGTTGAATAATGTACAATTTATTTATTTGCTTTTTAGACTTATTTTGCCCTAAACTGTCCATTTTTTAGGTTAACAAATATACCGTATGTGCCATAAGTCAAACTAAATGTATTATTAGTCTTTGTGGTTAATTTGCTATCGAATCTGATATTTTATCTCCATTTTTGATAGACACACAATGTTATTATGAAGCGAGCGGTTGTCCTTTGTGGTCTCTCAGTTTTGGATACACTTATACAGCTCTTTGGGATGTGTGTTTAAGTTTGTTAGATATAGTATCTGAATAGATTAATTTATCCCAAAGTCAAATTCATATTTATTGCCATTCGTAACAGATGGCAGAGCATTGGAGGAAAAACAGTGCAGCTGTATGAACAAATGTTAAAGAGAGAGTTCAGCCAAAAATGAAAATTTTGTCATTACTCACCATCATGTCAAACATTTCTTCCATGGAATACAAAATATGCTATTTGAAGAATCTTTTAGCTATTTTTTCCTTTGTCCATCCAGTAAGAGTAATCCAAACAACTCCAGATTTTCCTCAGATCATCTTCTGAAGCGATGATGACTTTGTATGATGAACAGAGCAAAATTTAGGAGGCTATTCACTCTCAAATCAGATCAAAACATTGATTCACTCATCTATACTCGTACCCAAATCAAACAGAGTGACACATAACATCAAACCTCATTGATTTTGTATGCTAATCACCACTAACATTATCTTCAGTTCATATTTTTGAGGCTCACTCCTGGAGGAAAAGGTTCTGTATAGAAACTTAAGGGTTCCGTCAGGAGCTTCATACAGAACCTTTCAGAGGTTCACATCATGAGATCATTTTATGAATTTAGTTTTATTTCAACAATTTTGTTTTAATTCATTGTTAATGTTATGAATTAAACAGCTGAACCCATTAAACGAAATTGAAACCCATTAAAAAACCGAATTAACCCATTAAACATGAAAGTATTATGCAATCATTTAAGACATTCCTCCTTATATAGAACCTTTTTTTTTTTTGGCATAGAGCGTTCTTTAAAATTGAATCAAGATCTCTAGAGCTCTATATAGGACCCCACTGAACCTATTACAGCATTTAATAGTTAATTCAGAGCAGGCATAACCACCAAAACACTATCAGAGCTCTGTTTAGCGCAACAGGATTTCAGATCTCTGCTGTATTGAACTGCATTAATCATTAAACCATTAAATCATCATTGGCAGGCTGTGAGCAGATGGCTGGTGTGACTGAGGGGAAAGCAGTTGTCAGCCATCAGAAGCAAACTAATATTGCACACAAAATCAGTAACAGTATACACAAAATACAGATTTTGCAAACGTACAGATTTCCATATCACCACATAACTTCATAATAACTTCCACTGGCAGATGCTATACATCCAGCTTTAGCCACAGTGCACTCACATAATACAATACAGACTATTTAGCATATTATTATTTATATTAAATAAATATCATTGTCACATGTAAAATATCCGATGGGTTATTAAACTAAAACCATAAAAAAGCTTGAAATAATATATAAAATTTTGGAGATGCAACAATATATCGGCCAACAATCAATAGTTTAAAAACAGCTGATAGTCAGTGCCGATATATCCTGTCAATCAAAAGAGGGCAGGAAAATGCACTGAATTTAGGCTTTGTGTAAAGAAGATGCTAAGAAACCAGTTTTAGATGTTCAATATTAATAGTAATTATATGAATTAATAACATTCAGAAAGTTAAGAAATATTATTTTAATCTTCAGAATTTAGCTAATGTGTGTTAATATTAATTTGAGTAATGTGTTTGTTAACTGATATCAGTTACTCTGAGACAAGCTGATGAAATGGAGAGAATAAAGTTTTTTTATTGCATTTCTTTCAAAATATAATAATTAAAATATAATGATTAATTATTAATTATAATTAAATTATCATTAATTTAAAAGAAGGTATAAAAGGCAGAACCCCCAAACTATCATTATCATTATCGGTATAGGTGGAGAAATTTAGTATCGGTGCAGCTCTACTTATTTTACTTTATTTTTTTATTTTAGTTGCCAAGGCAACATTTCTCATTTTCATTTAGTTTAACTTGATGTACTAAAATAACTAAAATTGAAATAAAAATTTATGAAAAATCAGTTTAAAAAAACTGAATGAAACTTAATAAAAATGACAAAACGCAACAAAATCACAAATAACTAAAACTAAAATGTAAAGGTAAGATAAAAACAAATTCAAAATATTAGTAAAAACTATAATAGTGTCTTAATCATACTAAAATAACAAACTGATAAATGTGGACAATTCGACATTAACATCATGAATCTGGAACTGCTAAATAATTGTCTTCAAACAGGTTTCCTAAACACACCCTCCGTCTGCCATTGGCCAGACAAACAGGTGTTCTCAAACTCATGCAATTCAGCGTTTTATCTGCCTGTGTACTGATTTATGTTGTTAAGAAGTAATGTTGAGAGGAAGGGTTGGGTTAGATGGTCGAAAATATCGACATAATAGTGTAATTCAGTGGTTTCCAAACTTAGGGGTCCGAAGTCATAAAAAGTGCCAACATTGTCCTCCCGCAAGATAAAAATTCCCTCCGCATCTGATTTACACTACAATAGCTCCATCCACTCGTTTAAAAATATTGATCAAGTTAGAGAATATGTTATTCAAATTTGTTCTTTACTTTTGGATTTTCCGTCCTTCTTTCAAGGGATCTGACATTTCTAGGCTGTGATCTTCTTAGACCGTGATCATGCTGGTGAGAGGATGTGGTTAGAATTCATCAGCAGCTTATATACATCACCACAGCTTGACTGACAAGGTTTTCTCCACTCCCTTTGAGAGCTGCAAGAGAAGATAATGAATAAACACAGCCAAATGTCATGCTAATGTTAAGATCTGGGGATTATGTGATGGGTACTAATAACGCAACCTACACTGCTGTTATGAAAAGAGGGGTGCAGGGGGGAAAGGAATTAGATATGAATGTCGTGCCTCTTCTGAATTACTGATTCTATCTCAATCAGATATTACATCTGCAGCATGTGTTTTAAACTGGGGCATGCATATTTTCGGAATTGACTAGTTGGTGGTCTGAACGAGCAGTCAATCTTGAGGAAGCTTGTTTGTTTATGGTCATGTCCAGCAGGCATCGGTCAAACACATTTCTTAGATTCAAAACAGACTCTGAGCAAGTGAACACAGCATTTCTTGCTATGGAAACTCAATTCTGTACGTTGTTCTAACCTAAACCGTTTCACAACGCAATTCTCGTTGGAAAACATTCTCAGTGTTCCCACAAGGTTGGATAATGGTACTAAAGCGGGCATTTGTGTAAACAATCTTCTTCTACTTAAAGGGGTCCTTGATCATGATTTCACTTTTTTAACTTTAGTTAGTGTGTAATGTTGCTGTTTGAGCATAAACAACATCTGCAAAGTTACGACACTCAAAGTTCAATGCAAAGGGAGATATTTTCTTTTACAGAAATCACTTTTTAAGGACTACAACAAACAGCTTGTAGGGACTACAACGAGCTTCTTCCTGGGATGGTGACATCACAAACCCCAAAATTTGCATAAACCCCGCCCCTGAGAACACACAACAAAGGGGGTGAGGCCATGTTGGGCTGCTTTAGAGAAGAGGAAGAGTTGTTGTAGTAGAGTGTTGTTGACATGCTGTCATTTTACGCCGGACTGCTTCACAAACGAGGGTCAATTCAAAGCTGGATTTGCACAAAAGATTAACATGACGGCACATGCTAGTGGATGAGTTGAATCAACTCCACAGCAACTACATAAATTTATCCACTAACCATTCAGAAACGTCCAGTTTCATTCTAAAAGTTGTAACTTCTTCCTGAGTCTCTCCATCAGTGTTGACTCCGGTTTGAACAATGTAAGGCTGAACACCGTTACTGACAATCCTCATTTTGGCTGTGTGAGATTCTCCAGCTTTGTTGTTGTTGAGCGACCGAAGCGCGAGCTGTTAAAGCTCCGCCCTCTTCTGGAAAGGGGGCCGGGAGCAGCAGCTCATTTGCATTTAAAGGGACACACACAAAAACTGCGTGTTTTTGTTCACACCCAAATAGGGGCGAATTTGACAAGTTATAATGAATGATCTGTGGGGAATTTTGAGCTGAAACTTCACAGACACATTCTGGGAACACCAGAGACTTATATTACATCATGAAAAAGGGACATAATAGGTCCCCTTTAAAACTTTTTTTTTGGCCACCTAATGCACCAAGGCTCACTGGAAAAACGTGCCTCTACCTACACTTCTGCAAAACTCCAAACATGTACCAATACAAATCACTGCAGTTTCCAGCTGAAATGAACACTAGAGGCAGTAAAACACCAACAACTTTTATTCCTTTTCACACAAATTATGATTACAGGGGCAGATTAATGATTAATAATGACTTATTTTTGTGTGGTTCCTTGCACAATACTATGTTATGACCTCAAAACACTTTCACCACAGTGCATCATTTGTAAACTAATATGTTTTGACGTTTACATCACATAATCCACTCCATATGTTTGGCTTTTCTGATGTAGTGAACTTGCTCAGTAGCTCACCTGGTCAGGTGAGAGACCCGTAAAACACCAATCACCATAAAAGTGCTCAACGACTAAAATGGCACGGTTGTTTTAGCAAATATTTATCTTGCATTTGCTTTTGTTATACTATTGGTCAGGTTTAGTGTATATGCTATGTTATTTTCCAATGTGATCGAGCATTATCCTTTTTGCAACACTTACTGAACATTTTATTTCAGAACTGCCACGATCATGGTACAACAACCAACCTAATAAAACACTGCCAGATTCACTTTCATCTGTTTCGGATAAAATTAAAAATGCTTTTAGTGCAAGAAGCTATGTATAAGTAGACATAGTATAAGTAGGCAAATTGGGATAAAACAATAATTTTGAAGCTCATGAGTGATTATGCTGCCTTCACTTGCTCTCGGAATTATCGTAAATACAAGTTTCCTTGGAAAAAATTGCACATGAATGCCCTCTCATTTCGAAACTTGAATGCAATGAGCTCGTAATCACGACTTCAGAAGTGGGAATTATCAAATTTCCAAGAGCACATGAAGGCAGCATTAGTCACATTCAGGGCTTGAGATTAACTTTTTTGCTCACCATCCACTGTGGCTAGTGGTTTTCCAAAGTTACTAGCATCAGCATTTTCACTGGCCACATTGATACCATGGGAAAAATCTGCCATATAGATATTTTTAATATTATCTCATAATTTGGCAGCAGGTTTATTAGGCTGCTGTCACTTTAAGACCTGATGCACAGATCCATTATACTGTTACACGTTTTCTTTCTCAACCATTTACGTTCGCCAAGACTGCCATTTTTGACACTATCTTCTGTGTATTTGACTGTTTATAAGCAGCGAAAAATAACTCTATAATTTATTACTGAAAGGGAACCTTCACGTGTGCACACTTTCAGTGTGAGCACAAAATCGGGGAGAATTAGTAAAACGTATACATTATTCAACCTGCCAAAGTGGCCAGTAGGAGTGAATGCGTCACACGCCACTGCTGAAATACACCTGCATTTGGCGGGTTTGCAGGTGTTAATGTCAAGCCCTGATCACATAGCATTTATGGCTCAGGTAATCGTTTACAAAAAAACTAATCGACTCCAAGGCAGCAATGCCTGACTAGCCTTGGCAGATGAAGGAAACCGAACGTCATGGATTTACCACCTGCTACACCTGTAACATGATGTACTTGTGATGGTACAGACCTAGAAAATTCAGATGGTGATTGATAATTGTAATTCAATTGAATGCTTTGGATTACAGACCAATGAACGCAGCAGGTCTGTATGCTGATGCGGTATTAACTACACTAGCAGTAATTCTCTCTGATAGATCCAATCCAACTTCACGTGGAGCTTTTATTTTACAATCATTGTCTCAAGCCGATTTCAGATTCATAATCGCTGGAACCACAGAGGGCAATCTTGAGATAAGTGTGCCATGGAAAAATCGTGTGAGAGCGATGGATACGAGTTTTGAGAGGACAGACATATACAGACGTTGACTCAAGATCGCTTTACTCATCCAAAAATAGGAACTCACCACAGTTCTTTTAAATTGCCCAGTAATAGGAACTGACCCTTTTCTTTCAATGGTTTCATTAAAAGTAATTAAGCTAAAAGAAAGAGCTACACCCGTGGGATTGTGGAAAAACGGCATATCTGCATTAAAGCGGTGCATGAGCTGCCACCCAGAAGGCCTCTCATAAAACCCGCTGCCAAACCGTAACGCTGAGAGACGTGCTGTGGCTCCAACGAGGGCACCAATCCTGTTTCCCGGCTTTTTAAACGCAACCCCGTCACTTTATTGTGCTACTTTCGTGTGATTTTGGGTCAGGAAAATAACATTTCTGCTATATGGGACATTACTGTGTACTATTAAACCGTTTGTGTATTTCATGTTTTTTCCTAATAAATAATCTCATGCAAATTCACTCATGACTTAATGCGTAATGACAGCCAGACTGATGTACACATGGAGGGAAGTAATTATGCCCATAGTCTCTCTTAATGCGGCACATAATTTATTTTAGTCTTAATTAAGGGATCCTGAGAGGCTGGAAAGACAATTCAGCCCGTTTCTCCACTTTCAATTTGACATACACTGCCATCTTGTGGTTAAAACAATGATTATAACACCAATTCAAATTAAAAGTGATATTTGCTACGTTTTGGGTAATATTAATACAGGGAGAAAGCATCTGATATCCAAAGTTATACCTTACAGTTAGCTAATTAACCCTATAAACCCCGTCATTTTTAGTCAATATTTTTTCATGTTCAAATATGAGTATCAGATATGATCAGTGTGTTTATTTGTTCATCTCTCAATCATTATTGTATTGCATTGCATTATATAAAACTATACAGAGCTTTGATCATAAAACTAAGTATTTAAATATAATCTTACTAAAACATTATTATTGGCAGATATAGAGTGACAACTGATATTTCTATGCATTTTTACGTAAGTATCTGCTATACTGAGATTCTGCTAAATCTCATTGATTTACAAGCATCAGAATTTCATCTTAATTTTTGGCCATATAAATATCAGCATCTGCACCAAATTGCATATGGTGAGGTGATGTTTTTGAGTATGAGCTCCATATAGCCTACATGTCATATAATATGAGCCATAAAAGCCTGATGCATCAATGATGATACACTTAATGAAAACATTTTTTAGATTTTGTCTAAAGGTTCAATAAACTTTTACTTTAAAAAAGAGAGAGATTTTAATGACTTAAGCAAATGCACAGTTGAGCTTAAAACCACATATTACAAGCTTTATTCTGCAGAACAACAAATAGAGCTGGTGCTTGATTTAGGCCCAAGTTTTTTGTTTTGCTTTGTTTTTCTCACACCATTTGAGGTGTCTATAATATAGTAATGTGCACTACATTTAATCTTTTTTAATTACAAGCTAATTCATTAATGATTACCGATTACTTGTTGCACTGTGTAATTACAGTGTAGCCTGGAAGTGTGACTGGGTATGTGCAAGTTCATTTCTTTCATGATCATGGTGCTAAATGAATGCGTGTATTCACACGGCAGTGATTTGCTCTCACCTCTTTCACAACGCCGTCAAAACTGGCATAGTCCACTTTAACCTCTGCCTGCACAGCAGGGGACTTATTTACCCAAGTTCCTGGATGTAGTCAATGGTGTGGAGGAAGCACTGGTCCGGAACGAGGGAATACCTTGGAGGAGCAGCCCAGAGAAAGGGCCCATTCAAAGATGGAATGACAAATAGGTGAGTCTGTTTACGTACACGCTGTTGACACAAGCACGCGTTTGGCTCGGTGGGTTATTGCTGGGTATTCGGGAATAAATCTAAACCTTTCAGGGCTACTGGGGTCTTGCAAAACAATGCCAATCTGTTTGGTTTAAAGCCACATATTTCAAAGTGCTGGCTTTTATAATGCCTCTTCACTGGTTCTTATGTTTTGAAATTGTCTCGATAAAACATACAGTGAAATAATTTGGCATGTTAAATTGTCTCAGCATTTTACTATATTTATTATTATTATTATTTATTTATTTATTTATTCAAAATATAAAATAGTATAAAGTATCCAGCTTATTCTGAAACGCGGAAGTAACGTTATGGTTTTCTGTGAATGTACGTCCGATTCATTAGACGAAGAGAAGAATAACAAAGTGCGGTAAACGGTAAAACTATTTACTCTACAAACCAGTAATTACCTCAATACATTATGATAAGAAATACCAGCTTGCAAATCAAGCAGCATAACGAGCTGTTTTGTACTGCTAAAATATGGAAGCAGACGAGACCGGAAGCCAGACACGTTCAAAATGGCCGCCCCCGATCTTAGTGAAAAATAAGGTGGATAATATTAGTGAGGTCCGTATAATATTATGAGACCATAATGAAAATATGTGATTCCTTTAATTCTGAGAATTAAAAAAAACTATTTCCAATCATTAAATGGATAGTTTCCCACAAATTAAAATTCTGTCATCATTTACTCAGCCTCAAGTAGTTCCAAACCTGTAAGAATTTCTTTATTCTGCTGAACACAAAGGAATATATTTGGAAGAATGTCAGTAACCAAACAGTTATGGTCATGGTTAGGCTTCTGGCATTCTTCCAAATATTTTCCTTTGTGTTCAGCAGAACAACGAAATTCATACAAGTTTGGAACTACTTGAGGCTGAGAAAAATGATGACAGTAGTTTCATTAATGGGTGAACTGACCCTTTAAAAGCAAATGAACGATGTAAGATTTCATTGACCATGTGAACTTCATTTGAAGCACCGGAGCATTCTCAAACCATATGGATAACATAGATCAGCAGGTTTTGCACAAACTGTGGAGTCCATGTCAGCTTGAGTGCTGCTGATCATAATTTGTAATGAAATTTGATTTATTTAGTTAGTTAGTTAGTCAAAGTTAGGCAAAGAGAAAGAGATTGTTTGACCTTTGGGAACACCATACATCACATGGCTTCATCTGATAGGATTCAGCTCTTGTGTTGGCAAACAAATCCACTTCATTTTCCTACCTAGAAACTTTGACATCAATATATCTGCTTGAATGAGATGATCAGAGCATCCACTCAATTTTTCTTTGATTTAATACTCAATCCCTCAATCATAAACACAAAACAACAAGATAATTTTGTACTTGAGTCCTTTTATAAAATGAGGTTTCTTAGAAGGCAGTAATATTATACTGCTATGTACCACTGTGTTAATTACTTTAACAGTAGTTTTATTCAAGATTACATTTAAGATATTTTAAATGCACTAAATTGCAATTTCATTATTACAAATGTGTAATTATAAATATATTTAAATACATAACATACAAGTTTCAATAGAAATGACATTGAGGTATATTTTAGTTGACCATAAATGTTTCTCAGTATATTCAGCAGTAACTTTAACCATATTTCAAATAATTAATTATGTAATTGCATATAAACATGTACTTAAGTGGGTCAAAAAAGCACTTTTAAGTTCATCTAATTGCATTTAATATAAATTTAAACTATAAAACATTTTAATTTCAACTGTAAATAACATGCAATTAAGTGTCTGAAAAGATTACATTCAGTTCACACTCATGTATATTCTTATAAAGTGTATTGTTACCATAATAAGTACTCTTTTTAAAATTGTACTTTTTTTCACAAGGCAAATTATGACTGAATTTTCATTTTGCTGTGAACTATCCCTTTAAAGCCCCGTACCAGCCTTTACAACTGCAGCTCAGTCGCGTCAAATATTTATGAACATCTCTTATCTGAAATCTCATTTCAAAAGTTCTTTTTATTCCTTCAACGTAAATAAGGCATTTTGCTTTTTCCGTCATTTCCAGTCCCGGATGATATTTTTGTCTTGTGGTCCTTGCGCTCGTAACAGCCTCGAGCTTGCCAGTGTCCCTCAGGGTTCTGGGAAGATGAAATAGTGCGCTGTTTCAGGAGGAGCACACTGCTTCAGCCACAGGTTTAAATTAAGCGTGGTGGAGCAGCGCTGGGAGGGGAGGCCTCAAACCCCCTCCGGCCGCATAGGAAAGAGAATAACTCAAGTATGGCAGCATGAATGCTGAGGCTGATACGGTAAATGTAAACAAGAGAGACACGGTAAGAGAGAGGTCAAGACATTGCACACATATCGCTTCAGCAGGGGGCGTTTCACATTCTGGCCAGCTTATTTTGGTTTTGCTTTTCATTTTGGTTTCACACCATGACACACAAATCAAGTATTAATGAGCAATGTGCGTCAGAAAAAAAGGCAGGGAAGTTTGTTTCCACTTTAGAGTGCCAAGAAGAAAAACTTGGGTTTACCTTGATGATGTTTCTATTTACACTAGGTGCAAATAACCCACCTTGTTGGCAGAGGCTATTTACACTAACTCCTCCCACCGTTGTCTGATTGAGCCAGAAAAATTGCAAAAGAAACCTGTCTGATAACATAAGCAGTGGTGTAGAGAGTAAGGCGGGTGGTGTGACCGAGTTCGATGTGACCGAGTTCCTTTTTCCAGACTCATTCATCTCACTTTTTTACCATCGCACATCAGCTCAGAGAGGCATTTATTTTAAATAAAAATGAAGAAAATATTCGAAAAGTGGAAATAAAGTGCTTAACGGGTAGGGTGAGGGCTTTAAGGACTGGGACAATAGGGCAGCATCCAATGAGCTTCTTCCTGGGTTGGTGACATCACAAACCCCAAAATTTACATAAACCCCACCCCTGAGAACACACAACAAAGGGGGCGAGGCCATGTTGGGCTGCTTTAGAGAAGAGGAAGAGTTGTTGTAGTAGAGTGTTGTTGTCATGCCGTCATTTTACGCCGGACTGCTTCACAAACGAGGGTCAATTCAACACTGGATTTGCACAAAAAAATTAACATGACGGCACATGTTAGTGGATGAGTTGAATCAACTCCACAGCAACTACATAAATTTATCCACTAACCATTCAGAAACGTCCAGTTTCATTCTAAAAGTTGTAACTTCTTCCTGAGTCTCTCCATCAGTGTCGACTCCGGTTTGAACAATGTAAGGCTGAACACCGTTACTGACAATCCTCATTTTGGCTGCGTGAGATTCTCCAGCTTTGTTGTTGTTGAGCAACCGAAGCGTGAGCTGTTAAAGCTCCGCCCTCTTCTGGAAAGGGGGCCGGGAGCAGCAGCTCATTTGCATTTAAAGGGACACACACAAAAACGACATGTTTTTGCTCACACCCAAATAGGGGCAAATTTGACAAGTTATAATAAATGATCTGTGGCGAATTTTGAGCTGAAACTTCACAGACACATTCTGGGCACACCAGACACTTATATTACATCTTGTAATAATAAAAAAAAGTAATATGAAAAGTATAAATAGCATCTAACTACTATTTACAGGTTCTCATTATTATTCTATTCTATTCATAACTTCTCCTCCAACAGAAAGTGTTTCTGAAACATGAATCATCTCATTTATGTTATCTCTTGTGACCTGCTGGTTGGATTGATGTAGTCTAGGAAGTTTCGATACCATAAAACAAGTAATGTAGAATGTGTGTTTGGTCAACAGCAGACTTGGCAACATATAAACTGAGCGTCCCCTTGATTGCAGTTTTGTCCTCTGTTTGCTATCAAAGAGCCTTCTTTAGTCCCATCTAGGTCCCCTGCTCAGGCTTTCTGTGGGCCTGCTGGAAGCTCTGTGTTGCTTGGGCCATCATGTCCTTGTAGAATTGCAAGTCTTCTTTCTTTTCCTTCAAGGTGTTCCTCAAAGTGGTTCTCAAGTTTTCATTTTCTTCTAGTTGCAGCGCCAACCTGCATGGACAAGATACACGTCCATTTAGTTACTGGTCTGGAACAATCAGTTTGTTTAAGCAAGCATCACTATTACAACTGCTCATGTGGAACATGATACCCAAATAGTGTTGCTAGTTTAGGAAAAATGTGCTATTATGTTCTAAGCCAGTGTTTCCCAACCCTGTTCCTGGAGGCACACCAACAGCACACATTTTGGATGTCTCCCACATCTGACCCATCCATTTCAGGCCTTGGAGTCTCTACTAATGAGCTGATGAGTTCAATCAGGAGTGTTTGATTAGGAAGAGTTTGAAAATGTGTAGTGTTCGTGTGCCTGCAGGAAATGTTGATAAAACTTTCAGATACTAATTAGACCACAGCTCATTCAGCTCAGCGCAGCATATTTTACTGTAAATATCTCTCACAATCAGGGCAAAATATGTCAACATTCAGCATTTCTGTGTTCTAGGTACTGTGACAGTTCCGACAGATCTTTTAGTACTAAAATGAGGTTGCATGTGAATATTAGTGTTAATTTCGTCTGATTTTTTTTGTTAATTTAGTTTTAATCCTGTGTCAAATGCACTTTTTAGTTTTTATCATATTTAGTCGATGAACATTCATAGATTACATGTTAACAAAATTAACATGAGCTGCATGATTCTGGATAAACTGAGAATCAGGATTTTTTTGTTTCACACCAAGATCACGATTCTTAACAGACAACTAAACAAAATAACATGTAATTTACTAGAGCTTCTGACAAAATGTTAATTGCTGTTGTCTATATAAAATGTTTAATCTGAATGAATTATTTTTAACAAAAATCAGATTGAATGAATGATTCAATGACTCACTCATAAAGACTTCACTTGTTTCATTACTGGATGAATCAGCGTTTTTGAACTAGTCTCTTGAATAAATGGTTCAATGACAAATACATTTTTAAGTCACTTGTCGCCACCTACTGGTGTAACGATGTAATTGACGTGATCATTATCTGAAGCACCAGGTTACTTTCAAAAGATGATTTGCTCTATTTTGATCGCTACCATAGACATCAGTGTTTATATCTTAACTATAAACTTTTATCCAGTACTTTTGTGATAATATATATATATATTTATAACAGAAATAATAATACTGTGTAGCTGAAAAGCTGTTTCAGACAACTGCTCTCTCTGTGTCAACGGCAACTCAAGATTTGAATGTTCACTTTGATTTTGTCATAAACACAGGCGAATCGTTGTCATTTAGGGATGAGATCGACTGGGTGATCGCAATCTTTTAACGAATAATCGTGCAGCTCTAATTAACACTAATGAATATTTTAACATTTAGAAACAAAAGACGTACTGTGCTTTGAGTTCACTGAGTTGAGCATCACGGCTGACCGCAGAGAGGCTTCTGGGAGACGAGCCCTCCTGTTTCTCAGGGAGACTCAGAGTGCTGCCCGAGCTTCCTACATCAATACAAGAAAATACAATGGATTTCAGTCTGAGATGGCTAGTTAATCAGATATTCTATGGACCTAAAACTGTTTTTTTGACACTCCTTAACCATGAAAAACATGATTACGCTAGTTTCAGGCTATATGAGGCCATACAGAACCTGTTCTGCTCCGATGCATTGCTTCTTTCCTTAAGTCCAGTTTGGCTTTCTCCAGCTGCTGTTCCAGTAAAACTGAACGCTGCCATTCTTGTCTGAGTTTCTGCTCTGCTTCTACACACTGGCGCTTGGCCTCTTCTTCCCTGTAGACCAAATTAAGACCATTAAAGGATATAAAGTGTAGCCGTCCATTACAGCAATTACATGTGTAATTCTGTCTAACTAGCATCAACAAGCAGATTTACAAAAATAATGACTTTTTAAACAGTCGTGCCATGGTGAAGTTAGAGAAGCATTCCATATACTATTTTTAGTATATTATGTGCTCTAAATTCATGATTCCAACATAATGACATAATAACATGAAAATATGCCTTTATTTAGATGTATTATCTTAAAGTCGTTACGCTGGTTACCTGTTAGTTTTCGTAATGATTTAAAAAAATCTTTTATTCGTTTCACAGGTGTTACATGAACACTTTCACCAGATGACTTAAATAGCTCTATTTGTAAAGAATGATTCATTCTAGAATGATTGGGGTGATTTTGTAGGGAAGTGAATCTGCATAGACAATAATAAACAAATTAAAGCATAGGTAAATACGACAGAACAAAGATACAAATGAAGTAAACAGTGCTTTATGTTTTTTCAGCTAAGTCTAACAGTATTCAGGTACAGAAATTGAATAATAAAATGTAAAATAACAACGCATAGTCTTCACTGTATAAATGAACAGATAAGTTACTCTGAAAAAAAGTAATTAATTACAAGCTACTAATTAGCCATGTGTATTGAAACACACTGAAGCTAAATTTCCCCAGGGGGACAATAAAATTCAATACAATAATTACATCTTCAACAGTGTAATTAAATTACTGTATTAATTACTCTCTCTCTAAAAAGTATGGCATTCCTTATCACTAATTACTTTCTAAATCCCATATAAACCTCAACCAGTTAAACGATACAAGGATAGACACAAAACTGATTTTAATTCTTTCAAATAAATATAAAATAGCATAAATTATTCTTGAACTGACTAAAGTTGGCTATTTAAAGGGAGATGGTTACATTAAAAACATACATTTTAACATTAGACGTTACATTTTGATGTTAAACCCACTTTGTTTTATATAGAATTGTTCGGTAGTCTATACAGTATACAGTATTTAATGCAATTATATCAGAAGTAACTGTAATTAAGTTGCAGAAAAACAAAGAGTAATTCCTTATTTTACTTTTTCAAAGGAAAATAATTAAATTACATTAACAGTTTACACCCAACATTGTGAATTAAATATAAATGATCTTTGTTAAAGCTACCAAAGTGATTTTCTCTTTGCCTTTTGTAGTTTGATGATTAACATTAGTCACACAGACAGCAGGAGGTATATTAGGCTGCTGTCACTTTAAGACCAAATGCACGGATCTAATATACTGATACACATGCACTTTATTTCTCAACTGTTTACATTCACTTAAGACATAACTGACAGTGTCTATGTGTCTGTTCAAGCACAAAAAAATGAGAAAGAGAACTGAATTTGGTGTTCATGTGCTGTCTGTCATGCGATCTTGCGGAAGCTAGTTATTTTACTTCATAACTTGTTAAATATGGATATATTTTTTTTACACAAATGCATCGCTTCGCTTCAGAAGGCCTTTATTAACCCCCCTGGAGCCGTGTGGAGTACGTTTATGATGGATGCATTTTCTTGAGCTTCAAACTCGTTGGTCCCATTCACTGCCATTATAAAGCTTGGACGCGTCAGGATATTACATATACATGTTTTCAGCCCTTTTTTTGTTTTTAGTTTGTTCCAAAAGATTTACATATAATTTAAAGTCATTTATAAAATGTGAAAAATCTGGTTTGCAAAGAGCCCACTTCTTTTTATTTATATGCTATTTTCCTAATAAAATAAATAACACTATGTTGTTGTTGTTTTTTAAAATTATCATTCTAAAAAAATAAAAAAGCACATCAATACACACATTCATATCAAACACTCCAGTTTTCTATTGGTATAGATTTATAAATCTTTCTAAAATAATCTTGAGTAGAGACAGTAAGAAAACAGATGCAAAATAGTTTTTTTTTCCTGTCCAAAAAAATTCACAGTTATGTGAAATATTGAGTTTCCAAAACATGCTTAATAGGGTAAAGTCTATGACGTATTTTGTAAGACACTTCCTTAATTTTGTTATTGATACAAAACTTATTTTGCAGTTTCCATGCTTTGTCCCAAGAGATATTACTAAATAAAGAAGACCAAAGAGATCTTGCTGCAGGAAAAGACACAGAACAGAGAGCATTTCTTATGATGTTAATGCTACATTGATGTTTCAAAACATCAACATTATCAATGTAAATATTACCACAAGGATTATCCATGTTGATTTCCACTGAACTAGTGATCTTTAAAAGTAACATCACACCCTTTGGAATCGCGTCAAGAACAATAGCAAAGTCTCTTGGTTTAATTGGTAATTGGAATTTTTTTGAAGAAATTCTGTATATGACAACAAATATCCAGTGGAATTAACTAATTGCCTTACTAAAATAATCCCTTCATTGAATCAAGCATGATAGAATAGTGATTTGTTTTTAAATAGTATGTCTTTGTTATTCCATATGAAATAATTGTGCGGTAAGAAATTGTGCTTATACACCACTTTCCATGTTAGCCAAGCTTGTCTGTGAAAACAGGCCAATTTAATTTTGTCAACAGAAAAATATTGAATGATTTATAAAAATCAATAACTATCATCAATAATCTAGTCTAATATTGTTCCTGATAGGACAGCCTTACATGAAACCAGACTCGATTAATTTTGTCTTCATTCTTCCAGCAAAAATCACTGCAAACAACTTACTGTTATTACTGAGGAAACTAATGGGCCTCCAATTGTGTCCTTATTAGGTTTGGGAATCAATGTTATGACCCTGTGTTTTAATGAAGTGGGCAATTCACCTTTTTGTATTGCTTCTACAAATACTAATAATAGAAAGGGTGAAAGGTCTTTAGAAAAAGTCTTATTAAAATTCTCCTGTCATTGCCTGGAGATTGATTGTTAAGTTAATGCACTCTATTAATGTTTTTATCACACACACTCTGAAAGTTCAGGTCTGTTTTTTCTGGTATCACTCTCAAAAGCTATTAAAAAAAAGGTATTAATGTTGGAGGAAGTAATCAATCTTTTATATTTTGCTTCCAATTTTCCTTGGTTAACAGTTGCCAAATGAAGATGTTTTGTAGAAAGTTATAATTTGAATTTCTATAAATTGTGTCCGACCTGGTCTGCTGTATTTTGGTCAGCTCCAGCAGTCTGTCTTTCTCCACACTTGCAGCTTGATAAAGAGCCTTATACTCCGCACACTGAGCCTGGAGCGACGGGATTTTAACAGCACACTCTGGACAGGCCGCTTGAGCATCTCTGAAATAATATACAGTACAATGCTTTCACTCATGTTAGACAGCAGGAGATACTATAGACTGCAGGAAGTGTGTATGTGAAAATCAGTACAGGACAGGACTTAAATATAGACTTGTAAGTGTACTACTGTAAATGTACAAATAGCGTGGCTTGGCAAACGATATGTTTAGATAACATCTTCCTCTGGCCTTCCAAATAAATGAACACGAGTGAGAATATTCTCTCTCCTCTCTCACGCTCTCTGATCTCTGCGGTTCCTCCTCCTACAGCAGCTATCACAGCATGTCAAGAGCTAAATGGGTTAAGACATGCTTTTTTGGGGCATTAAAAAAGGCGAAAATACCATTTATCTCCCATAAATTTTTGTCTGAAAGGGACGTGTTTAGTAAATCCTGACAGTAGTTTTTTAACGCCAAATAAGGGAACAAGCTTGCTGAAACAAGCTGTTAGGGGCCGTTTACATGACACCGTTTTAAAAAACAGAAAAGTTTTTATGCATTCTGGACATTCATTTACATGACAATGGCATTTTGGTGGTATGAAAACGGGGTCCAAAGTGCACGTTTTTGAAAACGATACCATTATCATCTCTGTGTAAACTACAAAAACGTGAATTTATGAAAACGGTGACGTCATGCGCATGCAAGTTATGTGTTGTCTATATGCGCGTAATGTTTCTTTACAAAGTGACATCGCCATCTACTGGCCTGTCATGCATAATACAGTGTTTTTAGTCATTTTTGTGGATCCGTGTGAAAGGGGATCGTTTAGACAACCTTGTTGTCTGAATGCCGAAAACGCAAAGGAAAAACTTTTCTGTTTTTATTACATCGTTGTCATGTAAACATACCCTTAGTAACCCAGCTAAAAAAATATATTCTAAGAACGTTTTGCTAATGTTCCCATTATGTTATGAAAATATTATAAGGAAACTTTCCATTTTCTCATTCTTCAAACATTATGGGAACGTTACTTTTGAATGTTCTCTGAACATTCTGCAACATGTAGTAACATTTAAAAAATGTTAGACGAACATCCAACTAAAACATTTCAGAAAATAAAGTTCCATGAACGATGTACAAGTAACATTTTTGTGCTAACATTTTGAAAACATTGAAGTTTCCACAAAATCAAAATGGAAGTTTTTTTGGCTTTTAGTATAAATATGTTAGCCTTACTGTTAACTAAAAGCTAGTGTGCTCCAAAACAATGACAAAAAGCTGAAAGAGAAATGATTCGAGATTAGAAGGATACTGCGACTCTGGCAGAGCTGTGATATAAATGAAATGCTATTGGCTATTTTAAAAAAGGGGAGGAGCTGTTCGATATGTCCCGCCCTGTCTTCCTGTTTCAGTGGAAATTACATCAACGCATTGAATAATGCTGTGCGTTTCAAGGCACTTCAGTTCTACTTCAGTTAAATATTCTATTAACATTACTGAAAAACGTTTGTTCATAACTTTGAGAGACC
Source organism: Ctenopharyngodon idella (assembly GCF_019924925.1). Taxonomy (NCBI): domain Eukaryota; kingdom Metazoa; phylum Chordata; class Actinopteri; order Cypriniformes; family Xenocyprididae; genus Ctenopharyngodon; species Ctenopharyngodon idella. The sequence continues at coordinate 4,173,660 of NC_067221.1, read as the reverse complement.
CTTACCAAACGTTAGCAAGATTTAGCAGGGAAATCTGGCTCTAAGAATGTCATTACCTGGCAGAGTTGGACTCTTGTCGTGATGTCAAAGGCCTGATGTTATGTTGGCTTTTACACTCCGACTGCTTCTGCACCAGACACACAAAATGAGCGTAAGCATGAGAAAGAAAACGCTGATGATTATCTGATCAGATGTGTCATACCATAAGGGCGAGCTGCTGGATCTCCCGCTCCAGCTCTTTGACCTTGTTCTCCTTCTCTGACACCATGAGTTTGAGCTGCTGGATGAGGGAGGCGTGTTGCTGGGCCTCGTTGTGCAGCTGCCTCTCCAGGCCCTGCTGAGCCTCCTCACGCTGGGACCCTTTCTGGCTGAGATGACCGAACATGGCCTGCCACTTCGCCTGTTGCTTCTGTTGGGAGAGGGAGTCAGAGTTAGCCCTCAACAGCATCTGCTTTAGATCATTTGTCTGTTTAGGATTTCATGTTCTTTGTGTAGACCAGTAGTTTATATATTCTGTATTGGGTATCTGTTACCAATAAGGCGTCGACCAGCTCATCATCATGTTTGCCCTTATCCAGTAGAGTGCTGATCTGGCTCTTCAGGGCTTTGACTTCTGTGCTCAACACTTTATTCCTGGCTTTGGAGCCCTCCAGTTTCTTCTTTATGTCTGAGTTCTCTTCAAGCAGAACTTCATAATCCATAGTGAGCTTCTGAAAAGACACATCATTATCAAAATGTGGATAATGTGAAAAGTTATGACATAATCAGACCCATGAAGATGTTTAATCAATGTGCACAACCTCCAGTGCCTCCTTCCTCTCCCTCTCTATGTGACGGATGTGGCTGAGGTTTCTATCTTGTGTCTTCGGTAAACCTCCCATTCTCGTGATCTCCTCTTCAAGGCCTTGGTCACACAGCTGCTTCCTGTGAGATGATTGGCTGAGCTGTTGTTCCAGGTCTCGCACCTTCAGTTAAAAAAAGTTTACAGAGAACCTATTATGATTTATTGTGTAATGTTGCTGCTGCCATGTTTTCTAATTATATCTCCCAAGTGCACATGCTATCAGGGCCTAGAATTAACACTCGCCACGCACCAAATGCGGTGTCACTCGCCAGTTAGCCGGTAATATTTTTATGAATTCTAGTGGACAAATTCACATAAAATTATGTCAAAAAATAGCAAGTATCCTAGTAAAGGTAGTCGGTTATGTCTTAAATGAACATAAACAGTTGAGAAAGTAAATGCATGTGTACCAGTATCAGTATATTAGATCTGTGCATTCACTCTTAAAGTGACAGCAGAATAATATGCCTGCTGCTGTCTGTGTTTTTAATGTTAATCAAACAAACGACAAAGAAAAAAATCACTCTCTGCTCTTGACTGAATAACTTTTGTAACTTTAATAAGGATTAATTAATAAGGATGTTTAATTTATACAGTGAAGACTATGGAAAACCCTGTCGATCAATTAAAAGTCATCCTAAGAGATGAACATACAGTCTGAGAGCATGTTGACTCACTCTGTTCTGAAGGCCGAGGATCTGCTGAGAACGGCCTCTCCAGCCTCCTGGGGTACACAGTATCTGCTGAATATTGACGTCCTCACCCACCTCACAGCTCAACACCTGACAAAACACCTGGACTAGATCATGTTGTTCACTCTAAATAACTCATACACTGGCAGGATTGGTTGAGCACAAACCTTGTGAGCTATTTTTAACTCTTGTTTAAACGTCTGGATCTGGTTGCGGTATTCAGTCATTTTGAGCTGGGCTGCAGATAGTTTCTCCTGCAGTGATTTCACTACCGGGCTGTTCTGCACAAAAACACATTGAAAATAAAGTCATTTGTAAACAGTTACCAATGTCTAATTATGTACCGAATGAATGATGACACAGTATTACCTCAAGACAGTCGTTCACAGTTCTTGAAGTGTGCTTTTTGTTTGTCGTCTTTGCAGGATTAAGTAACAGTGTGGCCTGAAGCTAATAAGAAGATTTACATTGAGACCACATTGACCTAAACAACTTTCAAGTAAACAGTTCTGTTTCTTCTTTACCTCTTTCTCCAGTTCTTTGACCCGATTGTTTGCTTGTTTAGTTTTGGTCTTCTCTCGCTCCATTTCAGCAGCTAATTCTCTATTCTTTTTTGACAGTTCCACGATCTTGGTTGCCGCTGCATCTCCTGCCAAACCAGCAGTACCTTGTGGGAAAAAAGGATTGTCACAGTCATTATATACCATATACAGATATTCAGTGGACCCCTAAAACTATTTGGGCACTTAAAGGGATAGTTCACCCAAAAATAAAAATTTGATGTTTATCTGCTTACCCCCAGGGCATCCAAGATGTAGGTGGCTTTGTTTCTTCAGTAGAACACAAATGATGATTTTTAACTCCAACCGTTGCGGTCTGTCAGTCGTATAATGCATGTCAATGGGAACACCATCTATAAGAGTCAAAAAAACATGCACAGACAAATCCAAATTAAACCCTGCTGGCTCGTGACGACACATCGATGTCCTAAGACACGAAACGATCGGTTTGTGCGAGAAACTGAACAGTATTTATATCATTTTTTACCTCTAATACACCACTATGTCCAACTGCCTTTAGCGCGCACACGGCATCCGGTGCGTGAGGTGTGTACACGCTCTGGCAGAAGTGATCTCTCGCGCGTATACGTCACTCATTGTTTACACAGTGCACAAACATTGTAGGTACGACGGCTAATCAAAATGGTACTTACTTGCGTTTATCTGGATTGTTCAAACTAAAACTAAAAGATTACATTCTCTCGCGCAAACTCATTCGGGAGTGGTGACTTTCCACGTATTCCCAACTTCTGAGCCTGCTCGCCTGAAGTTATGGTTGATTGCTCTTCGGCTGGATATCAACACACCCATGTAATAAAACCATGTTTTTTAGTGGTTTACTTCCATTTGTATAACAACTGTTGTACTACAGGCACCATGTTTAAACTACACTACAGAGCGCGTACACACCTCACGCACCGGATGCCGTGCGCGCGCTCAAGGCAGTTGGACAAAGTGGTGTATTAGAATGATATAAATACTGTTCAGTTTCTCGCACAAACCAATCGTTTCATGTATTAGGACATCATTGTGTCGTCACGAGCCGCAGGGTTTAATTTGGATTTGTCTGTGCATGTTTTTTTTTACTCTTATAGACGGAGTTCCCATTGCCATGCATTATACGACTGACAGACTGCAACGGTTGGAGTTAAAAATCATCATTTGTGTTCTACTGAAGAAACAAAGTCACCTACATCTTGGATGCCCTGGGGGTAAGCAGATAAACATCAAATTTTCATTTTTGGGTGAACTACCCTTTAATGCATGAAAAATATGATATGACAAGCAACATTTCACAAAATACATTTTGTTATATATATATAACTGTTCAAAAATTGTGGATCAGTAAGATTTCTGTTTTTTGCTTTTAAGAAATAATACTTTTATTCGTCAAGGATCAGGATTATTATCATTAACTAAAACTAAAACTATTTAAATATTAGTTTAAATACTTGCACTAAAATTAGAAACTTTCCCTTGGCTAAAATAAGTTGAAGTTGAAGTACTAAAATTATTAACTGGAAATAAATAAAACTGAAACTGAAATAAAAATAAATTAAACTAAAATTAACTTGAAAACTAAAAATATAAAAATAAAAGTCAATTCAAATATTAATAAAACTATAATAAAAACTAAAAAAAACTGTCAATAATGCAATAAATTGATTAAAAGTGACAGTAAAGACACTTCTAATGTTACAAAAGTTTTTTTTACGCTTTTCTTTTTAACTTTCTATTTATCAAAGTAATCCTGAAAAATAAAATGTATGACGGTTTCCACAAAAATATGAAGCAGCACAATTGTTTCAGGATTAATAATAATCATAAATGTTTCTTGAGCAAATCATCATATTAGAATGATTTCTGAAGGATCATGTGACACTGAAGACTGGAGTAATGATGCTGAAAATTCAGCTTTGATCACAGGAATAAATTACATTTTACTATATATTCACATAGAAAACAGCTATTTTGAATTGTAATATTTCACTGTTTTTACTGATTTTTTGATCAAATAAATGCAGCCTTGGTGAGCAGAAGAGACTTCTTTCAAAAACACAATAAATTGCTAGTAGTAGTAAAAATATACTGACCTCATACAGCCACTGAAACACCTTAGTCAAGGACACTAGAAAAGCTTTATTATCATTTGTTTGCAGATGCCACATACAATCCAATATAATTACATTCATATACTTTTAAGCGTGATGTAAGTGTCTTAATATCTTTTTGGGCCGCTGTATGTACATCAGTCTCACAAACAATAATGTAGCGTTTACCTGCTAAAGCCAGCCTGTCCTCCTCTCTCTTCTTCTTCAGGTGTTTTATCTCAAAGTCTTTCTCGCTCAGCAGTTTGTGGAGTCGGCCGTTCTCGTCTCTCAGCTCCCTCAGACGATCATGCAACTGTTCATTTTCATTCTGGATCACTCTGAATTAAAGTACAATTAATATTTTTATAATACATGGCATGAACACGTGGTAAATATGTTTAGCGTGTGGTGGAAGTGCAAAACGACCCAGACCGGATTTAAACACAAGTTGTCCGCACAGGTACACTACCCACCTCTCGGTTAGCATGTGCAGAGCAGTGCAAGACGAGCATTTGTGGTTAAAAAGTATATACGTTTTTTTTTTTTTTTTTTAAATGGCCGATGGTTTCTCTAGATAAGACCCTTATTCCTCGTCTGGGATCATGTAGAGCCCTTTGAAGCTGCACTGAAACTGACATTTGGACCTTCAACCCATTGGTAACTAGTCCAGTCTATTGTAAATCACATTGTCTGCTAAATTACCAATGAATAATTAAATTAGGTCTCATTTCTGGCATGATGAACTATGGTGTTGACCTGAAAGGATGTTGTTCTGGTAATGACCATAGTAATTATATTTGTGACAGCGGCACTGTGAACTCATTGTGTCACCTTGCGTTGAACAGATCCATCATGTCCCCGTCCTCTTCCATCAGGTTGATATTGTCCACGCTGCTGAGAGGAGAAGTCTTATCTTTATCCGTCTGTTTCATCTCCAGTCTCCTCCGGATGCGCTGCACTTGTTGCTCTTGAAGAGTCTGAAACTGAAGCCTCAGGTGCTCCTTTATTTCCTCACTGTCACCATCCATCACTGAGAGATCAGAGATGACAGGACACATCTGACAAACAGCATGACAGCGTGTGTATGCAAATTATAGATGATTAATTGATGATATACATGAAGAGACATGCTTCAAAAACACATCTGGATTGATGCAGGATTGGTTTTTAAAGCACTGAATGTCAAAATGGCTTTTCCTCATCTATTTTCATTCATTTTATATATGTATTGATGTGTTATTATCTTTACTCTGTGTATGTTTAAAGCTGTATTGTGCTAGATGCAAATAAAATGCAATTTTTATTTTTATCACTAATACTAGGCTATTATCAGCTTCCATGCAGCAAATGTATAAAGATCAATGTCGATTATTTGGGACAAATTAACGTTTGATCTTTATCATACAAACTCTTAACTACAACAAGCAGTCAGTTTAAGACTTACCAGACGAATTTAGTACGATTTCCGTCAACCTATTTGGGAATTTATATGGTTTTAAGTCATTTTATTAAAATACAGTATCGTCCATGATTTAACAAAGATACTGAAGGATTCGCGAGGTGTTTTCCGTCCATTTGTATACGCGACCGTCTCCGTGGTAACGCGTCGCCAGGAAGCGCGTGCAGAGACGCGTTTGATAACCTCCGGAGAGTCGCTGGACATCTGAGGCTGTTTCTCAAGACCGAGTTTGCCAGAGTAATAACTGGAAAGAACGAACTTGGAAGAACACAAGGACACAAAGTCTGTCTCTGCCCATTCCAGCATATTTGAAATAGCGGGACAGCAGCACCACCCAGTGCACGATAAATAACACATAGCATAACAGATGTCATAACCTATTAAACATTTGCTGACATTCTTATTTTATATGAATCTGTATCTTTATTTTGCCGCGTGTATTTGTGTAAATGAGTTTGTATGTGTATTTAATGTTATGTATGCTTTGTCAATGTTAAGATTCTTTATAAAAGGCCAGTATTTAAGCCAAAGCTTTTTTTTCAAACATTTTCCATGAAATGATCCATTATGCGTAAGGCAAAGACACAATATCTCTTTAAAATAATAAAGCTCAGGATCTGTTCTAAGGGTTAATGGGACAATTACTCCTTAAGGGGTTAGTAGTATCCTCAAAAAAATGAAGATTATGATCCCATGATTTACTCACTCTCAAGCCATACTAGGTGTATATGACTATCTTCTTTCAAATGAACACAATCAGAGATATATTTAAAAATATCCTGGCTCTCCAAAGATTTATAATGGTAGTGAATGGGGGGCGTGTTTTAAAGCCAAAAAAAAGTGCATCCATCCATCCTAAAAGTAATCCATATGGCTCCAGGAGGTTAATAAAGGCCTTCTGAAGCGAAGCGATGGGTTTTTGTAAGAAAAATATCCATGTTTCAACTTTATAATCTAAAATAACTAGCTTCCGCCAGACGACCGTACACATACTGTGCAAGTCGTTAAATGAGTATCCCACTGACGCGATGTACGACGCAGGATGTAGGAGTATCGTAAGTTTAGACGCTTCTCATGGTTACGAATACAAATACGGCTGTGCAACAAACTCAAGCTCCTCTTCTTTTATATCGAAATCCACCGATATTTCTCTTTAAAAATTCTTATTTTAGACTTCTAATTCCTGACCGGTGTTTTGTTTTGCTCTATCCTCTGCGCTTCAGTGTTCATCATTGCGTCGGGTCAGATTTCACTCTTCCGCCGCAAATCACTTCATTTCAGAAGGCCTTTATTAACCCGCCGGGAGCCGTATGGATTATTTTTATTATGGATGGATGCTTTTTTTTTTTTTTTAATTACATTATGGGTGGATGCATTTATTTTGGGCTTCAAAACAGGCCCCCATTCACTACCATTATAAATCTTTAGAGAGCCAGGATATTTTTAAATATATCTCCGATTGTATTTGTCTGAAAGAAGATATGGCTTGAGGGTGAGTAAATCATGGGATAATTTTCAGTTGGGTGAACTATCTCTTTAAGAACTTATCAAATTATGAATGGACCATTGTTGAATGTTTGGTGTCTAAACAACATACAAATTTCAGGGGGGAAAAATGTTGCATAGAAGTGCAAAGAAAGCCATTTAAATTAAATAATTGATCCACCAATATAACACCATTATCAAAACAATATGTGTTTATATAAGATGTCCTTGTTGTTCCATTTGGACACACAAACCGGATCTGAACAGTTGTGATACACAATGTGGGCATCAATAATTTTAGATCAGATTCCAATTGGATATACACAAATAATCGGATTTGGACTGACAGTGTGAACGTAAACATATGAACCAAAAACAGAACTAAATGTGACCATTTTTGTTTCTGTCCTCGTTTAAGTTTTCATCAAAGTGCAAACCATGAACTGGGTTGTTTTTAGCAGCCTTCCACACTGCTTTCCTGAATCTCTTGATGGTGAAAACTTGAGGTCTTGGCGCGTTCAGGCACTTGGTGCCTAAATGTGCACAACATCAATCACATCTGGCAGCTGATTTCTTTTCTTGCAGTAACACTTCTTGACAGATTCATTTCCTTGCGAACGTTATTGTTCTCCACTTCTGGGATGCCGTGAAGTTTCAGGATCCATGTCACATGTCAGTCAGGGTGGATTGTTCTCATATCTCTACCCATCTTTCAGTGCAGTCAGTCTTTTCTTTCAGGTCCTTAATTTCTGCATGTGTAGCTTTACCTATCACTTCTAGGGCATGGATTCTGCTTTAATAAAATTGGCAAATTTGGTAACAATCTCATCTGACTATCACTGCTCAGTGCTTTGCTAGCAGCCCTGGGCTGTTTTTGTGCAGACTTGGGCATTTTGAATTCATGATATCACACAAAACTACTGGATACCGAAATGTTGTACACTTTTGCTCAAAATTATAGTTCTCTCAAAGCCAAGTTTATCCTAGATGCTGAGAGCTCGAAAGATCTCATCTTGGCCTGTCCCACCTGTTATGTGTATCTACTCCAGTCTTTTTGTTAAGTCGTGATGTATCAAATATAGTTTCCAAGTCCAAACTTCCAGAATACCAAATTTCAACAGCTGTTCATGAGCTTAATTTACTTATAGCTCCCATTTAAGCTTTTAAAAACTCACAGTAGACACTACAGTCTCCCGGCTCACAGTGTCCCAGATACCCATATTTTAGTGCTTTTTGGGATATTGCCATTCATGTAAGGGAAGCTCCCTTGTCCTCTGCTCAAAAGAAGTGCACTTATATTTTATGTCCAAAAGTTGTGTAGTTTTCCACTGGGCCTGTGTTTGAATCCTTGGGAAAACACATTGTTCACATTTGTGTTCGATTATAGAGTATCATTCCTGGTTATCAGAGATGTGTAATCCATCTTTGACATTATCCACCATAAACTGTTGATTAAAAGTACCTTTGATACTAGCAATATCATTTCCTGAGATATGATTCAGTTGCTCAGAAACTAGTCCACGTATGATTGTGTTACTCATCTCCTCCATTCCCAACATCACCCAGCTCGACCTAACTATGTCAAAACTGCCATTACTGTCCGATTTGTGGAATGGATGGTGCTAGTTTATATCTAGTTTGTTATAAGTATTTGACATTGTTTTGTTTGTCTCCTGTGCTTTTAGTCTTATACTTGTTATCACTCCAGAGCAGGATTAGTGCCGAGAGATGAGAACTGATTGATTTGATCGAGAAATGATTTTGGATCGATTCTGATATTTTCCATATGTGTCGCGATTCTCTCTCGATTCGATTCTGAGCATAGTTTTCAACAGCAGATGCCACTGCGTGCTTTAGAAACAGACGTACTCTGCATCCTTCCAATTCCTTACATCACTTAAACCTTCTATAAAATAATCATTCATAAACTTCAAAAATGTTGAAGCAGATTACAAGGGTGTTTGCTGTGGGCTGTTTACATTAATCTCACGTCATTAAAGCATTCTGAGGTGCAAGTACATTCTCAGACTCTTCAGCACTCTTCTTCATGAGCATTTGAGTGTGCGGTTAAAAATAGCCTAAAGCACCATCTGCTGTTAAAAACTAAGCTCAGAATCAATTTGGGATGCATTTGGAAAATATCAGAAACGATCCACGAATTGCAATGCATCAATATATTTTCCCAGCCCTATAAACAGGTCTTGTGCTGTGTTCGTCCAATCAGTCAACACTGACACCACAAATATGCAAATAAAGACATTAACCCAGGGTTTAGGAATGTAAAGTGTGAAACATCAGCTTATGGATACCCAGGGTTAATTGTTAACGTAAATAGGCCCTTTTCACGACGTCACATAACTTCCATTCTGACTCAGAGCGCTGTATGTTTACTTTCGCCAGCATAGTGGAATGCTAGTGACACCAGCATAAAGTTCACACAGTCTCTTGTTCATCTGCAACAAATACTGCTAGAGAATGACCACAGCTGCTGACTCTCTTCTAATTTCAAGTCAAGTTGCTTGGCATTTCAAACGAATATACCGATCGGTGAGATTTCCCCCTTGAAATCAGGAGAGAAGCTGAAAATCAGACAGACACTCTTCCCGTGGTGATGATCACAGTGTTTGCTGTCTTTATTGCAAATGAAGTTGGTTAGATGTATTTGTCAGCATTTGTCAAATAAATAGACATTCATTCAATACTTAGCTACTGCTTAATACAATGCCTGTATGTACAAGAATAAAGTTCAACATAATAAGCCTATATCTGTAAAAGAAAGAAGAATGAAAAACTAAATGAAAACAGCACACACAAAACAAAACCGATAATCCCCTCCTCCTTCCCTCTCCACCCTAGGGATCAAGTCATGCCACACTAATGAGGCGGTCAATGCCTCATAATTACTCAACCTGTGCTATCAAGATAATGGAGAAGGGGAAACCAAATCTAATCGAAATGATCTGATTTGTTTAACAAAAAGTAATGAATTAGTATCTTAACCATTTCTTCCAACCAAAGTTTAACAGATGGGAATTCTGTCTTTTTCCAAAAACTTAGAATAGGTTTCTTTGCAGCAATAAGTCCATGGGACAGCAACTGTTGTTGATCTTTTTGAATTGACGTGAGTTTATCCAAAAAATCACGAAAATATCACCAGAAATGGATCAAGCTCTAATACACTATGTAAAATATCTGACAGAATTTCAAATATATCAGTCCAGAATCGAATTAACTTAAAACGGAGAACATAACATGCAAGAGAGTGACTTCATCAATCTGACATTTATCACAAATATCACATTTATCACATAGTGGAGTCAAAGGATGAACTTAAATTAAATTAACAGAATATTTATGAATGTTCTAGTGCACTAGTCCAGAGCTCGGCACATATCTCCTCCCCAACTTCTTGCTCTGTAGAAGGTAAATTTGTAGATAATAGTGAGTTATACAGTAGAGATGTCAAGTGACGGACCCCACATCCAAGACCCAAGAGATCATCAAGCAGGATTAGCCTCATTAAAATAGGGCGAATGCTTCCTTACATAATCCCTAATCTGCAAATATCTAAAAAAAAAAAAAAAAAAAAAAAAAAATTGTTCTTGCAACTGACCAAGGAAGTCAAATCTCCCATTGATGTCTTTATGCAATGTTAATATGTCACCATTTTCTAAATTTAGTTTGCTTATATGATCACTTTCTAATTTTTCTAATTTGTCCAGCCAGCAATTGTTGTACGTTTTTTCACCAAATTCAAAACATTCTGCAAATAGGAATCCCCTAATAATTCGGTCTGAAAAAATTCTTGTTATTCCAAATAACAGATCTGTGTGAACATGTAGCAACTCTGACATAAGACCATTGATAACATTGATAAAGTTGCTGCTAGATAACCTACTTCTCCAACCATCCAAGGCAGAATGTAAACAGAAATAATCTATAATGTTTAGAATGACTTATCTCTCTGAATTTCTATGTTAAAATATTTGGTGGATTTTATGTCCCCATGAAACAATAGGCTACTGCATATTTTACATAAAATGTTAATCAACTTTAAAGTGTTAGTTCACCCAAAAAATGAAAATTCTGTCATTAATTACTCACCCTCATGTCGTTCCACACCCGTAAGACCTTTCGTGACGTAATGCCACTTTGACTGCCAGGTAAAGTCCTCTGCGTAGCCTCGCAAACTTGCGGGTTCAACTGAACATACGGCCGCAAAGGGGGTGCTCGTGAGCACCCTTCTGAAACCTAAAATGATGAATGGGACACCCTACGGTCTTGTTGATTTAACAGACACGCACACGCAGCAGCCATTGTAAGTCCACAAGACCGAAAGTGCATAGAAGTGTGCCATTTGGGATTCAGCCTTAGATTAACGTCAGTGGACTTGAACTTGAAAATGATCTGTATTGACGTCTTTCCGCAGTTTAAACAACATACCTTCTGATGTTCATTCATGTTTATTACATGTTATAGCTAGTAGGAAGAGATGATCGGTTCACAGTGTTGCCAACTGCTTTTAATTAAAAGTACTATAGCTAAATCTGGTAGCTAAATGTCACTAGATGACATCACAATGGCAAATTCATTGATCTATATAAATATAAATATAGATCAGTGGGCAAAATAAGAATCTAGATAAGGTTTGTCCAAGAAATTGCTAGATTTGTCCCTAAACTTTTGAAAAAAGTCTTAAAAGGGGCAAGGAAGTCACTAAATCTAGTGACAAAATCGCTAAGTTGGCGGTTCATGTGCCACTTGAACTGAGGCACTGCGATCTTAAAGAGACACAAACTTCAACTTTTTGAGGGACTTTACGGGCAAATGTCCCCCAATCATGTTTTCTTAACTTTACTTTGAAATAAGGGTTACATATATATTTTTAAACTAAGAGTTTGAGTATTTGTATATACATTTACTTATTCTCTTTGATATATAATAAAAAAAATGTTAATGTTTAAAACCATTCAATTAGTTTATGTCCCTCAGACTCCAGTCCGGCCTTTTATATTGGTGCTACTTGCCCTTTAAAATCTTAAGAGCATGCCAAAATCACATGACTTGCTAGAAGTGACATCAATGTAAATGTGAAAAATAGTTGAGTTTAAAAATGTTTTCAACAAAACTTCTCAGTCCAAAATCCACCAAACTGTCGGAATGATCCATTAAATCTATCAAAAAAGGCTAGCTACAGGCAGCTAAACCATCCTTATGTTTTAACGATGTGTTCAGCTGTACTTATAACCTATTCGTTCGTTCAGCCAGCAGGGGGTGTTAAAAGACACTATCCTTTGGATGAGATGTGGAACTAGTCCAGAGTCTCTGAAGTTACTACAAATCTCAAGGTGTATTAGTCACTGCTGACTGACGTTTCTGACAACAAGTGTCTTATTAACTTGTTGTCTTATGAAATAAATCTGATTAAATGTAATAAATACAGATGGGAGAGAGTGTTTGGACATTAACCTGCAGTTGCTGGATCTGACCGGCTGTTTCAGGACTTCATAAGCCATGATGAAATCTAAATGATGTAATTAGGCAATGTCTGTCAGAACACTGACTGTGTATGCAGATCAAACTTCACTATTCTTGGAATACAGAAGTCTATATAATGAAAATACTTTCCATACATGTGTTAATGGTACTGTATATTAAATAAAAATTGGAATTCAATTCAACTTCTATTTAAACTTTCCCATATAATTTGTTCAATACATTTACTTAAGAAAATCCATCCTGTCCTATAATATGAAAAATATATTATAGGACAGGTTCCTTTTAAGTCACTTTGGATAAAAGCATTTGCGTGAAAACGTCAGAACGTTTGGCAGTCTGATCAAATAATGTTTTAACAAGGTGATCAAGGTTCATTTAGCTATATAAGGTCAATAGAACAGTGATTAAACTGACTTGGAACTACCTGTGCATTAAACACAGTTAAACAGTTTTAATGCACACCTTCCAGCCAATCAGAATCGAGTATTCAAGGATTCATTTCATGTTGTAATGTAATATTATAGTAGTATGCCCTGCACAACTTGGCTACATAATAGGGCATCCAGGAATCTACACAAAATTGGCATCTTATGTACAGTAGTCAACATTTGAAGTGGATCAAAAAAGTTCAAAGTTGTCCTAAGAAGAAGGTTTTAGGACAACTTTGATGAAAGCTTTTGATCCACTTCAAATGTTGACTACTGTATATGGAAAATCTGCATACTGTATACAAACTAATAAACACCACAGAACATGAGCGCAAACACACACAAACATCTCAGATCTCACACGAGTCTGAAATAAACAGAAGTCTTTATTGGAATTACAATATTTTTATTGGCAAAGATAAACAGAGCTGTAGCCGATATCCTCAAAATATTGATCACTCTAAAAGTATAATATTGTGAATTTTACTTGAAATATGAAACAAAAGGTGCAATAGTTTTTTCAATCCATCAATCAATCTACAAAAGAACACACGACTCTCGTTCCTTCCACTCACTCACACACACAGACACGCTTTAAAATGACCGAGCAAACGTGAAAGAGTTGGATCAACTCCTGTAAAGCTCTAAAGAACTAGTACCATTAATAATTTAGCTGTGGCAAAGTCCCCTCATTGTGTTCTGTGCATTATACATTTCACAGATATAACTAGAATAATGGTTCATTGAAGGTTGTTGTCCTGGAATTTCTTTTGTCTACTTAAATGATACAAGAACAAGTCTTGAATGACAAAGTACGAAGGTCTTAACACCACACTCTGAAACATCGACATAAATCAATCCAAATATATTCAAAAACAACCATTTTATACTGTGTTCATCAGTTTGTTACTGATATGATACATAAATAGTAGTTGGCAGATACAAAAATAGCTATTTTTTCATCCCTTACAAGCCAGGCAACATAATGGATACACTAACCTCTTTACTGAGGTTTATTAAATGTTTAAATAGGAAACAGTGTAAAGAAATTATTTATTATTAAAAAAAAAAAAAAAGTCCTAAATTATGTCAGCAATAAATAAAAAAAAGAATGACACCTTAATATGAAGCAGTATTAAGGATATCTCAGGAATCAAACACATTTCTCTTTACTTTTCCATTGCCTTCTGCTCCAAAGCTTTCTGTGCTTGAGCGGGTTTAAGAACGTACTCTCTGTACATGGAGTAGACCACTCCTGCCGACAAAAACACAAAACAAGGCTTTAAACCAGGGTTTTGTGAACACAGGGTCTGTGTGATTGAGAGAATCGGCTTACCTAAAGTCATGGCTCCCACCACGAAGCCCTGCGCAGCGACACGCATGTGAATCAGGTGCACAGACATCTTCGTGTCTCCTCGACTCTTCATCTTGTACAGCCTGTAAGCCACAATGCCGAAGAACCCGGCCATCCCTAAACAGACAATCACAGTGAAACAGCTGGGTTGATGTCAGTGGGGTACGAATGTTTGCATTTTTCTAATTTAAAGGATTAGTTCACTTTCAAATGAAAATTAGCCCAAGCTTTACTCACCCTCAAGCCATCCTAGGTGTATATGACTTTCTTCTTTCTGATGAACATAATCGGAGTTATATTAATAAATATCCTGACGCATCCGAGCTTTATAATGGCAGTGAGCGTTACCAAACGAGTATGAGCTGAAAAAAGTGCCTCCATCCACATACATCCATTATAAATGTACTCCACACGGCTCCGGGGGGTTAATAAAGGCCTTCTGAAGCGAAGTGATGCATTTGTGTAAAAAATATCCATATTTAACAGGTTATGAAGTATAATATCTAGCTTCTGCTAGACCGCCTTCTGTATTCAACTTACGAAGAAAGTGTAAAACTCTCGCAGTTCAAAAAGCTTACGCTACGTCCTATGCCTTCCCTATTCAACTTATGGAAAAAGTGTAACTGACGCGACGCAAGTTTACACTTTCTTCATAAGTTGTATATGGAAGGCGGTCTGGCAGAAGCTCAATATTTGACTTCTAAACTTATTAAATATGGATATTTTTCTTACACAACCGCATCGATTCGCTTCAGAAGGCCTTTATTAACCCCCTGGAGCCGTGTGGAGCACATATTTATGATGGATGGATGTGGATGGAAGCACTTTCTTCAGCTCATACTTGTTGATCCCGTTCACTGCCATTATAAAGCTCAGATGAGTCAGGATATTTATAAATATTTCTCAGATTGTGTTCATCAGAAAGAAGAAAGTCATATACACCTAGGATGGCTTGAGGGTGAAAGTGAACTAATCCTTTAATACGGAGATAATGCACACATACTGCACGAGCGACAGGTTAGGATGTTTAAGAGAGTTTACCTATAGGGACAAACGGATTCTCTTTGGCTTTTCTGATGAACTTGGATTCATTGTCTTCGTATTCCAAGGCGGTCATCTTGACTAAAAGGGAACAATAACAAAACATGATCAGATGTCATGAGTGAAAGGCCACAGCACCATTCTCTGATTCTTTACACATTTAATAAATTAAACGGCAAATAATAAATGGACAAATATCCACCAATTAATCAAATTCTAATCACTAATTTGGACAACTGATCTGTTTAACAGTTCTTGCAGACACACATACATATTAATAGATTCGTATGAACCATATTGTACAGTGACATCTCCTACCATTTTAAAAGAAAAAGAAGAAGACCTCGTGACTTTGTAATTTCTGTGTCGTAGCAAGAGGAGGTTAATAATACATCAAATAATGTATTACGGTAAAGATCAAGGAAATCAGTCCGTTCCTTTAATTCATCAGGAAGAGCAAAAGCGATACTCTTGACATGTTATATGAAGGTCAAACGACGCACATAGGTCATTTAAAAAGTGACTTTACACGGTTTAACTTAAATAATTAATGTAAATGTGTAATGTGAACAGCAATGACAGCCTTTTGATGTAGATCTTATTATCAGCTTCAATTAAACAAGATTCGCCATTTCCTCAAGAGATAGAGATTAGTCTCTGAAAACACACAAAATGTCGTCCTATGTTATTTTAACATAATATTTATACAAGCAAAATATTAAATAAAATGTCTAACATACCTTTTTTTGTAGTTTTCTGCTGAACGCTGGAATGAAACTGCTCCTTTCCTGCCGGTTGAACTGCTGTGCGTGACAGACAGCGTGCATGTGAACATTATGATGTAACATATCTTACGTCAAAGTGACGCACTGTACAGGCAATTCGTTTTACAAAATAAAAGTCTTTTAAAAAATGACTGTTCAGCGTAAACAACCAGAAAAATACGTTTTGTAGCTATACATTGTATATTTTATCCCAAAAGAAATCGAAAACATTTTAGACTATTGAGAAACCCAACAAGTAATTATTTGTATGTTTTTATGAAATTATGTATTTCCATCTGAAATTTTATTTTGAAGAAATCGGCGTTTCAAACGAGTTCCTTCTCAGTGAGGGGGCGTGACCCTTACGTGCTGTATTTGTGAGTTCAGGGAGTTCAAAGCGTTTTAACGACGGCCTGTAATTTACATTTTATCTTCAGGAAAGGGCGTTTATCTTTGTCCTAACTTGTCCTTTATTTTTTTTATTTATTATTACGTTAATTTTTATTTGTTAATAAATTCGCATGAGGTTGTGTAGTATTATTTGGATCATATTTATGGTATTTCATTGTACTCGCTGGTTGAGGTATTTTCCAGTTGAACAAATAAATTATTTACTAGTAAATAGTAGGCTATATTTACTGCACCGTTGCTACTGAAACCTGCTGCATCAACTGATTCAATCACTGCACAGGATGTTTTATTTATTCCAGTTTTACTATTGATGTTATAATCGGGGTTAAATACATAAATAGACAGGCATCTGTATGTATGTGTTGTCCGAGCTCATATATGACCAAATATTCAGTGTTATTTACAACATGAACATATACAGTCGCTATATGGCTTATAGTTTGAAGCTGAGTCATCGTGAGTCATGACTGCACGCTGCGATACATGATACACAAAGCGTAACAAAAAATGTATTAAATATTTCTGTGACCTTATATGTAAGCATGCGTTACGTTATGTTAACATATATGGTATATATGTTGACGAAATATATTAGTAAGGATGATTCAGCCAAATTAAAGGATGCAAAGTCATGGTGAAAAAACACACACACACTAAACAGGTTGTTCCAAGAGCTCTCGCCGTCTCTATAACGTACATCGTTTAAATAATACATGTTGGAACTGAAACTGGAACTTTCTCTCTGCTATACAGGACGATACTGGTCTAAAATACAACAAATAGCTAAATAAGTGTATTATCACTTCATGTATTCACACAAATGAAATAAGAGCTGTTCATGACCATTCTGCCCTTGAGCAAGACTCTAGCATGCCTTAGTGGAGTACACTTTGCTTTGGAGTAAACATGTAGGATTTTTGTCATAACCAATTAAAATATTTGAGGTTGCATTTAATTCCCCACACATGCATGTTATCCAAAGTGTCCAAAACATTTCTCTTTAATTTACTGCTTCTGCTATTCTAAAACAAGACCAATATCGATATGTTTTATTGATAGACTTAAATTGAATTTGAATAGTACATTGTTGGTGACTACAGTACAGCAGAGTGTTGACAACAATACCTGAAATAAATATACAAATGTATATTTTGTCTGCTTCTGGCAGTGGAATGCTCTAACCCAAAAATTCAAGTAACTATAGCATTACTTATAGCGTGAAGTTTGAATGCTTTTGTTATCATTGTATGTATAAGCATTTGACTGATTCTTGATTCACCAGCAGGTCTCCAGATCAGCTGCGGTGGAAGAATGTAACGGCTATTGTGAACACTTGTATTTCTTTTCTGGCCTGCTTTCTGCCATCTTTCTCTCCCTGTAGGAAGTCAAATGAGTTTCTTTGAAGACAGAACATTCAAGGAAAACTTACCCTCTCCCTGTATATAATATAATTAAATATTTTGCTGAATGCAATTGTTTGCCTTGTATATTTTTCCACTGTTGACCAAACTTCTTTCTTAACTTAAACTAAGCAGCTTCTGACATTCATTGATATTCACTTACTGTGCATGTTCATGTGAATGTATCTTAACAGAACACAACATTAGTATGTTAGTAATTATGACCATAGAAGCACAATAAAAATATATACAGTGCATACTGTAAATGTATACCTTATGGAGCAGCCCCCCTTCTCTCTAAAATTAAACACACACACAAAAAATAATTCAATTCAAAGGGCTTTATTGGCATGAAAGTTAAAAAAAAAAAAAAAAAAAATATATATATATATATATATATATATATATATATATTACACACACATTCAGTGGCGTGCAGTGGTGTTTCAAAAATTTTTATGAATCAAATGTAAATTCATGTGCATTACTCTTAACACTGACACATCTTCCTTGTTAAATGAACATTACTTTACATTACATCATAAAAGAAAAAAAAGAAACCAAATACAATTCTATTTTGTAATTTTACATTAACAATATTAATATTATTGTTAATATTAGAAATATTATTGTAATAAATGTTCTATTTATCAAAACCAAGTCAATCTCTTCAAGTTAGTGTTTTAAGCATTTCTACATTCATTCCAAAATAATAACTAAAGGCAATAACAATTTAAACAATATATTTTATTTGTGTATTGATGTTTTTCTTTTTTATAGTCAACTTAGGCTATTTTGGATCATCAGTCATGCTCCGTAAACACTGTCTGTCACAGACACGAATTGTATTTTTAATTTCACCAAGCTGGTTGCACTAAAAACCCCCGCAGTCATAATATTTTCAGTCCATTTTAAGTTTGATTTTGACGTGACATAAAGCGGTGATATCTAACTGGGTGATCTGCTTACTTACTTTTCAGTTCTCATTGGCGCCATCATTTGTTCATTCAAACTGACGCGCGGAACGTGCACGTAAACAAGAGGCGGGATTTATCACACAAACTAATCACATCCAATCATAACCAATTACATCCAATCATAGCGCGATGGAGACATTGCCTCCTCTCACGTGACTTTCCCCCATTCATTCTCAATTACCCCCCACAAAACCCACCGCACACTATAGGGGGTCTGATGGTTTTCTATGAGAGTAAAGGGAGGCATGACTCCTGCTGTAACTTTACCTGCGGGTGTCGCTGTTGGGCAGTGTTCCTTTAGAAATACAAGTGACTTGCACGCTTTTTAATGTCATAATTTGTAATATTTGTGTTGTTGTTGTTGTTTTTTTTTTTGTTTTTTGTTTTTTATGGAGGCACTGCCTCCCTTGCTTCCTCGGAGGAAACTCCCCTGATATATATATATATATATATATATATATATATATATATAGTGTATATATGTATTTTACGTTATGGGACCAAAATTAAACACAAAAACTGATTAATGCTGTGTTTCTGCCACTCCCCAGAAAAAAATGCTATTATATGTATGTAATGTAAGTGTCAATGTAGCCAGTTGACTAAAACATCTGTTTAATTTGATATATTTTTTTTATCTCCAAGGAGAAATGTTCTGTAAATTTAGTTAACTTCAGCAAAACTTGTATTAAATTAATTTTTATTAAGTTCTATTTTCAATGGTTCCGATCGGGAGTTTCTATCAATTGTTGTAGGTGGGGCCTTAATTAGTGAAACACCGAAGGGAAATGTATCGCTTCTCCTTTAAGTGTTCGCGCTCAGACGCACAGTGTATGGGAACGGAGAAGCAGAGGAATGAGAGAGTAGGCCTTTTGATGTCTGTGTATACTAATATTGCCTCACGCTACTCTGTTTAAGGAATAAATCCATCTGCATCCATCATCCCATTTGTGGTGTGGTTGTGTTTCTGTGGTGTCTGGAGGTTACCACTTGAAGTCTGCTACATCAACGTAATAATCAATGTATATTATGCGTCAATATTTACCGATAATTGCTGCAAATATAGCTGCTGCTCTCTGTCCTGCTTAAAACAATTCAAACTGGTTGACAAGCGCGGATTTGTTTGGAACTATTGAGACCTACTTGAACCACGTGACAGCGTGGCTGCGAGATCAGAGTTTTGCAGCTCTTATATTTTCCGGCTCTGGGACAGACTAGACTAGATCTACTTGTAACATTCTTCTGGCTTCAGGAAGTATCCTACATTTAAATGTTAACTGCACAACGAAACCTTGAAAAAGGTAAGCATCATGATCGATATAAATATCATAAATGGTATCATTAGGCTATATGTGATTATTCTACATTTTGAAAGTAGCAAACTTTTTGAAATTTTCAACAACAAAAAAATTCGGTTTCAAACGTGAAAGGCGTTTCTCTGATCTGAAACTAGTTTTTAACTTTTAACTAAGTATAACTGAATCACAGTGATAAAACAGAATACACCTTTATTATCATTATTACATTCCTAGGTATGGTTTCAGTTTCGATTCTGCTGCTGAGTTTCGATTCCCTGACAAATTATTTTATACACCCCTCATTGAGTTTGCTTACCAGAGCTGCGTTTCACAAAAGCATCGTGTAAGCCTAAGTTTATCGGAGAGACCATTAGTGGCAACGGTCTCTACGATCAACTGAGGTTTATGTTGTTTTTGGGAAACGCAGCCCTGGTTGATGATTGGCTATTACAGCCCCTATAGCTAATCCTAAACCTAACCCTGGGGACTGAGGGAGGTAATGATGTGGCGAGCAGCAGACCTCTAGACGTAAGTAACATCCCACTGGAATTAGCCTAGGTCTGTTTCATAATGGAAAAGCTGCATAGCTTTTAAAAAAGGGAACACTACAAGGTTTTGTACTCTGACATTAGTAAATCCATTATAAACTAACAATGAATATTTCTTTACAGCATTATTAATAATGTTTCATGTTCATTTATGAATTTTAGTGGCAATTCCATGACTTTGTTTTAAAAGGAGAAGGCAAAAGGTTCAGAAAGAGGCCAAATTCATCAAGTTAATATCAGGTATGTTCTTGAAACATCTGTTTTGCTCACCAAGACTGGATTTATTTGATCAAAAATAGAGTAAACACTGTAATATTGTGAAAAATTATTACCCTTTGAAATAACTGTTTTGTAATATTTATTCCTGTGATGCAAAGCTGAATTTTCAGCATCATTACTCCAGTCTTTAGTATCACATGATCCTTCAGAAATCATTCTAATATGATGATTTGCTGCTCAAGAAACATTAACAATGGATATATATATATATATTGTTTTGCCTTAAAGATCTAAAAAAAGATTTAGGGAAGACATGGCTCCCATCGCTTCTGATTTAACAGAGAAGAAGAGAAAGCAAATCTGTGCCTTGCTGGGGAATGTGGAACTGACTCTTCTCTACAAAGCTTCAGTCCATGGATATAACGCTTCTGCCTTCCACCAGCGATGTGACCATCAGGGCCCCACTTTACTTGTGGCCTACAACAGTTTAGGCTACATCTTTGGTGGATACACTAGTGTGGATTATGCTCAAAGTGACAAGAACATTTTTGATAAAGAAGCTTTTCTGTTTAATGTTCGAGGTTTAACCCCTGTTCAAATTAAAGTTAACGGATATATTGCACGTCTTGATGACGCTGGAGGACCTAACTTTTGCCAACAGTTGTACTTTTGCTACAACAACCAACCAGTTGTACATTACAAGCCACAACCAGGGAATTGGGGTCAGACATTCAATACTGAAAAGTTGTATGGGAATAACACTGAGCTGACTGAATGTGAGGTGTACAAAGTCAACCAGAGTAAGTCAATCAGAAAAAAAAAAATATGTATCATATATTTTAAATTTCACTTATTCAACTTCTGTTTGTTAACATTACTACAACATAAGTTCTATAATAATTTTTGTTCAAAATTTTCCAGGCCTTCAGGTCAGTTTCAAAGAGAAGCCATGGAGGAATATTCTTTGGACAGCTAAGTATGTTTCAACTCCATGTTTCCAGTGTTATTTCATTGTTGCTGATTTCATACAGCAATTTTCCATAATAAAGTTGTGATCTATATATGTTGCAGACGAAGAGAAGAGCTCATGGGATTGATCAGGAATCATAAACCCATGATGGCGTCCGTGAGTCGGGTCAGAATCCTAATGATTGGTCCTGTAGGTGCTGGAAAATCCAGTTTCTTCAACTCCATCAACTCCATCTTCATGGGTCATGTGACCAACAAAGCAGTATCAGGATCTGCAGGCACTAGTGTCACCACAAAGGTTCAACAGGATTCATAGTGTTTCCTACAGAAGTCTCCCCTTACACAAAGAAAATATATTTCCCTATATATGAATGATCAATATATTAAATTATTTAATTGTATATTTGAAAATATACAGAATAATATATTGTGTTAATATATTACAATATATTGAAGAATGCATAAGGAATTGCCGCATTTCTTATTTTATATATGTGACAATATATTTACTAATATATCATAATGTATATGCGGGTGTATATGTATATAATGTATATGTATATGTGATCAGATATGGTACTGCATGTGTAATTTACTGCAGATATATTTACTCATGCAGTATAAATACACATATATAGAGAAATATATAATGTAATATATTTCTTATATTTTATAATTATTTACATTATAAGTGTTTCATATTTTTTAAGCTAATTAACAAAACTTTTTAAACTCCAAAAATAACAGAACATTAAACTCTAACAGATCTCCTACTATATTAATATTGAGCAAAACACATGAAATGCTTAATTGTGTACACATATATGTACACAATTAAGGACTAAAACTTTATTAATATTACATGTAATGCTATTTTTGTCTTCATTACTAAATATTTTTATATGCATCAATATATAGCCATACATGGTCAATGCATATATTGCAGTAAATTGAAAAATATAAGCACTAGTTTATGGAAATGTATTATGTAATATATCGCATTATATTTTTAACAGTATATATTTCCTTATATTTTGGTTCTGTAAGGGTCTCTTCTCTCTTTCATCAAGAGAAACGTCAGATCTTGATGTGTTTCTCTTCTTGGTTGGTAGTTTCGCACATACCTACTGAAGGATGGTCGTGAGAGAAAGCCATTGCCATTTGTGTTGTGTGACACCATGGGACTTGAGGAGCAATCAGGTGCAGGGCTGGACATCGAGGACATCAGCAGCATCGTTCAAGGTCACGTACCGGACCGCTATAAAGTAAGTGCATAAAGACGGTTCACTTATCTCCAGAATGAACTAGTTGAAGAAGGAATGGAAGATTCAGATTAAAGTTGTTCTTCACTATGCTTCCTGTTAAATTATCTTGATTCAGTTCAACCCCAAAGCACCGTTTAAACCGGATGAGATCTCCAAACCTGCATCTTTAAAGGAGAGGATCCACTGTGTGGCGTACGTAATAGACGCCACAAAAATCTCCCTCATGTCCGACAAACTAGAAGAAAAACTCAGTTCTGTACGTAGTCAATTGAACTCACTGGGTAAGTGAACTAACATCATTTTAGACCTCTTTGCATATCTCCTGACTCATTCCATGACCAACTAAAAATGTATTCAAACAATTTCAGAGATTCCTCAGATGGTCTTGATGACAAATGTAGATGAAACATGTCCTCATGTGAAAGATGACCTTGAAAATATTTATGCAAGTTCCTATATCAAAATGAAGGTGAGACATGGTCACATGATCACATGAACTGTTCCCACAGGACTCAGAGTGACTGAGATGTTGTTTGTCTCTGCAGGTGCAAGAGGTGAGCTCTCGGTTGGGTGTCCCGGTGTCTTGTGTGTTACCGGTGAAGAACTACAGCCAGGAGCTGGAGCTGGAGCTCAAATGTGATATTCTGCTTCTCTCCGCTCTACAGCAGATGCTTCGTTTGGCAGACGACTATCTGGATGATGTTGATACCATTTAGGCCATATAAAGTGCTGCATATGGGGTTTATACTTCTTGATCAGCACAAGGATTCATCTTAAGTCAGAAGATTATTCTCTTCTGTTTGTCCATTCTAGATGCTTCATAATCATACATAATATTACTTTAAGAAAATGATGGCAAATGCAAACAAAGTTCATATATCACTTACGCTGCTCATTACATTATAATCACTGTTGCGTTTTGTAGGTGCGATATTGCTGTGCCACGATCAGGTTTATACTAATACTAGAATGATGTGTTAGGACTACAATTCAAGATGCTAAATTCTGTAGCCTAATAAAAAAGTGCTTCTTTTGATAAACTTAATCTTTTTGATTCTGTGCTTTAAGCTTGAAGGTTTCTTTCAGGACTGTGCAAGATTAAAATAAACAACAATTAATTATACACATAGAGCCTACAACTAAACAATTACTTTTATTAATGTAATGAAAATATACTTATTTAATAAAGGCCCTGAACAGACCAATATTATCTGTTTTCTGGTTATTTAAATCAGAGAAAGTGGCTTAAGTTCATACAAACATAAAGCGAGCAGTAAGTGTCTCTTCATTATTTGCTTCAACTTCATAAATAAAGGTACGCTCATGTAAAGGATAACTACTTTAAGGCAGGTTATGTTCAACCACTGTGGTCTCTCTGCTGCATACATTTGCGTGGAGACTCTGTATGTGTGTGTTGGCCTTAGCAGGGTCACTGTAGAGAACATGCAGGTGACTTTCCCCAAAAAGAATAAAAAAAAAGGCTTACAACTTCGAATTATATTTTATAATTTATAACACTTTGAGTTGCTGCAGGAGTTTGGTTGTTAGGTGCAGACGTCACTCTTTTATGTGCATAAATTTGTGGATTTCATAGCTTTACAATCAAAGTTGACATAGAAAGTTAATGAGCTGCTTCATGGTATCAACAAAGCCTGATTGCATTGATTTGGGTTTGTCAAATCAAAACTAATCGTGTAACCCTGAGTTTGTTCAACTACCTTCATGGTACAGGTCCTTGAGCAGTTTGCAGTACAATTAGTCTTCTGCCCTAGCCTTTTAATACTTACAGTAAACCAATCAAGTCTTTCACATTGCTAAACCAGCATATAAACTGTCACAAAACCACTCATAATATTAATTCTATCTGTTATGTTAAGTGTACAATAGGCTTCTCACTAACAATCCAGATTACTTGCAGATATAAACTAGAACCATGTGTGTGGTTCAAGAAAAACAAACAAACAATGAGCTTCTTATTATTTTATGTTTATATGTTTTTTAATATTTTAAAAACTTTATTTATAATCATAATATTTATAATCATAATATTAAAGTATATTTTAATACTTTAATATTATGAAGTGCTTTAACAAATTAGCTCATCATTTTACAGATAAATTGCTTTAAAAACAATTTTCAGCGTGGCCTATAGTACAGTAGGATACTTCTGTTGTCAGGAAATCCAAATCACGTTCTTATACCTGACCTGAGAACAAGCTCTCATTTTAATCCTGAAAGTCTTTCTATTTAAATTAGGGCTGGGAAGCGATTACAATTTTTAATCTAATTATTCTTTTTTTTTTTTTTTTTTTTTTTTAACACTGATTAATAGAATTTGCAGATACAAGCTCATTTTCCTTATTATTATTTTATTAAAAATAGTATAAATGATATACAACTTGTTTAATATGTAAATATGCTACATTTAATTTCTAGGTGATTTGCGTCAATACACAGACGCTAAAAGCGCCCTCTAGTGGCTCCTGGAATCAATAGAAAGACTTGCATCAAAACGGCCAGAGCCATCAATAAACAACGGCTCTGGAAAACATTGATTAATATACATTCTAATTCGTTAAATTATTTTTTTTTTTTACATTTCAACCTAAACACGGCCATTTCTACTTGCTTCTTGTTTAGCGCTCCAACATTATCGAGCTGTGTGTTCTCGATCCGTCCCTTTGCTTTTCACTCGTTTTATGAATTAAAGACGACTTCTAAATTACTGTGACTTTTTTGTCTGGCGGTTAGGTGTTTTATAATGTTTTATATCAAGAAATTGTAAGGTTTAGGAGTCGCTATAAACCTTATAAAAAGCTGCGCTATATGCTCAAATTGAAAATAGCCTACCCCAACATATATCATGATGACAAAATTATACCCCAATATATAATTTTCATGAAGACAAAATTCCCATCCCCTTCGCCTCAGTGGAGTTTTGACATTGTTACGGCGGCGTCGCTGGGACATTCTAAAACGCTTTATAGCTTATGTAGCCTACTGAAAATGCTTAATGTGTCTGCATCGGCATGTCTGTAGGCCTACATAGTATGCTTTATTAACAAGGTGTAGGCTATACTGAATCTGTTAATATCACTGTCTTAATGCATTAAGCCAAAACACTTAACCGTTCATATTGTGGGCTCATCTGCTTAGCCTAGCTACTTATAAGGTGTGTACTGAATTTGGGCCTCCAATATCCCCGTCTTAGTACATTAAGCCACATTAAGCGTTTTTCACGTTAAGTGCTTTTAAGAATGTCCCGCGTCGCTGACAGCATTTCTCTTGGATATCGTGAGTGAGAATGGGTCGACTTTTTCAACGGGAACAAGAGGGGAGCAATCCCACTCGTCATCATGTTGGTACAGTTGTTGAAAATCAAGTCATGTATTGTCATGGTTTCAGAGTAATGGCTCTTGAAAGTGTGGGAGAAACAATAATTTAACAAAAGAAAACTTGTAAATTGACATTTTTTCGACATTAATCTGTTCATTTTTAATTTTGGTTTATAAAGATGCAAAACGTGATTAAAAAAGTCAATAATTTATTTTGTGCACATGAAATTTGTGTATACGGTTTTAATTTAAATTATGATATTCAACATTTTATACATTTAAGTAGCCTACTCTACTGAGTAATAATACTAAACTATATGTACTTACTATGTTAGGATTAGGGTGTGGTTTAGTGTTTCTTGCATGTAATTAGGGGAGAGTGGGGTAAGATGAGCCAGTGGGCAACTTGACCCACCCCCTGTCTCTTGGCAACTGTACCATTTTATTGTCATGTGACCATATATTTTATAACCACCCGTCACTTCTGCCAGACTGAAAAGGAGAAGCACATGGGAGGAGTGGAAGTCGCTTATTTACTTTAAAAACTGTTTTTGGCTTGTCAAAGTAAAATTTTAACATAACAGATGTAATCGCTGTTTCATCAAAGCAAATTCGTCCAGGTCTAAAACTATTTATGATGCATATTGGTGATTTAGCAACGTATAAAACCATGCAAGTAATTTAGCTAAATATTATTCTGAATTGGTAAGCTAGCTAGCTTTTCCTAAAATGGCAGCTATGGGAGCCAAATGCTGTGGGGTAAATTGAGCCAGTGTTTTAACTTACCCCAACATAATGCAATGAATTTAAGTTAAATCTGAAGAATAAACTGGTGTCATTTCAATTTAATATTACGCAACTGGTTTAGTTTATCTTTATTTTCGAGTTAATTTGATAGGAATAGTGTACGAGTACACCAAATCCTTCTCTGATACGAACCAGAGGATGTTTAATCATATATATCTTTCCACCTGTAGTCTCTAATGGCCTAACATGGTCAACATTGCAGAAAAACTACCATGTCAAGAACCTTTTGATTAAAATGTTTATTAGTTTCAGTGACATTTATTCATTCTTATTTAGTTTTTATTTAATTTTACTCAACAAACTCTCTGTTTAGTCTGTTTATGGGAAGGTTACAACTTTGGTGTTTAACATATTGTTTCAGAAATGCAAACAATTAAAGATACTGAAATTTCAACTTCATTTGTTTGGTTTTATGTTGTTTAATTTAGCTTTAAAAAAAGAAATATTTGTAAAATATTTTTACAAAGAATATTTGTAAAAGGAAATTTGATAATTAAATTAGTTTTTAAAATAGGTACATTAGCTTTAAAATTTCACATGGGTTTGATTCAGATTCAGTTAGATGGTCAGTTTACACCTTCTGACTCGGCTCAACTTACCCCTAACCTGGGGTAAATTGAGCCAGAGGAACACTTTTTTATAAGAAGCCATATTTTTAGAACCCTTTGTCATAGATGTATTCTGATCATTTAAAACGATAGGAAACATCCTGAAATTACTTTAAATACTTTCATTGTACTTCTGCCTCATTTTCCCTTATCTTGAGGACCACATAAGTAAAAAAAGGCTCATCTTACCCCACTCTCCCCTATGCACAATTTATCATAATTACTGTATAAAGACACACTATAAAATAAAGTGTTACCTTTTTATTTACATTATTTAATTCAGCTCAGGTTGTATTAATGCATTTACAGATGAGGCATGCTGTCATAATACTCACCAATCAATCAGACCTCAAATGTTCTGCCAAAAATGCAGTAAATGCAAACCGTTTCTAAGGGGAGAACCTTTACCCTACGACCTTTTTGTAAAGTGTTACAAAAATCATTACTGCATGTAATTTTAGTCATCAGTAAATCACATGCTACTATGCTAGCATAAATTTTAACCCTGACTCTCATATTCACAGGTTTGCTTTCATATTCAGAAGAAAGGTGTGAAGAGTAAAAAGAAATTTCAAATGTGGTGTTATAAAACTGCTGGAACGCATAATAAGTAACAGAGAGAATGGTAGTTTATATTTTGATAGTTTTTATTGTTTTAAACAATCAGATCAAATATTCATTAATTATAAGCAAATTTCAAAATATATGATTTCTACTTTGAAATTAGTAGATGCATGTTGATACAAAATCAGCAGACGATTTAGATAAAAACAGTACTTGTTTCCTAATGTAGCTTTCTATGGCTAACATTAGCCGCTTTCCCGCCGTCAGGCCAAACTGTTCTCATTGCTTAACCGTGCCGATCCAGCCCAGTCATACGGCTTCATTTTCCACTCTGGGGCTGATAACGGAGCTCTTTGGGATGTAATACAAATAAGTTGCTGCCTTTGTAACACAAGAGTTTGCAGATGATATGAGCTGTAAATAGCATCCGCGTTATGGAGGATGATCAAATATTTACAGAGAAACTGGCAGCCAGGCAACAGATAAGTGACCAAACCTGAGTGGCAATGTCACCACACGTATTCTAGCAGCACGGTTAGCCAACAATACTGAGAATTCTGGGCCAAGAATGGTTTGTAATCGCGTCATGCCGTATTTGGCTCAAGTGGAAATACAACTAGAACTGTTCTTTAGCCCGATGGTGGAAAAGTGGCTATTGGCTCTGTGCTATATTGCTAGAAGTGTCTGCTAAATGAATAAATGTGAATGTAATGTAAAATGTAAATAAAACATGCAAAGGAAAATATTAGAAAACAATCTCATATACCGAATAAACAAAATAAGGAATGATGAAAACATAGTTAAATGTCATGACAAATCTAAAATTCCCCTTGTGTAAATAATGAAAAATACCATTACATTAGTAATCTAAAAGACATCTTAAACTCCCAAGAAAATTGATCAGTGCTAGTAAAAGTGAAAGAAGATGTCAATCTACATTCTGTATCCCAAACCCATACTGAAATCCTCTTGAATAGAAAATCATACTTAAATTTGAATTGTACATACTAAGCATAGGAATCGTGACTAACTGTATAGCTAAGATGTGATGTAGCTGTAAGAAACAGAGGAGGTGTAGTCAACACTGCCTCTGCGTGATCCACTTCTTGAGCCAGTGCGAGATCCTGCTCTGGACCCTGTGCGAGAGCCTGGTCCTGACAACACGTTGTAAGGGCTGCTTATGCCTTTAGTAGACATAGACGTAGCCTGGAGAATCTTCATGCCATTGTTCTCCTCCACCATGCAGTTATCCATGGCCTCTTTGTATGAGATCTTAAGTTTGGTTTTAGGACAGGTAAGGTTCTTAATGTAGTTCCTTGTATCCTGCAGCTTTTGGGCCCCTTTGCCATCAAGCCATCCTCGTCGGATGGACTCCTCAATGCTGACCCGGCGGCCAGTTTCTGGATCTACAAGTCCACCTGTCAGGTACTGGAACTCCAGAAACCTCTGCCCTGCCTCATAAGGCAACCATTTTTCCTTCATGGCCTCGGCGGCAGAAAGTCTCCTCTTGGTCTTCACATCCTCAAAACCTGCATAAGCCTTCTGTGCTGGTTTCAGCTTGACAGCCATGTCTTCATCGATAATGCTTTGTTGTACAGCATCATTCAGAGAGAGTCTCTGGCCAGTAGAAGGATTGACAATTCCTCCGGTGCAAACCTGGGCTTCCAAGAGCCGCTGAGCAGTGATGTTGTCCACTATTCCACGTCGCTGTGCCTCAGGGATGGTTATCTTCTCTAGGGTCTCTGTATCAAAAATGGCTCCCACTGGGCTCTGGTCATCAAAAATATCAGTTGGAGGGGAGAGTGTAATGGATACACTGGCAAATCGTTTGCGGACAGTTGGAGATGATGGCGCGATTTGCGTAGGACTACTGCAAGTAGCAACATCCTCAGGACTACTGGAGCAGATGGCAAGCTCCGAACTATTGCTTTTACTTGTGATCATAGCTGCAAACTCAGTGAGTGTCACAGTCCCTGCACGGTACTTGTCAAAGGTTTGTTTATCTATGATTCCCCTATCTAGGGACTCTTGAATGTCATACTGCATTCCAGTTTTGCGATCAACAACAAGCAAACGCTTGTTTCCATCAGATGTTTCAATAGTGATCTCCTCCCACTCACACTCTTGTTCGGAAAGCTCCAGAAAAGTGTCATAGTCGATTAACTCTCGATGAAACGCTTCTCGAACGGTCATCTCTTTGCCAGTGTCAGGGTCTACAATCACCACTCTCCTCTTGCGCAGTGTGTTCTTTTGAGATGTCGTCTGCTTCGGCTTCTGCTTGTCCTTCAAAGGCAAAAGGATAAGCCCAGTCTTGGGATCTTTGATGCACCTCTTTTTCAAATCCAGATATGTGAGGTTTTCATGGGTGTTGGGGTCAAAGAAGCCTTTGGTGTCGTCACCCTCATATGACAAAATCTCATTCATTTCACGGTCAAAGTAGCCTTTCCTGTACGCCACTTCCACGTCAATTCGATGACTTCCTTTAGGATCTATGATGCCGCCACTGGCTATCTGAGCTTCCAGGAGTCTAATTCCATGACCCTTCTCTATGATCTCTTTCTCGATAGCTTGAAAGAGTGAGATGATATTTCCCGTTGTAGGATCTTTGTATCCTGTCACAGCCTTCTCAGCAGACAGTAGCTTGTCTTTAAACTCCTTTCCCACAAGAGCTCTCCTCCACGCTTCTTCAACCGTCATGCAGACATTGTTGACTGGATCAATTATGAAACCAGAGGCAGCCTGGGCCTCCAGGAGCTCCAGTGTGGTTCCCCGTCGAATTAGACCTTCTTTCATGGCCTGATAAAAGGGCATGACCCTATCCTTAGCCTCATCATAGATACCAGCGATGCAATCAGAGCCACCCAGGTAAGATCTGAGTCTGTACTCGATATCTTTGCCCGTTAGTTTTCCTTGGTTTATTTTATCCAAATCTGTTTGATCAAGCAAGTTGGAATCTACTAGCTCAGTAAGTGAGACCTCACCGCGCAGACCTTGCACTGTCATACCCTTGACATTACCATCACAGACAGACTTGGAAGCCTCATCAGTCTGTGTATGCTTGCAGGTTGCAACTGGACGCTGTTGCAACCTCCTGAGTTCCATTTCCAAAGACTCCTTCCTCCGAGAGAGCTCTGAGATTTCCTTTTCTGAGCTGTGAAGACGATTCTTGTAGCGTTCTTCCACACTCCTCAGCTCAGCGGTCAATCTTTGGATCTCACTCAGGAAGGAGGCCCTGTCTCTCTCAACTTTGTCTCTATCTACCTCACTCTGTCTGATCTGCCCCTCTTTTAAATCATATTGGCTTTTCCAGTACTTGAAATCCTTGGTAATTCTATCAACTTCATCCTGGAGACGTTGCTTCTGTTTCGTCTCAGATTCCAAGGAGAGTTTGATGCGCCTGAGCTCCTCTTCATACCGCTGTTGCTTTTCTTTGTCCTGTTGTGACAGCTTCAGTTTGATTAATAGACTGTCTCTCTCTTGCACAATGTCTTTGTAGTTGGCATCAGATCGCTGGATCATCATGGATGTCTGGAAACACAGAAAGATAAATAATTCTGATTATAATTAGAGGATTTAACAAAGGAAAGATTTATGCATCACACAATTTCAAAATGATTGATTAAAATGGTTAGAATAAAGCAACAAAAATTTGGATTTTTTAAACCAGAGAAAATATGAAAAAAGATTGCAATCATGCAGTGTTATGCAGAAAATGTGCTTTCAAAGGTCAATATGCAGCAAAGCGTTACCCAGCAAAGCCATTTTTATATTAAAATGGTGATGAATTTTTTATTCAACTGATTTGGAAAAAAAATCAGTTGTGTCGCTCAGAATAAAATACCTCCGTGAACTGCTTTTGGATTTGGGCAATTTCCACCCTTAAACTTTCCCTCTCTTTAGTCAGTTCATTGATTAGTTCCTGCAGTTCCAGTGCTCTGTTATTGCTGGTTTGTAACTGGAACTGAATGGCAGACAATCGGGAAGCACTTTCACTCTCAATGGTGCTCAGGCTTCTTTTTGCATCATCTCGCTCTAGTCGCATACTCCTTAGTTCCTCTTCTAGCCGCAGACGCTCTTTGGTAAGATTCTGAGTGAGGCTCTGCAGCTTCTCAATCTCACTGGTGCTCTCATTTAGCGCTCGACTCTTGTCCTCTATTGTCTTGTAGAGGGAATCGTTTCGTTGATTGGCCTCACGGACAAGGGCCTGTTCCCGTAGAAGCTGCTGTTGCAAAGCCTTTAATTCTGCATTCACTCTGGTCAGATTCTCTACATTGATTTTGTACTCCTTCCGGATTCTCTCTAACTCATCCTTAGAGCTGCGAAGCTCCTGCTCATACTTGCGTCCAGACGCACTTTCCTGCTCTTGATGGACCTGTAGAGTTTTGATGGTAGTGGTGTATTCCCGGCACGTCTGGTTCACCCTCTCCAGCTCCGTTTCCATTCGCTTTCTCCTCGTGAGCTCATCCTGACTATTCCTCTTCTCTTTCTCCAGTTCAGCCTGCAACTCGTTCACCTTGGACTGCAGTTCACCGATGCGACTCTGCAGTCTGGCGGCATTCTGTTCCAACTTGCTCTTATCGTTTTTCTGCATCTCTATCTCTCTCTTTACAATGAGTAGCTCTTGCTCAGAGATCTTCAACTTGTTAATGACCTCTGTGCTTGAAGTTTGCTTAGCGAGTATCTCAGCCTGCGACTGTCTGAGACTTTGATTCTCAACCTCCACGGCTTTCCTCCGCCTGGTCTCGTCTTGTAGATTCTGGGTCAACAAGGTAATCTCACGGGCCTTTTCCTGAGCAACTCTGTTGGCCTCTGCCAGTTCCACCCTGTGTCTTGTTTCAGTCTCTTCCTTCTGACGCGTAATGAGATGAATCTGTGACTCCAGTTCCCTCTTGAACCTGCTTCCCTCGCTCGCCGAAGACCTCTGCTGAAGCGCGTCCTCTTCTGCTTTCCTCCGTGCTGCTTCTGAGTGGGAGAAAGAAAGCTGCACCTTTCTTAGTTCCTCTTCCAGGTCTCTTTTCTCAGAGGTTAACCTATCCATCTGAAGTCTTAAAGCTGCTGATTCCTCCTCCTTCTGCTGTGTTGACTTGAGCACAGTGGTCTTGGTGATGTGGATCTCAGATTCATACGTTTGCTTTAGGCTATTAATTTCCTGGTTCAACTGCGTTCTTACCTTTGAGGTCTCAGCTTCTGCTGCACTGCGCCGGGAGGCCTCATCATCCAGCTGTAATTTCAGCCGTTCAATCTCTCGCTCCTTTTCTTTGATGGCCCTTTCAAATTGGCTTTTGGACATACTGAGCTCGTCCAGCTCCTTCTGTCTCTTGCGTATAGCAAGCTCATACTCCTCCTGCTGGTTGGTGTATCGCTCCTCAGCCAGCCTCCGCTTGCGTTTCTCCTCCTCAATGAGAAACGTGAGGCGGGACATCTCGTCTTGTAAGCTCTTCAGCTGATTCTGGGTGCTGTCCAGGCTTTCCTGAGCACTACTGCACTGCCTAGCCTGGGTTCTCTTCACCTCCTCCATAGATATAAGCTGCTCTTTAGACTGGGTCAGCTCCAGCCGATAGCGAGACAGACTGTCCTCCAGTGACTTGTTTTTATGGGTTTGATCTCTGAGATCGTCCTTGTGACGTCTCAGTTCCTCCTCCAAAAGCTCAATTTTAGTGTTCCGCATCTAATTAAAAAGAAAAGTCCACAATGAGTAGTGGTAGTAAACCAAAATAAATAAAATATGTCTTAAACAAGTGAATGCAATTTAACCCCGCCAAATATTTCTCACTCTTAATAATAATATAATAATATAGATTATGCATTTATCTGTAATTTTGCACTGGCATCTCATGAACTCCATGCTCTCTCGACTCCCTGATTTGGATTTTTATTTTAAAAGATATATTCACAACACATCTTGTCTGAGACACAATGTTTACCTTTAACTCCTCCATGTTTTTCAGCATTTCTCCAAGGAATTTGTAGTAGTCACTTGAACGTGTCAGGAGCTCTATGTAGCGTGACTGCAACTCCGTTGCCTTTAGTGAAATAGTTACAAGTCAGTGAAGGTATATTGAGTACTCATACACTCAAAATCTGATCTGTGATCTGTGACATTAGTCCACAATGTTTAGTGCTACACGTGAAAGGTTTTGTTACCTCCTGCCTCAGTTCAGTGGCTGGAGACTGCAACATAGTCTTTTTGATGGGAATGTTGAGCAGCGTCTCCAAACCTGCACTGTAGGATGCCAGCTGGAGCTCATAGTCCTGTGAAAACAGTGATCTGAGAACTCAGCCTTTTGCTTTTATATGTATATACTTCTTGTAATAATCAAAACAAAAAAGTCGAGTCTCACCTTTATGGAGGCAGCACATGTGTCTGAGTCTTTGACCACATCATCCACTTTTTCTTTCCTTCCTTTTATCTCAGAATACAGCGCCTGTTGGTTGACAAAAATATTTTTCTCAATATAACATGTTTTATCCAAACCAGGGTTATTATATTTAACTGAAACTAAAACTAAAACCACAAAAAACATTTTTTGTTTGAAATAAAAAATGTATTGGACTGACTTTTTGCTGGTTCAGGTGGTCCATTAAATTATCCACGCTGTTGAATTTAGTAATCTGGAGGGCATCTTGGCGCTGACGTGTTTCCTGAATCCATCTGTTCATCATGGAGCTTGTTTGCTTGTAGTGATTCAGCTGTTTCTCTTGTTTTTCCAGATCCCATACCCTGACAAACAAGCAAGGAATGGAATAAAACTATAATTATGGTGGTTCTACATTTCTACAACATTTGTTGCTGTGTATCCCAAAAGTGCAACCAGCACCATATCTCTCCACACCTGCTATCAATCTGAGTCACAATCCTGCGCCAGCGGTCAGTCATCTGTCCGACGAGCTCTGCGTATCTGGACAGGTCAACATCACACTGATGGAAAGATTTGTCTATTTGACTATTCCAGTGTACAGCCTTGGACAGCTCCGACTCCATAGCCTTCAAAACACCCCTCTTCTGCTCCAGCTCTGCTTTCATGACCTGCATGGCACAAGACATCACATTCAAATAGACATATACATGAGACATGCTCTATCACAAGGACTGAGAAATTCACATTTTTACACGTTATAACAATACAAGTCAACATTATTACGACTAAAAGTTTGCTTAGAAGTATTTCCTGCTAAAGCAAGGCGCTATTTGACTCTGGTCAAGCGTATCCATAGCAGAATGGGAGTGGCCTTGGATGGCAACAAGCCCAGTGCATTATGGGTGTTGAAGTTCTCCTAACTATTTGGCAAAATGGAAGACAACTGCCTTTTTTCTGTTTTCTCTAGTCACGTAGCACCAATTTCTGAATCTGGACTCACCATTTAAATAATCTTGTGGAACCAATAATTCTATAGGAAAAAATAAGTGCATAAAATTCACCTTCAGAGTCATGCAGTAATTTTCCACTTCATTCAGATCAAGAGAAGAAGTCTCTTTTTCTGTAAGACGAGCCTCATGGACTTTAATGATGTCCTCAGCCTGCAGGAGGCTCTGGAGCAGAGCTTGAAGAGCAGTGAGCCTGAAAACACAGACAAACACCTATGAAACTCTACTCATTATTTCTCTTAATAATACTTTCTACTATCATATCTTAATGTACAGGTTAATTTCCCCATAAAAGTGTAAGCACTGTAGAGCTATCAAAACACTGCTCTTAAAGTACCCCAATTATGTTATTTTAAATGTTCCTACAATGTTCTTACAATATGTTTACATGCACCCAAGGTAAAAAAAACACTTTAATTTTCTCATAATATAGATTAGCTCATTAGCATTAGCTCTTTTCTCAACGTGTATGAAACGGTTCGATAAAGGATTCAGTCTACTCTGCTCTGATTGGTCAGACGGTCCAGTCTGTTGTGATTGGTAGACCACTTACAGCGCCTGTCGGATGTTAAACGGCTGTTAACTTACCTGAATTTCAACTCTTTCTCAGCACTTGGTACACATTGATATGAACAGTATCAATGGCGTTGGTTTTACTGCATCAATCTTATCCTTTCAAAGTGCATTAAAGTGGATTTGTTTTGGCAGCAGAAAACAGTGTCTTATCGACATGAACAACACAAACCAAACCCTTCCAGTCTCAACCTACAACTACAGTATTTGAGGGCGGGTTAAAGTAGATGTTGTTCGGGGGCAGGCAATGAAGACCATAGGCTGCCATTATGCAAATGTCTTAAAAAGACCTACTAACTAACTCATTTCAGGCAATTCAGAATAGCTTCTTTCTTTTAGAAGATAAAAACTCCATTTATCTTTGATCTCTGAAACTTTGCAGACCTTTTACATTCACAAACACCTTTGACATAATAAACATTTATTGCTGCCATGTTGATGTATTGGAATATTGTGACGTGTTCGTTCCCCAACGAACAATAGAGCCGTTTCAAGAGGTTCGGTAACAGTGCGCAGTAATATAGAGAATAACTTCCTTTGGAGGGACTTGGAGGGACATTTACACTACATCACTTGGTCCCATCATTCAGGCACACGGTTTCTCCTACCATTGCTATGCTGATGACACACAACTCTTCCTTTCATTCCAACCAGATGATCCCACAGTAGCTGCACGAATCTCAAGCTGTCTGGCGGACATCTCGGCATGGATGAAGGAACATCATCTACAGCTCAACCTGGCAAAGACTGAGCTTCTCGTCTTCCCTGCCAATCCGACTCTAAATCATGATTTCAGCATCCAGCTAGGCACATCTTCTATTACCCCATCAAATTCGGCCAGAAATCTTGGATTACCAACTGACCTTCAAAGACCACATTGCAAAGACCACTTGGTCATGCAGATTTGCACTATACAACATCAGGAAAATCAGGCCCTTTCTAACAGAACATGCAACATCTTCTGGTCCAGGCCCTGGTCATTTCTAGGCTTGATTACTGCAATGCTCTTCTGGCTGGACTGCCATCATGCACAATCAGGCCTCTAAAAATGATTCAGAACGCTGCAGCACGTCTCGTCTTCAACGAGCCCAAAAGAGCCCATGTCACGCCTCTCTTCATCTCTCTTCACTGGCTACCAATTGCTGCTCGCATCAAATTCAAGGCGTTGACGCTTGCTTACAGATCTGCCACAGGCTCTGCACCCTCCTACTTCCACTCACTCTTACGAGTCTACACTCCTACCAGAAGCCTACACTCATTAAAGGAGCGAAGGCTTGTGGTACCATCACAGAGAGGCACAAAATCACTCTCCAGGACATTCTCGTTCACTGTTCCTTGCTGGTGGAACGATCTTCCTGCCTTTATCCGGAATGCAGAATCCCTGGCAATATTTAAAAGACAGCTGAAAACTCATCTCTTTCGTGAGCACTTAACCTCATCTTAATAAAAAAAAAAAAAAAAATTATACCTATCCTTTCACTTCCTCTAATCCCTCTCTATTGTAGCTTATGATACTCTGAGCATTACCTAAGACTTGTATTGTGAGCACTTTTTGACGTCTATTTGCCTCGTCATGACGACTCGCTTGTTGTATTCCTCACTTGTAAGTCGCTTTGGATAAAAGCGTCTGCCAAATGAGTAAATGTAAATGTAAATGTAAATGGACTTTGCAGAGCTTTTTCATTCTCAAAACAGCAACATTACACACTAAAGAAAGATGAACATGGAAAAAAGCATAATAGGTCCTCTTTAAATGTTCTTGCCTCTGGATATATGCAGTTGATAAGCCTTGCAGACTGCCCAGTTTCTGGTTGATGATGTCCAGTTCACTGCGCAGGTACTGGGTCTGCTCTGGGTTAGTGCTTCCATCCAGTTCTCTTAAAATCTTCTCCCTCAGATGCAGGTACTCGTCCCGGATGGAGTCCAGATCACGATGTACACCCTGATAAAACAGACCATTATGTGAATGTACTTTTAATATTGGCTGATAATCAGCTTGGACAATATATTAGTCCATCACTGGTTGTTCCAGCAGAGTATGCCACTGATAGTGATTGTACCTGCAGCACCACAAGTCTTTGGGAGCACTGCTGTACACCGTTCTCCTTCAGAGACACGTGGAGATGCTGAATCAAGCCTGACTCTGCTGCCTCTAGTCTGCGTCTGAGAGTGCTCAGATCTGTCATGAGATTGACATTCAGCCCCGAGCTGACTGTCTTCCCAGGCATCACCACCTTCTTCCCATCTGGCTCCACCATCACGTCAGTAGTTTTTATCCCACTCACCCCTGAAAGACAAAAACATCTCCTTTGTAAAGCAACAGTAACGGAATGAAGTCGTCCTAAATCAGGGATGGGCAACTTCAGTCCTGTATAATAATTAGAACATGTGACTGGATGTGTAGAACATGTGAGTGTCTTTGGTCTTACTATAGCCGGGCAGTTGGATCACCAGCTGGTCGTAATGGGTTTGTGCTCCTGCGTATTGCATCTCCATCTTTCTCTTGTCTTCATCGCCAAACATCTCAGAGCCGAGACTGTTACGCATAAACTCCTGGTAGTGAATCTCCAGGCTCTTAATAATGTTGCGGTACTCCTCAGGACGCATTTTTGAGAGCTAAAAGAGACAAATGATTGAGACATTGTTGAAATATAATTCCATATGAAACCAAAGATCAAGTCAAAGCAGCTTTACATGCCGCAAAAGAATGATTTTTATCATTTTTATCTTGTTTTCCAGTAAAAATATCTAAAGCAAACTTAAAGCAAGATACATTTACTTAAGAGGCTAAAAGAAACTTCTAAAAAATCTAAATAAAGTGAGTTTTTCAAGTTTATTTTTCTAACCCCATTGGCAGATATTTGTTCTTGTTGCTAGCAGGTCTCTAACATGAACTGGCAAATTGCTAACATGTTTTAGCTTGTTGCCAGCATGTTTCTACCATGAAATAACGGATTGCTAGCATCCCAGCCCAAATTGTATAATAATAGTCATGTTTATTTAATGAATTGCATTATTTAATAA
Organism: Ctenopharyngodon idella; assembly: GCF_019924925.1. NCBI lineage: Eukaryota > Metazoa > Chordata > Actinopteri > Cypriniformes > Xenocyprididae > Ctenopharyngodon > Ctenopharyngodon idella. The sequence goes on along the minus strand of NC_067221.1, from coordinate 4,134,080 downwards.
TGTTTGTATCATTATTATTATTTTTTTTTTTAATGGAGCAGCAAGCATCTAAAATTAGCTGGAGGGGAATAAGCTCTGATGCATCTTATACCATAGAGAGCGTGAGGGAGTTGATGTGCTGAATGTCCTTCATGCAGTACTGCCAGGAAATCAGACTCTTGATGTTGATGTACAGCTGACTCCAGATGGACATGATGGCTTCATAGTACTGCTCATTCCTGTCAGGCAATCAGAGAATCAATGCATTTCTGTACACTGTCAGTTGCTCTGTGATCTGTGTGCATGTGTGTTTTTGTCGTACTTTTGTGCCAGACTGATGCTCAGAGGGTTTGGCGGTGGGATGATCAGACACACGGATGGGATCAGCATTTCCAGTCCTCCAGGTCCAGTCACATGCCACTTGCTGCGCTGCGTGTTGTCCTTCAGAATGCCTTCATTCCCCTTCAGAATGCCCTTCTGTAACACCCACACTGTGTTTCAGTGGTTCATATGGTTTTGCAGAAACATCAGAAATACATGCACTGTGCGTTCACATACTAAACCAGGGTTCTTGCTTCTGGAGAATTTAGTTCTAGCTTTAAATGACACCTGAAACAACTAACCAAGGTCTTTGGGTTTTTGTGTCGGACTAGGGCTGTCGAAAGTCATGTCGAAAAGATCATATTTATGAGTTGAAGGCACATGAACACCACCACAAAGTCGTAATTACGAGTGGGAAACACTGGATTTTTTGAGATGAGGGCACATCAATGAGAAACATGGCAGAATCAATGGATGCAATGTCAATAGTTGACAGTAAATGTTTGTTGAAATTGAATGTTTACTTGTCTCAGAAACTGAAAAAGTTATTATATGCTTGGTATATGCAGCAATTTTCTAGAAGTAGAGTTAAGAAACCTTGCTGTAGAAACACCACCATTCGACGGAAGTGACTGGCATCGTAATTACGACTTCCCAACTCAGTAATATATGGACTTCCCCGGAGGACTTAAACACACCATAAACTCTGGGTTCTGTTACAATCATTCAAATTATCACAGAAGTACAGGGATAAAAGTTTATAATTTGGATATAAACACTGATGTCTACAGTAGCGATCAAAATAGAGCAAATCGCCTTTTGAAAGTAACTTGACGCTTTAAATAAAGATTGTATCGATTACATTGTTACACCAGTAGGTGGCGACAAGTGACTGTTTAAAAATGTATCTGTCATTGAATCATCCATTCAAGAGATTTGTTCAAAAACACAGATTTATCCAGTAATGAAAAAATGAAGTGTGTCATTGAATCATTCATTCAATAGATTTGTTATATATTTACAGTATATGTGTTTGTGACGGATGAGACTCACCTGATCCTGTTTAAAGTCACACAGAGCTTTCACTATGACCGGACTGCTGCTCTTCTCCTCTGGGTTACGAGGTTTCAGACACACGATGTTCTTGGACTTGCTGACCAGCGTCTGAACCTGCCTCTTACTCTCTATCATCCTCTCCTTCTCTTTCTACACAAACACACCAACATGAACAGAATTTTGTGAGCACATGGTGATTTGTGAAGTGCAGTCACACCATATTCAACTTCACAAGCTACGTGTTTGTTTGTTTAACACTACAGGTGTTTCGATTTTGCGGCAGTCATATCTGCATCACCTCCAGGTTTTTGAGCATGTCAGTGAGTTTCTCCAGAGATGTGGTCTTGTCACAGGTAAACTTCTTACGGATCGCCTCGTGGTCTTTCTGCAGTTTGGTGTACGTCTCATTGGCTTCCTTGAAGAACTACAAAGGAATAACAACAGAATCAGTCCTCTCAGGCCCAAAGTCATTATTCACTGATAATCTTGGGCTGCTACGACCAGATCATTGAGCCAGTGTGTATGTTTACATGAATATTCATCAATTCTGTACTCGTCACTACAATATACACTATATCTTCATATGGGCCAGCTCTAACCCTTAGCCATGACCAGTTGTTTTAATCATAAATCAAAGATTCATATCCAGCTGAAGCCTTACTTGGCTGTACGCTGCATTCTCCTTCAGGTGAACATGGATGCACTTGGTGATCTGCAGTAACCAGCTCCACTGGGTTTGAAGCGTGTCCATGTAAGCCTGAAAGAACCAGAGAGAAGAGCTTATTCACAGTGCTGTGCAGAATTCATTTTACAACATTATACAGCATTATAATACAACATTATACAGTAACCCCTGTGTTTATTTTTGTAAACCTAATAAAACGATCTAAAATAGATCTGCGCCTGTACAATAAGTGGTTCAAGCTAAATTAACTGATGAAAATTCTTGTAAAGTTCTTAACTATGAAAAACTATTGCTATGTGATTGTCAAAAAATGTAAAAGAGCCCATCATATGCGTCTCTCTTGCCCAGGGTCCATCAGCTTTTTTCACTCGTTTTATTGTTTGCCAGAGAAAGATCACAATAAAAACAGTTCTGATCGCAAGTGATTGTATTTTTTCTACTCATTTCAGTGCATGTGTCATAATTCATCTCATGCACGCTTGTCACCAACACCAGTGTCTCTTCAATAACCAAGAACACTAAATTTAGAGTTTTGGTGGAAATGACATCACAACTGAGGGAGAGTCGTGATTAGCTAAAATCACAGCTGTGATTCACAATGATAATAAAAGTTAATTATTTTATTCTTGGTGAGAAAGTGTCTTCAGTGCGAGCTGTGCTTCATTCATCACTAATGGACCTTTTTTGACTGTGAAATTAGGCTAAGCCAGAGTTTCTGTGTGTTGAGCAGGTTTCCTCACATCGATCTTATCCGACGCTGGGTGTTGGTTCTTCAGGAGGGTGTCCACCTTCGTCTTCAGTTTATTCAGCTCTTTCTCTTTCTCTTCCAGATCACTCATCAGTTTCTAGTAGGAAAATAAGCTAAAATCATCAGGCACTTATATGATAGTTTTAATAAACATATTAATAAATGCTGTACAAGTATTGTTCATTGTTAGTTTATGTTGTAGTTAACTAATATTAACAAATGAAACATTTCTGTAAACCTTATTGCCCATCCTAAGGTTATGACACCAACAATGAATGGATTTACAAGGCAAAATATGTGTTTAAATTGCAGTCATTATAATCACAAGTTATATTCACTGCCTTAATAATACATAGCAGAGCTCTTTTGTACTGTTATACGATGTTAATTAAAAAGAGGATGCGCTCCAGATTCACATTCAATGCAATCTTGTCTTTGACAGTCACCTGTGGCTCACTGGAGCTCAAAGAGATTAAAGGACAGTTCTTGATTTATTGCTTTTAAAGATTCCCTGTTATTCCCTGCCCTTTATTTAGCAGATCAGCCGCAGAACTTTCCACTCCCCTCTGAGCTTTTATGGGATTGCAGTCTCAAACTAATGTGCCCAGTTTAGTAAATCTGGCCCTATTTCTTCTGCTCATGGTTAAACACAGCATGTGTCGATTGAGTGCGTCTCCTCACCGAGTAGCTCTCTTGTTTGCGGGGGATGTAGGTGTCGATGTTTTTATCGCCCCAGTCGAACACCAGCTCCTCCTCCTCTCTGTCGTTGACCCACATGATGGCTCTGGAGATCTCCTCGATGATGCCCTGCAAGTCTCGCAGCTGAGCTACACGCAAATGAGACATTTTCTACACACAGGGAAGAAGAAAAGATCACAACATATTAATGCAGTCAACAACAGGTGTGAGATTCAGCTCATGAAGCTGGACGAGAGAATGCAGAGATATACTAAGCTACTTTGAAGATGCTCAAATATTGGAGAGTTGGTTGCCTTTTATAATATGAATGTATTTAAATTCATAATCTTTATGTTTACTTTTGGATACTTTTTGAAACAGGTACTTCTTACTCTAATATTTGACTTTTACTTAAGTAATAAATTGGCGTTTAACAGGTTAGTTCACCTAAAAATGTAAATTCTAGGCTTTTATTCACATATGAACACTGATCAGCGCACATGCATAGAGCACATCAAATATGCTAAACAGAAGCTCAAATGCTCTTGACGCGCAAGAACCAATGAGGTTTGCTCTTGTACGTCAACTGCTGTTGTGTGGACATTCATTGGAGTTTGTGTGACAGTAAGTTAAAGGCACAATATGTAATTTTCACCGCTAGAAGTTGCTTATTCAAAACTAAGGCGTAGCTTGATGATGCCTTGATTTGGCGGAATCATGGGAGGTGTTGTCTTCACGTCTACAGCCGGTGGAAAAGAATCCGATGGGACTCAGAAATCATATTCATGGATGAGCTAATATATTAAAGATTTATTAGCATTACTGTAGTATGAAACAGGGTGTTGGAGCGGAACAAGGTCGATTGCTAATGAGAGACGAGTGCGACACACGGCTTGAGAGCAGCGGAGCTTTTATTATGCCGCAGACGAGCACTTCCGCTTCTTCCGGTAAAGCAGCGTTGTTTTATCATATTAGATACATTTGTGTGTTGAAAGCTGTTATAATGCCACTCTGCATTCGCTCAGCGACTACTATGAGACACTTCTTGCACACTGCAGTAAGCTAGATCGATATTAGTCATGGTAAAACATGGTACTCGCGGTAAATCAAGAAAACTAGATTTAAACAATAAGACTTACTGTGTTGATCTGTATAACATGATTAATTTTCTGTCGATGAATATATCCAAACTGTGTCTAATAAAACACATTATATATTAAAGTGTCTTTGGTGTTTCAATGGTTTCTACAAAATAAAACCGGAAATCGAGGGTAACGCGGGTATGATGTCATTGATAGGCATCGCACGTATATGTCCTGGTTAAAATTGCTTAATTCTTTGGATTTAAACATTCTTGGAAACATTTGGGATAATGTAAGTTATCATGATTCCAGCCTGACTTGTGTGAGGACTTTTGTTATTTCCTGTCTTGTGCCATGTTTTGTAGTTCTTTGTAGTTTTTCATGTTGATTAGTTTGTCCAGGTGTTTCCTATTGGCCACTCCCCCTTGTTATCTTGTTTAGATTTGTTTCCCTGTGTGTATATATAGCCCTTGTGTTTCTCTTTTGCTTTGTCAGTCATTGATGGTGTTCATGTGTTCGGTCGGGGGTGTTTGGAAGGCCTTTTTTTCGTTGTGTCTTCTGGATTTCTGTTGTTATCCTCGTGTGGACTATTTGCCTGTTTCCCAGTCTGGATTGTCTGTTATTTGACTTTTATTAAATCTGTGTGTGCACTCGGATTCGTCCTGGCCTCATCATTTGCTCATCCGTTACGTAAGTACACAAGTCAACAAAATATATAACATTGTTTAGTGGTTTTGGGATATTTTAATCCAAAAATCTTACATATTGTGCCTTTAACCTTTGTGCGACACCCCTACGAGTTTTTGTTATTGTTGATTATATGACATTGCAATTATTATGTGTTGGTTAACTGAATCAGCGACTGAATGGCCCTTTAACCCTGATCAAATTACTTTGGTTACCTTTAAATGGTCATTCTGAGCGGCAGCTCTTTTAATGTTGGCATGATCACACCATTTTGACCAAATGTTTACCGAGGCTTCTATAAACATCTTTATTGATGTTCTACTAATTGGCTCTTGATTCTAACCTTTTCAAATGTCCATTTAAGCTGTACAAATCACTACAAAGTGTCATTTGTTAAAATATATGCTTGATCTTATCTTTTGGCAGTAAAATGATAATCCAATATCTGTACAGTATGGTGGAAAGGGCATAATTTTTCACAGCACTTCATAAGTTAAATTACATTTGAACTGCTTGTAATGCAAAATAACAATCTGATCATTGTAATATTTGTTTATAATATATATTTTCAGAATCTGCTGAGAACAATAAACGAAGGTAAATAATCTAAGACGGAGTGAGTGTAAGGCTTATAATCAGAATCAGGATCTGTATTTTTGTGTTTGTTTGGTTTGGTTTAGTTAGCTGACCTGTAACGTGTCCCACTCCTGGTCCAGAGAGTGGAGTGCAGCCTTCTCTCGGCTCTGCATCTGAAGCACAAACGGACTCGGTCTATGCATGTTCATCACACTCGTAATAAAACACACAGCCTGTCAACTCTCAGTGTATTTTTTTTTTTTTTTTTTTTTTTTTTTTTTTTCCCCATCACATATTTTATCATCATCATAATTCATGAATTAGGTATCAAATTCTTACAATTCATCCTGTTAAAACAGTTTTAATATTGGACACTTGCGTTACCATGCAGTTTAATTTTTCCTCATACCAGTTCATCCCGTGCTCTGTCCACCTCCAGGCTTCTCTGGATTGAACTGTGGAACTTGTTGTGATTCATGATTTGTTGGCTGATGGTCTCCGCATCTTCACCGAAGGGTGAGGTCTCAATGAGTCTCTAAAACGCACACAAACACACATAAACATATGCCCACAAACACAACCATTTTACACTTCTCATTATATAAAGACTAAAGGGTATCCCGGAAAGAAGGGTTAGCAATTAAATCAGAATAACCCAGCTATCCCTAACTATCTGTTTCAAAATCACTGTTGGAAACCGCAGGAACTTACTCCGTAAACCTGATCTGCTCCAGAAGTCTGACAGTGCAATATAATTACAGTAATGTCTATTTTATCCTCACAAATCTCAAACTAAACTATCTCTCATATTTGCATTCAAAAGTTCTTGCTTTATAATTTCTATAATAAAAAAATACAATACATATTAAAATTATTTTCTGTTCTGTTGTTACAAAAACTCTTATTTTGATTAGTTTTAAGGACTTATTATTCTGCATCCCAATTCGTCCATGTATGCGAAATTACCATAATCACAAAATTCCGACTTGAATAAAGCGTTCACGTCCTCGTAGAGCTCGTAATTACAACTTGTAAACTGAGAATTTTCTGAGAGCTCTTTGTTGGCTGAGCTTCTGCTGCACACTCAGAAGTACATACTTTTAGGGTGTAGTATAAGTAGGCGAACTGGAACGCAGTATTATCTGGGCTCGCACATGCAAAATCACGTACTTGCCTACTATATAGTAGGCAAAAACAGTATGTGACAAAATAAGCATGTCCGAATTCACAGCACAAGAGTACACAAAAAGTCCCCAGATGACCTACTACTTCTGACGAGATTCTTAAGTGTGCATACAATGGACACTTTACAATCCCATGAGGCCACAGGAAAGGATTTGTGAATGGCAGTGAAGCGACGCAACTGACACTGGCAGGTCACATGATGACTTTTTAGCAGTCGTGAAGTAATTACTTAATCAAAATAAGTACCTACTCTAAACAATGTATGATTTCGGACGCAGCCTTTTTCCACAGTTTTGTTCCGTTGTAATATTCACTTCCTGTGTCTCTTCCTGTTATTCACTGGTTTCCTTGTTTTTGGAATACCTTCATTTTCACCTATCGTGTGTATATATAACCTCCATTTCCTCAGCTGATTGTCGGGAATTGTCTAAGCATGTTTCCCTTTGTATTCCTGTATTCTGGATTTATCCTCTTATTTCAATAAAAGCTGCAGAAGCCATTATTTCATTCTGTAATTCTATTCGGTGCATAAATGATTCACTTTAAAGCCCATCATTTAATTACAATGTGATAAATTGATAATTGTCTCCTATAAAAGTGTGTGAAAGCATATATATTTGAACACAAGTTAATAATTAGTGCACTTTTTGGCAACATCCATAATGAACTCTAGGTGGCAGTGCTTAATCATTAACTCCAGCTGTGGACTAAAACACTCTTCATGCTGATCTCAGATCAGCGACTTCTTATATAATCAGGGTCAGGGTCCTCGAGACGGGTGAGCAACAGCGCTGTTGTTTTAGGTGACTGCAGAGTTATTTCAAGTATTCACTCAGACAGAGATAAGAATGATAAAGCACTGCAATCCAGTTAAACCCCAGTCGCTTTCACTGCTTTTGTCTGTTTCTTTGGCTACAGACACTCCCTGTTTTTCTCCTCCCCCCCCCTTCCTGCTCAGGAGAAACAATGTGTTCTCTGTCTAACCTCTGAGTGTGTGTGTGTGTGTGTGTGTCGCAGGTGGATGATAAATGTGCAACATTTGTAAGCAGCACACTGTAAAAAGTAGTAACCTGCAATTGTTACCTTTGAAAGCTGTTTTTTTACTTGATTTAACCCATGAAAATGATTTGTTTGTTATAAATCAGGGGTTCCCAATTCCAGTCCTCACACCTCCCCGCTCTGCAGTTTGTATGTCTCTCTTATCTGACACACCTCATTCAGATCATCAGCTCGTTAAAAGAGAGCTCCATGAACTTGGGTGCGTCCTGATTGACAGGGTCCCTACTGCTCCCTCCCTACTCCCTGCTGAAGTTCACTTCATTTGACAAAATGCGTTCAGTCGCAACACCCTGCAATGTTATCAAACACAGACGAAACTGAAGTTGCGCATATTAGAGGAGTTTACAATTTGACGCCATTATATACTTTTATAAATAATTATAATATAAATTACCATATTTTCATTTAACATAGGCCTACATGTGTATAAAATCTGTATAAATCCATATATTTATTTTATTTATATAGTATCTACATACATATTAATCAATTATAAATTTCACTTAATCTAATTTGTCAAATTCGAAAGCCCTAAACTAAATGATAAATGTATGTTGTGATGTTTAATATGAAAATAAACGTAATTTATTAACACGTCTTTTTATCTAATTTAACCTGTAATCATGATAGTTGACTGTCGCGTCTCATACAAACACACCTGCTTGGGATTTAAATCTAATTTAATTTAAATTTAAATACACTTTTAAGTCTACTTCGCAGAGCACAAATGGTCATGAGGACTGGAATTAGGATAAATGAATCTACTTAGGTTGATTCAGCAATATTAAATCATATTTTTGACTTGAATAAAACCAGTTAATTAAGATGTTATCATTTTCACAGAATCACAATATTTTTATTTAAAACAGGGATCACGATGTCTGATTAGACAACTAAACAAAATAATGTGTCATTTAGAGCTTCTGGCAAAATGTTAATTGTTGCAGTCGATTTAAAAATATTTAATTTGAATACTTTTTTTTTTTAATCGGATTGAGTGAATGATTCAATGATAAAGTCTTCGCTTGTTTCTTTACTGGATGAATCTGTGTTTTTGAACATCTATTGAATGAATGATTCAATGACAAATACATTTTATGAAACAGTCACTTGTCGCCACCTACTGGTGTAACGATGTAATCGATATGATCATTATTTGAAGCATCAAGTTACTTTTGATCGCTACCGCAGACATCAGTGTTTATATCCAAATTATAAACTTTTATCCCAGTTCTTCTGTGATAATATGAATTATTGTAGCACAGGAGTAACGATACTGTGTGGTTGAAGAGAGACAAATCACTATCGTGTGGGTGTTTGTATTGAGATCGCCATCTTTTAACGATTAATCGTGCAGCTCTATAGGTTACCATTTTTTTCAGTGTATACAGTTGCTATGAAAGAAGCTTGACTGGACCCGACAACACAACATTGGCTTAATCAATGGAGTGAATTTGGGGTGGAACTATAGCTGCTTTTCCACTGTCGGGTCGAACAGTTCTTAGAATGGCAAGGAACTGTTCCAGTTGTGTTTCCACTTGAGCCTGGAATGGCACGATTACAAACCGTTCACAGCCCGGAATTCTCGGTAGAATCCGTGAAGTGACGTCGCCACTCAGGATTGGTCACTTGTCTGTTGCCTGTAGCTGGCTAAGCGCTCTATTTGAGCAACGTAAACACAAATAAAAGAAATATCTGATCATCTTCCATAACACAGACATTATTCACATCTCCTATCATCAGTAAACCGTTGGTTTACCAAGGCAACAACTGCTGCTTTTGTATTACATTCCAAAGAGCTCTGTTATCAGTCCCACAGTGGAAAATGAAACCGTAATTGTACCAGCTGGCCCGGATCCGCACAGAATGGAACGGTTACGCAATGAGAACCGTTTGGCCCAACAGTGGAAAATCGGCTTATGTTTTCAATTTTGAAGAAAGCTGAAGTCTTTCATCTTCCACAGTCACTCAAAGCTTTGAAACAGCCAGTGAGGTGGGAGTGTCGCAGCAGTGCTGGGTGTGTCTCCTACTGTGTGTGTGTGTGTGTGTGTCCTTCTGTACACTAACACAAGTAACAACGAGTCAGGGAGTCTCTTACACTCCTACACTCTCTCTCTCTCTCTCTCTCTCTCTCTCTCTCTCTATTTTCTGTGGAAATGAGTCAGATTTCAGGGGGTCAAAATCTGAGATAAGCCAGAATCTCATTACTCTCGCAGACACTGAACCAGTTAGGACTCGAGAAGGAGGAGGCTGAGGTGTGAGGGTGAATTCCAGTGCAGTGCTGTCATTATGGGCTGTATTGTCTGTAAACCCTCCACACGTCATTCAGTGTGGTGAGAGAAATCAGTGTGGTGAGAGTTGAGTCGTCTCAACACACTGATGTTCTCTAGACAACTCAGGAGATAAACTGACCAGCAGATCTGCTGTGCCAGTTTACATACACTGGAAAAAAATGGTACTCTAAAATTGATAACATCTAAATGAATAGGATTTAATACTGCTGAATCAACCTAAATACATTCATTTATACCAATATATATATATATATATATATATATATATATAATATTTATAAGTTAAATCAAGGAAAAAACAGCTCTCAAGGTAACAATTGCACATTAAGCATATTAGAATGATTTCTGAAGGATCATGCGACAATGAAGACTGGAGTAATGATGCTGAAAATTCAGCTTTGATCACAGGAATAAATTATATTTTAGTATATATTCACAGAGAAAACAGTTCTTTTAAACTGTAATAATATTTCACAATATTTGAAAGTATTTTTGATCAAATAAATCCAGCCTTGGTGAAGCAGAAGAGATGTCTTACAAAAACATTAAAGAATATTGTTCTCTTCTAGCTTCAGTCCAACAACCAGCGGTATTTAACTTTTTATTTTAGTTTTATCAATATTTTGATTTCTAGTTTTCATATTTAGTTTAATTTTTAGTCATTTTGTTGTGTGCTTTTGTCATTTTATTAGTTTTTTTTTTTTTTTTTTTTTAATATTGCTATTTAGGTTTAATTTATTTTTTATAAATAAGTTCCAGTTTTAGTATTTATTTATTTTCAGTTAATGATTTTAGTGCTTCAGTTTATTGCCAAGGTACCATTTCAAATTTTCATTTTAGTCTAAATTTTTCAACTTATCTAACTGTCGCCCCAGTGAAAGTGCACCATTCAATGAAATCATTTATATGACAGATAAATAAATTACTCCTTACTTAAGCTGTTTATTCCTTAGAAGGTAGACTGATTGTATTCATTTATACACTGCCCGGCCAAAAAAAAAGGTGCTGTTTGGATTTAAATAGGCTATGACTGGATCATTATTGCAGTGATTCTTATGTTTCTAGCATGTTATATGTTTGGCAACATTTCTTCTAATCCTAACAGATAGAGTGTGTAGATTTTCATTTCTTAAACAACCATGTATGAAGACACATCATAGCCATATTCCAGGATGACACTTTACAGAAATAACATCACAACATTTATTTCCATCAAGAGGTGCATCATTTTTTGGTCAAGATTGTATTGACAATGCAAGAGGTGAGCACTCTGTAAAGTCTCCTCCAGCACATCCCTTTCAATGGATTTAAGGTCTGGACTCAGAGGTGCCAATTTATGTGTGAAAATGATTCTTCATGCTCCCTCCCAACCATTCTTTCACAATTTGAGACTGATGAGTCTTGGCTTTGTCCTGGAATATGGCCACAATGTGTCTTCCTACATGGTTGTTTAAGAAATGAAAAGCGACACACTCCATCTTTAAGGGTTAAAAGAACCGCTGCCAAACATAAAACATGCTAGAAACATAATAATCACTGCAATAATGATCCAATCATAGATTCTGAAGCATTTGCCCATTTAAATCCCAACAGCAGTCAGGCAGTGTGTATCCAGTGAATGACTCTTTGTGCAAGACTAGAGCAGGTGTGCCGTTTTAAACCTTTTTCTGGTTGATCCACTGTATTGCCTCCTGGAAGCTCTTGCTGGGATCCTCCCATCCGCTCACAGTGCCGGTCCTGCGGAGAGTGGTGCCCGTGATGGAGTTACGGATCTCTGTGTGGAAACTGTGACACTCCTCCCAGCTGGAAGATACAATCAAGAACGGACACTTTGAATTTACATGCCTCTTTATTTTATCCTCAAAAACATTTAGGTGTTTGTTCAACAAACTGCATTAAAAATAAGAGAGTTTAACTTTGTATTATCATTGCAAATCACGGCTGTGATTTTTTTTTTAGCCAATCACGACTCTCCTTCAGTTGCAATGTCATTTCCACCAAAACTTTAAAATTTGTATTTTTGGTTACAGCTTGTAATGAATTATAACACATGCACTAAAATGAGTATTTAAAAAATCCAATCACTTGCGATCAGAACTGTTTTTATTGAGTGCATTTCCAATAAATCTCTCATTTTTAAAATTATGCAAAAATGTGAAGATATTATCTATGAAATTAGATTTCCCTTTGCACTTAACTGTATTGAGTGTGCACTTCAAATCTAATAATTACTGAATTACAGATAATGTAATATTAATCAAATAAAAGACCATTTAAGTTCACTTTCATGACTATTTCTTAATACACGTTTACAATCTGCACTTTGTAATAATTTCAAACTAAAAGTCTTACATTAAAGTACATTTTAAATCTTTATGTTGTAATAATCTTTTGTCATGCTTTAAAGAAGTGCACTTGTTTGACTAACATACTAAAGCACATATAAAGTACTTGATTATATTTTAACCGTAGTGTGTTATTCAATATTACATTTAAAGTTAATAAATGTACTAAATTGCAACTTCATCATTATAAATGTGTAATTTGACATTAAAGTATATTTTAGTTTATTATAAATGCCTGTCAGTACATTCAGCAGTAACTTTACCCATATTTCAAACTCAATAGAAGTAATTATGAAATTACATATAAAGAATTACTTAAGTGGGTCAAAAAAGCAACTAATTACATTTAATATAAATTTAAATTATAATATATTTTCATTTAATTGTACATAAACATTACACTCAGTTCACACTGAATTATATTCTTTTAAAGTGTATTATTTATGTAAGTAAGAGTATGTTAAAGTGCACTTCTTTGTCACAAGGGTTAGCAAGTGACTCAGACATTTTCTTCTTAAAATGTAATGTCTACCACATTATTTTTAACATCATAAATCATTACAGATGTTGTGGAAATGACATTTGTTGGTTCAGAAAAAATGGTTATTGTTATGATTCATGTTGGTGGACAAATAGCCTAGTGATGGTGTGTTTAAGTAGGTGTATTTTCAATTCCACGATTCCAATAGTGTCTGTAGTTGAAGAAACACCCATTCTTGCTGAACATATGTCACAATATATTTCTGGTTACTGACATGTACTCGTAGTGGGCTGGGCTGCATACTAAAGTAAGCATGTGTTTATGTCACAACACACACACTCAATCACACACTGACCTGCGGACGATGTTATCATTGGGAAGACCAGCGTTCCGTAAGTCTATGGCACACATCTTCATCTGTTCTATGGCCTCCGCTGCCGCAATCATGTTCTTGTCCACTTCAGCAGCTGGTGCCATCTGCAGAAAAATGACACGTAAAAAGATCAGAATCATGAAGAATCAATAAAAGCTCCAATCACTGTGCGTCACATGCATCAAAGTGAAAGTGTGTGTGAATGACACTTACGTTCTCCAGGAGGTTCTGCGCTCGCTTCAGGTAGGTAATACATTCCTGGTAAAGCATCTGAGCTCTTTTATGAACAGACATGGATGTGATGCTAAAAAAATAAATAAATAAGTAAATACACAAAAATGTAGTTGCACTTTGGCAGGTATGCATTAGGTCACTTTAACTATTTAAGGTGTTTTACAGAAAACTAAGTTTTCCTGTTCTTTTGGATAGATTTATCATTTCAGTCTTCCAACATTTTCAGTTAGAAGACAGATCAGAACATGTTCTCAAATGGGGATAGTAGTTAACATGCTGTGTTTAAAAACAAACAAGCCATACTTTATGAATTTCATCATGTACCATTCATTTTAATACATGGGTCATTTAGATGTCACATCAATAGAAATTTACAAAAGTGATTTTACATACATAGAAAGCACATTAAATGCAAGTAAAATGTCTCGTTTTAAGGTTTCAAATAAGTTATGGGAGAATAAAATGTCAAAATGCTCCATTGTCATTCAGTGTAACACTTATATTTATGTAAAAATTGAAACAACATACTTATTCTGACCGGTACATATTAAAATATATATAGAATAAGTGAGAATACTAAATTAAATTCTTGCTGACATATGGGCAAAGTTTAAAAATGTACAATTACAAGTAATTAGCCTTTAATATGTCTTTAATATGGCATTTTGTTGTTGTTGTTGTAAATATCCCTGATTGTTACACTGAATGACATTTTAGTGGGTGTCTTCTGTAAATCATGGTAAAAATGTATGATATTTAATTTGTGCCCAGAAAAAAACTAACAGATTAAACAGGACCCATTCTGATGTACTGAAAAACAACAACAATTCAAAGCTGTATTGCACTTCTTGTTTTGATGCTTGAAAACCCTTTTTCGTCTTTGACCCTCATGCATTTAAGTCCATATTCACAGTGCATTAACCATTTTTTGCAAGTTCGACCACAGCTGAAAGTACTTTTTACATTTCAGTCAGTGTGACAGTTCTTTCAGGGTTAATGGACAGTTTCCTGTCTTGCGCCATAATTAAATAACATTCACAGTGCAAAAGGTCATATTTGGCACTGCCAAGATTTTATTGCTAAAATGTTACTCTTTCGTGTAGTGTATCTGGACACTTAATTGTCCTCTCAATTGTTTTACACTTAAGTATTCACCTCTTATCAGATGTTTCACCAAAATTTCCTTATCTTGCAAAATATAAAATAAACAATTGTTGAGATATAGTAAAAGTAGAGCTATAAAATGAACGTGATTGTACTGTATAACTCTGATAAGAAATATTTGAGTTCGACTTTTTATTCCAGACTTTGTTTATAAATAACACACAACTTGGTCATTTATTAATGGAAACTCACCCCTGCATTCCTCCTCCTCCTCCTCCTCCTCCTCCCAGTGAGTTTTTGGAGAAAGTGTGTGTTGTGGTCTGCACATAGCCATCATTGAAATCAGAACTGTATCCATTTCCACTCATGTAAAGCAGCCCTCCGTCATTCCGGGGTAAAGTGTAGCCCAAGCCCGCACTGGTGAGATCCGGCCGGGAGCTGGATCTGCGGCCGATCTGGTTGAGCCTGGTTTGAGATCCCGTCAAACTCATCTCTGGAGAAACTGCAGCACCAATTCAATGACCAGTTTCAACAAAACAAAGCGCAATGAAAGTTGTAAAAGTCCTCCTCTTCTCCTCTACTCTTCTTGCGCGTCTTTGCCTGTCGGTGACTGCGCTGACACTGGCCACTGCCTTCTGGATAGTTCCGGTTTTGCAGTTAGACCACACCTGCACAGCCCCACTCGTCTCTAGTTCGCCTGCGGTGAGTTTTCCCATGAGGTGCGGCTAATGAGGCGTTCTCGACACATCTCATCACTTTCCCACGGAATTCTGTGATATAGTTAAATTAAGGATTCGTGTTTGCTTTTCCCCTCAAAACATTTTTTTTTTCGTAAAAACATGACTTGAACTTCAACCAACTTTGTCTAACATGCATGCAATTTATGCTAATTGTTTTTAAAATAACTTTCTATCAAAAGCTGAAGATGTACTGCAAATTTTCCTCAGTTTTTATTATGTATTTTTCATTTATTATTCATTTTAATTAATTATTCATTAAATGATTAGGTTTCAATGCTTCAAATAGTCAAATAAAGTCACCTTTATTTATATAGCTAGCGCTTTTTACTAGGGATGCACGATATATTGGCCACCACATCGGTATCGGCAGATATATGTTCATTTTTAATGTTAACGATATATTAAAGCCGATAAATAATGGCTTGTTTTCTTCATCTGAGACACTTCAGATGTGTGCTGTTTGCCATGATGATTTTGAATTGCTTGAAATATGACATTAAGTTCAACATGTAGGCCTACAGTTCAAATCTGTCAGATAGGCTATATAAAATTATAATGAGAACATTATAATTGTGTGCTTGGGACATGGCGTTTAATGGTGAGACTTTTGTTTTTGTAATTAGGCTCTCAAAAATTAAAGAAAAATTTGGATTTAGATTTATCGGCCAATATGTCTTTTATCGGTTTTCAAAGATAAAGAGTTATCGGTATCGGCCAAAATTTTCAAATCGCTGCATCCCTACTTTTTACAATACAGATTGTTTCAAATTATGCATCAAAGTTTGTTTGGGCTGTACTGCAGAACACAAATACACAATGCATATTATGTCCAAGGTATCCCGTAACATTACAGAATCAGTGAAATGGTGAGCATGCACATCTCACGTTTGTTAAAAATTAAGTTGTAAGACAATGACATGTGATCGCAGGGAAACAGAGGAAACACGCCCTGTCTGACTCAAACACACACACTCACAGTCTGCGGAGGACTTTCGCCTGTGTGTGCGTTTTCCAGGAGAGGACACACCCACCTCACCCAACCTCACACACCCTTTACAGTACTCTGTGATTACAGGGAGGTTCTTGACAGGTTCTTCTTTTTCTTCTGATTCTTATCTTGGAAAAAAAAAAGTGTAGTACACTGTAGTACAAAAAGTTTGTAATTGTCCATTAGCCTGTTTGACAGATGTAAAGTACCACTCATACTGCATTAATTAATTAATTGCATTGGTGTGGGAAAGTAGATGTTGAATCTGATAGATTGGAAAATGAGTCATAAGTTTGTTTATGCTTATGTCAGCATTTAAAACTAGTTATTGAAACCAAACTTAATTGCAACATGGTATATTCACAATACTACCTTAGAATTTTAACCCAATTTGCATTTTGCAACACAACAAGGCTCTTACACAAACTTAACTCAACCAACCAGTTTATTTTTATTTTTATATCTGTTCATCAGGAGCACACCTCCAGTTACACTTAATAAAACATTTGGAGGTTGAAATTAAAACCCTCTGTAACACTTTAGTATAGGGAACACATATAAACTATTAACTACAACTTTTCCCTCAATAAACTCCTAATTTTCTGCTTATTAATAGTTAGTAAGGTAGTTGTTAAGTTTAGGTATTGGGTAGGATTAAGAATGTAGAGTAAGATCATGCAGAATAAGGCATTAATATGTGCTTAATGAGTACTAATAAACAGCCAATATTCTAGTAATATGCATGCTAATAAGCAACTAGTTAAAAGACCCTAAAATAAAGTGTTATCATATCATTAACTCTCAACAAATTACAGTTTACCTTTGAAACTTAGGTTCAGTCCAACCTCACTCAAGATATAGCCCTTTTTTTTTTTTTACCTATAACCTGTTAATCATTAGTGAAAAACTAAAAAACTAATGCACTATGATGCCCCAATGTATATTAGAAATGATCAACTTAGTCATCAAATATGAAAGTCTAGTTCACACATTATAAAAAATCATTTTGTAATGTTGCGAGTTTGTTTACTTGTGTTATGTTTAAATTTCATTCTTTTTTTTTTTAGTCTAGGTTCTGCTCCAGGCAAGATTAACTAAATAGATAAGAACATTATCTGTGTTGTATATTTCTGATTTTGGTCCTACAAGGACAACTATGTCTGGAGGGTACACACCTCCAGGCTTCATGTGATATCACATGATGTCCCCCAAGGCTCAGTCCTGGGTCCATTGTTATTTTGGCGTGTCCAATCCTGCTCCTGGAGGGCTGCTGTCCTGCAAAATTTCACTCTAACCCCAATTAAACACACCTGAACCAGCTAATCAAGGTCTGACTAGGCATACTAGAAACGTCCAGGCAGGTGTGTTGAGACAAGTTAAAACTAAACTCTGCAGGACAGTGGCCCTTCAGGACCGACTTTGGACACCCCTGATTAGTGTATGTTTCAAGTAGCTGGTGTAATTAATCAATATAACATCATTGTTAAGTCTGATGCCCCATGTTATTTTGTCACAGTGTGCTGTAGTACTAACCAAAATTCATAATCCTAACCTTTATCTTCATAATGAAATCTCGGTTGGCCAAATTCATCTCTTCTGAATTATTAAAATATTATTGTCATGGTAAGCCCGTAGATTGTAGTATACACTGTGAGTTTTTAAAAGCTTAGCATAAAGGTGTGCTATAAATGAGTTGTGCTCATAAATGTCACAGCTCTGTCACTTGCACTAGATGCCCACAAATCAATTAGATCACATGTTTGTGTGCATAGAGAGCATAAATGTGTTTGTCAGAGAACTTTCTGCAATTAAATAAAGATAAGAACGAGAACACAGAGAGATAAGGTTTAGTTCTAATTTATTGTCTGAACTGAGATGCTTTCTGTAAACCACTTTGAAAAGTCCTATATAAATAAAGCTTTACGTGCTTCTCTTTTAGATTATGTGTATGTGTATGTAAATGGTAAATGGTTTGACTTGTGCAACACTGCTGCAGGTAATTTTTTTTACAGGTAATGTATGTATTTATTATGTTTAATTGTTGACTAATGTTTTGTTTAACTCTTCAGTAAACTTCCTAAAACAAAATGAGCTAACCTATACTTATATGCTACTGATCATTGTCTCTGACTGGGAACATAGCGTTTCTCTTAATCTTATTTAACAAGAGTGGCACACACCCACAGACACACCTGTCAAGCCCTTAATAATTTTGTGACTCCATTTCTTTTAGTACAGTTAATAGTTGCACTTCTGGAAAGAGTCTACGCATGAACAAACTTGCCTCTACTATAAATGTAATGACTGAAAGATCGGTACTGTTCATATACCATACACATTTGAAAAAGCATGACAAAACAAGAAAAGAACACCGCCCAAACATCACATACCACACTTTAGCTTTGAGTATACAGTATCAAATCTTGGCTATGCTTTCAAAGTTCCTGGATTAGACAAGAGAGAGAGAGAGAGAGAGAGAGAGAGAGAGAGTGAGAGAGAGAACATTCTCTGATTATGTGTATTTGTATGTGAACTGGGAATTTGAAATAAGAAATATTTATTTAATTATTATGTTGTTGTTTTTCCAAGAAAATCATTATGTGCACACATACAATGAACTTATAATGCTCAAGTTCTCTGATTGTGACAGGCTACTGTTATTTTTCATTTAGAAAAAAAAAAAAAAAACTGATTACATATAGGCCTATTGTTACTTCAGAGGATGCATTGCATAGCGTTTTCTCTCTCTCTCAGGCCTGCTGGACATCCCTCGGGTGCTTTAACGTAAGCCGGGGCTTGTGAGATGCAGTCCTCGATGCCCCAGGCGATGGACTCCAACATTCAGACTGAACTGCTGCAACAGAGTGTTGGATTTACAATAATTGGAGCATGGCTAGTAAGACAGGATGAACCACAGTGATGCAACTTATTATTTTAAGATAAAGAATTGAACAACTCCAGGACCTTCTGAGTTGTAATCCAATGCCTTTCTCTCACTGCAATGAAGCACAGCACAACCACTGAAGATGATCCACACGACTGAGCTAACATTCTGCCACACAAAGCAACCTTCACTTTGGTAAAAGCCTGTTGACACATCTCCGTCCACTGAGCCGGATCTGGTGCTCTCTTTTTAGTGGGATCAGTCAACGAGCTGGAACTGCCTCATCCCTCTTTTGTTCTTGGGCCTTAGAAAAGCTGTAATGATTGCAGTATTATAATTTGGGGAGACATTTGTCTGTGACTCAAGTGGAAACCCAGGTATTGTACTTTCACCCATCCAGTTGCACATTTCTTCGGGTTTCGTCTCCAATTCTACCTTCACCATATTTTTTTTGTTCCAGCAATCTGTATTCTCAACTATGAACCACTACCCCAGGGGTTGTCTTGATGTGGTGCTGAATGAGGTGTGTGCAGCCAGGGAGGGAGGAGAACACACTTGCAAACTTGTTCTGCAACTTGGCTACCTCCATGACTTGGGAGAGGGAAAGAAGAAAAAGGGATGGGGGTGAATGATTTCGAAATGGAACACACCCCAGGTTTGAGCTCCGCCTTCTCCATCACTGTCATAAACGGAGACACTGATTGCCACACTGCATAATTTGAGGAGATTGAAATGATATATTTGACATGCACACACCCTGAACCATCTGTTGACAACACCTCATAAACTAGATTGAAAACCCACTGTGTAACCTTGAAGGGCCCTTGTCACTTGGTGACTAATTTAGAGACTGAAGTTTGGGGTAATATGAGGACTTTCTCTGGTAACACTTTAGTATGGAGAACACATATTCACTATTAACTATGACTTTTGTCTCAATAAACTCCTAATTTACTGCTTATTAATAGTCAGTAAGGTAGGTGTTGGGTAGTATTAAGGGATGTAGAATATAGCCGTGGCATTAATATGTGCTTAATAAGTACTAATAAACAGCCAATATCCTAGTAATACACATGCTAATAAGCAACTAGTTAAAAGTGAGAATTGTTCCTCATACTAAAAGTGTGCACCCTTATTGAGCTATATATTTTCCATACGCATATGTGTATTTATTTTCACAATGGTTAACATAAGTAGCCTTTAGCATCGCATATAAACATATTTCTGCCTCATACGGTGACCAGAATCCCCATTGGATTGCAATCGATATTGATTGTCTCCTGACTCGTGTAAACTCCGCCATTTTTCAAACCCCAGCTGGGTATTCAGAGGGCCAAAAAACCCTGGCTGTTGTCCCAGAGGAAGCCCTGATGAGGCCTGATCAAACCCCGGAAGTGATAGTGGAAACGTGACTGGCCCTGAAGCCAATCACAGACATGTCTGTTGACTTCTTGAATGCGATGGCCAATCAGAGGCGTAGTTAGTCAGAATCCACTCACCGCTCAAAACAACAGAGTTTTTGTTCAGCGGTGAGTTCTGCACGCTCATAAATCCAAACAAAATGTAGACATGATGTAAATAAGTGATTGATTATGCAGTGCAGACAACTTCATTGATTAAAACGCAACTTTGTGAGATCGCTATGAAGTGAGTCTGAGATGAGACATGCAGTAAGAATATAAACCAAATAAATGTATTCAACAGTAAATTACTTATTTACAAAAACAATTATTGTACCAAACTTACCTAATAAAAGTGCGAAAATATAAATATAAGCTCTTACATTTCCGGACCCTAATTGACAGGCAGGCAGACTGACAATTACCTTTTTAGAGCCATGCTGAAATAATATTTACATTATGCATCACTTTAAATATCTTAAGTGTCCATTATCTATTTTCTGAAATGTCCATATTCTTTATAAGGTAGAGAAATACTCCTTAATATTTGAGGAGTATTTAACAGTTCATTTCACAGATAAGGCACAACTTATCAACAGGTCTTTCCAAGGTATTGGTCTTAGTTTTATCCAACACACGTCTTACTTTTTTATCTGGAAACACTTTCATGACTCTTCCAAAGACCCATGAGGAGTCATCTATTATCAGGACAACATCTCCAACTGAAAAGTTTGCCTTTTCATTAATAGCAGGTGATTAGGTGTCAAGGGTTCCAGATCTGTGCTCATCTGTTGTAACGGTAAGTGGTCTGTCGTTTATTATTGCTTCCACTTTGCACAAGAATGTATGCAAGCTCTCATCAGTAAGGGTTTGTTCTTTCAGCACAGATCTCAGGATTTTTCTAACAGACCTTAATTGTCTTTCCCACACTCCACGGAAATGAGATCCAGAGGGTGGGTTGAACATCCACTGTATTCCTTTTTGCATGAGAGTGCTTTCAATTTTTGATTGGTTCCACTGTTGAATGGCTTTAATCAGTTCAACCTCAGCACCTATGAAATTAGTACCGTTGTCATTTTCCCATGATTGACACCTGACCCCTCCTGCACACAAAGCGTCGGATGGCATTTAAACACGAGTCTGTGTCTAGTGTATGTGTAATTTCAATATTCACAGCTCTTGTTGTAACATGTGAGTCTTTAGGTATAATGATGGTATGCTTTACATGCACAGGCATTGCAGATCTACCAAGACGACCTCCAACTCTCAGCAATCCATCCTGAAGTATTGGATCCATTTTAGAAAGGAAACTGTTCTTTTTAACAGATGGATTACCTTTTTGCAACATGGGCATTTCTTCTTTGAATCTTTGAGTTTGAGTGAAAGTCATCTCCTCCAGTCACCTGTAAAGACTGTCAGTTCGATTCATTCGTCATACTGTGCCTGCATCAATATCCTGCATCAATATCTCTGCTGAGCTCATCTCTGTGTATTTATGAGGGGTGTAACGGTGCATGTTTTCGTCCCGAACCGTCATGGTATAGACATCACGGTTCAGTGCATACAGCCAGATGACGAATACAGTCAGTCACAGGCGATCCACACTCCAATCCAGAAGGGGGCGCATGTGGTAATGCAACGCTGTTTGCTATCCGCCTAAACAGGAAAAAGTGCAGAAGAAGAACTGACGATCTATGCATAGAAATGTTTACGTGTAATCTCTCAACCAGTGTTTCAACTGCGGAAAGACATCAATAAAACAGCTTCAGAATAATATCTCACGTAGCATTACATTTACCTCAGGCAAGTCATTTAGTGTCCACAGCATGTTAGTTTACTAGAGAAATGAACTCTAGAGGGAGCATTTCACTAAATATATGCACTATATTAGCTTATATATTCATTATATTTACTTTACCTGTTAGTAATGTCTTAATTATTTAATATATGTTTAAATAAATTTACGAACAACAACTTGCTCATTAGTTTAAAGTGGTGGTTGATTATGATTTCACTTTTTTAACTTTAGTTAGTGTGTAATGTTGCTGTTTGAGCATAAAAAACATCTGCAAAGTTACGACACTCAAAGTTCAATGCATAGGGAAATATTTTCTTTTACAGAAATGTCCATATTCTTTATAAGGTAGAGAAATACTCCTTAATATTTGAGGAGTATTTAACAGTTCATTTCACAGATAAGGCACAACTTATCAACAGGTCTTTCCAAGGTATTGGTCTTAGTTTTATCCAACACACGTCTTACTTTTTTATCTGGAAACACTTTCATGACTCTTCCAAAGACCCATGAGGAGTCATCTATTATCAGGACAACATCTCCAACTGAAAAGTTTGCCTTTTCATTAATAGCAGGTGATTAGGTGTCAAGGGTTCCAGATCTGTGCTCATCTGTTGTAACGGTAAGTGGTCTGTCGTTTATTATTGCTTCCACTTTGCACAAGAATGTATGCAAGCTCTCATCAGTAAGGGTTTGTTCTTTCAGCACAGATCTCAGGATTTTTCTAACAGACCTTAATTGTCTTTCCCACACTCCACGGAAATGAGATCCAGAGGGTGGGTTGAACATCCACTGTATTCCTTTTTGCATGAGAGTGCTTTCAATTTTTTATTGGTTCCACTGTTGAATGGCTTTAATCAGTTCAACCTCAGCACCTATGACAGTCACAGGCGATCCACACTCCAATCCAGAAGGGGGCGCATGTGGTAATGCAACGCTGTTTGCTATCCGCCTAAACAGGAAAAAGTGCAGAAGAAGAACTGACGATCTATGCATAGAAATGTTTACGTGTAATCTCTCAACCAGTGTTTCAACTGCGGAAAGACATCAATAAAACAGCTTCAGAATAATATCTCACGTAGCATTACATTTACCTCAGGCAAGTCATTTAGTGTCCACAGCATGTTAGTTCACTAGAGAAATGAACTCTAGAGGGAGCATTTCACTAAATATATGCACTATATTAGCTTATATATTCATTATATTTACTTTACCTGTTAGTAATGTCTTAATTATTTAATATATGTTTAAATAAATTTATGAACAACAACTTGCTCATTAGTTTAAAGGGGATTGATTATGATTTCACTTTTTTAACTTTAGTTAGTGTGTAATGTTGCTGTTTGAGCATAAACAACATCTGCAAAGTTACGACGCTCAAAGTTCAATGCAAAGAGATATATTTTCTTTTACAGAAATCTCTAAGGACTACAACAAACAGCTGTTAAGGACTACAGTGAGCTTCTTCCCGGATTAGTGACATCACTAACCCTAAAATTTACATAAACCCTGCCCCCGAGAACACAACAAAGGGGGTGAGGCCATGTTGGGCTGCTTTAGAGAAAAGGAAGAGTTGTTGTAGTAGAGTGTTGTTGCCATGCCGTCATTTTACACCGGACTGCTTCACAAATGAGGGTCAATTCAACGCTGGATTTGCACAAAAGATTAACATGACGACACATGCTAGTCGATGAGTTGAATCAACTCCACAGCAACTACATAAATTTATCCACTAACCATTCAGAAACGTCCAGTTTCATTCTAAAATTTGTAACTTCTTCCTGAGTCTCTCCATCAGTGTCGACTCCGGTTTGAACAATGTAAGGCTGAACACCGTTACTGACAATCCTCATTTTGGCTGCGTGAGATTCTCCAGCTTTGTTGTTGTTGAGCAACTGAAGCGCGAGCTGTTAAAGCTCCGCCCTCTTCTGGAAAGTGGGCCGGGAGCAGCAGCTCATTTGCATTTAAAGGGACACACAAAATAGGGGCAAATTTGACAAGCTATAATAAATGATCTGTGAGGTATTTTGAGCTGAAACTTCACAGACACATTCTGGGGACACCAGAGACTTACATCTTGTAAAAGGGGCATAATAGGTCCCCTTTAAACAACCATGATGTTTTGTTCTCTTCTAAAATGTTTGATTTTTCAACACAGAGTTATGTAACAAGATATCATGCTATGTGTGTAAATTACTTCCTAAACACCGACAATGCAACCTCTGTATGGAATAGTTGACATATAAAATAAAAAAAGTAAAATATGTGTCTTTGTTAAACTAAAAATGGATGGAAAACACGTCTTTGGGTGGTCAATTGAATAGCCGGTTTGTCTTGACATATTTATTTTCACATAAGACTTTTTATTTAAATTAAATCCAGTGTGCAAAGCACAGCATGAATCACACAATATTTGTCTTTGAACTCGTACAGTAGGTGGCTGATCTACTACCATAAGTGAGAGCTTTATATTTTGAGTGCACTTATTGCATGACTGCCGCCGCCTACTCTCGCCTACTTTCAAGGTGAGGCATTTCATTTGGCATGTGAAATGAGCCTAATGGAACGAAATGTGTAGAGTGACCACCCATTAAGCCACTGACTAACCGGCAAGGGTTAACACGATTTCAGTCAATTGTTAACTTTCATCATTTTGCTATATATCTCAGGTAATAGGGACATTTTATAAATTGTATTAAAAAAAAAGTTGCTTAGACCATCTTTAATTTCGACTAGTTAAAAAAAAAAAGTATTTTTGGACCTGAATCAACCCTTTAGTTCTGTGTTATCCAGACACATGTTTATACAGTAACTACAGAAAAAAACTTCAAGATATTACGAGGGATGGGTCACAAAGCTGAGCCAACGCCTCTTTCTTCCTTTCCCACTGCTTCTCTACGATACAGGTGTGGCCGCTCAAAAACCCCCATGCTACAGCTGCTCTGTTACCACTTGTTGTGTTTTCTTTCTGTGCGTTTAAAGCTTTGCATGACAACACATTACTCACACTGTCATCTGACACACCCTTGGCTGCGAATTCTGCTTGTCTAAGCTCCCTGGCAAACGGAGGCATTTTTGTTGGGTTTTGATTGAAATGAATTTTTTTTATATCACTAGAAACTGACAACTGATGAAGATTTCTTCACAAGCAAAAGGTACAAAGTACAGAATACAGTACTAATGAAACATTTGTTTAGTTTCAGATAAACATTCAGTGATTGACATCAAAACTTCCCACCAGCTGATAACTCATCAGATACCTCAGAAGATGACACACACCTAATGATTTCATCAACCACAGCACCAAAGACTAGCCCATTTTCAGCTGTTCATTAGTGGATATCGCTCTCACACAATCACACAAGACAAAAGCTGAGTAAAATTCACGTAAGACCCATTGACTTTTGGGTTCACAATAGGAACCTGCCATTAAATAGCAATAAAAAATAAAGCTTTTCTACAAAATGCAAACACTTTATTTCGATGCATTCTGCTGACTTTCTTCTAACTTTGCAACTACATGTCATCTTATTCAGTTCAGTAACAGTCTACTAATACTCAAATGAGAGTTAGCTGACATGCAGTTGCAAATTAATGAGTTAGTTGGCATGTAGTTGCAAAATCACTTATAGTTAGTAGAATCAAAAATAAAGTGTAACCTAAGAGTGTAATACCCTTCTCCTGAAAACAAAAATCAGTCTGCTGTGACTGCATTTGTCTTAATGCCAAGGTGGTTTCATTGTGTTAATCTGTGTACCAAGAAAAACAAAAACATCCTAACCACAAGCATTTCAAATTGGATGTTTAAATCAAAACCTTGTCATTACTGAGACGCAACATTTGACCTCCCTGTGTGACAAACAATAGCAACAGCCTCATCTATACAGTATTTCTCTTTTTTAATCAGACTGTTGAAAACAACTAAAACCGTAAAAAATAAGTCAATAAATAAGCCAGTGTCTGCTATATGGCTCACGGCCGGGATCGAAGGTTAAAGACTTTAATGAAAGGGTGTGACCAGCAGCTCTTTTCTGTCACTGGAGATGAACGTTCACACACTGACCGCAAACATAACAAAAGCCGGTGTTGATGTCAAGGTGAAAAACATAACTAAATAAAATGAAACAAGCTAGCAAGCAAATAATACGCTTCTTAATTTTGACACCCCAAATCAAACATCAAATAAGATCCTAGTGTCTCTATTGCCTAGGGGTTTTATATAAGTATTGCTGTTTTTTGTTTTGTCAGGTGACTTCCAGTCAGTGAATAAAGGGTCAGTGCAACAATGAATTTAGCGTAGTGAATGTGAACACAAGTGAAAACATGTTCTCTAAGCAAACTGTAAGCAAGAGTCCCAACGACTGCCTTCCAGTCCACAATTTACTGTTCACTTTAAATGTTTTCTCTCTTCTGGAAACAAAAATACATTATAAACTATTAAAAAAAAAAAAAAAAAAAAAAACTCTGTAACACTATTGGTGACCACTAGATGGCAGGGTTATTTAAATTATGCACTCTAAAAAATGCTGAGTTAAAAACAACCCATGTTGGGTTGAAAATGGACAAACCCAGATATTGGGTTGTTTTAACCCAGTGGTTGGGTAAAATGTTTGCCCAACCTGCTGGGTAGTTTTATTTAACTCAACTATTGTTTAAAAATGACTATATGGCTGGATTAAAATGAACCAAAAATTAAAAATCAGACACATAACTACTAGAGGCAACAATAATAATCAAAAGGTGAACATTTATTATTAAGCAATTTAATGAATGTTTATTGTTTAATTATTATTCATTAAACATATTAATAAATGTTCATTTACAACATATTTTGGGTTCATTTTAAGCAAGAAAATGGACAAACCCAGCAACTGGCTTGTTTTAACCCAGCGGTTGGGTTAAATGTTTGCCCAACCTGCTGGGTAGTTTTATTTAACTCAACTTTTGTTTAAAAAAATACTGTATTGCTTGCTTAAAATGAACCCAAAGTATGTTGTAAATGAAAATTTATGAATAAGTTTAATGAATAATAATTAAACAATAAACATTTATTGAATTGCTTATTAATAAATGTTCACAGTTTGATTATTATTGTTTCCTCCAGTAATTATGTGTCTGATTTTTAATTTCCAACTTATTTTGGGTTCATTTTAAGTCAGTCATATAGTAATTTTTAAACAATAGTTGAGTTCAATAAAACTACCCAGCAGGATGGTCAAACATTTAACCCAACCGCTGGGTTAAAACAACCCAATCTCTTTGTTTGTCTATTTTCAACCCAACTTGGGTTGTTTTTAATCCAGCATTTTTTAAAGTGTGCTAGTCCACAAATATTAAAAGTTTTGGCTTCAAAATAAAACAAATCACTTCAACGCATAGACCTACCTGTGTAAAACACGAGCAAGTTCTATGTTAAATAAAGCGTAAAATATATGCTAAATCAAAACGATATTTGTTCTTGTTTAACACTAGACTTGCTCAAACTTATCTCGTCATTTAAATAGTTTTGCAACCAGTTTGGGCCGGCAGAGAGCAGCAGTTACTGTCAAATGAAAACAGGAGTATCATTCTCACACTAAAAGATTTGATTAAATGCTTATTAAAGGGCATTAATTGCTTGGTTCTATAAAATAGAATGTTTTGTCTGAAAACACGAGTAGCTCATATCATAGGCTTCTCATGATGAGCAAAAGTTGAGCACACAGTCGAGACTGCAATCAATGCCATCCAATGAATGTGTTGACGGGGGATGTTCATCGAAGTTCCGCCCCTCGTCGGCTGTTTGCTCGGTCCATATCATCAGTGGAGAGCGCGAGCGCACGCGAATTAAAATATTTGTGTCAGAAAGAGAGATTCCTCAGCTCGTGAGTGGATCATGACGCACGTCCGCGCGTAATGTCACGCGCAGCGGGTCTGTGTGTGCTGGGACAGGTGTGTTACCTGTGGCTGTGAATGGTGGAAATGGGCACGGAACACCAAATGAACTACTGTCCTTGAACATTGTTGTTTTCCGACTAGGAACTAGTGAGAGCGAGACTTTTGTCTATTGATTGATCGCGTGACGCTTTTTAAACGGGTGAAGACACGCGCACCACTCCCTGAGCACTGGATGTAAAGCTCTCTTTTTGATTGCTGGTTCAGTGTGAACGGAGTTTGCCGCATTACCGAACCGGGCTGCAGTATGTGCGAGACGGTGATGGCCGTGTCTCAGCTGGACATCGAGCCTCATCCACCGGAGAACGGCTTCGTCACCCCCGAAACCAATACATCGCCCGAATTACTTACGCGGATCGACGGCGGCGTTTTGCCTAACGTGGGCGGATTTGGGAAGTATCAGAAACAGCTGATCGTTTTAACATGGATCCCGGCCATTTTCATTGGCTTCAGCCAGTTCTCGGACAGTTTTCTCCTGGCTCAGCCGAACAGCCCGTGTGCTCCGAACAGCAGCGAGCTCTCGACGACTCTTAAGCCCCAGCCGTTTACCGGCGTCAACAATGAAGGCAAAGCCACTGAGGCGTCATCACTCTGCATCTGTGTGCAGTCAGGATATGAACTGAAAAATGGACTAGAGCAGAATGTTGTCACCAAGGTAAGAGTGCGTGTTGAACTCGCCCTAAACAGCATTTTCCTTGGATAGACCAGGGATAAACCTGACTGGCAGGTAGTTTCATTGCAATTTTCATGAGAGGAGGATCCACATGAATGCATGTGGAAAGGTGAGTTTGTTTACAAAGCTTGGAGGGGCCTGCAGTACAGTGGAAAGGAGCAGCTCTCTGTACACATAGAGAAAGAATGGCATTGCTGACAGAGATGAATATGAGTCATCTGCATCAACAGCTGAGAGGTGCCAGCCATCACGGGGTGTCATGTCACCGGGTTCCCTCATGCTGACCAGATGACATAACCACGCTCTATGCAATTTTAAAAAAACAATCAACAGCACCCTTTTAACCACTGGTGTCCTGCCCTTCGGCCTCCATTAGCCTGTCGGTGTATTGTGCAATGAGGAATATGGGTCAGCAAACTCTAAGGATTACACAGTAATTCTGAGCAGCCTACGGAGATAAGAGAAAGCCACCATATAGGCTTTTGGAGTTTATCATATTAGTGTCACATTATGTCCTCCGCAGCTAATCTGCCTGTGCTTGAAGCAGAGGTATCTGCTGGAAGATTCCCTAATAGTAATAATAATAACAGTTTAGTGTGCTGGTAGTCTTCATCAGATTAAAATCTTCCATGTTTTTTTCTCTGCCTGGATGCTTGTGTTGTATCATGTGCAACTAAATGGCAGGTTAAAGGATTAGTTCACTTCAGAATTAAATTTTCCGGGTAATTTTCCTCACCTCAATGTCATCCAAGATGTATATGTTTTTCTTTCTTCAGTCGAAAAGAAATTAAGGTTTTTGAGGAAAATATTCCAGGATTTTTCTCCATATAGTGGACTTCACTGGGGTTCAACGGGTTGAAGGTCCAAATGTCAGTTTCAGTGCAGCTTCAAAGAGCTCTACATGATTCCAGAC
The DNA here is from genome assembly GCF_019924925.1 of Ctenopharyngodon idella. Taxonomy (NCBI): domain Eukaryota; kingdom Metazoa; phylum Chordata; class Actinopteri; order Cypriniformes; family Xenocyprididae; genus Ctenopharyngodon; species Ctenopharyngodon idella. The sequence goes on along the minus strand of NC_067221.1, from coordinate 4,103,866 downwards.
GAGGAATAAGAGTCTTATCTAGAGAAACCATCGGTCATTTTTTATAAAAAAAATAAATAAATAATAATAAAATTACACACATTTTAACCACAAATGCTCGTCTTGCACTGCTATGCGATGTGCCACACATTATGTAATTATGTTGGAAAGATCACGCGTGACGTAGGCGGAAGTACCGCGGTAGGGCGAAAAACTCCATCTCATTTTCTCCATCGTTGTTTTACCTTTTTTTGTAAAGGGTGTTTGGCTTAGTGCATGTTCGCTTTGTAGACACTGGATCTGTATTTCCATCTACGTCACGCGTGACCTTTCCAACATGATTACGTAATGCGTGGTGCATCACACAGCTAGTGCAAGACAAGCATTTGTGGTTAAAAAGTATATAATTTTAATTTTTTTTAGAAAATGACAGATGGTTTCTCTAGATGAGACTCTTATTCCTCGTCTGGGATCATGTAGAGCTCTTTGAAGCTGCGCTGAAACTGACATTTGGACCTTCAACCCATTGAACCCCAGTGAAGTCCACTATATGGAGAAAAATCCTGGAATGTTTTCCTCAAAAACCTTCATTTCTTTTCAACTGAAATCTTGGATGACATGGGGCTGAGTAAATTATCAGGAAATTTTCATTCTGAAGTGAACTAATCATTCAAGTCTCAGTAATTCTGGGTACGCAGCCATTTTAGTTGTGGTGACCACACAGCTCATCAAATATAAAAAATGTTTTCTCAAATGTGAATAAAATAGAAAGGCAGTGCACAAAGTCTGCCATGGTAGTGTTAAATATACATTTTAACCACAAATGAAAATAAAACTACCCAGCAGGTTGGGCAAACATTTAACCCAACCGCTGGGTTTGTCAATTTTCAACCCAACATTTTTTAGAGTGTGATGTGAATTCAGACTGCATTTTGAGAACTATATGGTTTTTTTAATATGTGGCCTCCAAAATTTAGTAAGGGACAATGTATAACCAGTCATTTCTTTTGGCTTGTGTCAGGGTCCTGATCACCCTGTCAGGTTTAACCGGCTGGCTGTACATTATCCTGCTTATTTACACAGCTGCTTGCCACCAAAGTAGATAATTTGGTATGAGATATTAACTTGAGTTGATATTTTATTAGCTCACTTAATAAACTCAAAACTACATAATGTAGTTCCTCTTTTAGGGGGCTTCAGGAACAGGGTTGAGAACCAATAGATTAGATGGTGCAGGGCAGCGTTTGAAAAAAAAACTGCCGTCGGGTCGGATTGGGTCTAATTTTGTCAGGTCTGTCTGTCCAAAAATGTGCAATGGATATGGAAAGATGTGCAGGCTGTTTAAACCTTTTTAAAGGGGACCTATTATGCCCATTTTCACAAGATGTAATATAAGTCTCTGGTGTCCCCAGAATGTGTCTGTGAAGTTTCAGCTCAAAATACCCCACAGATCATTTATTATAGCTTGTCAAATTTGCGCCTATTTGGGTGTGAGCAAAAACATGCCATTTTTGTGTGTGTCCCTTTAAATGCAAATGAGCTGCTGCTCCCGGCCCCCTTTCCAGAAGAGGGCGGAGCTTTAACGGCTCGCGCTTCGGTTGCTCAACAACAACAAAGCTGGAGAATCTCACGCAGCCAAAATGAGGATTGTCAGTAACGGTGTTCAGCCTTACATTGTTCAAACTGGAGGTGGACGTTTCTGAATGGTTAGTGGATAAATTTATGTAGTTGCTGTGGAGTTGATTCAACTCATCGACTAGCATGTGCCGTCATGTTAATCTTTTGTGCAAATCCAGCGTTGAATTGACCCTCGTTTGTGAAGCAGTCCGGTGTAAAATGACTGTATGACAACAAAACTCTACTACAACAACACTTCCTCTTCTCTAAAGCAGCCCAACATGGCCTCACCCCCTTTGTTGCGTGTTCTCGGGGGCGGGGTTTATGTAAATTTTGGGGTTTGTGATTTCACCAACCCGGGAAGAAGCTCGTTGTAGTCCTTACCAGCCCTTTTTTTTGTAGTCATTAAACAGCGAATTCTGTAAAAGAAAATGTCTCCCTTTGCATTGAACTTTGAGCATCGTAACTTTGCAGATGTTGTTTGTGCTTGAAAAGCAACATTACACACTAACTAAAGTTAAAAAAGTGAAATCGTAATCAAGGACCGCTTTAAACATGTAAGGTTCCCTTACATAGAGCACATAGAATATGGTAAACAGAAGCTCAAACATGCTTGACACATGAGAAAAACCTCATTGGTTCTTGCATGTCAAGAAAGCATGTTTGAGCTTCTGTTTACCATATTTGATGTGCTCTATGTATGTGCGTTGATTAATGTGAATAAACTGATCGTCATATAAACCGATCGCATCTCTTCAGAAGACTCAGTTTGAACCAGTTGATTTATATGGGTAATTTTATCATATGGTCTTTATGCACTTTTTAAAGCTATTGATTATTACTTAGACTTTGAATGGATAGACAAAAATGATGAGAGGATAATTCAATGAAAGTCTTATGGGTTTAAAACAACATGAGGATGAGTAAATGATGACAGAAGTTGCCAAATCCAGACGTTCCGATAACTTCATCCTCATAATTTTTTTAAATTTATTTAGTTAAAGACCAGCTGTGGTGAAAATCAAGTTTTTAATGTTGTCTATGTGGTGTTTTAATATGCTTTAAGACAAACCATATGCAAATTCATCAGTCAGCACCATTGCTGAGTATTTTCTCCTTAAAACTGCATTGAAAAAAAGACTCGCGGTTTGAAATTGCTGGTGTTTCTGATGTCACAAACTACCTTGTAACCAATCACATCAACGTGCCGGCGGGCTTTAGCATATCATTAACTGACCGTGCAAGGGAGTCTCAAAAGAAGCCAGGTTATCCCGGTATATTTTTCTGTTGATATGAAAAATAGTGTAGATTTAGCAATATGGCGGGTGTATGATGTATATTACAGTGCTATGATGAACTATATGCCTTTCTCCACTGATGTTCTGAGCTGTTAAAGCGTTTGTAAGGATAGTGATTGTTAGGCAGCTGTCTGACTTGTGAATGTGAACATGGTTTGTGTAACATTAGCAACACATTATTAGCTGTTTGATAACACGGTCAAGCAAAAGGCTAATCATATTAATTACTGTTATGAGTCAGATGTTGTAAAGAGCGATACCATTGTGCAGCGTTTACCTCAGGAAGTTGACTGAGTGGATCTCTGAGCTAATGCGAGTGAGTGGAGGTGGGGCTAATTTGCATATTCACTGATCCGCGTATGCTAAATGAGGCAAGCTATTTTAAGGCATAAAGGATTCTTTTTCACAGGAAAAAACCTTAACATATGTCATTTTGTTGATCAAAGATGAGTTTTAGGGGATGAAATTATTGACTACAGTGGGACTTTAAGAAATTTGGATTTTTTAGTCTTTGTCAGGTCAGTGTCTTTACCCTCCAAGCCAGTTCTTTGTGTTCAGTAGATGAAGGATTGGTTTTAGGTAGGACACTCTGACAGTAATTCGCTGGAAAGGGCATATGTGAACTCCTGAAGTTGACCCAATGCCTACAGGTTCTTGGACATCTGTGCATTTCCATTGTGGCATCAGGTGTTTTGATTTACAGTCAGCTGAGAGGACCTGAGACGATGCCCTCTGTTGCTCCAAAACCTGTTTATCACCTTGAGTCTTGTCTTTTCAGGCTCTGTTATGAGTGTATACTGTAAAAGCTGAAGTTCTTCCTTCTTCCTAACATCACCTTTTTCTTCCAACCGTGGGGGAAAAATTCTCACTTGCTTTCATGTTTCATGTTTATCGTTCTTTAGTGTGTAATGTTGCTGTTTGAGCATGAAAAAGCTCTGCAAAGTTCCTCCAGCAGGAGTTATTCTCTATATCAGTGTCACTGTTTCTGAACTTCCTGAAACATTGAATTTTCTTCCAGGAACAAACACGTCACAATATTCCTCATTTAAATAATTCATATGTAGAATAAAGTGGCAGGGCCTGGTTGAGTTAGTTAGTAGTGTGGTGAAATTCACGGTTATGGTAAGGGGCAGGACATTTCCCAAACACCAATCACAACACACTGCTCCAGCCGACCAATCAGAGTGCATTGTGCTTTTCAGAAGGTGGGGCTTCATAGAGACAGGAACTAAACAGGGGTGCGTTTCCCGAAAGCATCGTTAGTCAACTATGGTCGTAAGTCCCATTGAACTCTATTGGTAACGACAGAACTTGCGACCATAGTTCACTTTGGGAAACACACCCCAGAGCGTTACTGACAGACTGGGAAGAGAGGAGCTGCAATGAAAATTCAAGCATGAAAACCTGTTCTAGTAGAACCAAAAACAAAACTTTAAAAAACAGCATAATAGGTCCCATAGATCTCATTTCCTGCATTTAAAAATAAAACTACTAGTAGTACAACAAATTAAATAATACATTGGAGTACTAAACTAAACACAGACACTGAGTTTGTTTCTCATTTAAAATAATCTAATGTAATTTTGTACCAAGCGACAGCCTTCAGTATATTTGAGCCGTTGTCTGTAATGATAGACACTTGCTGCTTCTCGCAAAGTCCGAAGTGAAAGTCACTATCGTTTTCACCTTGATGACATCTAAAACAAAGCAGACATTTATGCCAGAAGAGCTTTTTTAACAAATAATTAGTACATATTCAGTATCCTCTCCTCCACTGACCAGTTCGTAAGTCATAAACATTTGCACCTCCGCATGACATAAAACACATGTAAGCAAATGCAAGTACACAAGTATCGTTGACTCAGAGTGAGAAAATAGTTTACATGCTTAATTTTTAATGTTTATGGGATTTTTTTCAATCCAATCCAAATTTCATTGGGATTACGCTCAGTGGGATGGATTGAGGTGTTTATATGAAGGCTTTTCAGTCCATTTGAGTCATGCATCTGATTACTAACAGATTATTCGGGTGCATGTAAACAGCTATTGGTGTAGTATTTCAACTGCTTTAGCTCTAATTCAACACGCTTTGCATTTCTTGTTCATTTCAGGGATAGCAACTTGACAAAAATTAATGTATTATGATCTTTCGTTGAGTGTTTTTGTCTTTTTGAAGCTGACTTTACTGACTGTGTATACAGGTACCATTGTGTACATGATAGCTTTGGTTATTTCCTTGTGCATTTTGAGCTCCTCTCATAAGGCGTGACGCTCTCAAATGCCTGAAAGATCAATATTTGTTCAGTCGAGTTAGGTTGGCTTTGAGGTGTGTTTGTGTTTGTTGATTTGAGGGACTTGTCATTGTACATTGGTCATGTAGGTTTTTATGGCGCTGTCTCAAATATTGGTACAGATTTGTTGTATTGCACGCACAGTTTCGTGGTAATCATTTGACACGTCTTGCAAATTACCTGGCTCTCTGACACGTCCTCTCTCCTGTATCCAATTCGTTTCCAAAAACATAGTTTCCCAAACTACCGATATACAGTTTCTCTTTGGCAGTAAGTCATAGTCATGTACACTGTCCTCCCATTCACTTGTTTTGTTCTCTCACTTTGTTCACTCATCAATAAATGTGACCACAAACAGTGCTGGGGAAAGTTACTTTTAAAAGTAACGTGTTACAATATTGTGTTACTCCCTGGAAAAGTAACTAATTGTGTTACTTAGTTACCCTATTTTATCAACCTTACTCCTGATTTCTCTCAACATGGGGACAAGAGAGGTGTCAGTCTATAAATGGGAAAACAAAGTAACTTGCATTACTTTTTTTGAAGAAGTAACTTAGATATTTTGTTGTAAATCTAAAAGTAATGTTACTTTACTAGTTACTTAAAGTAATCTGATTACGTAACTCGTGTTAACACTGACCACAAAAATATCTATTCAATGCAACTATTCAATATCGTCAATATTGTGGCCACTCTATTTAATATTTATTAGGAATACAAACTAAAATTTACATTTAATAATTTGCCAATAAAATGCTATGCATTTCAATAGGTCACACACCTGTATTTCGTTATCTGTCCTTTTTTAACACCTCTATTCCTGTGCTGTGGATCCCTGTTCCTGTAGATATTGTGATCATGATTTAAGAAGTCATTGATGTGTATAAATGTTATGCATAACTATTTTTTTTTTTTTTAATTTCATAAAAGTTTAATTAAAAAAATTATCAAATTAACATTTCACAGTGGAAACCTGATGATCCATCATATATCAGCATAATCAGTCAGCAAACTTATTTGGTTAGTAACAGAAATAGTGCAGAATCGTAAAATATTTTTCATAAGGATATATGGAATGTACATTTTGTAATGATTTGTACAGCTTATACAGAAAGGCTGTCTAGTTTGGGAAAAGTTAGTACAGCCCATAAACGTCAAGTGCTTAAAATTAGAATCGGGTTCAAATTAAACATCATTCTGGTTTAGTTATAAGCGTCGAAGATGTAAATGCTCCCATCATGCCAAGTTTGAAAGAGCTGCCTGAGACCGAGGCAACATTTATGTTTTTTAGCTAATATTATATATCAGCTTTATTTCAGTGAACCCAAATGTTTTTAATTAGTTAACGATAATAACCTTCACCAAATTCATCCGAAGAACAGAGTACAAGATGCTTCACAAAGTCTCAAAGAACTCCTGACTCAATGAGATCAATTATAAAATAAAAGCTTTACCATGCTGACTGTTAATATACTGAAGTACAGGACGGTATCAGCACTTTCAGCAACTCTCAACGTGCATTTTACGGTTGTTTGATAACTGCATATCACTGTAAATGCACTAATTAAATGCACAACATTAAAGCCCCAGTCGATCTTGGCACATCCCTAACGAGAAGCAGCTTTACTGCAACAGTTTGCTCCGCACAGATGATTTGGAGTTGTTTTGTAACAGTTTCACATTGGGTAAAAAAGCTCATACAATCTGTGAGGCTTGATAATGGTCCAAAACAAAGCAAATCCGCAAAGGAATAGCTCAGAAATGATGATTTTGGAAATGCATTAATAGAGGTGAGAAGACAAAGATATGTACAAATCTTTGGACAGCAGTTCCACATGGAGACATGTTATCACTACTCAGATACTACTTCATGTGAGATAAACTTGATTAAACAAAGTTATTTAGATGAGTTTACTCACTTCAATTTAGTTCATCTTACATGTTTTCATCATGTGAAACTGCTGTCCATGATTGAATCAAGTTCAGACAAAGAGCATTATATAGCTTTTCTTTACTCATGTTGGTTGTTGCCAACCAGAAGATGGTACTGGTTACATCACTGGTATTAGTGGTTGATTTTTTTATTAAAGGGCACCTATTAACAATAACAATATGTAAAATAAGTCTCTGATGTCCCCAGAGCGTGTATGTGAAGTTTTAGCTCAAAATACCCCACAGATTATTTATTATAACATGTTAAAATTGCCAATTTTGGGGGGTGAGCAAAAACATGCTGTTTTTGTGTGTGTCCCTTTAAATGCAAATGAGCTGCTGCTCCCGGCCCCCTTTCAAGAAGAGGGCGGAGCTTCAAGATCTCATGCTCCACCATACCGGCAACAACAAAACAGGACAATCTCACGCACTGAAAATGTAAGAAACTGAGCGGTGTTCAGCATAGTGTTGCCTCTGATTGGCCATTGTGTTCACACACTCAACAGATATGTCTATGATTGGCTACAATGATCAACGTTTGTAATGAAAACATGAAAATAATGAAAACATGTTGCAAACTGATGATCTTCAACACTAGTTCAGCCTTATATGTTTGAACCGGAGGCATTGAAAAGACCCTTGTTTGTGAAGCAGTCCGGCGCAAAATGATTGGTGCAAACGTGTAGACTTTACCAGTTTTATTCGGGACATATCCTCAGACTCTGGTTCTCAGCTCTCATTATGCTAAAAATGCATAAAATAACACTTTACTTCAACATTTACTCCCTATCCAGCCCCATGCTAAGCATGGTGGGAAATGGAAATCACCTTTTTTATATTTAATCGAGTTAATCGATTGAAACATATTCTTTTAACATGAAAACATTGAGTTAAGCCAAAGAGTAACCGTTTCAAGTTTAACATGATGCAGTCATGTTTGAATGTGAACCCTGATACAAAGGAGTTACATCAAAATGAATTATTGAAATGTTCTGGCATGTGAAAGAGAGAGTCCCTCTGACTGAGTTGGGCAGGTCGGAAAAGTCCCTGTAAAATAGTACATATTCTTCTTCTCTGATCTCCTCAGACATCCTTTGAAAGTCATGGCCCTTTCAGATTTTGAGGACTATTCTAATTGCATTGGAGGCCCCGCAGGCTTTGACTTTAATAAGATAAGGTAAAATGAATAGGAGAATATCATCACTGGGAGAGGCAGAGCTGGAGAATCACATGGACTGTCTAATGTTGCATTCTGATGACAAGGGCAGGATCAGGCCTGAAGGGTTTGGATTCAATAATAAGAGAGTAAATACTGAGCTCATGAAGTAATTCCCTTGAGGAATGGGACTGCTAGATATTTTTTTGATGAAGCTGATTCACTGTTTTGAGCTTCTTTCACTAGCTGTCTTTATCAATGATAAACATACTGAATGGTACGGCTGATCCTCTCAACCTTGTTATTTAATGAAAATAATAATGAACTCTTAGTTTATTCTGTGTACCGACCTTCAAGCCATCCATAGGTCAAGGCCTGTTATATTCATAATGTTATATTGAATTTAAGTTGTTTGGATGATAGAAGTACAGATGCTGTCAGTGATGCCAGATTCTTATTTCCTATTGGATTGGCAGCTGTTTGATTGAATTACTTCTAGAGTGTATTAGATTCTTGAGTGTGTGTGTGTGTGTGTGTGTGTGTGTGTGTGTGTGTGTACTTGTACAACTATTTTTGTGAGGACTGGTTTGAGTTTTAGACCATCAGAGTGAGGACCAAGAGGGTAAAGGGAGTACATTTTGGCCGGTCCTCTTTTTCTGAAAGCCCTTTAAAGGCCTGTTTGAGGGTTTTAGAGATATGATAATAATTAGGTTAAGGGTCGGTTTAGGGTAAGGGTTCAGGTTAAAAACTCAATTGTGATGGTAGGGGTAGGGTAAGGAGCTAGACATTACATTGTGTCAATGAATGTCCTCACAAAGATTGATGTACAAGAATGTGTGAGTGTGTGTGATATAAAAGTGTGTGTGTTATATGAAACGTCTTCACATTCAGTTATGAATGACATAATTTTTCAATTCAAAATGGAGTAATTCCATACAAAAGTTGAGTAGTTTGCATCACTGTATATTACTGTGGATGGTTAAACATATCCATCGTAAAACAGTTGTCAAATATGAAATATTTAGCTACTTATATCTTACCACACACACTCTTTCACTGTTAAAAGTGTCGCATTGGAATTCACACTCGTCTTCAGTGAATCGTAAGCCCCGCCTTCTTTGATCTGATTGGCCATCATTTTGATATTGATGAGCGACCACTGAGGCAGAAAAAAAACCTTTTTAAACTGTCTTTCATCCTAATAATAAACAGAGTTGTGCGTAATGGAAAACAGCATTGAGAAACATCAAATATTGTTGGGGGACAATTTGGCCATTTTCAGTTATTGGGGGGGACAATGCCAATGGTGGTTACGGCCCTGCATTACTTCAGTCTTCAGTGTCACATTATCATCAAGAAATCATTCTAATGTACTGATTTAGTGCTCAAAAACATTTCATATTATTATGAAAGTTGAAGATGGGTGTGCTGTGGAAACCTTTTATGATTCATTTTCAGGAGCAGTATTTTTTTTAAATAGAAAACTCTGTAACATTATAAATGTTTAACATTATAAATGTGTTCTCTACTCAAGTGTGTGCAAGTGTAAGGTGTGTGTGTGTATGAGAGGAGGAGAAATGGAGAACTAAACCGAATGATACTGAGAAAACGGCCCTTTTTAATGCCATAATCGAATGCATTGAGAATAATTATCATACATTACAAATAATTGGTCAAATGATCAAACATGTTTGATATCATAGGTACGAATCATAGGTATAAAATAACCAATAACCATCATACAATCCACAATTTTATATGAAACCTGTCATCTCCAAGTGTCCAAAATCTGCAGCAACGAACTAGTGCTGACTGCAAAAAATCTGAGCAATTTTTGCAAGTCATAGTGTATAACAGCCTTAAGCTGCAAAAACAACTCTTTCTAAACTTCCATGATATCTTGATCCATGATCACCCACATTTACACGCCAGTCATGCCTGTTGAGTGAGTCTCCTTTATTGAAGTCAACTGGAAATGCCTGTGTGTCATGGATTTTAACAGAATGTCAGTCAACTAGAAATAATAGAGTCCCATGTTCGATTGGCTGTAACTTATTGGCCTAAATGTATCATACAATACTAATAACATTTAAAAATCACATTTATTGGGTGATATGATATATTGTGCATCCAAATTCTTATAGTAAATTAAGCCTAAAAGCTTACTTCGGAAATTGCTGAAATATCTAAATTACTCTTTTAAAACAGTATATCAAACTAGATTTTTAAAGTTTCTGAAGAAAATGCAAATAGTGTCTTAATATGCATAAAGACAGAGATAAGGGGATCATTCAGGCCCTTGGATTGTTGCACTGCATGTGGGATTGGGAATGTGCTCTCTTGTTACCCATAGTTCTGTCTTCAAGAGAGAAAGAGAGAGAAAGAGTAGAGAGAAGAAGAGATAGAGGAAGAGAAAGGGGGAATTGTATTTGCCGGTGAAACAAGGGAGAGGAAAAAAGGGCTCATTGTGTTTAGCCTGTGGCGATGTGTTACTATAGCATAGTACAACGAGAACAATGAGAAACCATACATTGTATTTACAGGGATTAATTACAGTAAACATGCAAATAAATCATTACAGTCAACTAGATTTGATTCTGTTCATGGGTTTGACAGAAATACAGTCTGTAAAGAAAAATGTCCTAAATCTCTCAGCACTTTTATTATAATAAATCAATGTATTTATCAACAAACTATGAGAATAACATGATACTTCTTTGAGGGATCATCATTGTAGTACAGCAGCAGTAAAATGTCTTCAGCAAATACACAATTCATGAGGTACAAAACTAAGATACCTGTTTGGAAGTGAATGAAGAGGAAGATTACAGACCATTTCCACATTTGAGAAGTTGAGAACTGTTGTCAAATCCAACTTTTTGATAAAGCTGTATTTTAAGACACATTTTGTTATCCATATACTGTCAGTTTGTTTCTTTAAGGTCGTTTTGAGTCCAGCTCATAAGTCTGAATGGAAATCTATGAATAAGCATTTTGTGTTTCCGACTAAAAGTTCAAGTCACGCCAACTGATAAAGGATCAGTGAGTTGACCTGAACAGCTGGGTAAATACTGTGTCTGTGTGTGTCTGTGTGTGTGTGTGTGTGGGCAGCACACGTGTGTGAACAGGCCTCTGCAGAAAACTGAAGCTTGCGTTTCCACGTCCATCACTAGCTCAAAAAACTACAAAGATCTGGTTTATCAAATGCTCAGTTAGCAATTAATGTATGATAATGAACAATACACTACGTCATGTGATCATCTTTCATCTTCACATCACATTTATAGTATATATTTCTTTTTTCAGTGACTGTTGTGTGTAACAACTACAGGTTGGTTGGTGGTTCTGAAGCGCCTGAGTCAAAGTCTGTCATCAGAATGATTTGGTTTAAAGGGGACCTATAATGCCCTTTTCACAAGATGTAATATAAGTCTCTGGTGTCCCCAGAATGTGTCTGTGAAGTTTCAGCTCAAAATACCCCACAGATCATTTATTATAACTTGGCAAATTTGCCCCTATTTGGGTGTGAGCAAAAACACGCCGTTTTTGTGTGTGTCCCTTTAAATGCAAATGAGCTGCTGCTCCCGGCCCCCTTTCCAGAAGAGGGCGGAGCTTTAACAGCTCACGCTTCAGTCGCTCAACAACAACAAAGCTGGAGAATCTCACGCAGTCAAAATGAGGATTGTCAGTAACGGTGTTCAGCCTTACATTGTTCAAACCGGAGTCGACACTGATGGAGAGACTCAGGAAGAAGTTACAACTTTTAGAATGAAACTGGACGTTTCTGAATGGTTAGTGGATAAATTTATGTAGTTGCTGTGGAGTTGATTCAACTCATCGACTAGCATGTGCCGTCATGTTAATCTTTTGTGCAAATCCAGTGTTGAATTGACCCTCGTTTGTGAAGCAGTCCGGCGTAAAATGATGGCATGTCAACAACACTCTACTACAACAACTCTTCCTCTTCTCTAAAGCAGCCCAACATAGCCCCGCCCCCTTTGTTGTGTGTTCTCGGGGGCGGGGTTTATGTAAATTTTAGGGTTTGTGATGTCAGCAACCTGGGAAGAAGCTCGTTGTTGTAGTCCTTAAAAAGCGATTTCTGTAAAAGAAAATATATCTCTTTGCATTGAACTTTGAGCGTCGTAACTTTGCAGATGTTGTTTATGCTCAAACAGCAACATTACACACTAACTAAAGTTAAAAAAGTGAAATCTTAATCAACCACCCCTTTAATTCACAAACACCAGCATCCGAACGCAAGAGAACATGACAGCGTTTCTCGCATTTCGTCTGCTGCTCTGAGACGCAACTCTTTTGTGATGGAGGAAAAAGAGCCCGATTGCAGCAACTTCCATTTTTATTAGCACCAATTTTGCTTGGAAGTCACAATTTTGTTCTTTCGAACACATGAGATGGCTGCTTTATTCACAAATGTTTTATGCAATATTCCAAATTAAATTCACAACTTTGGATGGAAACATAGCCAGTGACAACTGCTGTCTGTCTGATATTCAGAATGAACACTGACATTTGCACTTCATGAGTTTTGCTGATCTGATGTCGGCTACTCTAATGAACCTGAACATGACTCACACACACACACACACTTCAATAAAGAGGGAAAATTCCAGACTCTAAATAAATAACCAATTATACAGTATGTAGGAAGTACAGGCAGACTTTAGATATAAAAACAGTAACTGGATGGTTAATGTTAATGTTAACGAGATGATTAAGAAAGCGTCTGATCATAGTGATGTGGATATGTTTGCATATTTGCATAATGCCCGCCTACTAGCTGCTTTGACCCGCCTTCAAAGAACAGTTGGGTTATTGACTTTGATATTTCAAGGAGTCTCTGTTTTTCTTCGCTGTTAGAGCATAAAACATTGTATGGACTTTAACGATAATGTTATTGCTATTTTAAACATTTTGCGATATGCCGAGTTTTGAAATAACATTGCGATTTATTACCTTTTTTTCAACTGCAAATGTCCTCAAAGGAAAACTTTGTCAACATATTTTTTTTTAACATGCTAATCCATGCTAGGAACATGCGAATTAATGCTAGCAACAAGTTATAGAATGGTAGCAACATATTAATTCATGCTAACGATGTGTTAAAACAAGCTCGGAACATGCTAATTCATGTTAGCAGTGTGTTAAAAAATGCTAATTCATGTCAACAACATGCTAATTCTTGCAAGCAATGTGCTGAAACATGCTAGCAACATGCTAATTCATGTTAGCAATGTTTTGAATTAGAACATGTTAGCAACATGCTAACACATTGCTAACATTAATTAGCATGTTGCTAGCAAGAATTAGCATGTTGTTGACATGAATTAGCTAGCATGAATTAGCTTGTTGCTAACATGTTCTGTGTTAACAAGCCTGCTAGCAATGTCTTTCTCTTTCCACTTCACTAAATTTAAAGCTTATAAATCTTTCAAACTTTCATACGGCTTTGTCGAGCCAACATCAAAGTTTGTCCCAACTAACTTTACTCATCTAGTTTTACATTTTTGCTTCAGCTTAAACAATTCAGTTCATTGCAGATGCAACATTTCTCATTTTCGTTTAGATTTGCTTAACTAATATTTATATTTGGTTGCTTATTTTTGTTTCTTATATTTTGTACTTTATTTAAGTTAACAATAATGTATTTAATAGTTTTATTAAATGATAATAACCCAGACACACAGGACATATTTACTGTAAATATTAATCCAAACAGTTTTGGGATGTTAAGAATCAGTAAATATTGCTCAGGTATTTCAGACATTTTTTCCCCCATAACCAAAGAATGGAAAATAACTGCTGTGAGTATATCAGGGCCTTTAGGGCTCAGCAGAGCGAACAGCCTGTAAATCCCTCCAGCCGGTCCTCAGTCAGTGTGTCAGACAGCCTGTCCTCTAGCTCCTGCCGTTTTCCGTGCTTCCTCTTGCTGGCCTCTTCAACATGAGTTCCAACATGATCAAATCACTGTTTCAAAGACTGTTGTTGTGTTTCATTTCCTAGATGAAGATGGAAATTTTATGCAATGTGTGATCACAAACAATATAATGTAGTATATTTGCTAAAGATAAAGTCCTTCCAGCGGGAGTTATTCTCTATTTCAGTGTCACTGTTTCTGAACTCCCTGAAACGTTGAGTTTTCTTCCAGGAACGAACACGTCACACTATTCCTCATTTAAATAATTTGTACGCAGAATAAAGGGGCGGGGCCTGGTTGAGTTAGTAATTAGTGTGTTGAAACTGGCGGTTATGGTAAGGGGTCGGACATTTCCCAAACACGCTCGAAGCACTTGACCGATCACAACACACAGCTCCAGCCGACCAATCAGAGCACATTGTGCTTTTCAGAAGGAGGGGCTTCATAGAGACTAAAGGAACTAAACAGAGCGTTACTGACAGACTGGGAAGAGAGGAGCTGCAACAATGCAGAATATGAGGAAAATAATGAACATTCAAGCATGAAAGCATTCTAGTTGAGCCCAAAAACACGACTAAAAGAGAGCGTGTGAAGACTTCTGTTCTGAGTGCAACGACTGAGGTGGTTCGGGTCGTGCCAAATGCAAAAGTTTATAAATAATCTTATATATAAAAACACTACTTTAAAGTACACAAGGACAGTCAAAGGCTTGCAGGTTTAATCTATATATTATATTATATTATATTATATTATATTACATTATATTATGCTATGGGCTCCAACCTGAATATAAAGTGGACCAAGATTAAACTTGAATAAAAATAGAAATATTTTTGAATATATTGATTTCTCGATAATGCACATCTATAACTATGTGATTTGTCTGTTCTTCAAGTGCTTTTTTTAAAAATAAAATTAATGTATATTAATTATGGCAATGGTATGTATGTATAGTCTTTAGCATCACATCTAATCTAAATCTATAAATAGTATATTTCTTCCGACCATTTCTACAGTCCAGAATGTTGAATTCTGTTCTCTGCATTTTGTAACACACTAGAGAGTCTCTGTCTGTCAGGAGCATGTGCGTCTCACTTCCTCTGCTCTCGTTATGTGTCTCTCGCTCTCATGTTGTTCTTTCCTTTGAATTATAAAGTAATAAATGCCGTCGGAGCGAGGGCTGCCTGTTTATATGTGGTGTCTCTCACACCGGTCTGTTGCCAGGCAGAAACTATGCGGCAATCTCTTGTCATTTCCTCACTGGCGCTCATTCTGTTCTGCGCACCTTCCCTTTCCCCGATTCACTTATCAGTGAGGAAAGGTGGATGATCAAGTACACAAACGTACATATACTTGCATTATTATAACATCTTCTCATTCTCTGACTTTCACTGTAATAATCTTCTATGAGCTGCTGCCTCTCTCTCTCTCTGTTCTCAAATACAGATGTCTTCAACATCACACATTTGTTTGAAGAGTTAGCCTGTTTTGTATTTTATATTTGTTTTGTAATATTAAACAGACCTTATTACTTCCCTTTACTTTTACAATGGCACCTACACTGTAAAAAAAAAAAAAAAAAAAAAAAAAAAATATATATATATTTTTTTATTTTAAACTCTGACGTTATTTACTATGTTTATCCAATTGATCCAATGTCTTTGAATTGACAAAATAAAAAACTCAAGTAGGTAAAACTCAAAATGCAAAAAATAGACAATATGAGTTGAGATTTTCTGCTAAAATATAATCGTGACTGCAGTTCCATGCATGTTTACTACTGTAAAACCATAATCAGGACTTTCCACTAATATGGTAAATGGACTAAATGATGGTTTGTTTTCTTACAATACTTGTAACAGGGATGACTAGTTAATGCCAATGAATTCAGTCCACACTACAATTTGTGTAAAAAATTAAATAAATGGAGTGAAAGTATCATCATTTACTATAATGTGTGTATATATATATATATATATATATATATATATATATATATATAATGTTACTTTTTTGGTGACGATTTTATGAAATGTCACTTTTTTTGTAACTTTGTTTTTATTAGATTTAATTTTATTAGAAGTTAATTACAATATAAACAGTAAAAAAGGAAAAATTTATATTCATATATATATATATATATATATATATATGAGTGTGTTGATAAGTATGTATGCTATGTGTGTGTATATATATATATATATATATATATATATATGTATATGTATGTATGTATGTATGTGTATAGATAGATAGATAGATAGAGTATATATGTAAAGGAATGTCCCATTTTATATGGTTGAAGGTCGGAGTCACCAAATTTTTGGGAACTGAATATTGAATCTTAAGGTTTTATGTAATTGAAAAAAGTTATTAAATAATTTTTGGCCAATTATTTGAATAGCAGATTATCATTCAAAATATGACTAGCAATTTTAGACAAAATAGATCAGTCAGTTAAATATGAAAATGTTTTGTTAGAAATTACCATTGTAAAATTTTAGTTTTAAATCTTTAAATGAATTTAAATTATTGAAATCCATACTTTTTTTTTCTGTTTCAGTTACTACAAAATATTATATAATTATAATAAGCTGAAATGTGCTTCTATGTGAACAGTGTGCTTTCTTGTCATTGCTGGATTAGGTTTTGCCCTAATGTTGCCCTAAGAGACTTATTCTTAATTAACTTGATTAAATAAAGGTGAAAATCAACAAATGAGGTGTTCTGTATGACTGTCACGGGTGCGTGTAGTTTGAATTAAAACACAGATGCATGATGCAGAATGACCAGCTGACACAGCAAACGTTAATGACACGGAAAGTGCTTTCACACCATGTCGTAATTACCGTGATTACAAGATTTCAACTTGTAAAAAGCGTTCATGTTCTTATAGAACTAGTAATTACAACTTTTAAGCTGGGAATTTTCTGAGAACTCCTACTTGTACCACCTGATCACTGCAGATTCATTTCGGCGTTGAAAGTGTTGCAATAGAAGCGCATAATTCCCAGTCCGAGGACATGAACAGTGGCAGAACATCACATGTTGTCATCTCGAATTTACATGACACGGCGTGAACTCAGCATTAAATACACAGAGGATGGTAATCAACGAAACAGGGGACAGGTGTGTAACTAATCAGAAACGAGGGAAACAAACTATGAACTGGAGCTCAGGACAGGGAAAACCATGACAAAGAAACTGAACAGAACATGACAGTGAACTGTATGTGTGACAATGACTGGCTAACGTTGGTCAGTAAGGTTGTCAGATGACACTAATCCTGAAGCATGCGACGGGAGCGGCTCAATCATGACACAATAGAGGAAACAAGATCCTGCAGCACTTTCGCTTTGTTTCTGTGGAACAGCAGGGGAAACCCAGGAAACACTAGTGCTCGTGTATGACAACTCAGAAACTCATTACAAAACAATAAAACACAATTCAGCTGCTGGGGTGTGTTTTGGTTCTTTAGAAAGTATGATATGGGTTTTGTGTCTTTGTATGCCTGCTTTGGAATCATTTGTTCAGCATAATTGAGCATTTGTGCTTTGTTGCACATTTTTACAGTGCAAAATATTGAAGTGCAAACTGCTGATTTTATAGGGTTTGACCTTTAGAGTTTTGGTAGCCAGTGGTTTTCAGAAGAAAAGGGGAAATGGTGTGTAAAGTGATTTAAACAAAAAAGTGATTTGTCTGCATGTCATTGTGTCAGTGCTTCCACAGAAGTTTGTTTCTAAGGCCTCTAAATGATCAACATGATCAAACTTTACTGATAAACCTGTCACACACAATCTACTATATGCTGTCTGATTGATAGTTTATACTGTTTTTTAGTAAGTAAAATATAGGATATTTATATAATTAATTACAATAAATTGTGGTGTAAAAATATTGTGGTTCACATGTCTTTTTGCTGTGAAATCTTTGATTGAATGATTTTTCAAAAGTAAACGTAAGAATAGCTTTGATATTGTTAGTCATATTTCAAGATGAACACTTAATGGACCGAAGCAACTTCAGTTTACTTGATTATCCATCCAAAACCATGATTACTTTGTTTTTGTTTTTGTTTTTGTTTTGTTTGTTTTTAGAAAAAGCATGAGTATCTAATATGATCATGAGGCTTTTGAAGAAGGTTTATTTGTTTATCTCTCAATCATATTTCATTGCATTATATGTTTAAAAAAGACATATTACTGGCAGATATTGTTATTTATATAATTTTCTGTAAGTATCTGCTATACTGTTATAAAGATCTCATTGATTTACATTACAAGCATCAGAATTTCAACATTTGGCCATATAAATATCAGCATCTGCAGCGAAAGTATGCCTGTGAATAAATTTTAGGTGTTTTCCTTCTCGAGTTTGAGCTGCATATTCTCACTGTACCGTGCTATATGAGTCATAAAAGCCTGATGTATCAAATATGATACAAAACATAAAACACATAGGCAGCTTTTTTTTTACTTTATCTCTCTCTCAAAAAAAAATGTTTTTCTGACTGTGATTTCATATGTCAGACTTTATAGGGATAAAACATAGACATGAAAACAGTAATTTCATGTAAAGGTGAGAGAAAAACAACAAACAAATAAAAACAATTTACCCCTAAAAAGACTAGAGCCTGTAAACAACCACTTACAATCCTTAGGATCATGCTAGCAAATTTTGCATGGTCAAGCCTCACATATTTCTATGAAAAATATTGGTTTTACATAAGAACTACATTCCCCTGTTAGTGGCTGCTATGTTGAAATCACATGACTCACCTTATCTTGGTAACACCCCATTAGCAAATACTTCCTTTTGGGTTCATTGTGGGTGACAAATACACCTATGAATAGACTATACCACGGCATTGGGAACAAAATTCCCACTTTGTGTGATTATTATATGGAAAATCCATTCAAGAACAAAATCCCCTAAAACACTCCTAACTGATGACATTTTGATTTAGTTTGTTTTAACGTTTGTCTGAATGTGTTTTGTATAGTCTTTGTAAGTTATACCACCTTTTCTTGCTAAAAAGAAGTATTCTGATTTAGTACCAACATGTTAATTATTCATCAAAAACAAACCAACAACAATTTTGTTTAGAAAAATGAATTAGAGCCACCAAATTAATTAACAATAATGGCACATTTTAATATTTATGTGTCTACTTAATGTGACAGAAAAGGTTGAAATGTTTTGAATAATGGTTGTATCCCATCTTTCTGTCCCAACAGTGGAACCTAGTGTGTGACTCTGCCTGGATAGTTCATATTGCCAAATTCTCCCTGTTGGTGGGCTCCATCTTTGGATACTTGGTGTTGGGAGTTCTGGCAGATTGGTGAGTATGTCTAAAAATAGCTGGTGTAGTCGATAGTTACCTTGGGATGGGCATCCCGAGATAAAACAGAAAAGCAAATGGAAAATAATTAGCGTAGCTGCTGTTCATAACATTAAGCAATGATAGTCATGTGCAATTGATCTGATATAACTGGAGTAACAAGGATATGAGATGCATTATGTAAATGCTTTGCTAAAGAGATGCGTCTTTAATCTAGATTTAAACTGGGAGAGTGTGTCTGAGCCCTGAACATCATCAGGAAGGCTATTCCAGAGTTTAGGAGCCAAATGTGAAAATGCTCTCCCTCCTTTAGTGGATTTAGATATCCTAGGTACAACCAGAAGCCCAGGGTTTTGTGACCTTAAAGAGCATGAAGGATTGTAGGGCCTTATAGGTCAGTAGCAATACTTTGTAATTGATACAGCACTTAATAGGTAACCAGTGTAGAGATGATAAAATTGGTGTTACAGGATCATATTTTCTTGACCTGGTAAGAACTCTAGCAGCTGCATTTTGGATTAGTTGTAGCTTGTTTGTTGAGGATGCAGTTAGTAAACCAGTTAGTGATTCATTACTGTAATCTAGTCTAGACGTCATGAATGCATGAACTAACCTTTCTGCTTCAGAAAGAGATAACATATTCCGTATCTTAGCAATGTTTCTGAGGTGGAAGAAGGCTGTTTTTGTACAAATGAAATATGATTTTCGAAAGACAAGTTGCTGTCTAATATAACACCCAGATCTTAAACTGTAGAGGATGAAGTAACGGTACATCCTTCTAAATGCAGATTGTAGTCTAAGAGATTCTGTGTACAAGTTTTTGGTCCAATAAGTAATATCTCAGTCTTACAGAAGAAAATTACTGGTCATCTAATATTATATATCTTTAACACGCTCTGCCAACTTGGATAATTTGGAGATTTCATCTGGTCGTGATGAAATATATAACTGAGTAGCATTGACAGTGGAAACTAAATCCATATTTTCATATTTTCTTGTAATATTACCAAGTGGCAGCATATATATTGAAAATAGCAGAGGGCCTAACACAGAGCCTTGTGGCACTCCGTATTTTACTGACATTATCTTCCCATTTAAACAGACAAAATGGTAACAGTCTGATAGGTACGATCTAAACCACCTTAATGCTTGTCTCTGAATACCAGTGTAATTTTGTAGTCAATCTAAGAGTATGTCATGATCTAAAGTGTTGAACGCAGCACTGAGATCAAGTAAAACTAGTATTGAGATATGTATCCATATTAAGTCTGAATCTGGACTGATTTTTTTTTGCAGGAAGGAATGCAATTATATATCCATCTAGCAGCTTTTTGATTAAATGGTTCATTTTTTTCCTTCTTTTGCCTTTTCTAACATTCAGGTTTGGAAGGCACCCGGTCCTGATCCTGTCCGTCTTCTTCATGTTAGTCTTCGGCATGACAGTGGCCTTCTCTGTCAACGTCCCAATGTTCAGCACCCTGCGCTTCTTTGAAGGGTTTTGCTTGGCAGGAATCACACTGTCCCTCTATGCCCTGAGTGAGTACTCTGTAATTCGACACCTGAATGAAGTCATGGCGCTCTTAGATTAAACAGATTTATTAAGAGCTGTGGTCCAGAAGACAACATACCTTTACATTCTTTGAGTCATCATTCTTCATGTTTGTGTAATATTCATGTAGTAATGTTTTTCAAGGAAATACATTTAGAGGGCATTACTTACAAAATATATACACATTCACATTAAATATGCTCAATAATACACATATTGCACTGTACAAAATATGTACAAGTACATTAACAGACAGAATGATACTGAGATACAGTTCAAATCTGTAGTAATATTTAGCATTCAAACACCTGTCTTTACATATTGGCATATACAGTTCTCTGCTTGATGCAGTGTTTTTAGCTTAAGTCTGCTTCTTTATCTTTCTACTGTGGCCACAAGTGTGACAAATACCCTGAACAGTCCTCGTTATAATGTGGGTCATGTTTGGGAGCCACAGAAAAGGATCAGGGTGTTTAAGTGTACAAAACACTGGCCAAGTGGATGGAGAAAGAGGAGTGCTGTAACGCAGCATTTCATCCAAATCTTGCTTTGTGAGGGTCACATGATGCTAAACACCCTCAGGCTTGACTGACTGGATTGTGTGATTATTTTCAATCCTTCATCAGAAAATCATTGCTGCTCTAGAGGAAAGGAAAGGGATGTGGTTTGGATGTTGTTTTATTACTGGACTATGATTGATTCTGAGATTATTGAATGACAATAATGGCTTCTAAATCATCTCTCTTCGCATAAATATTTACATAAATATGCTATGTCTGCTAACAGTTTTTCAATTCAATTTGCTCTTCTTTGTTAGTATTACTTAGTACTAAGTTAGCAGTGAATTTTGAGTATGCACTGTGTTTGTTTGGCTGTTGGCCTTATAGATTTATTCATTCTACAACCTCAATTCTGGAAATGTTGGAAAGTTTTTTACATTTAAATAAAATGAAAACTAAAAGATTTTCAAATCACATGAGCCAATATTTTATTCACAGTAGAACATAGATAACATAGCAAATGTTTAAACTGAGAAATTTTACAATTTTATGCACAAAATGAAGCATATGCATATTTAGAGCATATGTTGCTCTACAACCTTTATATACCTTTCAGCATTCATAGTGCCTTCCAAAACATGCAGGCTGCCCATACCGTATGCACTTATGCACCCCCATGCCATCAGAGATGCTGGCTTTTGAACTGAACACTGATAACACGCTGGAAGGTCTCCCTCCTTTTTAGTCCGGAGGACACGGCGTCCGTGATTTCCAACAAGAATGTCAAATTTGGACTTGTCTGACAGTAGAACACTTTTCCACTTTGAAACAGTACATTTTAAATGAGCCTTGACCCACATGACACGATGGCGCTTCTGGACCATGTTCACATATGGCTTCCTTTTTGCATGATAGAGCTTTAGTTGGCATCTGCAGATGGCACGGCAGATTGTGTTTACCGACAGTGGTTTCTGGAAGTATTCCTGAGCCCATTTAGTAATGTCATTGACACAATCATGCCGATGAGTGATGCAGTGTCGTCTGAGGGCCCGAAGACCACGGGCATCCAATAAAGGTCTTCAGCCTTGTCCCTTACACACAGAGATTTCTCCAGTTCCTCTGAATCTTTTGATGATGTTATGCACTGTAGATGATGAGATTTGCTAAGCCTTTGCAATTTGACATTGAGGAACATTGTTTTTAAGGTATTCCACAATCTTTTTATGCACTCTTTATGCAGGCATCAAATGCACTCATTTAGTGGATAAAAGTGTAAAATTTCTCAGTTTAAACATTTGTTATGTTATCTATGTTCTATTGTGAATAAAATATTGGCTCATGTGATTTGAAAGTCTTTTAGTTTTCATTTTATTCAAATTTAAAAAACGTCCCAACATTTCCAGAATTCGGGTTGTAGACTGTTTTTTAGTCAACAACTAACTCAATATATATGATTTGTGGTCTTTAACTCAATATATATGATTTGTGGTCTTCCCCTTAGACACAAAGGTTTACTGGTGTCTCTCAACTCTACTGTACTGTCCTCTCAAGTTTGTTATATTGATTCAGATGGATTACCCATAGACTAAAGGTGACCTTCTACATGCTTAACAGTGAAGACATGTTCTGATGAGTGATAATCCTCTTTAGATGAACCCTGTCGTTGCAATGGTCCTTGCAGTAATAGGGTTTGCCTCCAGTGCCTCACCTGACTGTCTGATGGCCTTCTGCAAGCTTTGACTACATGTTGTAATTACCTTACAGTGGGTGCAGTGGCCTCTCAATTTACTTGTCATAGTAATTTGCTCGAGTCCATCAACCTTGAAAAGACTCCCCGGCTCTCCCAAAAATAGACGCGGCCTGGACTATCGGCGTGCATCAGACGTTTCCAAATGTTAAGGGGCTGTTTTATGATTCTGAATTGGCGCTAATGAAATTATACAATAAAAAAAGGGTGTAGAAACAATTTTTCACTGAGAAATTGCTGTTTTCCTGTTTCCCTGTTTTTCATGCTGCTTTTAAGTATCCTAAATACATTTTTAAATATCCTAGTTTTTCATTATTTACTTGCCCTTATGAAATTCAACATTCAAATGACTATTTTTTTCTGCTGTGCAACACAAAACAGAAAGTATTATATCAGCCCATATGACTTATCCCTTAAATTTGAAAAGGTCTTCTGAAGTCATATGATAGCTTAATGTTATGAGCCGACCCTAATTTGTCATTCACTGATAATCACCTTCTGGCAGCACTCATATATTATTCTTATTCAAACTTGGTGGGTGAAGGGGGAATTTCTGTTGCTATGCAAATTTCTTCCCTGACAAGCCCCACCCTTGAGCCTGATGCCAGTGGCATGAGACCAGGACAAGGTTGTATAGATACAGATGAAAAACAGTCTATTTGTAAGTTTAAAAAAAACAAAAAAAAAACTAATGTGCAGAGTCGGCTGTTGGCTATCCACTAGCATCCTCATTCATCTCAGTGACAGTATAAGAAGTGCTTGGCTTAAGGGCACTAAATTCACACGTTAAGGACATGAGTTCTAACTTGATGTACAATTTCCAATTCTCATTTTATCACGGTTCATTTGACATTGCTTCAGTTATCTGACAATATGGGGAAACCACTTTCTCTGATCTTCTGTATCCTGAAGCCCTGTTGAAGTTGCATAGGAACCTGTTGCATAGTAACCTTACGAATTGCGTAACCTGTCTGGGTAACATCCACGCAGAAGCAGCTCTCATGAAAACAGACTGGCCTCACTTATACTTGGCTAGAGTGGAAAGACAAGAGGCTTGGAATAAATGTAAAGTAAAGTATCTAACAACATTAACTTAAAGGATTAGTTCACTTTCAAATGAAAATTAGCCCAAGCTTTACTCACCCTCAAGCCGTCGGTGTATATGACTTTCTTCTTTCTGATGAAGACAATCTGAGAAATATTAATTGATGCATCCGAGCTTAAGTATTGCGAAAGTGTAAACTTATGTCACGTCAGTTACACTTTTTCTGTAAGTTGAATAGGGAAGGCGTAGGACGTAGCGTAAGCTTTTTGAACTTCAAGAGTTTTACACTTTCTTCGTAAGTTGAATACGGAAGGCAGTCTGGTGGAAGCTCGATATTTTACTTCATAACTTGTTAAATATGGATATTTTTTTTACACAAATGCATCGCTTCGCTTCAGAAGGCCTTTATTAACCCCCTGGAGCCGTGTGGAGTACGTTTATGATGGATGGATGTAGATGGAAACACTTTCTTCAGCTCATGATCCCGCTCACTGCCATTATAAAGCTCGGATGCGTCAGGATATTTATTAATATCTCTCAGATTGTGTTCATCAGAAAGAAGAAAGTCATATACACCTAGGATGGCTTGAGAGAAGTCAGAGCAGTTCAAAAGAGGAACAGAACAGAACTGAAACTAGGCAATAACTAGACTAGACAGGACTAGTCCTAGATCTACATCCGCAGAATCCAACAGGAACAATACAAGAGTAGAGCTTTAAATGTTCAACCATAGATTGAACGTACAGACAAGAATTCTAACAGACTGACTGAAACAAGACCAGGCTAGACTGACTGGAACTGGTTGGAGACGGACCAACTTAGGGAATGATTCCCCAAATAACTGAGAACGAGATGAGAATATAAAGGAGAGAGAACAAGGACAGGTGGAAATAATTAAGGTCAGTGTGGCCATGAATCAACTCAACACAGGAGACCGGGGTTCGCAACACACAGCGGGTCGATCTATCCTGGACAACAACATGTTCTGTATTTTCACCTTATAACGTTTATTAGAAGCACACTTATGGATTATAAATAAATGTACTTGCTGGCATTGCCTCAGAGGACAAAATACTTGGCACTGCCATGGATTTCAACACAAAAGATTTAGGGAAAACTGGCAGCATGTTGAGCATGTTGAAAACAGTGATACAAACAAACAAAACCTTATCATTTAATCGCTTTTGTAATTGATGGAGTCACTGCCAAGGAGGCCATCCCTGAAACCTCTGCCTGCCCGGTTATGGCTGTTTACCTGCCCTATTATGGCCAAAGACATTGTTTCTGTTTCATGATATCCCAGGATAACATTATCAGTCACAAATGTGATTATTCGGGGTGCTTCAGGTGCTAGGTTGAGACGACTACTGGCTGTATTTCACACACGCTAAAGAGATGTTAAATTTCCCTCATCCTTGGAATGCTTAGCTAATAAGTGCACTGATTCAATCATGTTGCTTTGTTTGCACATGGACAGAGACCTTTTAATGCATATGGTGTCTTAAGATAATGAGATAACAACACTACTTAGGGTCATTATGGGGTTAGATTAGCCAAGACAGATGCTCAGTGAAATAATCACCACACATCATGTTGCTTTAGTGAAATGCCTTTTAGACACAAACCTAGACTTCCAGGAAAAAATTAATAGTCCTACTTGGAAATTAATAGGCCACTCTTGGAAAAATACTATGGAAGTCAATTGGGACCAGAAACTGTTTGGTTAACCTCATTCTTCAAAATATCTTCTTTTGTGTTCAACAGAAGAAAGAAACTCATTCAGGTTTAGAACAAGTTAAGGGTGAGTAAATGATGACAGACGTTTTCATTTTTGGGTGAACTGTCGCTTCAAACCTGTTTTTTGAGTCATGAAAACAAACTTATAAATGGTCAAATCGGCAAATAAAACATTGCAGTCACTTTGCATTGTGTTTAATTTATTTTCTTGTTAATAAATGTATTTTATTCCTTCTTGTTTTCTTGCTATCAAATCTTTAGCTCTTTTGTAATCTTAGAGAAGATGTGCAGTCAGTGTTTTGTATGCTGACTGGAGTAAAGTTCAGTTGTTGTGCTGAGATTGTGTTCTTCAGAGCTACATCAACAGCTGTTTATCTGTGACCTTTGACCCAGCCCACCAAATCTAACACCACCAGCACTTGACGAACAGGTGTAACACTGTGTTTTTTTCTCCTGTTACTCTCTCCCTTTTCTCTCTGTTCTCTCGTTATGTATGCTAGAAACACTTTTAAACTGTTATAAATCTACTTACAGATGCCACCAGCTTCACATTAACATTTCATTCCATTCAAGGTATACATTTTATCACTCAAATGCATTACTAGCCCCATTATCTACCTGTTTGAGCTACAGGAACACTGATGAAAAACAAATTCTGTTATCTTTTACTCGCCCTCATGTCTTTCCCTGACACAGAAAGCCGGCAGTCCTGGCATGATGGAATGTATTTGAATATGTGACATAATGGCATGAAGCCATGAGTGACTCATGTGACAGGGGAAGGTCATAATGTCAGCCTCAGGCCAGACAAACAACCCAGATCCCTCACGGCGCCCTCTTCTGGTGCACAGAAAACCAGTCGTTCTGACCGGCAGCCACAGATTTAGAGTTATTATTAATCATTGTAATCAAGGCCATTACCATGTCTTGAACATTGGTGGGGAGCAAAGTTGTTTACTCTTATTTTTATTTTTTACTTAAAGGAATTAAAGGGAATAAAGAGAGTGTTAAAAGAACTTCTAGGTCTGATTGTAGTTATGAAGTAATCAATTTAAACTATTTGCAATTATGTCTAGTATATGGAAAATGCAAAACGTTTCTTGTCTTGTCACATTCAGTTATGAATTACTTGAATAATGTAAATCAGGGGTGTCCAATCCTGATCCTGGAGGGCCACTGTCCTGCAGAGTTCAGCTCCAACCCCAATTAAAGGGGACCTATTATGCCCCTTTTACAAGATGTAATATAAGTGTCTGGTGTCCCCAGAATGTGTCTGTGAAGTTTCGTCTCAAAATATCCCACAGATCATTTATTATAGCTTGTCAAATTTGATAAAAATAAAACACGCCGTTTTTGTGTGTGTCCCTTTAAATGCAAATGAGCTGCTGCTCCCTGCCCCCTTTCCAGAAGAGGGTGGAGCTTTAACAGCTCGTGCTTCGGTCGCTCAACAACAACAAAGCTGGAGAATCTCACGCAGCCAAAATGAGGATTGTCAGTAACGGTGTTCAGCCTTACATTGTTCAAACCGGAGTCGACACTGATGGAGAGACTCAGGAAGAAGTTACAACTTTTAGGATGAAACTGGACGTTTCTGAATGGTTAGTGGATAAATTTATGTAGTTGCTGTGGAGTTGATTCAACTCATCCACTAGCATGTGCCGTCATGTTAATCTTTTGTGCAAATCCAGCGTTGAATTGACCCTCGTTTGTGAAGCAGTCCGGAGTAAAATGACGGCATGACAACAACACTCTACTACAACAACTCTTCCTCTTCTCTAAAGCAGCCCAACATGGCCACACCCCCTTTGTTGTGTGTTCTCGGGGGCGGGGTTTATGTAAATTTTGAGGTTAGTGATGTCAGGGTTGTTGTAGTCCTTAAACAGAGATTTCTGTAAAAGAAAAGAGCTCCCTTTGCATTGAACTTTGAACGTTGTATCTTTGCAGATGTTGTTTATGCTCAAACAGCAACATTACACACTAACTAAAGTTAAAAAAGTGAAACCATAATCAAGTCCCCCATTAAACACAAGGTCTCACTATGCATACTAGAAACTGCAGACAGGTGTGTTGAGACAAGTTGGAGCTAAACTCTGCAGGACAGCAGCCCTCCAGGACAGAGTTTGGACACTCCTGATATAAATGATGGCATATCATTTCATAAAGCCCCGCCTTCTTAGATTTAATTGACCATCTCAGTGATTTTGACATTGACAAGCGCTGTTAGACCGCTGAGGCAGAACAGCCTAAAAATGTAAGTTTTAAAACGTTTTGTCATCCTAACAACAAGCAGAGCGGTGTGTAATGGAGTGCAGCATCAAAATTATCAAATATTGGGGGACAATTTGGACAACTTGTCTCCCTCAATGTCAATGGTGGTTATGGCCCCTAACTATAAGTAGAAAACAGTAAAAATTGTAGGTTTAGGGTTAGGGGATAGAATATACAGTTTATACAGAATAAAAATCATGTCTATGGAAAGCCCCCATGAAACACCAAAACAAAACTGTGTCTGTAGTGATTTTTCAGGAGCGGCTGAGCTGGGGGGACGTTGGAGATTTGTATCAGATGGTTTAAGAAGCTCAAGGTTCTCTCTTCTGGCTTTGTCCAAAACCTAGTAAGCTGCCTTCATAGGCAGCTTTTTTGAAAAATCATAGGCGTGATGGTTGTTCCAAAAGCAAGAGACATGAGGTTCATTTATGAGGTTCAGTTCCAGTTGAGATGCTGACTTAGAAGTCAGCTGTCTACAGTCTGTAGGCCATAGACAACAAAGCAAATGACTGCAGTTTTGAACAGAAGGGCTTTTCTCACTGCTCTTAACCTGGGTTATCATCGTTCTAAACCTTGATTTTAACCCCAGGTAAAGGAACGTTTCACACTTGTGATTTAGAAGTGGGTATAATACTGCTATAAATCCCTGCTTTTGCACTGTTAACCCTGCATTGCGGTGCCAAACGAACTTACCTTACATTTTTATAGTAATAGTCTTTTAGTCTATTAAAATTACACTCATTTTTTACAGTGCAATGCATGATTTAGTATTCTGTACTGTCAGTTCATAAACCACACTCACAAATTTATAAACTGTTTCTATTTTATCAACTGTTTTATAAACTGTACCCTTAATTTCGCAATCTGTACTTACAGATTCATAAAACCATACTTGCTTTTTTTTTCTCAATTTGTAGCAAATTTGTATATCTATAAATGTCTGTCCACTGATTCACTGATAACTGATATGATTACAGTGAGTGCATTGGTTACTGATTATTATTTCTGATCTTTTATGTACCGTTATTGGTTATGCTTTCATTTATTTAGCATACACTTTTTATCCAAAGCGACATGCAAGTAAGAAATACAAAAGCACACATGGCATATTCACCTTTGCCCACTGGCATTTACACATTTCAAAGAGTGATGTTTCATCAGAAAGCTCCCTTCACTCTCAATAAAACTCAGCGAAAGCATTCACTCGTGCACGTAATCTTCTTAACAGATCTCCAAAACTGCAAGCACATTATCTGCTTTACACTCGGTTTGAAACAGCAAAACAAACTGTTTGCAAAACACTAATCACACTTCTGTACATTAGACACATTATTCAAAAATAACAGCTCTAGTGTTTCGCTTGAAAGCACGATCTGTTGACGTAGAGCTTGAGCACTATATATACTTCAGGATGATCCCTAATTTGAAAAATTGTTTACTGTATCTTTATCAAGCATTCAGCAGCCCCATAGTATAATTCTCATTGTGTTTATAATGTATATCCTCTTGTATATATCATATAACATCTTTTGTTAAAGGTTTTTTTTTTTTTGTGACAATAAAAAGTGCTTATGTTCACTTTTGTTAAAGGGTCAATGATGTGACGGGTCATTTTTTTGTTCAAAGGCCTTAATAAAAACAAAGATATGACATCCAAAGTATGTAA
Source organism: Ctenopharyngodon idella (assembly GCF_019924925.1). Lineage (NCBI taxonomy): Eukaryota > Metazoa > Chordata > Actinopteri > Cypriniformes > Xenocyprididae > Ctenopharyngodon > Ctenopharyngodon idella. The sequence continues at coordinate 4,073,805 of NC_067221.1, read as the reverse complement.
GGTAGTACAGCTAGATCTCTTTTATTGAATCCAAAAGGTTTTAATTATATTTTTCTGCATATAAAGGTATTTTAAAGATTTTGAAGTGTCAAAAGGTCATTCGGTTTAACCGTCCAAAGGCCAATACAGCCATTTCATTTGTGATTAAAATATCTTAAAATGTAATAAATGTATATATATTTTTATTCTGGCATGATTTTATAACATCATATATCAACATAGTGCAAAATGGTATTAAAATTATGTGTAGAAGTCGTTGCTTTGTTATGAGAAAGAATGAATTTCATTGATGTCATTCGGAGTAACCAATATAAAGGGACCATTTTGGATCAAGTCATGCGGTCAATATCATGTGACAGGATGTGACATCATTCAGACACCTGCAAAGAACCACATGGTCGTAAAGCAAAGTAACTAACTCTATTTTAACTATTTGAAAAATTCATGTTTTCTCTTGCTCATACGCATGTCCTGAAACATCAGGTCATTCTGGTGCAACCGCTATAAAACATGGAAAATGTTGTAATATTTTAAAAACTTGTACTAAATATAAAATGTTTGATTGTCCTTTTATTAGCTAGATATCAGCCTGTTAGCATTGTTTGAAAATATCGTCATTCAGTATAACCAAAAGCGTCATTCGGTAAAACCAAAATTTTGGTTAAACCGAATGACTTTTTTGGTGACAAATTTTGTCCATCTTGTAAAAAATGACAAAAGCAGTGTTCATTTATTATAAAAAACACATAATCTCATTGTTAACACTTAATAAAACTTCAAAATTATGTTTTCCATTATGTTTTTTTACACTTTTAAAAACCTTATTCTTCAATGACCCTAAAATACATGTTGATATTTTGTGTCTAATGCAACGACAGTCAGACATTTTTAAGTGTGACTGAAGTGTTTATGGATCGTTGTCCTGAGTCCTACTGGGGTTTTATTACCAAATGTGTCTTAATTGTTGACTTCAGATTTGAAGTGAAATTACAATGGTTATTAAACAGGTTGGATAGGAGTTAGGATGTTGTAGTAATACAGGCCCTGCTGTTCATCAACTACAGTTTATCTGAGAAATAGCGCAGTTTTCCTGTCAACTTCGTGCCTGAGCTCTTTTGAGCACAGAGAATCATTGGTTTTCCTGCTCCTCATTGAAATTCTAGGCTTTTCTGAGGGATTGTGCAGTCTCTGTGTTGCAGTCAGAGTATTTTCTTGAAAAGCTCTGTCCCAAGCTGTTGGCTCATGTCAGCGACTGCTGTATGTTCTGTGAGTTTGCCATCATTTGATATTGGTCTGTCATTGAAGACCAGCCCTGCTGTCGGCCATGTGCTTCTGCATGATGAATACTAATGAGCGTTTGAGTTCATTGTAGACAGATGACAGGACAGAAGCCTTTGAATTAGGCTCTTTGCATGTCTTTTTAAAGTCTCATAACCATTTGAAACAGTGTCTTTGGGTCTTTCACAGAAAAAGATTGCAAGTCAGTATGGCTTAAATGTTCTTTTATAAAGTCCTGTTATGTTGAAATGGTGTTTGCAATGTGCTTTAAGTCATTTTGACATGGTTTTAGTTATAATGATGACCCTGATCGGATGTGTTTTTGGTCCTCAGGGATCGAGCTGTGTCTGCCGGGATGGCGTTTCTCCATGACCATGGTGGCAAACTTCATGATGTTGGCCGGGCAGCTGCTCATGCCAGGACTGGCGGCCCTCTGTCGGGACTGGCAGATTCTGCAAGCCGTCATAATCTGCCCCCTCATACTCATGCTGTCCTACATCTGGTGAGTACCACTGTCATGGCTGTTCGGCCATTCTTACAGTCATCATTTTGAATTGTGTTCAACTTTTTTGAGTTTACAATGAAAGCTTACAGCAAAAATTGTAAGTGCGCTCAATACTGCAGCGACTGAAACAAGAGCAGCAAACACACGAGTGCACTGCTGTTTCCACACTTCATTAAGCAGCATAATCATTATCATCTGTGCAAGTAATAAGAAAAGTTTCTTAAGAACCTAGAAGGATTAGCGCATTAGAAGGATTATATAACACAATGTTTCTTTAGTAGTGTGGAGGAATGACTGCTGAAAACTGGGCTTTGCATCACAGTTAAAAATCTAAAAAAATTTTCTTCTGACCATACGTGACACAAAATCTCATCTCAGCACTTTTGATGAACGGCTACACTAGTTTGTCATTCCATCTGAATATCAACATTTGTCAGATTTAGTCAGCCGAAACAGTTTTGAGGTTAATTGATCTAATTTTGTGTCTAAAATAGTGATCTATGACAAGTTTTTTGTGTTTATTTGTTAATGAGGGATTTGTGGACACATTCATGTTTTTTAGATTTGTGGAGTAAAAGTTATAGTTTTTATTTTGAAATAAAAAAAGATAAAAGCAGACCCTTGGGGTAAGATGAGCCACCAGAATTGGCACAGAAGATGCCAAGTGGCATGTTGTTACTAGTGTTATTATTTTTAAATTTGGTAACACTTTATTTTACAGTGTCATTATATGTTACTATAGTAATAACTATAAATTACCAGTAAGTACATGTAGTTAGTTACTTAATTACTCCGTATTACTTAGTACTTAAATGTATATTTACAGTGTAACAGAGACACCTTAAAATAAAGTGTAACCATGAATTTAATAACTGTTGTAATTAACAGGGTTATTATTCAGTATTTTCATGAATTAGATGTACATTTCAGACACTATTAACTACAACTTTTCCCTCAATAATCTCCTAATTTTCTGCTTATTAATAGTTAGTAAGGTAGTTGTTAAGTTTAGGTATTGGGTAGGATTATGAATGTAGAATAAAGTCATGCAGAATAAGGCATTAATATGTGCTTAATAAGTACTAATAAACAGCTAATATTCTAGTAATATGCATGCTAATATGCAACTAGTTAAAAGACCTTAAAATAAAGTGTTACCATTCAAACCTATAGATTAGTTGAGTGAAATCATTAAATTTGCATTCATAGTGTTGCTATTATGACATATCTTCAATTTAAATATGGGCAATTAAATATGTAAATGTTCATATGCCTATAAATAAGTCACAGAATAATTTTACCTTTCAAATCTATCTCTTTTACTGGTGTTCTGCTTTGTCTGTCATCAGATATTCAATTATTATCAATTAAATTGTCAAATTAAAATTTTAAATAGAATAGTTTACATTAATGACACTTTAAAAGATATATAAATATGAATAAGAATTATGCCCATGCTAAACTTCATATCTAAATATGTTACAGTTTAAAAGTAAATCCACATTGTTGTTAAGGGGGGCATCTTCCCTCTTGTCCCCCTTGTTATTTCAAACAATAACAATATATATAGTTTTCAGGTGCCGATGCCATTGTATAAATGCACTATTTACCATCAACCATGATTAATGTAAGGGCAAACAGTCCAATAACAGGGGAGTTACCAGAAGAAATCTAACTGGTTATTAGATATACAAAAAATAAATAGTTCATGTTAGTTAATGCATTAACTAATGTTAACCAATGAGACCTTATTGTAAAGTGTAAAGTGTTATCATCACGAGAGTGTAGAAATCATCACATGATTTCTACACAGCTAACGCATTGTAGAAATTATTATTTTTAACCATTTCATTATTTACTTTGTTTATAAATTTTGTAACTTAGTTGCTTTGTTTGAATGTTTTAGTCATTTATTTAGCAACTAGCATTCAGTGATGATGTGTTTAGTCCAGATTAGATTAGGTTAGTGCCTGTAGTTTAATACGATGTGATCATAATGTAGTAAAATATATCCTTCCTGCTTCAGGATTTTTCCAGAATCTCTGCGCTGGCTGCTTGCAACTCAGCAGTACAGTCGCTCCAAATGGATCATGGATCGCGTCGCCAAGAAGAACGGCATCAATCTAGAGGAGGATGCTGAGGAACTCATGGCAGGTATACAGTCAAAGACAAGACAGATGCTGGGCTGTGTTCATAATGTGCAAAATATGATCGATAACCAGTGAAGCTAACTGTTGCAGCTATAATATAATAACTCGCTGTTAGCATGGAAACAATAAGTGAGATTCCAGTCTGAAAGGAGCGAGCGTGTTCAGTTCGAAGGGCACTGCCAAAGGCATTGATTATATTTATTAGATACATAATGTGTGTTTTGTGTACAAAATTTAAATCAGAAAGTAAAAGTGTAGGGACTTGTGTAGGGTTCTCATTTTTGATAATGCACTGCAAAATAGTTTTTGAAATTGCAAACCATTAACCGCTTCACTTTTTTTTTTTTTTAAATATTTTACTCTGTTCAAAGGAAGATTTGTTTTTTATGCAACAGTTTTGTCAAATTTGCCAAAGGTGTGGAAGCTCGTGTGAAGTGTGATGACTCTTTGAAGTGTGATGACTTTTTGCACTATTTTTTATTCACTCTAATGTTCAAAACCAGTATGACTTTTTTTCTGTGAAACACAAAACCGGTTTTGCTAACCGGAATAATATCCGTTTCCATATTCTACAAGACCTCAGTCGCCATCAGACAAAGGCGTCACCACAGGTGAATGTTGCTTGTTCAATCTAAAGTCAACATTGTAGGTTGCGGTTGTGCTATGGATGGATGGCTTCTGACAATGTAAACACTCGAGGAGTGTGACTGTGACTACCAGTAGGAACAAAAGTCAGCATTACATCACAATATATCCTATTTATTTTCTTAATGCATGTTCATGGACATATTTGTGAACGAAGAAACAATCAAGCAGTTTAGATTTGATATACAGTCAAACGTTTTTGACATTTTTGATATATTTTACTAGCGGGTACAGGACACTATAGTTCATTTATGTAAGTGAGGATAGCAAAATAAAGTAAACTGTGACATATCATATCCAAAAATTCTTCATACAGTGGACTACCAGTAAAATTGATAAAAATTTGGGACCAAAAATTATTCAGACACTTTGACCTGCCCATGTTTTGCTTAAGTGTTATCTGACATAATTAAGATTAATGTTTTTCTGACACAGTTTAACTCTGAGATCTTGTCATATTTTGATTACCAACTATAGTGACTAAACTGTATTAATGAATGAAATGTTCAAGGTGTCTGAATACATTTTTGGTTTGGCTGTATAGTATATATATATCGTTCTACATAAGAATACCGGTAACACTTTAGTATAGGGAACACATATAAACTATTAACTACAACTTTTCCCTCAATAAACTCCTAATTTACTGTTTATTAATAGTTAGTAAGGTAGTTGTTAAGTTTAGGTATTGGGTAAAATTAAGGATGTAGAATAAGGTCATGCAGAATAAGGCATTAATATGTGCTTAATAAGTACTAATAAACAGCCAATATTCTAGTAATATGCTGCTAATAAGCAACTAGTTAAAAGACCCTAAAATAAAGTGTTGCCAGAATACCAAATATAGGCAGATAATATTGTACATACTTATATATCCAACTTTATATAAAGAGCTGGGCGATAATATAGTTTGATTTTGCAATGAAATAAAAAATCGGGAAGTTGAGATTTGCTGTATAGTATATATTGCTGTACATGAGTGTACTGTGATTATGTGGATAAAGTTTGATATACTGTATATATAACTTTATATATAGAGCTGTGCAATAAGACATGAGGTCTTTACACACATACAATGATTTAATACAAAATAATGCCTGTAAAGTGTGATGATATGATGTATTATACACTGCTGCAATTTATATATAAACTCTTTCTCCTGCAGAATGTGAAATTTCAGGGTGATAAAATATCATTTTTATTTGTTAAGACAGGAATATCTTGTAGCGACCAACAGTATAGTGAACTGGTGACCTCCACCTTTAAAATGTATATGTGTTTGGAGCATTAGAAGGCAGACAGCAGGCAGTGAGGCCCATTACTAGGATTTTGAACAAACCTCATGGTTTTCTTTCTTTTCTACATTGATTTCAGAAATGAACAGAGCCCTGCCAAAACCATCCAAGAAGACGTGCATTGTGAAAATGGTTGGCACAAGGAACCTGTGGAAGAATATAGTCGTGCTCTGCGTCAACTCGTAAATTTCTTTTTATTATGCACCAATCCTTTTGCACTTGTAGTCTAGTGTGAAATAGGATGATTATTTATTAAAAACATTCTGCTGCTTTTAAAGGGTTAGTTCACCTAAAAAATGAAGTTTCTGTCATTTATTACTCACCCTCATGCTGTTCCAAACCTTCATTCGTTCATCTTCAGAACACAAATTAAGAGATTTTTAATGACACCTGAGAGATATCCGTCCCTTCATTGACAGTCCAGGTAACCAAAACTTAGGCCATAAAGCTGCTGTATAATGAATTGAGTGGTTTAATCCAAGTCTTGTGAAGATATATGATCACTTTATATAATGAAGATTTAATTTAGGATTTTATTCACATATAAACAAACATATGTGCATCACATACATTTCAGCTTCCATGTTTACTATATGTGACATGCACTATGTATGTGTGTCGATCATTGTTGATATGTAAATAAAGCCTAAATTAAATCTGTTCATCATGTATGTTCTTCACAAGACTTGGATTAAACAGCTTGATTCATCTGGATTCGCCTTTTTGGATCTTTAAAGTTATCTGGAAGGGACAGAAACCTCTCAGACTTCATTAAAAATATATTAATTTGCATTTCGAAGATGAACGAAAGTCTTATGGGTTTGTGAGTAATTGATGACAGAATTTTCATTTTTGGGTGAACTAACCCTTTAAATCTGGCATCCAAAAAACCTCTGTGTCTCTTCATCTCTCAGACTGACAGGTTATGGCATACACCACTGCTTTGCGCGCAGCATGATGGACCAGGATGTGGAGATGACCACCATGTTCCATAACTTCTATGCCGACTACTACACCATGGCGGGCATCGCCGTGGCTTCATGCGTGGCACTTTGCCCTGCGGTGGGCGTGATGGGCCGGCGTGGAGGACTCCTCATGTTCATGATCATTACAGCCCTGGCGTCTCTCCTTCAGCTGGGCCTGCTAAACTGTAAGAGAACACACAAATAACAATCACTGCCTGAATCGAATTATACACAATCACCGTCATGGGAAACAATGACTACATTTACATGAACATGCAGAAAGCAACGTTCTGAACCTTCATGTAAACACAAACGCCATTTTCCATATACCATTAAAGGCCCTGGTATTAAGATGCGTTTTGGTTGATTGGATCATGAGTGGGTGAAGCTAAATACAGGTGTAAATGGGGCGTAAAACGTTTTGAGTTTGTTCACTTTCAACCACTTCCAGAGGTGTTCAAACAGCCACAAAAGACCATCTACTCTCCGTCTACTGACCTAATGTGTAAACATTATGGGAAACACTCTAGCCAGACGGGATTTAAACTTTGAAGACCCAAGTTTGGTTTGAAGATGAAAAATGTACCATGTTCTCTCACCATTCCTGATTTCTGACACACGCTCACAGCGTTCGAAATGAAAGCTAATGCTCTCCGTATGTTTCCTGTCATCTCCGGGAGCATTCATATGAGCTTATTTTGTCTGAAAAAACCCATACATTTACCCTCCCCTTAAAGAAATCAGGACAGAAGTGGTTGAAAGTGGACAAAAGAGACGTATTAAGACAGGAATGTGTCTCCCTCGTCTACTTGTGATCCGATCGACCAAAACGCATCTTAATACCAGGTGTAAACAGGGCCTAAGAGATTAAGAGAGTTTCTGGCGGCCTTGGCCTTCTATAAGCTCAATTCTTACAGGATCAACAACTAAACTAACAGAGCTTTAGCCGTTTTCTGGTGGAAGCCGCATGTACAGGATAAGCAGGTTAAGAGTACATCATTAACACACGCATCTTAAGCAGTTTTCTCGCTATTTCTGGCTTTCTGCTGTGCATGTAAATATTGTGAACGTATCACAAGCTAAAAATGTTTGCAAGCTTTTACGACAGCTAAGATCACATTTTTAACACTTACCTTTGGCAAACACTACAAATTATTTTGGGGGGAATTTGAAGCACACTGCTTTGTACACTAGCCGTGAGCTGCAAACCACCTAGTTTCACATTTGTTGTTTTGTTTTTTTATCCCCTGCATGTGCTCCGTCCCTGATGAATGAAGTGTTGGGGAAGTACAGTGTTCAGCTCAATATTGGTAAAGTACAATGCTATTTATGCAATTTTCTCTTTATTTTTTCTCATTCTTCCAATGTTAAAATATCACCTATGCCAGTTTAATATGCAGAGCAAGACATTCATAGGTTTATTTCACTAAAAGAAGTGTAAACATTAGGGATGTGCAGCAGAGACTGTATCTGTTTTCGGATAAAACGCCAAATTACATGAGAAGCTCATTTTAAGTCTGATCCCTTCAGTTTTCATTTAACAAATATGCCTTGTATAACTAGTAAAATAACAATTTTTTACTATTATAATTATAAAATTTCTTTAAATCTTCTAATTAAGACAATAATGTTAAATGTTGAATAACAGGAAACTGCTATTACTGCTCTTTTTTATTTCTTTATTATTTTCCAGAGGTACTTTGTGTCAGGACAATCATCCACAACCTCAAAAATCCTACACACTTCACCTTTAAACATCTTTCTCGAGAAAAGAAAAACAAAACAAAACAAGTTATTTTGATGTGTACATAGTCCACATACCACAGTATGAAAAATATTTTCAAGTATGTTTTGTCTAAGCCACTGTCAAATGGCGAAGTAGATGCATGATTCAAGTTCTCCAGAAAACACCTTTTGTCAAAAAATGCCAGAAAATGTTGTCTAAAGTCTCAAGTGTCCTTGAGAGTACTTGAGGAGAATGTGAGGCTAAGAAAGAACCAAAGTTGAACATTAATTTGACTTTGCAACAAGATATTTACACGATACAAAACAGAGAATATGCAAGTTTAAACTTGAAAGTATTTGCAAGAAAGCCTTCAAACATCAAAACAAATGTTGGTGCTCTATGCTTAGAAGTGGGCAAAAGATTATCCAGGTATCATAGATATCCTCAAATGCATATTTGTTGAAAACACACTTTTCCCATGAGATGTATATCACTTTTATATTGAGTTGCATACGTGATGTTTCTTTTTGAGGAAAAAAATAATGAATGACTCATCATCGTGTCTTTCTCTCTCGCTCCCCACAGAACGCTCAGATACGCTGAAGTACAACTTTTCTGTGGCTTTCTCCATCATTGGCATGTTCTCCTCCCACGCTGTCAGCAACCTAAGCATCTTTTTTTGTGCTGAAATCACCCCTACTGTGATTAGGTGAGCCATGCCACATGGGAGACTTTAAAGATTATAATTTTATAAAGGAAAAGAATCAAAAAGGCTAGAGGTCTTTCTTGTTTAAACCTCCTTGGTTATTAATAATCTATATTTCCAACATTGATTTTTATGGATATTTTATTCCAGTTATGTTAGATGACGCTTTGGTGGTAAAATGTGATATTGCATAAAAAACCCTTTGATGTTTGATTTCAATGGGCCATTTATCAATATTAGTTATTGTGATTATAGTATGCAGTGATACTGCATTTTACACTTGGCTGCTTTATCCACCTTATTTTTCCATAATTTATAACACAACACTTAATGTAATTCACTTGATATAAATTTGCGGCAATCCACGTTTCCACTGTTATAAAAGAGTACAGAATCTCCACGCTCAAAACACAGTCAAAGAAGAAACAAAAAACAAGCGATAGAAGCAATAATTACACACCTGTAAAATAATGTTAAATAATCACCAAACATTGATTTATGTTTTGAGCACATAAATCACAACGTTACCTGATGCAACGTCGAACCCATGAAGAGAAAACGACTGTGAAGCTGTGGGGGTGTTGATGGACTTGATCTGTTTTGATCATCATTCTGAATCTGATGCAGACTTGGTCTTTGCCAAAAACACGATTTTCTCAGCAATTTTGCTTTTTTTGAAACGTAGCCATATTCAAGTGCTGATAAAAAAAGAATATTTGAAGACGCACCGCAATCACTAGAATATTCTTTCTTTAGATATATTGCATGTTTAGTTTTTCATACAACAAAATATTCTGGGGGCCATGAAAGTTTTGTGAAAATTATCAGAAATGCTGGCAACTTGTTTAAAAACGCTGGCGGGGAAAGAGTTAAAGGGTTAGTTCACCCAAAAATGAAATTTCTGTCATTAATTACTCACCCTCATGCCGTTCCACACCTGTAAGACCTTCGTTCATCTTCAGAACACAAATTAAGATATTTTTGATGAAATCCGAGAGGTCTCTGATTCCTTCATAGACAGCATTTTAACCACCACTTTCAAGGTCCAGAAAGGTACTAAAGACATGTTAAAACAGTCGACGTGACTGCAGTGGATCAACCTTAATGTAATGAAGCGACAAGAATACTTTTTCATCGGGCCAAAACTGAGCTGGCATTCTGACGTAGAAGATATTGTTGAATAAAGTTGTAATTTTTGCACACTCTTCTCTTCACGTCATAACATTAAGGTTGATCCACTGCAGTCACGTCGACTGTTTTAACATGTCTTTAGTACCTTTCTGGACCTCAAAAGGTGCAATGATGTTGCAGCCTATGTGTGCTTCAGAAACCCTCGGATTTCATCAAAAATATCTTAATTTGTGTTCCGAAGATGAACGAAAGTCTTACAGGTTTGGAACGACATGAGGGTGAGTAATTAATGACAGAAATTTCATTTTTGGGTGAGCCAACCCTTTAAAATAATATGGTAAAAAATACCAGTTTGCAATATCAAGCAGCATGACAAGCTGTTACGAGATGACCCCCGATCTTACATGAAAAAATAAGGTGGATATACCCCTAACCCTGTTCTTTTGTGTGCTGTATAGGGGTGGTGGGCTAGGCCTCGTACTAGCCAGTGCTGGTTTTGGCATGCTGACAGCACCCATCATGGAGCTGCATAACCAGAAAGGCTATTTTCTGCATCATATCATCTTCGCCTGCTGTACTCTTATCTGCATCATTTGCATCCTGCTGCTGCCAGAGACTCGCGATCAACCACTATCAGAAACATTAGCAGATGCAGAAAATTACACTCGCCAACCATTGCTGCCACCTCGCAAGCCAGGTGAGCAACGCCTTCTGCTGACCAAATCTGACAGCCGTGAGTACGCACGAGTAGGCGACACGCCCCTCCACGAAGCAGCCGCCACCGCTATTTCCACTATGGACTCTACTGCCTCATCCGCCATTGATCTTCAAATGCTCATTGACCAGCAAGCAACAGGTCAGGTAGAGCTATTCCATATGAAGACCTTGACTTCTTCCCAAGATCAAGATGAACTCAAGCAAACCATTGAGGAGTATCCCAAAGCTGCAACCACTCCGGTGTCCTCTGCCGAGGATCCTCTCCTCGCCTCTATCCCAAAAACCTCTACACCAATCGCTATTAGTTCTATTCAGACATCTAAAACAGAATCTCCTCCTGATGTTGTCCTAACTTTTCTGTCTTCTTCCTCCGCGGACACTCCTTTGTCCAGCAATCATGTCTTGGATTCCTCTACTTCTCCTTTATCGACAAAGATCCAAACTCCTTTGGAGTCTCCCATACCAGGTGCTGATGATTGCAACATCCAAGTTGAAGTGGGCTCTGCTTTTGCGTCTTCTTCGCCACCACTTGTCAGTGACTCTAGCGTCCACCCGACAGTGTCCCCCGTAGACGGCGCCATTCCTCTCTGCACAGTAAACCTGTCCGATCTACCACCTACATCCACTGGACAATCACCCAATCAGTCTTTAAATGACATTCCTCCCTCTTCCTCAATAGACTCTCCCGTTAATCTAGTCACTGATATTCTAGCCCCTCTCCCAACACAGTTGTCATTACCACCAATACTAGACCCAAATGGTCAAGGTAATGGCATCCCAGCCCAATCCTTCTCTTCACCCATAGATTCCGGCACTCCATTGTTACACTTAGTTGCTTCACCTATGATGAACTCCATAGAATCTGGCCCATCTTCACCAGCTCTACTGGAGTCTTTAGGTAATGGTACTACTCTTCATGCCGCTGTAGGTTCAACCGCACCTCATGCCACAAGCACTGACTCTGTTACAGAATCTGGCCACCCCCTCATGGCGGACTTGACCGTTTCCTCGCCTATTGACTCAGGTGTACCTAGAGACGCTGACTTGCACATCACGGAAACCAACACTGCCAGTGGGGAGACGTCTTCATGACGGACACATTCGCTCCACATGACTTGATGGGCAGCCTTATTATTCTTACTGCTTGTTATCAAGAAGCAGTTCTTGCCGTGAGAGGGGCTCGTTTCAGTCATTGTTAGAAGTATTGTTATTTTCCAGCAGCCATGACTCGAGAATGGCAAAGCAAGGAGAAGGTATAAAAGGATTTGACTGAAAGGGAACGACCAACAGTCAAAGCTCAAAGGGTTTTTACTCTCCCTTGGTTTCCAAGCCTTCTTACTGTGGTGCCAGTATCTGCTTTTTGGGCAGCTAGATCCAAAATTCCATGCGTTATCATTGAGCTTCTATTATTAAAACACTAAGACCAATAGTGACAAGTTCTTACTTGAGTTACTCTGGAATTCAATGTAGTCTAGTGGTTAGGCTTACTCATATCTGCTTGTTTGATCGTGATTAACATTTAGGATCAAATGTGATTAGTAATTTTCTGTAATTAATTGACTGGAATTAAGTTGCTATATTCAAGTGGGAATATAGCATCGGTGAGGTCCAGTATCAAAGGGAATTTCTCGAAAACCCAACAGTGTACATTTAATGCTGGGAATGTTTGCCGATGTGTCCTCAAGTGAAAGGCAAATACCTCTATGAATTAGGTGTCAAATAAGCAATGTTCGGAAGTATATGTTCAAACCTGTTGTAAAATAGATACTACACAGAGACTGCTCAATGGTATGATTTATTGAGCTAATGTTTTGGTTAAGCTAATCACTGATTCTGGTGGGGAAAAAAAATAATTTTGAGGAATACAGATGATATTTCATGGCTGTGTAACAGTGTCTAAGCGACCTACAATACACAAAATCAAGTGTATGCAACAGACTTATTGTGAATGTGAACAATTTTGTAATTTATGCTATTGTGGTACTGATGTACAGTGGTACTGACTGCTTTACTAAAAAAAAAAAAAAAAAAAAAGATTTTAGATTATGTTGTCTGTATCAATGAGTGTACGCCCATTGGTATTTTGTTACCATGTCTGTGTAAATGTATGTGGCACTTTATCGTTCACAATGACAAAAAAAAGCATGTGAACATCTAAAATGAAACTTTCAATGAATGATTTCAAAGTAAGAAGAACAAATAAGAATTTTTGAGGAATGAGTACAATTGCCATCTTTCATTTGTGGTCACTTTATAATCACAGCAATAATATATTTACAATATGTGACCCATACTATGCCAGGAGTTTAAAACATTTCAGTTTTATTTTCAAATTGTTTTATATCCTTAATCACAGTAAAGAGAACTAATATTAAATAATCATTTTTTTTAATGTCTGAAATTGTCCCCTAAAATTGGGGTGGGTGTGTTTATTCATAAGTTTGGCAACAGTTGATCGTGATCAAGGCTAAAACAATTCGAAGAAAATTTCATTAAGAAACATGGAGCTAAACCTGTTCTGGGCACGCAATGTAACATTACTTTGGATTTCTTGGAAAAAATGATTTCCAGTGATATTTTGAATCAATCCAGCTAACGTTTAGTTTCTTTTTATCATCAATAAAAAGTATTATGGCCCTACAGTATGTAATTTTTTTTTTTTTTTTTAAGTTTTTGATTATTTGTTACTTTAAATGATGTCTTTTGTATTTTGTTATTCCAAGGACAGGGGCATTTTCTTCTCAAATATATCATGGCCTTCTTCTATCTGGTGACCTCCTTTAGCTTTTACTACTGTATTCTCGTTTAGCTATTCAGGATATCTTGTTACATTTGATATGTCCGCATATGACTGAGCATGTTACAACGGACTCCAAAATCTCAAAAGAAACTCTTGAGCACACTTTTGGCACAAATGGCACACTTTTCCATTTGCAATGTGACTTGTTAGCGTGATTGATTTCAAACAGTTTGGACATATCTCAAAGACTCACATTTTTAAAAGTAAAAATCCTTACCATTCAGTCATTCAATGAACCTAATTTCCTAGCCAAGAAATTTTTGAGAAAAATACTTTACATAAGTGCGCAAATACTGAAGTGAACGTTTGGTCAGCGCATGAGTATCTGAGTTAATCTATTCCTCCACCACACTGAATTCTCAGCTCACTATTTGACACTCCATTAGACATTAAGATCTTTTCATTAGGGTCAAATCAGATCACAAACAACATTCTTCCTACATGCTACACAGCTCAAACTGAACAGGTTATATGCCGTAGTTCAAAGCCCAACACAATGCCGTGTGTCCACAAAAACGCTAAAAACACTAGGTGCTCTGCTAGCGAGCACCTATGTGTGTGTTTACATCTGGAAGACGTATTTTTTAGATCTGCAATACGTCTATAGGACGTTCCTGTCAGATGTCAAATAGACATTTAGAAAATGTCTTTAAGATGTTTATGATTTAGAATGTATGTAAAACGGACATCTTAAAGACGTCTATCAGATGTTTGTAAACAGCAGATGCTTTCCAGATGAAGTGAACTTTAACAGACATCTTGCAGACGTATGTGTGATATCTGGTTGTTGCTGACCTGATAGCACATGAACATCTCGGATACATCTATTTGATGTGTGTTTACATCTGTTTAGAGCGTTTGCTCATCAGCAATACGTCTATAGGACGTATTCCTGTCAGATGTAAATAGATGTTTAGAAAATGTCTTTAGGATGTTTAGGATTTAGAAAGTATGTAAAACTAACATCTTAAAGATGTCTATCAGATGTTTTAAAACAGATGCTTTCCAGATGACAGACATACTATGTGCTATCTGAGTGTCATCTGTTGGAACGTCAACAGATTGTGGCGGTTGTTCGGTGTTATATTTGTCCCGCCCTTCCTCCACTGTGATTGGACGGCTGGGTACAAAGTGACCGTAATGAGCACTGCATTTTACCCAAAGTTGAACATTCTTCAATTCGAGGCGACGGGTAAAAAAACGCAGTGTGTCAGCATGAAATAGACGCTCAGTGCCTCGTTAAGCCCCAGTTATACTTCCTGTGTGCGCTAGGGTCCGCATGGCGTAAAAATCGTCATCGGAGGGTGTACGCCGAGGCTCTTTGCGGACATCTGCGTGCATCCCATTTTTATAGCACCAACTGCGCATGCACTGGAAAAACAACATGGACGTCGAATTTGAAGAGAGGCTGTGTGAAGTCTGTCGCTAAAACAATATAAAGACAGCCAGATGTGCAATAATAATGATGTGCAATAATCCGTTTGTTTACTGTTCAAGCCGATCTACTGCGCATGTGTGGAACATGTCCGCCAAGCGGACCCCAGCATACACTTTCAGTAGTATAAATGCAAGTAATCCGCGTCCGTGCTGTCCGTGTACGTGTCCGAACTGGAGTATAACCAGGCCTTAACGCTCCTGGCGTTTTAAAAACGCGGCGCTCCCATTGAAAACAATTGTAAAAATACGCTATCCGCGGAAAAAACGTTTGGTGGACACACGGCCTAAGAATACACTTAAGAAAGCTATATTGTGACGATCCTCTCATAGTCAAGACCAATTACCATTATACACACAGAAGTCACCCCAATAAGAACAATATTCCTTCGTTGCGTCCCAATTCAGAGGCTGCATCCTTCGAAGGCCGGACCGAGTGTTGTTAAATGGGACGGTCCAGCCTACGGAGGATTGCCCTTGTCGCCTAATAACTGTGACAGCTGCTGTTGACGAGTGGCAGTAATGTTTGTACTGGACTTTTTTTGAAAAATATATTTAACTGTCTGAAAATAACCTGTCTGAATATGTTAACCTTGGTCCATTATGTACATAATAAAGAGTACGTGGCCCAGGGAAAGAAGGCCACATTTGAAGGAGCCTTCGAAATGGGACAGCCTTTGTCGCAGCGCCACTGGGATGCATTCGGCCTTCTAATGCAGCCTCTGAATTGGGACACACAACTTGTTTTCAAGTTACACCACTTGACATGCTAAACTTCCACGCGTAGCATGTGAAGGCTGGCTGTCAATGGGAAAAATAGTGCAGTGTTTAACGCTAAAGTGCTGAGGTACTGTATGCTTCACATTGGCGGATCAACCACTATATTATATATGAACCACATCAAATGTAGTAATTTTTTTGTAACCTCTTTCAGATTTTATAACTAATTGTGGTAAAGCCAAAATATGGTGGTAAGCTCTTCTGCACAACAGACTAGTCACCGCTGTGACTTGGCCTGATCTAGAAAACTGAATATTAGCTAGTCAATGCAAACTCTTCCAAATTCTAATTTGTGATATCTTGAGTATACCTCGTTGACAAGGGTATTTAATACAGGTATTCCCTCAGAATGTATGCTCCGCTCCAAGAGCAGTGGCAGGAGGATGAATGTCAAAAAAATTGATTGTTTTGGGTTTCATGTACATTTTGTTAACATACATAATGCATTTGTATATAAAGTTGTATGTGTCGTAATATACTTTATTGAATAAAATATATTTGTTGAGATATTTTATTGATTTACTGATGGATGTGTAAATATGTTGGCTGGTAAAATAGTTTACAGAAACCTAAGTTAAGCCTATTATAGAGTTTCCCTGTAATACAGAATAATCAGTTGTGTTCTGTATGGGACCAGGTATATATATATATATATATATATATATATATATATATTGATTTGAAAATGACAGTACAGATACAGTGTGACATTATCATTTACAACAAATGCAATGAATGCATTCACAGAGATGGGCATAAATACATGAAAATGTATTTAAAATAAAAATACAGAATACCTCAGTTGAAATGTATCAAATTACCCAATACTGTGTGGAAAAAAATGCATTTAAATACAAACACAGTACACACAAAATACAAAATTGGGCATTTGGTGAAGTTTCAATATTAGGCTGAAATCTATCTGGATCTATTCTGAATGCAAAAAACATTTTGCTGCTTAGAAACTTTTTGTTTTCATTTCACCTACCTCTACCACCAACTTCTCAAAGACTGGGTTTCTGACCAGGTTAAAACTGCAGCCTATTACTTGAGATAAACACTACTAAATAAAAAATGTAAAATGTGGGAACCTTTCCTGCTGTCTAGCAAGGACTAGACATGGGTGATATGACCAAAATCATATATCATGATATGACTAGTTTTCACAGTAACAATATATAGTATGATATAGGTTTTGCCATGGCTTTGGACGGCGATTTGCAGGGATGGTGGGATTGTATGCTTTCAATGCTAGCAAGCTAAAGTTAGCATTTCCCCAGATCACCTACTGAACCTTTAAAAAAAGAAAGTGTGTCAAGTTTTTCAGGTAGGTCTACCTAACAGAAGAAATACAGAAATTTAATAAAATAATCAAATGTACAATATAACCGCATAGTCTTCACTGTATGAATAAATACACAATGATATTTATTAAAGCTTCAAAAGTGATTCAGTCAAGAGCAGTGAGTGATTTTCTCTTTGTCTTTTGTTGTTTTGATTAACATTAATAACAAACAGCAGCAGGTTTATTAGGCTGCTGTCACTTTAAGAGCTTATGCACAGACCCAATATACTGAAACATCCGATTCTCTCAACTGTTTAATTTCACTGTCTGTGTTTATGCGAATACTGAATACGAGTTCTCTTTTGCGGCATATTGCATACTTTTAATAACTCTATTTAACATCAAGAATGTCCTGCTCTTTTCATCCATATTTCTTTATCAACTCCTGCCCACTAAGCTGCACAATATATTTGCATCCACGATATATAAACAATATAGAAAAAGATAAATCGATTCACACTTTATATCATCACCACAATATATATCGTCATATCACCCAGTCCTAACACATTTGACCGGTTAACTATCAAGATTGACCATGAAGAATTGACCATGACATCCTCAACTTATCTTATTCCTTATTAATGCAGAAAGTCCACTCTTACCTTCATCTTCACCTGGTTTAGTAAACTGCTCATCTGAGCTTAAACCGTGTTTAAGGCGTGTTTGTTCTGGGTTAAGCAAAGTTTCACAGTTGTAATTTTGAAAGGGACCACAAATTGCAGCACTAGAATGCCAGAATGTAGTGAGTCATGTAGGCCACAGATAAATAATCAAAAATAAACCTTGCCTCATTAAATATTCATGCTTTCCACACAGTCCTCTACATGCTCGCTCTCTCTCTATATATAAAGTCATTTTAGTCATTTGAATTTCATTTCAAGAACAAATCTGATTTATTTTGATTTGCAATCATGTTAATGGAAGTTAAACAGTGATTCAGCAGATCTTGTTTCAGTTACAACATCCATGCTAATTTTTCATTTGAATTTCATAATCTGTCGCAGTCAACAAATGAGAATAATATAATACGACAATAATATATTTTTATGGACCCTTTTCACATGTCCAGGCTTCCCAGAAACGAAAACAACAACAAACATAATTGTTGTATTCCCATTTGCTCCAATAAGCAAAAGAAAAATCCATAATAACGTTTCCACGACTTTCCAAAAGAGGGAAAAAATATCGAGATTGATTACAGCAGTCAGAAGAGAGGTCAAAACGTAAAATATTATTTAATTTTGTTCACATTAAATGCTAACGTTAGCCTACCACAGTTTTATTTTTTTCATGTTTAAAATGTCCTTTTATTTCATCACACACACACAAATGCTATTAAACAATCTGAAACGTGGATAATGGATAAATAACTTCTTTAGAGCAATCGATTTAAACCCTTCCTCAAAATATTAGGCACTAAAAAAAAAATCACTAAAGGAGAGCATTGCTAACGTTAGCTAGCTAGCCTACCAGTTTTTATTTTTTTCCATGTTTAAAATTTCCTTTCATCACAAAAAAATGCTATTAAGCATAATCTGAAATGTGGTGGTTTGAATTTTTTGAGCAATGGATAAAGTTTATTTCTTTATTTGGGTATCTGGATCTGGTCTGCAGACTAGTTATAGTCAGTAGTCACTATATAGAGTCTCGCTGCCCTCTGCAGGAAAGAATTGGGAGTAAACAAATAAATACTCGTTTTGACTGTGGACTAGAAACAAAACTAGGATTACAACTAATTTTTACATCAAATTATCGAATATTATGTGACAGGTGTGTGTGCGTTTTTCGGCTTCGCGTTTTGTCGTTAACGTTGACTCAGCATTTTCACCGCTCGAGCGCGTCAGCGAGTAGGTGTGGTGTGGCGGAAGGACATGCGCTGCTGCAGCACTTCCACTGCATCAAACCCGCGGCTCGTGATTGGCTGACGGCAAATGAGCTAGAGCTGACTGAGAAGATCTCTGATCGAGAAGCAGAGCCGCATCAGCAGCAGAGACAGACACAGCACATCCTTTCAGCATCACAGACGGTACAATGAGGGAAATTGTACATATCCAAGCCGGACAGTGCGGCAACCAGATTGGTGCCAAGGTAAGATTATTTATGATTATATCTCACAGTTTTTCGTAAATGTGTATACAGTAATTTTACCTTCTATTGCAAAAGAAAGAATGAAAAAATAAAATATGGGTTATAAATCACTGCTATCTGCAAGAAAATCCAGAGGGTTATTGTGTTTTATGTGGCATCTGTCATGAATGGGTGTGGTGAGGGTCTGCAGTGGCTCCTGTGCGGATCAATGCATCATACTGCAGTGTGCGTCATTTAATAACTTAACAAATATGGATGGACATGTATTCAGAATTAAACCTACATTAACATTTGTGCGTTTCAGTTTTGGGAGGTGATCAGTGACGAACATGGAATTGATCCCACTGGCAGTTATCAAGGTGACAGTGAACTGCAGCTGGAGAGGATAAGTGTTTATTACAATGAGGCATCTGGTAAGTCAGCTATGGCCCGATCTGCTATTTTTGCATTGTGCCTGTCAGTTTTTGATTAGATGTACTGTATGTATGTATTAGGTCATGCGGTCCAGATGGTCAGTTTTCACAGCTCTGGTCCCCATAGACTGCAGCTGTCGGTTATTGACTATTTCAGAGGCCCGTCTGACCTCCTTCTTATAGGCTACTTTACAGATTTTCAGTCAAAAATAACCCAGTTGCATTATTTATACATTGTGGGGTATTAGCACAATCATTCAACAATACCCAGATGTGTCTTTGTGGTTCTGGAGAAAAGATTATGTCTGTAGCTGCTGTTGTCATCAAAAGGGTGGAGCAGGGTGGTGACGATGCACTTATTCACGAGGGTCAGCATTTGCGATACAGACATGATATTATGAAAATGAATGCATTAAATGCATCCATTGTATATTCTATTTCATTCATTTGAATAGATGCTCTGGATCTTGTTTTTAGGTTAGTTAGTTTTTTGTTTTTTGTATATGTTCCAACCTTTGGATGTTTAAACCAAATCTTATTTCACAGGAAACAAATATGTCCCTCGTGCCATCCTGGTGGACCTGGAGCCTGGCACTATGGACTCGGTCCGCTCTGGCCCATTTGGACAGATCTTCAGGCCAGATAATTTTGTGTTTGGTATGTTTATCACAACTGGAACTTTTTTCCACAGCTTTTTCATTGACAAGCATATTTGATTTGGAATGATCTGTGAATTTACGAGATTCTAACGTTGCTTATTTTAAAACAGAATACAGTACCAAAAATAAAGTGGGACTGAAGATGCTAAGCTCCAAAAATGCACCATAAAAACAGCCAATACAATTCGTGTGCAATATTTCACGTCTTCTAAAGCTATAGAATAGGTCTAAATCTATAGAAACAGACTGTAATTTGCTGAAAATCTTCCCCTCTGCCATACTTCTCAATCCACAATCATGCTCGCATTCGATTCAAATATACTGCACATGCATAACAACAACAAAAAAAAAAAAGTATTTCACCTGCCGTTTGCATGAAACATGATTTTTCTGTCCATGCGAAGACAACAGCATGTGCTGGTGATTGAGTGCTCAGAAAGAAGGATCCACTAGGTAGTGCGCATGCATTGAAATGTCAATTAAGTATACTTTTAAAGGCTTAAGGCCTAGACACACCAAGCAAAATTTAAGAATGAATGGATATTACGTCATTTTGAACTAAATTACGCCGATTACGTAATACTTGGGTGGGGCTTGAGGCTCCTCCCTCTATTTTGATGTGAATCTTCAGGTTCTACAAGAACATGAACACATTGAACAGCTGCTTTATAGCTGAATGTGGTTGCAATTATAACTGAAAATCTGATTGCTGAAACTGAAGAAATTTGGCAAGTGGCAATGTTTTTCTCCTGTCTAATACTTAAGCTGCATAAAGCAGCATAAAAATAAACACTTTGGCAGTCCATTCAAGTCAAATCACGTTTGGTATTGAGAAAATAACACGCAGCACAGATTTGCATTAATCCAAACTCCAATCCCAGCAGCATTTGCGACTAGTTGGTCATGTATTCCGAGATTATTCTTTTACCCCTGAGCAAAAACTAAAACAGAACTTCGGAGTTAGTATAACAGGGCCTTTACTCGTTCAACTGTGTGCAAGATGGAGAGGATCATAAAAATGACATCTCATCTCTGATGATGAGGGCGGGGCAACCTGTCACTCACATGAGATCGACCAATAGCATACCACAACCATCCAATCAATTCCCTATGGACAAAATCAAGCCCCGCCCTACATTTGTTCTTGTTCTAGAAGCTGTTTCACTCGGATATACATCACAATCCAGTTACATCGTGACATAAGCAATAGCAGTTTCCGGGTCCAAGCCTCCACTCATTTCAAGTGAGAATACAGCCATTTATGAGCACTATTTATTGATATTACACATTTAAGTTAAGCTTTTATAAACTCACGGTATATAATCTACAGTCATTTTAATGATTTATAAAAGATGATTCACTGTCTGGCCTGGGATTTCAGTATGGAGATAAAGGTTTGCATCATGATTTTTTGGTATATTATAAGTGTATATTAGTACAGTTTGGCATCTGATAGAGTATTTGGACTCTGAAATGGTGACGCATTACTTCAGACTTAACGAGCGGTTTGGGAAGAAAAGACTATTGCACCTTCCATTTTATGCTGACTTTAAACAGGTATATATAGGGGAAAACTGTGATCTAAATAGTGACCTACATTTCCATCTATTCCTCACACAGCTGTATCATGTTGTATGGCAGGGGTTCTCAACTTTGGTCCACTTTCCTGCAGAGTTTAGCTCCAACCCTGATCAAACTCAGTTGTCTGTAGCTTTCTAGTAATCCTGAAGACCTTGATTAGCTTGTAAAGGTGAGTTTGATTAGGGCTGGAGCCAAGCTCTGCAGGAAAGTGGACCTCAAGGGCCAAAGTAGAGAACACTTATTATACGGACTACTTTTATGGTGCTGTTTTTGTCATAGCTCAGCAGCCCACCCTCATACCCATAATGATAAATAGTACTCTGTAAAATATAAGTCGTTCAGTTTTAGAACAACATGAGGGCGAGTGAATGACGACAATTAATTATTGGTTCAGCTAACCCTTTAATTGACTTCATGAAGTCAATTAATCAGTGTTTTTAATTTTATCAAGTTTAAACTGGGACACATGGGCTTTCTTTCAGGTCAAAGCGGAGCTGGGAACAATTGGGCCAAAGGCCACTACACAGAGGGAGCAGAGCTGGTGGACTCAGTGCTGGATGTGGTAAGGAAGGAGTCTGAGAACTGCGACTGCCTGCAGGGCTTCCAGCTCACACACTCCCTGGGCGGAGGCACCGGGTCTGGTATGGGCACTCTCCTCATCAGCAAGATCCGTGAGGAGTATCCTGACCGGATCATGAACACTTTCAGTGTCATGCCTTCACCCAAAGTGTCAGACACAGTGGTGGAGCCCTACAATGCTACACTCTCTGTGCATCAACTGGTGGAGAACACCGACGAGACCTTCTGCATTGACAACGAAGCACTCTACGACATCTGCTTTCGCACACTCAAACTTACCACTCCTACTTACGGCGACCTGAACCACCTTGTTTCGGCAACCATGAGCGGGGTCACCACCTGCCTGCGATTCCCGGGCCAACTTAACGCCGACCTGCGCAAGCTGGCAGTCAACATGGTGCCATTCCCTCGCCTCCACTTCTTCATGCCTGGCTTTGCACCTCTGACAAGTCGTGGTAGCCAGCAGTACCGTGCCCTTTCAGTGCCAGAGCTAACGCAGCAGATGTTTGATGCCAAGAACATGATGGCAGCCTGCGACCCACGCCACGGCCGCTACCTCACCGTGGCAGCCATCTTCCGTGGCCGCATGTCCATGAAGGAGGTGGATGAGCAGATGCTGAGTGTTCAGAACAAGAACAGTAGCTATTTTGTGGAATGGATCCCAAACAACGTCAAGACCGCAGTCTGCGACATCCCACCACGTGGGCTCAAAATGTCCGCCACATTCATCGGCAACAGCACAGCCATTCAAGAGCTGTTCCGCAGGATTTCAGAGCAGTTCACCGCCATGTTCAGACGCAAGGCTTTCCTGCATTGGTACACTGGTGAGGGAATGGATGAGATGGAGTTCACAGAGGCAGAGAGCAATATGAATGACCTGGTCTCTGAGTACCAGCAGTACCAAGACGCCACTGCTGATGAAGTGGGCGAGTATGAGGAGGACGATCTTGAAGATGAGGAGGACGTTCGCCATTGAGACAGCTCCCCACAAAGCCAAGTGAATGATGTCCAGCACCCATCTCTGGACGTAATGGGTGGGACTTGATCTAGTCCAGCTTCACCTCTATAGAGGTTAACCTAATTAAGTTTAGGGAGTGGCTGGACCTTCCAAGCTCCACACATTGTGTCCCAAGAGGGGGATCTGGATGTCAAGCACCACCCATTAGCTTTGCAGTGAGCAGCCTCTCCAAAGCTGACCGCTATGTAGTTTACCATGTAGTTTTCCAAACCATTGCATTTAGTTTATCTGACAATTTCCATAGCAATGCGAACAGTGCCGCTACATTATAATTCGAAAGGTGCTATTGTGTTTAATTGATGTTCAGAAAAGATACGAGTGAACAGCGATTAGTCCATCTTGGGTACACTTATGATATGTTTTGTAACATATGCTTCAAACTGCAGTTGCCATGTAAAAAAATTAAAGTGGTCACTAATATACATTACTCAGTCTCTTGTCAATAATGGTTCAATTCAAGTTACACATGCATTCATTGTTCAAATAATTCATGCAAGAAAGAAAGAATTGGTTTTACCAGTTTACCCAGAGAAAACACACAGTCACAACAAACCCCTTAAGCCAGGGGTGTCCAATCCTGCTCCTGGAGGACCACTTTCCTTCAACGTTTAGCTCCAACTCACCTGCCTGGAAGCTTCTAGTGATCCTGAAAACCCTGATTAGCTGGTGTAGGTGTATTTGATTGGGGGTAGAACTAAAATTTGCTGGAAGGCAGCTCTTCAGGAGCAGGATTGGACATCACTGTCTTAAGGCAAGAAAAACCTTAGTATATAGCTATAAGTAAACCATTTATAGTTGGATTCCCCTAAATCAGGGGTGTCAAACTCAGCTCCTGGAGGGCCACAGCCCCGCAGGGTTTAGCTCCAACCCTTCTCTAACACACATACATAAGCCTGAAAGACATGATTAGCTGGATCAGGTGTGTTTAGTTAATAATTTGTTACATTTATATAGTGCTTTTTCTTGGCACTCATAGCACTTTACATATGGAAGGGGGAAATCTCCTCAACCACCACCAATGTGCAGTATCCACCTGGATGATGCGACGACAGCCATGTTGCGCCAGAACGCCCACCACACACCAGATTAGGTGACAGTGATGAACCCCCTGTTGGCCTCACTAACACCTCTTCCAGTAGCAAGCTATTTTTTTTCAGCAGGTCTTCCATCCAGGTATTGACCAGGATCAAACCTGCTTAGCTTCAGTGGGCTACAAGACTGGTTGCCCACTGCTTGGTTGAAGACCAGCCTGATTCACCAATGTTGTAAGTTTGGGGGCTCGACAACCAGTTTGTTTACCAATGGCACCTTTATATGTTTAGCTTTGTCTGTTCAGTTTGGTGCTGCTAGTGGTGCAGAAATTACATGGTTTTCCTTTTTTACTGGAACAAAGTAACAGTTTAGGTCAAAATGAAACAGAAGTTGCTACCAACTTTTCCACCATAATATAAAATTTTCAAGTCAAAATGGTGATGATAAAAGTACACTGACTTTCGCCCAGATTTACAGTCTGGAGTCGTTGACGGTAGAGCCATTCTGCAGATTTTAGCCAGTCTGAGTTGACGGATTTACAGAAAAATCGCATAGCGTGTGATGGGCACAATTTGTACATAACACAACATGTACATAACACGGTTCAAGTGACCCACTTCCGATTTTAGCTGTGACGTGTCCCAATTGAAGGACACAAAGGTCGAACAGAGCGTTTGGTAAATTGGACGGCCCAGCCTACAGAGGACTGCTCTTGTCACCTAGCAACTGTGACAGCTGCCATTGATGAGCAGCAGTAATGTTTGTACTGGACTTTTTTTTTTTTTTTTTTTTTTTTTAAATATCTTGCTAAAATTGCATCTTAGATATAAATCAAATTTAACCAGTTTAAAAGTTTTTTTTTTTTTTTTTTTATCATTAGATCTTCGAGCAAGTTAAAACCCAATATTATATATAAAAGTGTAATCTGGCATTTTCTCAAAAAAAAAAAAAAAAAAAAAATCCTGTCGTCACCAGCACACAATGAATCTTGGGATAGTCTGGTCTATAAAGCATCCACTCATTTGATCCTTCTTGGCCGAGGAAACAAAGGATGCATTTGTAGGCTGCATTTAAAAGGCAGCTTTGAATTGGGACAGCCTTCATCACACCACTCTGACGCATTTGGCCTTGGAATTCAGCCTTCGGAGGATGAGGATGCAGCCTCTAAATTGGGACACAGCTATTGTTTTCATTTGGTATGCGTCTCTTAGCAACAAGGCACATGTTTCTGCATGAGTGCTGTGTTCACTAAGGCCCTGTTTTGGTCGATCTGATCACAAGTAGACGAGGCAGACACATACATTTACACCTAGTGTTTTAATGTCTCTTTTGTCATATTAAGATGCCTAGTATTTTAAAATCCGTTCCGATTTTGAAAATTGTGTAGTGCATTTCAGCCTTTAACCATTTTGACCAATTGTTGATAGGATTGTGAAAAGTGAGCATTGCACACCTGAATGGAAGCAGATATAAATGTGATTGGCTCAACTGCAGTGTGGCCTTGCATATGTCAGCAGTGTCTCATTGTAAGACCAGTATCAAGCATTAAAGTGGTGGTTGATTATGATTTCACTTTTTTAACTTTAGTTAGTGTGTAATGTTGCTGTTTGAGCATAAACAACATCTGCAAAGTTACGACGCTCAAAGTTCAATGCAAAGGGAGATTCTTTAAAAGAAAATATTCGCTGTTTAAGGACTACAACAAACGGCTGGTAAGGACTACAACGAGCTTCTTCCTGGGTTAGTGACATCACTAACCCTAACATTTACATAAACCCCGCCCCCGAGAACACACAACAAAGGGGGCGAGGCCATGTTGGGCTGCTTTAGAGAAGAGGAAGAGTTGTTGTAGTAGAGTGTTGTTGACATGCCGTCATTTTACACTGGACTGCTTCACAAATGAGGGTCAATTCAACGCTGGATTTGCACAAAAGATTAACATGACGGCACATGCTAGTCGAATCAACTCCACAGCAACTACAGAAATTAATACACATAAATTTAGGTTGAACACCGTTACTGACGATCCTCATTTTGGCTGCGTGAGATTCTCCAGCTTTGTTGTTGTTGAGCAATCGAAGCGCGAGCTGTTAAAGCTCCGCCCTCCACACAAAAACGGCGTGTTTTTATTCACACCCAAATAGGGGCAAATTTGAAAAACCATTAATTTTGAGCTGAAACTTCTCAGACATGTTCTGGGGACACCAGAGACTTATATTGCATCTCGTAAAAGGGGCAAAAAATAGGGTCAATATTGATTTCATGCCAACTTTAAAAACAATGTTCTTTTTCAAATCTTTCAAACTTTATTGCATTGAATTAAAGAAATCTGTCTTCAAATGTGTAAACATGGATTCAAAAAGTATTTAAGTTCTACCAAAGACATTCTTGATTTTTCAATATAAATATTCAACATTCAAGTGACAAAAAAAGTGAATGAAACAACCCATTCCATATTTTGCATTAAGAGATGCAATTAATGCATAGTACTTAACATCAATCAATTATGATAAAAGTACAAAACTTTGAGCAATTCTAAATGTGAAATCTAGCCCAAGATGAGTGTTTTTTGCAACAATATAACGGCAAATGAAAATATCAATTTATAGTAATATTTAAAAGCTACATTAAACATTGCTCCTCTTAAAAGTGCTTTATGAATTAATGTCACATTTACAGCCCACACAAACACCACACAATCTGACTGTTGCATTTTTAAATTACTCTTATTACTACTATACAAAAAACACATTGGCCACTTTACATACTTATCGTCATGTGATTCAGAAGTGGTAAATGCAAACAACTCAGCAAATGATTGTCTCTGAGATCAATTTGATCCAGCTAAGCACACCATCTGTTTTATTCAACCCTAAATCCCTTCAGGGACAACACAGCAGATCAGATAAGGAGCAGGTGGTTGGTCATCCAGTGATGGGGATGAAAGGAAGACTCCTGTAACAACGGAGTGTGTCTTCAGTAGTGCGAGAAGAGTTTGATCAGTGTAATACTGACGTACCGTCACATGGGGCTGTTCTCATCTCTGACCAATGAGATGACGCTGCAGTCTGTAGAGCAACTACGCAGCCGTGACTTGGGCAACATCTCACCACTCTGACATTTCCCATGGCCTCTGTGAGAGATAGAAAACACATGGCAGTTATGGTGGCAGATATGCTACTTATTTACTCAGACAACATTTCTTTGATACTATCCTATATTCTCCAAAGGCTACTTGCCTCACAGACACGAGAAATGTAAAAGTTCTACACAAACTTGTGGTTTTCATGACCACTTGGGCCAAATCCCAGAAATACGTCATGCAAGTTGACAAGTTTAATCAAAGACTGCAAGTGTGGCTATTGGGACAGACCTTCAAAAGTCTTGGAATGTAGCCATCTGGACTAAATGCTTATTCATACTGTGTGTGTGTCACCATTTTGGAGACAACCATGGTCACAATGACCTGAGCTTAAAGACCTGTATCAAGATTCTTAAATTCTCCTTTTGTCTTCCACTGGAAAAAAAAATGGTCATGTGGGTTTGGAATGACGTAAGGGTGAGTAAATAATATTTCTTTAAAGCTGCTGGCTACCTGCTCTCTGGAATGAGCTGAAGCGTGCGGTAGAGGTCAGCAGTGGAGGGCATCTTCACTGGAGCAGCTTTAGGGGTGGAGAACACTGTGTAGGACAGGGACTTGGTCAGGAGGGGTGGAGTGGACTGCAGTTTGGCCTCAGGTTCAGTACCTAGAGATATGCACACCAAATGTGGATTCAAAATGATCCTAAATTAATGAACTTTAGGAACTGACAACAAAATATATGACGAGCCTCACAAGCAGAAAAGTGATGCATGTGAAACCCCTCATTCTCACAATCAATCATTTGGTCACCAGAAAGGAGATTGGGAGGTTTGTCGGATCTCCAGAGATACTCACTGATTGATAAAGCACTGTGAGGTTCAGGCAATGCAGGTCTTTTACGGTCTACAAATGGAGTCATGTTCAAAAACTGGGTCTTCAGCCACGCAGCTCGATCCTCCTCAAACGTTTTCCTCTAAAGAGGGAAGAAACAAACCAGAAGTTGATTAACCCTGCTTTGGTTAAAAACCGAATTAATTAAAGAGGACCTATGATGCTTTTCTCCATGTTCATCTTTCTTTAGTGTGTAATGTTTCTCTTTGAGCATGAAAAAGCTCCGCAAAGCTACAAAGCCCCTCCAGCAGGAGTTATTTTCTGTATCAGTGTCAAGGTTTCTGAACTCCCTGAAACACCTCCATTTAAATAATTCATACGCAGAATAAAGGGGCGGGGCCTGGTTGAGTTGAAACTGCCGGTTATGAATGCGTGACGTCGTCGACGAGCATCACAGAGCAAGTACGAGACGAGCATTTGTGGTTAAAAAGTATATCAATTTTATTCTTTTTGGATTGATTGTGTCTGTACAGGCAGTCTTGTGCTGATGTATTCATCTCTATTACATAATATAAGCCCAGAAGAAAGTGAGCTGTTTTGGCAGCTAGGTTTCAATAAAAGTTATTTTTGCATTAAAGAATTTATGAGTTCTGAAACTTACAGCATGTTTTAATAGCACAATGACCTCTGATATGTCACAACTCATGACCTCTTTAATCTATTTATTCAGTACCTCGTATCCCAAGCGAATAGCAGCTTCAGTGAAATTCTTCCTTTCTCGCTCAAAGTTTCTTTTCTGCTCATTGAAGAGTCTCCATTCCTCTTTCAGTCGCTCTTTCTCCTCCAGCGTGTAGCAGTCATTCAACAGAGCCGCCGTCTCATCGTCACATGGTACGCTTAGCTGCTGCTGTAAATACACACCACCATCAGAATCAACACATCCAGACATTTTTGAGTGCAAAACACACAATATGATCTACGTTGATCTAACTAGGTAAAAAAAAAAACAACTAAATACACTGACAGTTTGGGTCGGATTTCCGGACAAATTAAAAATAACAGCGGTGAGAAAACAGCAGTTAAGAAAGCATCTGATCACAGCGATGTGGATATGCTTGCATCAACTCTGCAATTCAGCACTCCAGTAAAGTCACATTTATTTATACAGCAATATATTAATTGCAATATATTGTATCGTAACCCCTGTATCATGATACGTATCATAATCGCAAAATTCTTTGTGATACATAGCACAATTCCATAAACAAGAATTGTCAATTTTAATTTCATGGTGACCTTAAGAGCATTCAAACACTTGCACATGCGCTGTTGTTCGGACACAGGTCTGCACGGAAAGAAAAATCAGACAAGTGAAGTTTACTTCAGCCTCTACTGCATGTTAGTGTTTGATGTGTACAGATGTTGGTCACCTGTAGAAGCTGCTGCTGCATGTGGATGAACTCTTTACACTGCTGCAACTCCAGTCTTATCCGCTGCATCTCCTCCTCATGTTCCTTCCTGGACATCAGCTCCTCTGCCTCACGCTCCTGACACGCCACCAGTGACACTGAACACACAAGCAGAAATATCCATCATCAAGACCCGTTACAAAAGAACTAACTCTAAAGAACATTTCGTCTCAAAATCACTACGGTTTACAAGAACAGCATTTAAAAATGACACTCCACCCAAAAATGAAAATTCTCTTATACATTGCGACGGCATGAGGGTGAGTAAATGATATGACTGACTTTTTTCAGATAAATGCAAATTGAAGATTTTTAGTTAAATAATCCATCTTTCTGAGTCCATATAATGGAAGTGAATGGGTTACAACAACCATGGTTGATGATTCAATGTCTTCTGTTTGGACTAGAAGTAAAGCGAAAAGCACAGAGGACTGCCACTTCTCACACGAGCTTCACAACGCACTTACATCATGCATCACGTGTCACAACATCCCTCTCATGAACATTCGTATGAAAGTAGACCGGAAGAGGTGATTTATAATGAAGTTATATAAAAATAAATAAATAAATAAAAAAATTCTATTTTTCTTACACACACTTATCGTTTGGTTTCAGAAGACATTGATTCATCCACTGGGGTCATGTGGATTACCGTCACGATCACTGTGTGTGGTTTTTCAAATGTGTCAACCAAGCGGCAGCAATTCAATAGCATTGTATGTGGACTTACAGAGATGCACATCAATCCTGCTTTCAAAACGTGTTTTTTGTCTTGCCCTGATTCTAATACAGTAAGCCAATTATAAGAGGGAAATTGCATTTATACGTCACTCGCCCGTGTGTGTCTCGTCATATCCGTAAATAGAGAAAAGTTGCTCCGGCTACTTTGAACAGAGGAGAGTCTGCTGGCAAAAGAGAGCGCGGCAGAGCTCGTAATAAAACAAGAATCAACATAAGCGTAGCTTTTCAGACATGCTGAGAACTGAGGGATTTGAAATGTTGCAAAAGCTACAGCGATGATGGCTTTTTGATTGAACAGAAATTGCCATATGTAGCTCTCTAACAAGAGTTGATTGTAAAGCATTATCTATTGTGAAGGGTCATTTCATTATAGTTGTTGGAGCACTGTGTTAGTATTTATTTAAGGAAGTACCATGTCTATTAATGGGTAAAGCTACAGTAATGTCTTCAGCTAGAGATCCTTTCCATCTAAACTGGCTATATCTCTTCAGCTTTGTGACCGTTTTAAGAGCAGTAGGATAACCATATTCATCCACATGAGCCGAAGCACAACCAAAAACAATGTTCTTCCACAAAATGAATGCAGTTGTTTAAGCGCTAGAGGGCCAAAAGGTATACTGTTACCATGTTTTGAACTAAGATTTATGTTTTATTGTATTTCAGCTTTATTTCAATTAACAGAAATGCTTTTAGTAGTTTTAGTTAACAGTAATAACACTGCTAACTCCCAAGTTGTCTTCCATTCTTCTTGAAATTGCCCCATCCGTGACATCATGATGTTCCTCTAAACCACCATTAACATGTGTATGTGAATCAAGGAGGTGTGCTCTTAAAGGGTTAGTTCACCTAAAAATGAAATTTCTGTCATTAATTACTCTCACTGGAATTACCTTACGGCTTTGGAACGACATGAGGGCGAGTAATTAATGACAGAAATTTCATTTTTGGGTGAACTAACCCTTTAACAACATCAATCACAAGAGTGAAACTGCTGTCAAGTAAAACTGTCTGACGTTGTTCTGTCCCTGGATGTAGACGAACTGCACCTCCATAAGCTGTGCATACCCTTTCAAAAGATCAAACTATTAGGAACGCATGGCTGAAGTTCATTCCTAACAACGTGCCTGAATTACAATGCTTTTGTGTGTTCATCTCTTTTCACAACATGCTGCCGGTTTTTCTAAATATCTCGTGTTGAAAGCTACATCAGTGCCAAGTGTTTTGTCCTCCATGGCAATCGCTGTGGTTGCAAATTTTAATTTGACTTAGACTCAAACATATATGACTCTATTGCTGTGTCCTAAATTTTTTTGAAGGCTGAATTTGAAGGCTGAATGAGTAACAGCAGGCACGATGAAGGCCGTTCCAAATCTGAAGACTCCTACAAATGCATCCTTCTTTCCCTGGGCCACAAAAGATAGACCGAGTGGATCCTTTGCAGCCTAGCCTATCCCAAGATTCATTGAGTGTTACACTTTTAAATACAAGTATTGACTTGCTCGAATATATAATACAAATGTTTAGAGGGAAAAAAAAAAAAAAAAACTTTAAAGAAGTTCAAATGTTGACATATCTTACTAAGATGTTATTTTACAGATAGTTTATACACTTTATTATGTACAGAAATGGACCAAGGTGAACATCGGACAGGTTGTAAATCCTGTTGCGTTTTCAGACAGTCGAAGATAACTTTCAAAATGGTCCAAACATTACTGCCTGTCACAGTTGCAAGATAACAAGAGCAATCCTCCGTAGGCTGGAACGTCCAATTTAAAAAAGCTCGGTCAGAGCTTCGCTTGGTGACTTGGAATTGGGACACAGCTTATTACAGTTCGGGTCATCTTAAGCATCAAAACACAGTGCAATGAAGTTAGCCAATCACAGCAGCGGCCACTTACTTGCGCTTCGTGAAATGACGTGTTTGTGACAGAGTGAAAATGAGGATCATTTTTACAAACATCTGAACTTTTTTGATGCAAAATAACTTCATAAGAACCTCCAGAAGCATAATATAAAGATCTGAAAATGCATTTCATGATCCCTTTAAGAATTGAAGCATGAGATGACACTCAGTCTACCTTGGCTGTCGAGTCTCTCCATGTGGCTCTTGAGCTTCCTCCACTGCAGGCGGATGCTGTTGGTCAGCTGCTCTCGCGCCTGTTCACATGACTGCTCTAGAGTCTCTCGACTGGAGTCAGCAGTCTCCTCCTCGCCCTCAGAGCCAGCCTGATGTCACACAATGAAAACATGTCATCACTGCCCCTCCTGTCGTTCCAAACCAACAAGACTTTTGTTCATCTTCGAAACACAAATGAAGACATTTCTCACAACACCTGAAAAGTTCATGTCCCTCCATTGAAGGACCAGGTAACCAAAAAAGTTCATAAAGTCATTGTAAAAGTGAGGAATGGACTTCTAATGGAGTGACAGAAAACTCTGATTTCATTAAAAATATTGTGTTTTTCGAAGATAAATCAAAGTCTTATGGGAGAGAACATTTCCCACCTATACATACAGTACATATATTTTTTTTAAATATAAATGAAGATAAATAAATCTTAAATATATTTCACTCAGAAATACTTTAAACTACAACAACAACAATTGGCAAGATTTTAGAAAGACTTTATCTAAATGTACAAAAATAGTCTACAGTAATGCCTAAATAGCCAAAAGGTAAAGCTGTTTCAGTGGTGGATTTTTGTATAACGTGCATTGATGAATTGTGCACAGTTCAAAAATAAAACAGAGTGCTTTTGTGTTTCATAAGGACTTATATTTTTAAAGTTCAACTGACACTGATGCTCAAACATGCAATTTACAACCTTTAGCAACATATTGCTTATAAAAACCATGTGGGAAGACCTCAGACCTGCTCTAGGCTGTCATCTGCTGGCTCAGTTTTCACGCAGAGTTTCTTTGGACTCAGAATGGCGATCATGTCCTTCTTCATGTGCTGCAAGACTTTTTTAAGCTCTGAGTTCTCCAGCATCAGAGATCTCTGCCGCGTCTCATAATCACCCAGCAGAGCTCTGTACATCTCACCCTCGTGTCTAACAACACAAGAGCACATGTTTTACACTAAGAAATAAAACGGTCATGACTCAAAACCCCACATGAGTGCAGGAGGTTACCTGGCCTCCATCTTGCCCGTCTTCCAAAGGCTTCTCTTGCCATCTGACCTTCCCACATAGTTTGACACTTCAATGGCTGAACACATGAGGACAGAGAAGAAAGAATTTATTAATTGTCAAATGAAATATTCCCATCAGTACTGTTTTCCATCAGATCTAAATGGATCTATCCGTCAGGGCAGACCTAAACGGATCTTCTTCATGCCAGAGGGATAATTCAAAAAATATTTGTCAGGTAGCTGTGTGTTTAAACAGACAAATCTTCCTGCACTGACTTCAGGGATAACTCTACTCTACCTGTTATGAGATCAATCAATCCTTCCACCACAGGAAGTCATTAAAAACATCTTACCTGTGGAGGAGGATGACTTCTCAGTCCTGTGTTTCTTGGGAATATCCCAGACGAGACACCAGCTGTTATAAATAAAAGTGCTCACCGAGTTTCTTGTCTCTCTTGTCCATGAGCAGCTGGTTGAGCCGTTCCTTCAGTTTGGAGCACTCTCTCTCTTTACGCTTGGTGTCATGGTTGTACTGTGTGGCACGACTGGAGATGATGCTCTGCAGTTTCTGCACCTGCACCATATTAATCACACACAGGAGCAGTGAGAGGGTTGCACAGACAGGGTATCTACACCCACATCTTAATATACTTATTGTTAAAGAAACAAATATTGAGTTTTCAAACGAATGAATGAACAGACAAAAAAAAAAAAAAAAAAAAAAGAGACAGCTGCAACAACTTACTTCATAAACAATCAACAACTAGAATATACCCTAACTAACAACCAAGGTGAAAACAGTAAAAAGCAGTGTCAGCATTTAACTAGTAATGGTTCATATAATAATAGAGACAATACAGAGAATCTCTCATTTTACACCATTAGCACTGACTACTACGGAAGCTTGTTTCTGTCAGGGGAATAAAATAAATTAAAAAAAAAAAAAAAAAAAAAAAAAAAAATTCATCTCGCTTTTTTTCCCCCCCTTTAGAATTTAGAGAAATAAATATCACAATGCAAAACACAAAAAAACAATCGAACTGTAAGACATACATAATTTCTCAATTCTGTTTTTGTTTTTTGGAATACACTGATCGTTCAGTTTGACATTTGTGTAAAAGATGATGGGTTTTGTTTGCTGGGGGTTATGTTGTAAAATTAAACAGAATTAAAAAACGCTTTTTTATATAAAAAAAAAAAAAACAGCAGCATGATGGGGTGCAGTCGTCATGCCTGTCTGAGCATGAGCGTGTGAACTGACTGAGGTTCTCTTACTTCCTCTTTCTCAGACTTGAGGCAGTTCTGTAAGGTTTTGATCTTCAACTGTAGCTGTCGCTCACCCTCATGCAGGCCTGAGTTCTCTCTCCTCGTGTGCTCCAGCTGATCCTGAGAAACAAACACACAGTAAATAAGAGCAGACTGCTCACGTTTAAGAGTAATTCAGGATTTGACTTTACTAACAACCGTTTCCTCCTACTTCACTATGAAGTATTAGATTTTTGTTATGAATTAATCAATAATTAAACTCAGTACTACAACACTGTGAAAAATAGATCTCACATTAATCATTTACATGTAAAAAAAAAAAAACAAAAAAAAAAGAAAAAAAAAAAAAAAAAGTACAACTCGAACTATGAAAAACATTTATGTTGACTTAATTCTGAATTAAATACAATTATATACACTAGAGTTCAAAATTTTGGGATTTTTTTTCCCACAAAAATATGAAGCAGCACAACTGTTTTCAACATTGATAATAATCAGAAATGTTTCTTGAGCATCAAATCATTTCAGAATGATTTCTCAAGGATCATGTGACACTGAAGACCGGAGTAATGATGCTGAAAATTCAGCTTTGCGTCACAGAAATAAATTACTCTTTACAATAAATTCACACACAAAACAGCCATTTTAAATTGTAGTAATATTTTACAATACTGCTGTTTTACTGTATTTTTGATCAAATAAATGCAGCTGAGCATAAGAGACTTCTTTAAAAAAAAAAAAAAAAAAAAAAAAAATTTGAAAATTTTTGAACGGTAGTGTAAATATTATTTGAAAAAACTAAATAAATTAGAAACGTTCCCTTGGCAATAAACTGAAATAAGTAAGTTTAAGCACTAAAATTATTACCTGGAAATAAAACCTAAATAAAATTTAACCTAAATGGCAATATATGAAAAAAAACTAATAAAATGAAGAAGAAAAAAAAAAAACATCACAAAATTACTAAAAATTAAACTAAAATTATCACTAAAACTAAAAAAAAAAAAAAAAAAAAAATGCTAATTCAAAATATAAAATAAAAATAAAACTTTTAATAAAACTAAAATAACACTATAACAATATCTTGCATATGAAATATTTTAAAGAAGTAATAAAAGTGTATATTCACTAAAGAAAACACATTCTAAAATTCCCTGAGGTTTCCAACTTATTTGTTGTTGTTGTCTGGAGTAATGTAGAAAGTGGAGTACTTTGAGTCTACAGTTGCTGTGCTGCAGGTGCTCGAGGTCACTGCCATTCTTCAGCTGCTGGCTCTCCAGCTCATGTAGGGCACGCTGAGCTCTCCTCTGCAGCTGCAGCACTTCATACAGCAGGTTCAGAACCGGCACAGCACTCAGACCGCCCGATTTACACTCCAAACTCACTCCAGTCAAGCCCAGCGAACACACCTCCTGAGGAGAACCAGGAAAATTAGATCTCATCATCTGCTCTGACAATTAAAATCAGAAGACAAACTACTCTCAAACTCATGACAGCAGTCCAATTAATCAGATGTGATGTACATGTACAGTATATACACACCATACAGATGTATTCACATCATATAGTCATAATGCACCATGCATACTCCACATTCAAACTCAACTTGTTTTCTATCCCACCCAAGTCATTAATTGGAACAAAACTGCAAAATGGCTTGTGTATCAATGTACTGCAATTCTGAAAGTGCTTTCTAAAATCTGAATACAGATTTATGCTTTGCACACAACTTAAAGGGTTAGTTCACCCAAAAATGAAAATTCTGTCATTTATTACTCACCTTCATGTCGTTTTACACCCGTAAGACCTTCGTTAATCTTTGGAACGCAAATTAAGATATTTTTGTTGAAATCCGATGGCTCCGTGAGGCCTTCATAGGGAGCAATGACATTTCCTCTCTCAAGATCCATAAAAGGTACTAAAAACATATTTAAATCAGTACATGTGAGTACAGTGGTCCAATATTAATATTATAAAGCAACGAGAATATTTTTGGTGCGCCAAAAAAAAAAAAAGAAAATAACGACTTATTTAGTGATGGCCGATTTCAAAACACTGCTTCAGGAAGCTTCGGAGCGTTATGAATCAGCATGTCAAATCCACAGTTCGGAGCGCCAAAGTCACGTGATTTCAGCAGTTTGGCGGTTTGACACGCGATCCGAATCATGATTCGACACGCTGATTCATTACGCTCCGAATCTTCCTGAAGCAAATCGGCCATCACTAAATAATTCGTTATTTTGTTTTTTTTGCTGCACCAAAAATATTCTCGTCGCTTTATAATATTAATATTGAACCACTGTACTCACATGAACTGATTTAAATATGTTTTTAGTACCTTTATGGATCTTGAGAGAGGAAATGTCATTGCTCCCTATCTAGGCCTCACGGAGACATCGGATTTAAACAAAAATATCTTAATTTGTGTTCCGAAGATGAACGAAGGTCTTACGGGTGTAGAACGGCACAAGGGTGAGTAATTAATGACAGAATTTTCATTTTTGGGTGAACTAACCCTTTTATTCGCTTTATACAGTTATACACTGAAGTTATGCAGTTATATTGTGTTCGCTAAAACTTGGCTTTTATTAGTAGAGTATCTTGATATGCATGATTCAACAGTGTATTAGGGTTAACCGTTTCCAAGATATACTGTTAACTCTTTGATGAAAACAAACAGCTATATTACTACGTGAAAAGTAATATCTGAAAATAAAGCATAATGGGACACTTTAAATCATTACACTTCATGTTTTTGCTTAAGTTTTATATATTGCCAACACCAATACTCAACATCCCAATCATCAGATGAAAGAATAGCAACAGTTTAAAATGTTGACAGCAATACTTCAAAACACCCCTTGTAATGTACCTGATTGATATATGCGATGCACTGTGATATGTTCTCCTCAGTGCAGAACGCACTTAACACGCTGTAGGAGGTTTTGGGCAGAGCCATGGTGGAGTGCAGTGAATGGTGAGAGTTTTGCCTGGAGGGAGACATGCTGATCCCAGAAATACTGGATAGCTCTTTGGTGTCTATTCAGAAGACAAAAGAAAGGCAGAGCCTGTTATTAAAGCCTGTTCTGACAAGTCTAACGTGACCTTTTTAACATGGAGTCAGGTAGCTGCAAAAAGCTAACATGGCAGAGTTTAAGTCCAGGAAAAGCTTTAAAAACAACAACAACAACAACAACAACAACAACAACAACAACAAATCTAGATGCAAGCAAGTTAAGTGAGTTAAGTGAGCATAACAAGGAACACCAGAGCATGGTCATGATTTGACGTAAGTTTCAACACATTAGGCAGTAGTGTTGCCAAGATATTGAAACAAAATAAAGTTTTAAATAGCATTTCAGGATGGTCTGACGAGGATCTGTGGGAAATTTGGTGAAAAAGGCAGAAAATACAGTGAGAAATGGATTGGGAATTTAAACAATGCTATGCATTGAGTCCAGGAATTAGAGGGAAAATAAATTGTCTTTCTAGTCCTTATGGTTCAAGAGTTACAAGCCTCAACATGAGGGCAAATTTGACCTGTTGGAAAGACATGAGGTGGAGTAAATTATGGAGTAAATGATGGAGAATTTTGGAGGTAAACTACTCCTTCCAACTCATTACAGAAAGAAAGAAAGAAAAAAAGAGAATTGGGAGAAATATATTAGTTTCAATATAATGCAACGTTACACAGATTAATTATAAACCATCCTTAAATTAGCTCAGTCTCTTAACAAGATCAGTCAACTCTGAAAATGCTCACACAAGTCCCAGACACAATCTTTCCATGTTTAATGCTCACCGAGAGATGGATCTGGCATCATTGTTGGAGTCCACCAATCTCCCATGTCAACATTCAGCTTGGATGGGATTCTCGGTTGTCCTGCTCTTCCAAGAGAGACGCAGGCCAGAAACAGGGCGCAGGCTAGCACTCGGCCATCACTCCTGAAACAGAAGAGCAGGCAGACTGGATTATACAGCAGCAGGCCTCTGAAGCCGGATTAAACAGCCATGGAATACCACTGCGGGATTACGGAGTTAGCGGGTGACAGAGGGGGTGGAGACAGAGAAGCATAAAGCACAGGAGGACTGAGGTGTCAAACTCCTCAGTGTTTTCAGCTCTGTATAGCTGCACAGGCAGGTGAATAGACTGATGACTTCTTTTACGAGAGCTATAAACTAAGTTAATCAATCTAGTTATCTACATTTTCTGAAGAAATCGTCTCTGGTGCAGTACAGCTGTGACATAAGAGCTGCTGGCTCACAGGGCTCCAGGTTATAATCTGACCTGGGTCATGTCTAGGGCTGCAACATCTAACTGTCAACTAACAACCAATATTTGATGATGAAAATGACCAACAATGGATTTCATCATTGATTAGTTGGGTCTGTGTGTTGTGTACACTAGTAAGTCTTTTTAAAGTAGAGAAAGAAACAGGAAACAGCACACTATACTGAAGATACTACATTTGCTTTGAAACTTACTTTGTGACCATTAAAAAAAAAAAGTACAATCTATATAATCTGTATGAATGTGTGTAGTATAGGGGTGTAACAATATATTATGCCACAATATATAGCAAAACAAAAATGCAACAATATCATATTGTGGACAGTGACAATGTGTTGTGCATAGTTCACCCAAAATGAAAATTACTGTATGAGAAAGTTTACAGAGTTTTAGTGTCAGTACTACATTAAACTACAATATATAATGTTGAATGTAATGTATAATGATGCAATGGGGGAATAATTGTGAGGCCTGATAATGCCAAATGTCTTACTACCAAAAGTTTAGAAACATTACTATTTTTAATGTATTTGAAAGAAGTCTCTTCTGCTCATCAAGGCTGCACTTATTTGATCAAAAATACAGAAAAAAACAACAACACAGTAATATTGTGAAATATTATTACAATTTAAAATAATGGTTTTCTATTCTCATATACTTTAAAAATATAATTTTTTTTTCTGTAATGCAAAGCTGAATTTTGATCCGCCATTACTCCAGTCTTCAGTGTCACATGATCCTTCAGAAATCATTCTAATATGATGATTTGATACTCAGTTATTATCAAAGTTGGAAACAGTTGTGTTGCTTAATATTTTTTGGAAACTGTGATACTTTTTTCAGGATTCATTGATGAATAAATAGAAAAAAAGAACAGCATTTATTCACAATAGAAATATTTTCTAACAATATAAATCTTTACTATCACTTTTTATCAATTTAACACATCCGTACTGGGGGAGAAAAAAAGAAAAAAAAAAAAAAAAAAAAAAACTGACCCCAAACTTTTGAACAGTAGTGTATATTGTTACAAAAGATTTAATTTAAATAAATGCTGCTCTTTTTTAACTTTTTATTCAAAGAATCCTGAAAAAAAGTATCACGTTATAAAAAAATATTAAGCAGCACAACATTTGTAATAAATCAGCATATTAGAATGATTTCTGAAGGATCATGTGACACTGAAGACTGGAGTAATGATGCTGAAAATTCAGCTTTGATCACAGAAATAAATTATATTTTAAAGTATATTATAAAAGAAAACCATCATTTTAAATTGTAATAATATTTTACAATATTACTGTTTTTTTCTGTATTTTTGATCAAATAAATGCAGGCTTGATGAGCAGAAGAGACTTCTTTCAAAAACATTAAAAACAGTAATGTTTCCAAACTTTTGAATGGTAGTGTGTGTTACCAGTAAAAAGTGGCCTACATTATTTTTAATATATCTAGTCAGTGACAGAGTGCAAACATATTCGTCTAAAATAATTCTGTGTTTCAGCATTAGAATCATGAATATTTTTATTCTTTATTCATATACACATTGATTTGAAATATTTCCTGGAACAGCGTTTGTTACATTGCGAGTATTTGGAGTATCTGCTCAAGGGCGCCCTCCGGCGTCCAGTATGAAACATGTTTAGCGCCAAGTAAAGCTCACTCAATCCTATTCAGGGTAAAATATTAAATACATGGACTCCATTTTTGATTTTGCATACCTCCTGACAAAAATAAAGACATTATTAAGACATTATTTTTATCACAATAATATAATATTTGATAATAAATCCTTAGACCTTTCTAATGATTTACAGACATACTGCTTGCATGTTAACAGGTAACCCCACATTTTGTCATACAAGTTTTTAAATATTATTTTCTAATTATTATAGTTATATTTTTAATTAAATACTAATGCTAGATACATTAATAATGAAAGTTATTACAACAGTAATATTTCTTATTTGGTTTAATATTTTTTATTTAGCAATAATGATAATAATAATAAAAATAATTAGTCAAAATAATATATTAGCACAAAATTTCAGGCCAAATTGTGCAGCCCTACAAACAAGCAAAACAAGCCTGGTAATGTTTATCTTTTTTTTTTTCTCATTTGTTTTATAAAATCGCATTTTAAATCGCAAATTGCAATTTTAACCAAAAAATAATAATAATCGCAATTAGATTTTTTTCTCCAAATCGTGCAGCCCTAGAAGGGAGAATCAATGAATCATGAATAATTTACTGCCATTGTGAGAATAACATGTAATCAATAAAAAGCAACATTATGAGAACACAAGCAAAAGAATACTGATTATAATAATCTAATTACAAGCACTTAATTTTTTGGAATCTGATTACATAATCCAGATCACATGTAATCAGTTACTGCCCAGCTGTGTTCAAGGTTTATAAACATAAAGGTTTATGGCATATATACAGAGTTATGAGTGTGTGAAACAACATGTTGATAATTAACCATCTATCCTCTGTGTCATTTCTTGTGTTTAAAACTGTACTTTGACTTCAGTATGTCAGGATATTAAAAACTGCTTCCTGTAGTGAAGGTCACGATTGTTCACTAAGGTCAGTAGAAGTACTTTTACTCTCAAAAAATACATTTAAAATATTTTGCCCAGTCCACAAGTCCTGCACCAGATTACTACCTCACAATTATAAAAGTTAGTTTAGTGTTGAGTCTGTCCTATTTATAATAAAAAAAAAATTATAAATGTATATCTTTATTATTATTTATTCATGTGTATTGTAATCTTGAATCAAAATAACTTTCTCTCCCTCTTGCAGCAACGATCTCTTCTCTGATGACGCGTTTAATAGCGTGAGGGCGGGGCAACCTGTCACTCACATGAGATCCACCAATAGCAAACCTCAACCATACAAACAAGTTTGTTTTCTTTGCTAGAATATAATTTTCTATTTCACTAGGGTTTGTTAGTCTCGTTTTAATCACTAGATGGCAGAAACGTGCACTGTGTGAAAAAGCTTCGAGTAATTAACACACATAATAGGCTACATTTGTATTTAAAAGCACCATTGCTTCAGAAATGTTCATTTTGTCAACACTACTCAGCTGCACCAGTCCAATCTGAGTCAATATTCTCAGTTCTCACTATAACGTTACTGAACAGAAAAAATATATTCCACACAGATTTGTTTATTTTGAAACGAATGACCAGTGAGCCTGTTTCAGTTATCTACCAAGACAGCATTTAGAGACACAGCCCGAGTTTCAACTTTTAGCACAGCAGCTAACACAGCTAACACAGTAAACACAGTCACACAGGTTGACTCACATCAGCGGCAGCTCCGCAGATCCAAACAGTCAGATCACCATATGCTCGCGTGTTACACTGACTAGATTAAACACACTGATCAGTGTGAGTGTGAGACTGCAGTGCGAGAATCCTCCACCTGCCCCGAAGCGAAGGAGATGTTTGGGTGATTTGAAGCGCACCTCCGTTCTTCAAAATAAACAAGCACGACGCTCATTGGCCAGCCTGTTGTCAAGCAACCAGCACCTCGCCATTTCATTGGCTGGATCATTTCTCCTACCTGTCTGTAACGACACGCAACAGGTGTTCAACGTCTGTATGGAGGAGAAAACATGAATTATTAAAAAATAAAAAAAAACTTTGTAACTGTAAATATTTAAAAAATATATATATATAAATACAAACGTATATATTTTAATAGTATTTGTATATTTACTACAAGTGTATTGATTGCTCAATTTATTTACATTTTTATATAGGTTACACCATTTATTTAGACTGTCATTTATTATTTGTTTCATTCACTCTTT
Source organism: Ctenopharyngodon idella (assembly GCF_019924925.1). Classification (NCBI taxonomy): domain Eukaryota; kingdom Metazoa; phylum Chordata; class Actinopteri; order Cypriniformes; family Xenocyprididae; genus Ctenopharyngodon; species Ctenopharyngodon idella. The sequence goes on along the minus strand of NC_067221.1, from coordinate 4,030,313 downwards.
TTTTAATTTATTTGTTTCAAATATTTCTTCTATATGTAATATTGAAAAACAAAATAAGCAAATTATAAACTAAAAAAAATGAATTTATCCAACAAATATTGTTCATGATAAACTCTACTAAAGCACTAAAAAAGACTTTGCTTTTCATGATTAAGTCAAGCAGTGTAAGTTTTGGTATTTATCTGAATTGTGATGAATCACATATTTCTTTTTAAACTCTGTTTCTCTTGATGATTAATTAGAAAGATTTGGTGGCAATTAAAATACTATCTACCCTATTTTCAGTGTATTTTTGGATCTTTTGTAGCGTCTTTTATCCCCACAGATGTCATCAAAGCCCTTCAGATTAGAATAAAGCTGGTGATTGTTAATGTTGAATTTCAGAGTTTCGTGGATTAAAGTCCGTATGAAACAGAAGTTGAGCTCGTCTTTTCTTCTCTATTCTGATGTGTATCTGAGTGAAACGCTTCTGGAACAAGAACAAATGTAGGGCGGGGCTTGATTTTGTCCGTGAGGAACTGATTGGATGATTGTTGAAACTAAAACTAATCCATATGAATTGAGTGGTTTAGTCCAGATTTTCTGAAGAGACACGATCGCTTTATATGATGAGCAGACTGAATTTAGGCTTCTATTCACATATAAACATTGATCAGTGAACATAAAGAGAAGCTCAACTGAACACAAACCTCATCGGCTCTTGATGAAGCTCAAACGTGCGGCGAAACACGAGAATGAACCTTTACAATTCAGATCATGTCATAATGAACGTAAAGGTTTTGCAAGCGAATGAAAAAGCTCTTCCAGGGGGACTTAAAAGTTTTGTGAGCGAATGCAAAGTTTCTGTGGGAACGCGATACTTTTGCAAGCTGATGCTAAATTTCTTTGAGCAATGCAAAAGCTTTGAAATATCATCCTCCCTCCATCTCATATTTTTGTCCCCTTAGGGGCTCCATACTACGAAGAATAGCCTTCATTGTGTTTTTGATGTGGTTTTGTTTGTTCAGTGAACATTTCAATCTGCAGTAAGTTCATGACTGAGGATCAGAGTCACATGTTTGCATTATTCTGTTTTGTAAAATAGGATTGACTTTACTTTATTTACACCACCTGTGACACCATTTCATTTGCACCACTGCTTAGAAATATGACATTTGCATGTTTTTAACACTTCTTCAGTGATAAATGGTCTCCATCCAGCCACATGGTCTATAAAACTTAACATTGCCATCTGCTGGCTCTTTTGAGGAACACATTTAGACTAAAATGTAACTGGATCCCAGTTTCAGCTGTTTAGGGTCACAGACTTTCTTTAAATGAAATAAATATGGTTTGCAGAGAGTGGATCTGAAAGAAGTAAACAACACAAGCTGCTGGAGAGAACAGCACCTGACATTAGAAATAATGCTGTAAAATGAGCAGCTAAACCTTTACATGCTTTAACAAGTTTTTATTTTTAACTTCTTAGGAAAGAGGAATGTCAATTTGTTCTAGAATAAACTGAGATTTTAAAGTGAACATTACTTGTAAGCAAACAGAAATAATCTCTAAAGCCTCTGAAGATGGTCTCAACTCCACTAGATAAAAACATCTTCAAAATGAATCAAATATAAAATGCTTCCTCAGGTCAGGTCAAGTAATATATAGTGTTTTTGGGTGAAGAACAGTTAATTGATTGACGTCTGTAGGTGTCAACAACACTGTCTATGACATGCAGAAATCACATACTCTGGGTGGACTTATAAACGTGTTTAGATAAAAAAATATATACATTAAATTAAAAATTATACATAGATATTCCATATTTTTATAGATATAGAGAGCCTGTCTTTAGAGGCCGTCAAAAATTTGGACACAAGAATTTCCTAATGAATTTCCTGTTTTTGTTTTCTTTCTTTGAAAGTAAAAAAAATAATTGAAAACAAACAAACAAACAAACAAACAAACAAACAAAATAATAAAGGATAAAATGTGTATATGATTCACTGTGGATTTCAGATATATCTCAGAAGAAAACAGCAGACGGATCCTCAGTGTTGTGAGAGAGAGTTTCATATGGGCTGCACAAGATGGTGTCTGTGATGTTTATTTCCCCTGTGTGTTTCTATAAATTACTGCATTTATTTTTGTGCAAGTGAGATGAGTAAAGAGCATCTGTTGCATAAATCATTGTCTGCATAAATCATTGTCTGTCTGGTGTCTATAAGCAGTCTGGTCCTAATACAAAACAAAAGGATTGAATGTACATAGCAAATACAAAACTCAGGATGTCATTTACAATATCCAGCATCTTAGATTATAGTCCAGAAACAAGGAATATAACAAATGCACTGCTGAAATGCTAATTTAAGTGGTTTTAAACAAGATTTAGACACATGTGGTAGAATATCCTCGCTCCAGTACAGTAGGTGGCGTAAAACCCGCGAAGAAGAGGAAAACGAAAGTAAAGTCACATCACTGTGAACAACATCAACAGAGATACCAAATAAACATGTTGCTTTCTGGATTTGATCCTTGCGATGTTCCAGAAAACATTCACAATGATAACCAAATCTAACACTCGCGGTCATTTATGAATATTTAATCCACAATTCATCGATCAGCAAGAGATTTTGAGAACGACTCGCGCTGACAGACAACAAGAGAAGGAGGAAAAAGAGGACGTTTATATAAAATACTTATAAATTCTCTTCGTAGTGGACAAGACTTCAAGAAAGTAAGTGAGGGGGTGGGGGTGTATTTTTCAATAACCCTCAATAATCAACTTATTGAGAAACGGTTATTGAAAACGAATATGTTTCTGAAGGATTTCTCTTCCGGTTTAGGCTGTTGATTTTGTGATGCGAAATCGAAAGTATTTTTGAACCAGACATTTACAGTAAACATGTAGATGAAGCCTGTTTTTTATTATTATTATTATTATTATTATTAAATCGAATATTTCAGTTCATATATATCAATTATGATTAGTAGTTATACAGTATGACCATTATAATTCAGGTTATTTTTACTCTACTTTGTACAAATGATTCTAAAATAATTATGAATTCAACCATCATTGTGAACTTGAAGTAATGCTTAAATGACAAAAGATTAAACAATTAATAAAGATTGGGTAAATATGATTGTAAAATTATATTAAACTGCAATAGAGAATATAACAAATTGGGTAAATTTCTGTTCCCCAGTGAATTCATATTTAGAGTCATGAGTCAGTTAAACTCATTAAACAATCTGAAATTATTAAGACATTTTTTATGTCATATTTTACATGACAATATATTAGAAACTCACTTTATTCATTTTTTTTTCTGTTGTTTCTAACTCATCATTCTTCATTATTTTCTTCAGTAACTGCCATGTTCTTCATCTCTGTAAAATCTTGTCATTTCCAGGTCCTGCTGAACGATTGATTGTTTTCTCAAACCAGTGCTGATCAGAGGAGCGAGGAAAGGACTCTCTCTCTAAGATGAGTCTCTCAGAGAAACACAGGTAAGACTGCGTCTGTTTCACACAATCATTTTAAACTCTACTGGAGTTTGCTTTTTCCTGTGAATAACAAAACTTTAATCATTGTTTTATATTTCTTCAATTTTGAACTTCTTAAATTAACTATGACATTGTCTATAAAACCCCACTTGCCACAGGACTCTATAGTCAATATCACAGTCAATAATTTGTTAATTTCCTTCTAGACGCGACCACACTGAATTAATCCAAATACATGACTTTGGTTTTTAGATCATAAAATTATTGACAGACATTAGGAAACAACTATACACTTAATTTAATTGAAGTATGTTAACAAAACTGTGTCACACACACATTTCTGCTCTCCATTTCTGTCAATAAACAAAAACTTGACATGTTCTCTTAAATCAGAGTCAAGTATTTTTTAAATCGTCAACATATTTAATCTCACTCATGTACATTAAAGAAATTGTTAATCCATTGTGAGCCGGTAAAATAAATGATTGATAACTATAAAACTGTAAATTGTGTGAGTGTGTGCATTTCTGTGGAGGATTAGATAAAGACACGGATGTGTTTCAGACACAGTTGAACCTCCTTTACTAAAGTGTTTTTCTCTCTGTTCTTTGTGTCATTAGTGTAAGATCAGGATCACATGTGTCCAGCTTTGTGTCTCTGAAGAGTGATCAGTCAAAAGGACAAGTACCAGACTTCAGTGGGGAAAAACCATCATCTAATAAAAGGTATTTTGTGTGTTTACTTTATAGGGTTGAATTATTTGTCCACAGTGGTGTATGTGATTGAACTTGACTGAATAAAACAATAAGTCACAATAAAACTCAATTCCTGGGAACCTTATGAAACTCATTCCAGTAACACAATTACACAGTCAAACACAAGGAGGCATAAATTCACTATGGAAAATAATTCATGCAACTAAACGTGTAAATATCCATCCATCCAACCATAGTCATAAATGGACAAATGCACAGCTGTACTGTATTTAATTACTAATTGCAACATTAAACCTTTTCAAATGAGACTAAAGTATCTCCTTTACTAAAGTGTTTTTCTCTCTGTTCTTTGTGTCATTAGTGTAAGATCAGGATCACATGTGTCCAGCTCTGTGTCTCTGAAGAGTGATCGGTCAAAAGGACAAGTACCAGACTTCAGTGGGGAAAAACCATCATCTAATAAAAGGTATTTAATGTTTCTAATTTTTGGTCACACATTGACTCTGTTTAAAAAGTTGTATCAGTGAATACAAATCATGAAACATTTTTAGATCAAATATTTATCAAAGTTTTCATGGTTAATGTTTTTTTTCTAGCTTTCTGTAATATTTTGCCAAGAAAATATTAATATCAGTATTTTATTTTATTGTATTTATTTGTTTACAGGCTTCAATATGAGACATTAGACTCAGACGTTCAGACTCACAGGAACCACAAGAATTTCAAAGACAATCTCCTGTGGATCTTCCAGGTAGGAAAACACATTTTCATAAATGTTTAATATTTATACCAAACAAATATTATTTGTTATTGAACAAAAAAATGTAATTTAATTAATCTTGATCACTTAATTTTCCTTTTAAGCACATTTGTTTTTCTATTTGTGAAAAATAAAAGCTGGTTAGCATGTTAGTCTTTTAATTGGATTTTTTATTTTTGCGGTATTATAATTATTGAATAAACAGTGTTGACCAAATGTAGATGTACAAATTGGTTTAAATTGTGTTATTCTGTCTTTTTTCTTACTTTTGTTTGTAGGATCTTGAGAGCAAAATAATCACATTTCTGAAGAAAGAGCTGGAAAAGTTTAAGAAAATATTACAACATGAGAACACAGAAAACTTTGTGAAGGACTTTAATGAGAATAGATGCAGTATCAAAGCAGCAGCTCTTGATCTCACACTACATTACCTGAGAGAGATGAAGCAAGATGAAGCTGCTGATGCTCTAGAAGGTCAGAGACTCATGACCATCTGTCAGATTGTCACTTATTAATGTAGACTATCTATAAAACTTTAAATGAAGACTAAAACCATGTACTTTTTGTCCTTGTGTTCAGATGAGCTGCTCTTCATTCATCAGCTAAAATATGGCCTAAAGAAGAAGTATCAATGTGTGTTTGAAGGAATTGCGAAGCATGGTGACTCCATACTTCTGAATAACATCTACACAGATCTCTATATCACTCAGGGTGGCAGTGAACAGGTCAATACTGAACATGAGGTCAGACAGATTGAAGTTGCTTCCAGGCGTCATGAATCTCAAGAGATTCAGGTTAAATGCACAAATTTGTTTGAAGCTCCTGAACAAGACGAGGAGATCCGAACTGTACTGACAAAAGGAGTCGCTGGCATCGGAAAATCAGTCTCTGTGCAAAAGTTTGTTCTGGACTGGGCTGAAGGAAAAGAAAATCAAGATATCAGTTTCATATTTCCTCTTCCATTCAGAGAGATGAACTTAAAGGAGAAAGAAAAACTAAGTTTGATGGACCTTATAACTCATTTTTTCCCAGAGACAAAAGGACTGAACCTTACAAGAAGGAATCAATTCAAAGTCCTGTTCATCCTTGATGGATTGGACGAATGTCGCCTTCCTCTGAAGTTTGATTGTAATGAGACGTGGTGTGATGTATCGTCACCAGCCTCTCTGGATGTTCTCCTAACGAACCTCATGAAGGGAAATCTGCTTCCTTCTGCTCTCATCTGGATCACCACCAGACCAGCAGCTGCCAGTAAGATTCCTCCTGACTGTATCGACCGGCTGACAGAGATACGAGGATTCAGTGACGCACAAAAGGAAGAGTACTTCAAAAAAAGATTCACGGATCAGAATCAGGCCATCACAATCATTGATCATGTTAAAAAATCAAAGAGTCTCTTTATCATGTGCCACATCCCAGTCTTCTGCTGGATTTCAGCCACTGTTCTCCAGAACATTCTGGAGGAGAAAAGAAATAATGATGTGAAAAACAATCAGGCTGATGAGATCTCTAAAACACTACAGGAATCAAATACTGAAGACACTCCCAAGACTCTGACACAAATGTACACACACTTTCTCCGCTTTCAGATCCAGCAGAGCCACCGAAAATATGATGGAGAATACAGATCAGATGTTTCCTGGGATAAAGACGCCATCCTTTCACTGGGGAAACTGGCATTTCATCAGCTGGAAAGAAACAACGTGATCTTCTATGACACAGACCTGGAAGCCTGTGGTATTGACGTCTATAAGGCATCAGTGTACTCAGGCATGTGTACCCAGATCTTTAAGGAGGAAACAGGGATCATTCTTGGTACCATTTACTGCTTTGTTCACTTGAGCATTCAAGAGTTTATTGCAGCCCTTTATGCACATCTGTTTCTAGACATCAACAAGAAAAGTATGTTTGTTCATGAGTCTACAGAACAGAAAAGCAAAAATGAAACCATGATTGATTTTCTGAAGACTGCAGTGGACGAGGCGCTCAAGAGTGACAATGGACACCTGGACCTTTTCCTTCGCTTCCTCCTCGGTCTGTCACTCCAGTCCAATCGACGACTCTTACGGGGTCTCTTGACACAGCAAGACGGCAATGACCAGAGCAACAAGGAAATAGTTCAGTACATCAAGCAGAAATTAGAAGGTAATCTGTCTGCAGAGAGATCCATCAATCTGTTCTACTGTCTGAATGAACTGAACGACCAAACTCTGGTGAAGGAGATTCAGACCCACCTTAGCAAAGGAAGTCTCTCATCTGGTGACCTTTCACCTGCCCAGTGGTCTGCTTTGGTCTTTGTGTTGTTGACATCAGAGGAAGAGCTAGAGGAGTTTGAGCTTCAGAAATTCAAGAAATCAGACGAGTGTCTCATTAGATTATCGGCAGTCATCAAAACCTCCAGAAGAGCTCTGTAAGTCATTTAACATGTTTTGTCAATGCATTTATCTACATTATTCTATAGTGATTCCCCATCATGAAAATTAACTTAAAGGCCCTGATATACAAGCAAAGTTCTTTTTCGTTCTTCGTTTAGGGGTAAAACGAAGTTCGAAATACGTGAGCAGCGATATACTGTAATTGAACATCTGACACCACCCACACTGCTGAGAGCGACGGTTTAATGAATATGTACAAATGTTGCACGCTTTCCTCTCAGTAACAAAATAAACACAATAAAACTGAGAAACTAGCAAGGATTTGTGGATATGTTTGTTTGCACAAGCTCTGTAATTCGGCACTCCAGCAAAGTCACGTCGCGTTTATATTATAACACTTTATACAGTATATTCGTTCGGCCTGATTTTGTTCGAAATGATTCACATCAGTTTGTACTTCGATTTCGTTTGAAGTGTATCGGGGACTTTACCCAGTAAAGCCTGACATATGAAATAATAGTCTGAAAAAATCTATTTTTTTAATGGAGACAGTTTATCAAATATTTAGACAAAATATAAAAGAACATTTAAAAATGTTTGCGTATTTGTTTTTGTTACAGATGTTATTTATATTGCCAAAAAATAAAATAATTCTGAAAGGTTATGATATAAAACAAGAGATTTTTATATAACAGGCTAAATAAAGTACAATTATATTATCAGTTGGTACTCTGTATCTCCCAATAATTTGATATTTTAAATGCTTAGTTTTATGAGAAGTGCTTTAGTTTTAATTGTGTTTGTACTGCAATAAGTAGATGATTGAGAGATTTACAAATAAACATTTATCAAAAGTCTGTTGTATCATATTTGATGTACACATTTTAAGATGGTTTTCTAAAAATTTTTTTTTTTTTTATCTAGTTTAAATTAAAATATGTATTTCTAATTTAGTAAATATTAAGTAAAATAAATATAAATTTAATTTCAGCAATTGTTATGGATGTGTTTATACTATCATTAAATTAATGATATTTCACCCATTGGCCCTGCTCTCTAAGATATCCGCGTCGGCCATCGGTTGACCAGTAATCAAAGAAACCTCAATCGCTTTAATCCAGTAAATGTTAATCTTAAAATATTAATAACTAATACAATTTAAGTAATTTTAGATTTAGTAGTAATTTTAGATTAGATTTAAGTAATCTTAGCTTAAATCATTAAAGATTTCATTGCAACAAGACATATACATGTGAATGCAGGCATTTTTTCAGACATCCCTAACCCTAAAATTTACATAAACTCCAGAACATAGTATTTACATAAATTCTCAAGCTTTGTTGTTGTTGAGCAACCGAAGCGTGAGCTGTTAAAGCAACGCCTTCTTTTGGAAAGCGGGCTGCAAGCAGCAGCTCATTTGCATCTAAAGGGACACACACAAAAAAGGCACGTTTTTGCTTACACCCAACAGGGGCAAATTTGACAAGCTATAATAAATGATCTGTGGGGTATTTTGAGCTGAAACTTCACAGACACATTCTGGGGACACCAGAGACTTATATTACATCTTGTGAAAGGGGCATTATAGGTCCCCTTTAAGTGTCCCCAAAGAAGTGAGCCAAAGGCAACAGTGGCAAGAACCCAAACTCCATCAGGTGAAAGAAATATAGAAAAAAATCATTGGAGAAACCAGGCTCAGCTATAAAAAGCTAGAAATCTTAACACAAATATTTTATTTTTCATTCTTCATATTTTTCACATGCTTCATTTTACCCAGGAAATTTGTACAGGAAATACTAGTTTTTGAGGAGTATTCATATTTTAGCTCTGCCTCTTTACTGTATATATGCTACTTATGTAAAAATAATAATGGAAAATATATTTAATATTTGCATGTAGAAAATGTATTGATGTGTTCCATCTAATTCTGTGATGTGATTTATTTCTCTTGTAGGTTAAATGACTGTAACTTAACAGACAAAAGCTGTTCAGCTCTGGCTGCAGTTCTTGGAGCAGATACTAATCTGAAAGAGCTGAACATGAACAATAATAATCTGCAGGATTTAGGATTGAAGCTGCTCTGCACTGGACTGAAGAATATAAACTGTAAATTGGAGATACTGAGGTAAGTTGAGCCACAGGAGTCAAATGCCGAGAGTGAGGTGCAATGACTGACAGGATGTTGTCAGAGGCAAAAGCGCAAGAGAACTTTTGTTAATAAATGTTGCATTTTTTTGTTTAAAGTGCCCCTATTATGGATTTTTGAAAATTATCTTTTATGTAGTGTGAAACATAGCTCTAAATGATTGAAAACATCCTGCAAAGTTTTAAATCTGAAAGTGCACCGTATATTAAGTTATTGTCTCTCAAAAGTAAGAGTAGACTCTGAATCAATTAAACGAGTCATTTGTAAAACGAATCTTAAGCTGTAAGTACGATTAATAATTGTTGCCACATTTGACAGACTGACTGTTTTGTAGGAAAGAATGTAGTTATAATTCTCACAGAGAAAATAATTAAAATTAGTTAAGTTTTTAAGGAGCCAAGATACAAAACTGCCCCCTAACAAAAAGACTAGTAAAAAAATACATTAAATTCTTCTATACAAATATGCAATTAGCAAGGACTAAAATCCAGTGTCTTACATCCACACAGTTCTGAGTTTCAGTACAATGGCCTAAGTAGACTAACATTACTGGACTGAAACCCTTATAGGGTTCAATCCGAACATGTCAGTGACGTCTCCGCGTCCAAATTCCAAGCCAGAGTCACCTCATTCTCTGTAGCATGTACAATACGTATTTATCCTAGTTGTGTGTTGTGTTCGCTCCGTGCAGCTTGTAGGTCTCCGGCTAACCAGCTAACAGCAGTATGTGTTCGCTCGCAATTGTCTCGAAATGTGTCCAATGTTTTTTGTTGTTATTACTTGGAGTTATGATAAAGAATAGAGTAATACGTTGGTGTACAACTGCAGTGCTTTATCAATACGTTTCTGCATTGCACTTACGCATATACCATGACTGTGTGTTTACCACCGAGCTGTGGGCTAGGTTCGCTAACATAAACAACACAAAGCAACTTAATTCCACTCTGAGTCTTTATTTTTAGAACAGAGCGGATCACCATCATTATTATTATAATATAATGTAAGTGATGCAAGCACTATATACTGTACTCCGTGTTAACCAGCAGAAGTCATCTGACCAATCACCGCAGATTAGCGTCACGCAAACAAGGGGTTCGGCAAAATGAATCATTGAGCGAATCATTTGGGAGTTGTTGAGCAAATAAAGTAAAAATAAATGCATATTATAAGACAATTAATGTGTTTTTTGACCTTGCATGATTTTAAACCTGTTGTTGGGGACTTCCAAAACAAAAATAGGAACCTTTCAAATGCCATAATAGGGGCACTTTAATATATGTGAGTTTGTTTTTGTTTTATTGTTGCTGTGTTTTTCATTAAAAAATAATAATTAACTACGAACTAAGCATTCGTTTAAAAACCCAAAGATCTTTTATTTATTTGTTACAATGTGGGTATACCATATCATCCGTCTTATTAATTTTGGTAATAAAAGTCCAATGTTTAAAAAGCGCAATGGGCTCAGTGCTCAAGATGGTGTCTTTGAGATTTGGTGGTGTGAGTGTGTGCAGGTTTACCTCCACTCATACTCTTTCAGTCTTAGTGATGTTCGCATTTACTGTAAGAAGAAACTTTTATATGAAGCTTGGCTAGGTATAATTATTATTATTTTTTTTTTAAATTAAAGAGAAGATGGGGTTACACTTTATTTTACAGTGCTGTAGTTACATTGTAATTACTCAAATAAGTACTGAGTACTATTAATTAATTACATGTACTTACTATAGAGTTAGAGTTACAGTTAGGGTTAGGGTTTGGTTTAGGGTTAGTTACTTGTAATTATGCATAATTTACTGTTATTACTATAGGAAGTACATGTAGTAATGTGTAACTACGGTACTGTAAAATAAAGTGTTACCGAAGATGGTGGTCTATCAGAGATGAAAGAAAACATTCTTACATTATTGTGTACCTCTGTGGCTGTGCTGTAATTCATCAAGATGCGCAGAGATTATCTTTCATTCTTTCTCCTCTTGTTTGTCTCCATATTCAGTTTTTGCAACTAACTTTCAATACATTTGTACAAAGAACAAAATCAGGGTTCCCACGCGCCTTGAAAGTACTTGGATTTCAGACACATGAATTCAAGGCCTGGAAAGTACTTGAAAACAAATATTGGTCTTTGAAAGTGCTTGAATTAAATTTGAAATAAATTTTGTGAAAATTATAACAGATCCTCCTTAGTCCTATAGTATATTTGTTTTGGAATATTATTTTACAATCAGTTTCCGAGTGTTTTCCATTGCGGTACTTTCCCTTGCTTGTTATTAGGCGGGGTTTGCTTTCTGTCAGTTGCAGTCCTGGTGCCTCTGTCTCAACATACTGTGAAGTACAAAGTGACATACATTCACATCACATGTTAACACAGCAGTAGAGTTATACTCACGTAACACTGCAGTTATTCACAATCACAAAAGTTTATTATTTGCATGAGTTTTAAAGCCTTGCCGGTTAAACACTTTCTGGTCTGACACGTTCTTTTCTGAGCGGATACTCCCGAAGCGCACACACTCTAAAAGCCAGTCAAACACTGCATTTGCTGGAAAAAAGTTATCATTCGCATCTTATTCTGCTAAAACTGTCAAATACACACAAGGTTTACACCATCGGTTAAGTGTAAAGTGAAAGTAAACAGTTGAGAGACAATCGAATGCGTGTCAATATATAAGATGCGCGCATTAAAGGGACAGACAACACATGCTGCGACTTGTCCTTAAAGGGATAGTTCAACCAAAAATGAAAATTCTGTCTTTATTTACTCACTCTATAGTGAGTAAATATCACCCACCCCTACTTATTAATAAGAATATTATGCATATTGTGTGTAGCTAGTTGTCCCCCAAGGGGGCGTTCTCCCCACTCTACCCTAAATTCACAATTGCAAGTTAAAAAGTCAGAATTGTGTGATTATAAAGCCACAATTGTGTCTTATAAAGCCACAATTGTGTCTTATAAAGTCAGAATTGAGATATATAAATTGCAATTTTTCAAATTGCAGATTTTTTTTTCTCAGAAGTGCTCATTTATATCTCTCAATTCTAACTTTTTTCTCAGAATTGCAAGCTTATGTCTATAATATATTGTATATATTCTGACAATTACGATCCATATGATTTTTTTTCACTCAATTGCAAAATTAATTATTTTTTACAATATTCTCTCTATATTATAATGTTTTTACTCAAGTAATGATTCATAAAAAATGAAAACCAAAAGTGTGGAAAGATTGTTAATATTAGGGATAAGAAAGCTGCAACTGGTTTTAATGTTTCCAAAATTAATGTACAAATGATTCTAACCTCTTCTGGGTTAAAATGGATGCAAATGCAATAGGAGGGTTAAAATGTTAAGAACTGTAAGAGGTCTTTCATGACGCTCCATATGCTGGGATGTGAATTTGATAGGTGCTTGATATAAAATAAATTTAAAAAGTCCTTGAAATTCATTGAATCTGGTGATCATGAAAGAGTGGGAACCCTGACAAAATAAAATTCACTTTGAGGATTTCTGTTGTTCAGGTTTAACTGATTAATCAGCTGAATGTTTTCATTCCTGTTCTAGACTCTCTAACTGCAGTGTAACAGAAGAAGGTTATAAAGCTCTGGCTTCAGCTCTGAGATCAAACCCTTCACACCTGATAGAGCTGGATCTCACAGGAAATGATCCTGGACAATCAGGAGTGAAGGAGCTCAGTGATTTACTACAGGATCCAAACTGTCAACTGAAGACACTGAGGTGAGACGGGATGAAATAATGAACATTATTAACAAAATATGCAAGCTAACAAAATATGGAGGCTAAATAGTCATAACAAATATATCATTTTAGTCATACAATAAGTTAGACAATTTGTTGCATCAAAATGATCAAGATCAGATCAGATGCTGCAGGTTCTGACATGATGATGATAACCGTCAACACAGTTTAGTTGTGGTTCAAGCTACAGGTCAAATAGACATTATGGGTCAGTATATGTGCTATTCTGGAGCAGTGTTGGGTGTAATGTGTTACTGTAGTTAAATTACTTATCCACTGAAAAAGTAAAGTAAGGGATTACTGTTCATTTTTAGGTAATTTAATTTCAGTTGCTTATAATGTACTTGCGTTACATACTGTAAATTAGTTCAATGGTTCTGTTTAAATCAATATTGAATTTAAAATCTAAATTTGTTGTCTAAAGGTAAAAGTGAACGCTGCCTCTTTAAAATTGTTAGCTGTAGTGCAGTTGCGCGTGAGTTCGCAACTTCGCACCAGTTGGCTGTGTAGACGCTGTCTGAAGATGTCGGCAGAAGCGAGTGGCTGTTTTGCAGAATGGAAATAATCCAATTACTTCATTTTTTTTGATACAGGTAGGCAAGAACATTACTGTAAAATGTAAGCTATGTCCTAGAGAGAAAAAACTGTGCGCGCTCTGTGAGAGACGGATTTCAGTCAGTGTGCTCTCACATAAATGTTCAAATACACACACAGTTATGTCAAAATGCCCGTCTTGGCATATATTCGCGTTGGTTATGTGAATACGAACAGCAAGTGTAACAGCATATTGTCTCCGTCCATTATCAAACAACAAAAGAAAAGCTTAAATAAGGATTAATCTATATTTAATTTATACAGTTATGACTATGCAGAGTTATTTTATATTTGATTATTCAATTTCTGTGGTATTTTTACTTAGTACTATTAGACCTACCTGGAAAAAAATATATAGCATTGTTTTATTTGTATTTTTATATATTTTTACTGTGGTATCGACTTTGGTATCGAGTATTGTGCACTTTTGGTGGTGTCAGTACCAACTACTAGATTTTTCTGACATTCCTATTTGTTACTAAAAAATTTTAAGTATTAAAAAGTAAATAAAAGTATTATAGTACATGTTTTAATAAAGTTAAAATGTTTTAAAAACCTATAAAAGGCTAAACTATTCCATGTTTGACTAAATTATTAAAAGAGTTTCCTTTCTATTGTCCATCCGGTCAAGGTTTATAAGGATTTTAAGAAGTAATTAATAAGTTACTTATTGAGTAATTAAATTACTTTTCAGACAGAGTAATTAGAAAAGTATTTTAAATACAACATTGATGATGTAATTAGTAATGGATTTGTAAAAATTGCATTTCATGTGATTTTTGGCCATTCAGGATGGGTCAATACCACAATTTTGGCTTCGGTACGGTACCACAATCTAATACCGGTATATCGGTATTAAATCGATACCATACAGGGTCTAAATTTTGGTGCGGGTATTGCACATAATTATTCTCATTCTCGCAGGTTGCGCGTTTACAAAGAGGGAAATTACCGCAAATGTTTATTAGTAAATTAATCAACACAGATTATCACATCAAATCAGTAATTGGTTACCACTTATAGCACACTTGAACCCATAGTCTATTACAAGTGTTAACTAAATACATTTTTAAAATACAGAGATAGTATATTAAAAGCACATTTTAGTTCATATTTCATGGTATTTCAAAATAGCACAGTTGAGAACACTTAGATGTTATTAAGATTATCTTAAGAAGTACTAATGAAGAATCTTTAGTATATTAAGTACAAAATTAGTGTGCGAAAATAGAGCACTTTAAGTACATATGCGCCCTGCGATACAACACTCTCGTGCGGGTTTCGGACAACTGACGGAAATCACTTGCCCACGTTTTTTTAAACCCATTTTGAACATCCAAGCGATTTTATCATTCAGTAGTAACGTTCTTGGCAGCTCTGTGAGAGATGGTTTCTTTGCGCTTATACCAACAAACAACGCACACACAAGCCGCCTGTATAGAGCTCGCGCCTTCCAAATTGAGTTGTTTTACCTTAAACGGTATTTAATGTATTAACAGTGACTATTCAGTGTTATTTTACATTTGATTACTTTATTAAATTTCTGTAACTAGCATTTCTGTACCTGAATACTTCTGTAAGAACTAGCTAAACTTAAGTGCAAATATTAGGAGATAAACATCATTGGTTCAAACGCACGCTGGAGCTTTCATGTTATCTAAACCATATGATCTTATGTACGTGTGTGTAGGTTTGATGGTTCTTCATCATTTTTATAAGCAAAGCAATTCCAAATTATACGTCTGCTGCTGTCATTATTAACAAAGAATAAACACTAACAAGAAGCGAAACTCAATAGAACGTTCCATTGGAACACCAGCGCCCAGCAGCAGCTCTGCGTTTCCGCCATTTTGACTTGAAAGTCGGTCGAGTCGGTCCACTAGCTTCTATGGCAATATCAGCTGCTTTGTTAAAAAAACAAAAAAGTACATTAAAGCTAAAATCCAACCTGAGTGATGACAACACAGAATAAAATACTATCACTAGTGATCATCAAATCCTTTTAACAGTTTATTTTACAGACTTTGTGTTTAAGTCTTCCACTTTTTTCACAAAACCTTTGCTCTCTAGAAACGCAGTCAGTTTGGGTTAAAATTCGTTGAAGTTCAAGTATTAGCATTATAAACACTGAATTAATACCAACATATGAAATTAAATTAAGGACATGCATCAGAAAAATTGGGAATGTTGGACAATAAATATATAACAGAAAATAACAGCTTGTTTTTGCAATGTTGTTTGTTAAAGTATAAGTGTCCAAAAGTGGGAATTATGCGATAACGGACACAGCAATGCATCATGTATTATAAGATCGTTATGTTTGTAGCGTGATCCATTAAAACATACAATATTCAATTCAGACCTAGTGGAGTGATTATTACTATTACTCCACTAGGTCTGAAATATATTGTTTGCTGCAAACATGATGATCTTAAATTCATTAATTATTAATTTACTATTAATAAATGTGTAAAGTTTCATAAAATGGAAATACTCAATAAAGTAGGCTAACTACGTTACCTCAGATGGTTGAATGGTTGGATTCCACAACTGGTAAAATAAAACATATATAAGACAATAAACAACATTTACTGTAGGAGCCATAAAATTTACTGATGACTTAATTTAAAAAAATGTTCTATTGCGCTTCTGATTTGGTTGTGAAATTTGCCGATTTTGGGTGTGTAAGATGTGAAGGATTCTATGGTCCAGTTGGCATTTTCACCCCATAATGGCGGCCGCTCTACCGGAGCGCCATCTAGTGGCTGTTGCCCAAAAAGGATCAGAGTTTCGCCTCTTGGGTTCTGTGCTCTTTGTTATTAATTAGTTTTGGGCGTGCTGAGTGAGAATCAACTGCTTTATCCATTTTGTTCCTCTATGTTGTCACATTTGCCGGTTTCGCGTCAGTTTGTGTAGCACACTGCCACCTAGCAGTGAACTTCGGAACAGCAGCATATACCGAAATGAGAAAAATCATGATATTTTCATGGTATTTTCACAGTACCGGTATACAGTGCATCCCTATTCAGACTTGCTAAATCTGATCAGATTTCAATCGGATATGCGCAAAAATCGGATTTGGACTGACAGTCTGAATGAGGCTTATGAGACTCCAGCTTAAAAGCCAGAAAGATCTTGAGGCCTTAATTTCACACTCTGTATTCATACTGAAAATCATGATCTAGTGAGCTTTTGACCTTCTGCTCTGTGGGACGTTTCTGTTCTTATGAGTTTGCTTTAGGACTGAGTGTCGCTCGAGTTTCTTGTTTAAATATCTCTGACTATCAGACTTTGTTTTCAAGTATTTATATATTTATTTGTATATTTAAATGTTCAAAGAAAAGTGTTACATCTAAATAACTAACTAGAGCTTGTCTTTAGAACAATAAAAGTTTTTTATCTTATCAATCATGTTTGTAATGCAACAGACATTTAGTTGAGAACTGAATTGACTCTTCTGCAGGTTTTTGAGTGCTGCTGCAGATGAAGCCTGTCAGTATGTGGAGAGAGTTGTGGGTAAAAACCCGTTACTCCTGAGAGAGCATTTTTTTTTTTTTTTGGCGCACAAAAAGTATTCTCTTTGCTTCATAACATTAAGGTTGAACCACTGTAGTCACATGAACTTTTTTAAATATGTCTTTACCTTTCTGGGCGTTTGAAAGTGTAAATTATCTTGCTGTCAATGCAGGCTTCACTGAGCCATCAGATTTTATCAAAAATATCTTAATTTGTGTTCTGAAGATGAACGAAGGTCTTACGGGTGTAGAACGACATGAGGGTGAGTAATTAATGACAGAATTTTCATTTTTAGGTGAACTAACCCTTTAATTTATCATAACAGAATCAAACATTAAGTCTGTTAGAACACCATCAGTGGAAACAGCTGATTCGTCACGTGGGTTTAATGTCCGCTGTCAGAATTTATTCGGCAAATGTTTCCATCTCCCATTATTCCCATTAACTCTTTTTCGCACAAGTCAAAAACCACCTCAAGCGAGCATAACTTTTTTGTGACTCTTTTTTTCCAAAATTTGGTGTTTCCATCGGTCGTTTCTGATGCGGTACTTAAAGATGTGCATAAAAACAGAGTGATGAAGTCTGGACTTTAATTAGGTCATTCCCAAACTTTAATTTTCTCATTTTTCGACCATTTTCAGGTTGCTTGTTGTGAATCATTCAGATCAAAGACTTTCACAGCTCTACAGTTTTAGATAATTGAAACATTGAAAGTGATGTTGATGTCTAACATATTAAAGTTCTCTGTGTCTTTTGTTTGCCTCCATATTCAGCTGTCAGTTTTTTTTACAACTAACTTTCAGTACTTTTGTACAAAGAACAAAATAAAATTCACTTTGAGGATTTCTGTTGTTCAGGTTTAACTGATTAATCAGCTGAATGTTTTCATTCCTGTTCTAGACTCTCTAACTGCAGTGTAACAGAAGAAGGTTATAAAGCTCTGGCTTCAGCTCTGAGATCAAACCCTTCACACCTGATAGAGCTGGATCTCACAGGAAATGATCCTGGACAATCAGGAGTGAAGGAGCTCAGTGATTTACTACAGGATCCAAACTGTCAACTGAAGACACTGAGGTGAGACGGGATGAAATAATTATCAAAATTAGTTATATTCAGGCTAATTATTCATAACAAATATATCATTTTAGTTATACAATAAGCTGAACAATTTGTTGCATCAAAATGATCAAGATCAGATCAGATGCTGCAGGTTCTGACATGATGATGATAACCGTCAACACAGTTTAGTTGTGGTTCAAGCTACAGGTCAAATAGACATTATGGGTCAGTATATGTGCTGTTCTGGAGTATGGTATACCTCGACAATTAACATGCACAATTTTGTTTTTGTGCTCACTTCTCATTAAAAATCCTAGATAATCTTTCAGTCAAATTACTTTCTGAACACAATTGTTTTCCATCAAGCCCAGATTCACTGTATCTCTACAGCAGGTCTATGAGTCTCCAGATGTTCACAAACATGCAGTTTCACAAGCCAGTTTTCTCTGCTGATGTTTCTCACTCCTCCTGCTTAAAAGCCAGAAAGATCTTGAGGCCTTAATTTCACACTCTGTATTCATACTGAAAATCATGATCTAGTGAGCTTTTGCCCTTCTGCTCTGTGGGACGTTTCTGTTCTTATGAGTTTGCTTTAGGACTGAGTGTCGCTCGAGTTTCTTTTTTAAATATCTCTGACTATCAGACTTTGTTTTTAAGTATTTATATATTTATTTGTGTATTTAAATGTTCAAAAAAAGTGTTAAATCTAAATAACTAACTAGAGCTTGTCTTTAGAACAATAATTAAGTTTTTTATTTTATCAATCATGTTTGTAATGCAACAGACATTTAGTTGAGAACTGAATTGACTCTTCTGCAGGTTTTTGAGTGCTGCTGCAGATGAAGCCTGTCAGTATGTGGAGAGAGTTGTGGGTAAAAACCCGTTACTCCTGAGAGAGCTGAATCTGAGTTAACATGAACTAGGAGACACACGAGTGAATCAGATCGCTGCTCTACTGCAGGATAAACACTGTCGACTCAAAACACTGACGTGAGTATTGTTCATTTATTTAAAACATTACATTACTTTTAATTGTAATGTTACTGAACCTGATAATAATATTTCCTCACGTATTTGAGTCAGAGCAGTTTTTTTTCTCAGCTACAACAATGTAAAGAAATACAATTAAACAGGAAATTAAAAACACAATTTAAATGTGACATCAAGCTTTAAATATTTAATTAATAATTTAATTATTTCAGTTACTGTAGAGGGAGATCAATGGTTTTCTTCCAGAGCTTAGAAAACTCTTCAAATAAGTGATAGATTGAAAAAACAGCTGCTCTATAAACACAGAGATGTCTTTCCTAACTTTCACAGGTTAATTCTGTGTAAATTAAATATAAGTGTGTATATATTGATGCTCTTTTTGAACACGACTGCTGAATGTGATCATGTTTACTGATTGCTGGTGTGTAACAAAGTTTTTTTGTGACATCAGAACTGTTCATAACTGCTTTCAGTTTAATGTTTGTATTTCACAAAATGTAAAATGTCTAATTTTGGTGCAGCATTTACTGTAACTTTTGAACAAATGCATTTTAAAAATCTGTGATCAGAATCTGCCTGTAATAAGATCCACCGAAGGCAAGTTGTCTGAACACAAGTGCAGCTTTATTCTAGTGATGTTACTCCTGATATCGAGGCTTCGAAGCTTGTGTCGAGAACATCAGGATCTTCCCGCCGGAGCTCCGTATCGAGGCTTGTATTGTTTTAGTGAAATGACGTCACCGGTGACGTTCGAAGCCTCGTTTGAGTGAAGTGCTTCGAGAAGGGGTTCATTTTTGGTGGAACAATGTGTTTTTTCCTCTCGTGTTACACAAGCACTTCCACTTCTCTCTGTCCAGTCCACCTTAATCACTTTCACTTTTTTATCCGGTTTAAAAAACTTTGTTTTTTCTCGTATGTTCAACAACAGCATTGCCCAGTTACAAAATTATGAAACATTATGAAACAACACTGAACATAAATACTTCACAGAACTAATTATTTATTTATTTGTGTATGTTAATGTATCATGAACCATGTAACACACATTTTGGTGCTGTCAAACTAAAAAAAAAGTTTTTCCTGCACCATATTACCATTGATCATCATGTGTCTCTGTGTGCATTCAAAGCCTCAAGAAATGAACCACTTTTCAACACATCTGGCTGGAAAGCTTCATGAAGCTTCATCTCGCCACCACTACTTTATTCAAATAAACGTGAACAAAAATTAAAATAACAAAACACTTGGAAACTAAAAAAAACATAAACATAAACCTCACCAACAGCAGTTACAGGGAACAAAGCCAGACTAAAGACAATGATAACATGAGGGCTATATATACACACAGACACTAATGAACAAACAAGAAACACCTGAACACAATGAACCAATGAAAACGTGACACATGAAACAAGGAACCAATCAGAACATGACACATGAACAGGGGGAGCACATGACAAGATCACATGAGGAGCAAGACTGTGAGAATTATACAAAATAAAAGACATGAAAACATAAACTAAACTAAACCCAGAACAGACGTGACACTGCCTCACGGTGCAGCACTAAAGCAGATGAACCTTTTCCAAAACTTGTTTGATTGTCTTCTGCTTCAGGAAATACTTTCATTCCTTAATCTGTTAATGTTCGTTTATACAATTATTCATTGTTCATGTTCGTTCACAGTGGATTAACTAATGTTAACAGAAAACTTTATTTAAAACTGTATTAGTAAATGTTGAAACTTACATTAAGGTTATTAAATGCTGTACTAGTATTGTCCATCATTGGTTCATGTTAACTAATGTAGTTAATGTGAACAAATGAAAGATTATTGTAAAGTGTTAGTGAGTCGACAATGTGTCTGAAAACAACCGACATAAACACATTTGTCCCAGTGATCAAACCAAGAGTGACATTGACACGAAACAACCTTAAAGATGAGATGAAATGAATGTGTAAACTAACATTAATAGATTGATGATTTCAAACTTTGTATAGTTAAAATGTCTGTAGTATATTTAAATGAACAATGTGTCGTCTGTCTCCATGTTACCTGCACCTGGATATCCCTGTTTATTTGTCAGCAAAAGTCTGCTGGATGAAGATAAACATGTTAGTTGATCATCATAGATCTGAGTCATTGTCTTTTCTCTTTCTGTCTTCAGTCTGTGGAGATGCAGTATTACAGAGAAACAGTGTGTCATCCTGACTTCAGCTCTGAAATCAAACCCGTCACACCTGAGAGAGCTGAACCTGAGCGGGAATAAACTAGGAGACTCTGGAGTGAAAAACCTCAGTGATCTACTGATGAACCCACAATTCAAGCTGGAGAAACTACAGTTAGTATCATTATACTGTATTTACTGTTTAATTTATTTTAAGACAACAGGGCACAAGTCACATCATTTGTAGCGCTGCATCTCCATCTGAAGAAAGATTCAGAAATGGTATTAGTTAATGGGTTTGTATGTGTATCAGTAAAAAGAGCATTAAACTTTGAAACATTTTAAACTTTGTGGGTTTAAAAGTGTTTCATATGCTGGAATCTGACAAATCTTTGCTGTGAAACAAGACAGAAGTGAGAACAGACTAAAAAACAGTGTAACAAATTGTCATGAATGGCTGGTTGTAATGAAGCTCACGACGATGGAGAATACAATAACACTGTCTTTAATCTCAAATCTAACATGTAGGAGAGATAAAACACAACCACTTCAACATAAACGACAGAACAATGAACAGACAGAACTAAGAGTTTAAATACACAGACAGAGTAATCAAGGTAAAACAGAACAGCTGCAGGAACTAATTAACAACCAAGAACACTAACTAGGGAACACACACAGACAGCAACACCATGATAATAAAACACAACAAAACTGTTACACAAATAGATTATTCTGAAATGTTACATTTATACTGGACTAATGGTACTTTTCACTAAATCTTCTTTTATTAAACAAAATGTGTATTTAGAGATTGTAAATTACACTCTAATGACTAAATAATCAATTCATGTATAAGATATTCTTACATTAATAATGAAAATAGTCCATTTAAATGTTAATTTTTCTATTGTTTTTATATTGATCCTATATATTCATCTAGAGTGATAAATTCACTTATTTTTGGGAGTGAGGACGGATCCAGACTTGGATTGTAACTAGTATCCTCAAATGCTCCTGTCTTGGTTTGTTCGTTTCTATCATTAAGTTTCCATGTTTTTGCTGGTTTATTAGTGACTGTATGACATTTATTCATGATTCATTTAACTCACACATGAACTGAACATGGATTTGAGTCATTTTCTCTTTCTGTCTTCAGTCTGTTTAGATGCAGTATTACAGAGAAACAGTGTGTCATCCTGACTTCAGCTCTGAAATCAAACCCGTCACACCTGAGAGAGCTGAACCTGAGCTGGAATAAACTAGGAGACTCTGGAGTGAAAAACCTCAGTGATCTACTGATGAACCCACAATTCAAGCTGGAGAAACTACAGTTAGTATCATTATACTGTATTTACTGTTTAATTTATTTTAAGTCAACAGGGCACAAGTCACATCATTTGTAGCGCTGCATCTCCATCTGAAGAAAGATTCAGAAATGGTTTTAGTTAATGGATTAGTTCACTTTCAAATGAAAATTAGCCCAAGCTTTACTCACCCTCAAGCCATCCTAGGTGTATATGACTTTCTTCTTTCTGATGAACATAATCAAAGAAATATTAATAAATATCCTGACGCATCCGAGCTTTATAATGGCAGTGAACGGGATCAATGAGTATGAGCTGAAGAAAGTGTCTCCATCCACATCCATCCATCATAAATATGTGCTCCACACGGCTCCGGGGGGTTAATAAAGTCCTTCTGAAGCGAAACGATGCATTTGTGTAAAAAAATCAATATTTAAACAAGTTATGAAGTCAAATATCGAGCTTCCGCCAGACTGCCTTCTGTATTCAGTTACACTTTTTCCGTAAGTTGAATAGGGAAGAAAGTCTAGCGGAAGCTTGATGTTTTACTTCATAACTTGTTTAAATATAGATATTTTTTACACAAACGCATCGTTTCGCTTCAGAAGGACTTCATTAACCCCTGGAGTGAGATGACCAGATTCCTGAAATGGAAACCAGGGACATTTCCTATTTGAGTGGCCAAATATCGCAGAAATCTCATTTGTTATTATCTAATAATTAAAAAACGGGGACAATACATTTTTGAATGTTGAATTTTTTTTTTTTTTTTAAATATTATTACATTAATAATTATGATTTATTTTGATTATTAGGATTTTTGTTATGGTTTTAATACAATTCACCAAAAAACTATTACACTATTAATAGTAACCATTGTAAAAGCAGTTCAAAACAATATGCCTGTTATGTTATAACAAAAGTATGACTTTACAAAAGCACTTTACAAAAAATAAAACAACATAAATATAAGAAGATGAGATAAATAAAACGGCATTTAACAAATATTTGTTTTCATTTTCACAAGCGGTTTATACTTAGGCCCTATACAACTTTTTTTTTAACTTTTAAATATTTTTAACTATTATTTTGCATTTTAGACACATTTTAAGCACCAAGTGTATTATTATTTACTTTATTATTACTATTTTATATATTCATATCTGATTCTACCTTCACCACGTGATATAGTTCAGATGTGTGTGTGGAAATGATGCGTTGTGACTGCAGAACTTTTAGAGACGTTTAAAATTGTGCAAAACAATCCCACACCCTGTTGAGGCCCTGTTATAAAACACAAACAAACAGTGTTACTTTAATTTAACATGAATAGTTAGTATGTTACTACATTTGAAACCGTTAACGATGTTGTTGTTTTTTATAATTGATAATAATGATGCTCTGCTCTGGTCCAGGTCACGTTCTTCATGAAGTAGTGGCGCGCGTGCGACCAATAGCAGTGTAGCTGCACAGCCCCCTCTATTGGTGAATATAATCACTACACGATTGCTCCGATAACCAACAGGCTGCTGTATGCTGGTTGATCGGGCTTTTTTGCAATACATTTGCGGGTTGTTTTGAACGAGCTGTAAAACAGGGACATTTCCGGGGACAGCTCCAGTCGGGGACAGAACACGAAAATCCAGGACTGTCCCTGGAAAATGGGGACGTCTGGTCACCCTGTCCTGGAGCCGTGTGGAGTACGTTTATTATGGATGGATGTGGATCTTCAGCTTATACTCACTGATCCCGTTCACTGCCATTATAAAGCTTGGATGTGTCAGGATATTTATTAATATTTCTTTGATTATGTTCATCAGAAAGAAGAAAGTCATATACACCTAGGATGGCTTGAGGGTGAGTAAAGCTTGGGCTTGGAAAAGCCAACTTAAGCTGGGGACACACTTAAAGTTGGCATGAAGCGGAAGTTGCGATTGTCTTTTCTTCTCTACTGTGACGTCTATCTGAGTGAAACGGCATCTGAAATGAGAGGGCGGTACTTGATTTCTTACTTCGGGAATTGATTGGATCGTTGGAAGTTGGGTGTTGCTAATAAAATGGAGGCAGATCTGAATGCCTGTTTGGGAATTTCTCTCCACCGGACTTACTGCGAGCACCCTCACATTACTGTAAGAACCTCATTTATTGAGGATGACGAGGACGATCAACGGCACTAAACAGCGAGAGAGAGACTGACTGACGGTGTGTGTCCGCCATTATAGCATGTGACAGGAAGAGACGATGAGTTGTTTTGAGGGGGAGAGCAGGTTAATGTCTTTGATTAAAGATTACGAGGGCACATGAATTTAAAAAAAATAATGAAGTGCACGGATAAATTATTGATAATAAATACTACAATATTCCATAAAAAAATAAGAGTTGTCAATTTTGATTTCATGCCGACTTTAACGATTGTACGGCCGATTATGAATGTAAATTGATACTTATGACTGATCGCGCTCAAACGCGTCCAGTCAGAGCCAGTTGCGTTCAGTCGGCGATTACAGTCGGTGTTCAGATTCCGTGTGTAAATATTTAAATCTGCTTCAGTCGCAGGAAACAATCGCTGTGTGTTGAGCTCAGTCTTAGGATGTTTTAGCTAGTCGTTAAATGTGTGCCCAGCTTTACTGAAATGCTGTTTAAACTTATTTTTCTGAGACTAACATTTCTGACTTTAACTCCTCCTAGAGCTTTAAAGCTAGAACTACCAAATTCGGCTCAAACCTTCAGACTGTTCTGACTTAGTGTGCTTTATCTTTTCTAACTGATCGGACTTACGGTTTTCCTAAACATGACTATTAAAACTCGGAAAAATCCCATTGACTTTCACTGATGGGATGTTCAGATGAGCCACGACTGTTCAAACTCCAACTGACAAAATTCACATTTAAACACACTGAAGCCCATTAGACTCAATTAAACTGACATTCTGTGAACTATTTCTAAACCATTGAAACTCATTCAAACTCATTTAATCTATCTATCTATCTATCTATCTATCTATCTGTCTGTCTGTCTGTCTATCTCATATCAACCACCCAGAACACCATAGCAAACCCCCAGAATATCCTAACAACCACATAGCAACACCCTAGCAACCATCCTGAGTACCTTAGCAACCACATAGCAACATCCTAGCAACCATCCTGAGTACCTTAGCAACTGCATGGCAACACCCTAGCAACCACTCAGAATACCTCAGCAACCACATCGCGACATCTTAGTGGCCACCCAGAACACCCTAGCAACCGCATAGCAACACCTTAGCAACCACCCATAATACCTTAGCAACCACATAGCAACACCCTAGCAACCACTCAGAATACCTTAGCAACCACATAGCAACACCCTAGCAACCACATAAATCCTTAGCGACCACCTAGAGTACCCTAACTTTTTTTTTTTTATCTAGTTTTCATTTGAAAGTGAACTAATCCTTTAACAGGTTTGTATGTGTATCAGTAAAAAGATCATTAAACTTTGAAGCAATTTTTGAAACTTTGTGGCTATAAAAGTGTTTCATATGCTGGAATCTGAAAAATCTTTGCTGTGAAACAAGACAGAAGTGAGAACAGACTAAAAAACAGTGTAACAAATTGTCATGAATGTCTGGTTGTAATGAAGCTCACGACGATGGAGAATACAATAACACTGTCTTTAATCACAAATCTAACATGTAGGAGAGATAAAACACATCCACTTCAACATAAACGACAGAACAATGAACAGACAGAACTAAGAGTTTAAATACACAGACAGAGTAATCAAGGTAAAACAGAACAGCTGCAGGAACTAATTAACAACCAAGAACACTAACTAGGGAACACACACAGACAGCAACACCATGATAATAAAACACAACAAAACTGTGACACAAATAGATTATTCTGAAATGTTACATTTATACTGGACTAATGGTACTTTTCACTAAATCTTCTTTTATTAAACAAAATGTGTATTTAGAGATTGTAAATTACACTCTAATGACTAAATAATCGATTCATGTACCAAATTTTCTTACATTAATAATGAAAATAGTCCATTTAAATGTTAATTTTCTATTGTTTTTATATTGATCCTATATATTCATCTAGAGTGATAAATTCACTTATTTTTGGGAGTGAGGACGGATCCAGACTTGGATTGTAACTAGTATCCTCAAATGCTCCTGTCTTGGTTTGTTCGTTTATATCATTAAGTTTCCATGTTTTTGCTGGTTTATTAGTGACTGTATGACATTTATTCATGATTCATTTAACTCACACATGAACTGAACATGGATTTGAGTCATTTTCTCTTTCTGTCTTCAGTCTGTATGAATGCAGTATTACAGAGAAACAGTGTGTCATCCTGACTTCAGCTCTGAAATCAAACCCGTCACACCTGAGAGAGCTGAACCTGAGCGGGAATATAATAGGAAACACAGGAGTGAAGCACTTATGTGTCGTACTGAAGGATTCACACTGTAAACTGGAGAGATTGAGGTCAGTAACATTCTTCACATACAAGAATCAAAATGCTTAAAATCACTTTAACAGTTTAAACTAAAACACTTTATACTCAATATCTCACAATGAGTCTGAGTTGAAGTCTGGACTTTAATTAGGTCATTCCCAAACTTTAATTTTCTCATTTTTCTCATGTTGTGAATCATCCAGATCAAAGACTTTCACAGCTGTACAGTTTTAGATAATTGAAACACTGAAAGTGATGTTGATGTCTAACATATTACAGTTTTTCTCAGTTGCTTTGGCACATTTCTCGAATCATCCTTACAATTTGCAAAACAGTATGTTCATTTCTAGAAACAATTTTCACAAACAGCACAACAAATTGGATTACCTGTAAAAGCCTGTAACTTGCTCAAAATCCTTAGTTCATCTTTCAAAAGCAAGTATTTATGTCAGTGAACATATCAGTGCTGTCAGAATGACAAGTCCTTGTGTCATTGTTCTCGAACAAGATAGTCAAAATGCTTAGCCATGTTGTCAATATAACAGTGATGAATATTTCAGATGTAAACTATGGCTACAGTTTTTATGACAGTGATTGAAACTGCACAAGACTGCACTTTGTCTGTATGGCATATATCAATTTTAACAGTACAAATGGACACATTTCTGTATATGGGAGATTGATTGCAAAAGACTGGACAGGATTCACAGTTTTGTATTTACTGTTGGTCTGTCAACAAATCACTGTAAGTAAGTAAGTAGTAAGACTATTCAACAGAGAACCATATAATACATTTTGAGCAACATGACATTAGCAATTGATAATGTAGGAAATAGCAGACAATTGTACATAATCAGTTGCATGAATGTACCAAAGCATTTGCAATTTGTTCAAAAGAACGAGAAACTGCTTTTATGATGTACAAGTGACTAGATGATGTGGAGGTTGAACAAGTAGTTTTGAAAATTTCAGTTCTGATCTGAGAAATGTGCCAAAGTGACTGAGAAAAACTGTAAAATTCTGTGTCTTTTGTTTGCCTCCATATTCAGCTGTCAGTTTTCACAACTAACTTTCAGTACATTTGTACAAAGAACAAAATAAAATTCACTTTGAGGATTTCTGTTGTTCAGGTTTAACTGATTAATCAAGAGTCTGAATGTTTTCATTCCTGTTCTAGACTCTCTAACTGCAGTGTAACAGAAGAAGGTTATAAAGCTCTGGCTTCAGCTCTAAGATCAAACCCTTCACACCTGATAGAGCTGGATCTCACAGGAAATGATCCTGGACAATCAGGAGTGAAGGAGCTCAGTGATTTACTACAGGATCCAAACTGTCAACTGAAGACACTGAGGTGAGACAGGATAAAATAATGAACATTATTAACAAAATATGCAAGCTAACAAAATATGGAGGCTAAATATTCATAACAAGTATATCATTTTAGTCATACAATAAGCTGGACAATTTGTTACATCAAAATGATCAAGATCAGATCAGATGCTGCAGGTTCTGCATGATGATGATAACCGTCAACACAGTTTAGTTGTGGTTCAAGCTACAGGTCAAATAGACATTATGGGTCAGTATATGTGCTATTCTGGAGTATGGTATACCTTGACAATTAACATGCACAATTTTGTTTTTGTGCACACTTCTCATTAAAAATCCTAGATAATCTTTCAGTCAAATTGTTTTCTGAACACAATTGTTTTCCATCAAGCCCAGATTCACTGTATCTCTAAAGCAGGTCTATGAGTTCTTATGAGTTTGCTTTAGGACTGAGTGTCGCTCGAGTTCTTTTAAATAACTCTATTAGACTTTGTTTTCAAGTATTTATATATTTGAAGTGTTCATTTGCAAAAACCGATAAACGCCACTTTAAAAAAAAATGAACTAACTGCTGTGCGTTATTCTCCACATATAGCACGTTCTGTACCCTAAATCCGTTTGGTCAGAAAAGCCGGTTTTGTCCACTGTCAGGCATCGCGAGTTCACGTTTTACAGCAGAAACCGACAAGCGCCCTTGTTGTTTGTGTACAGAAACCGATAAGTCCATTTTAGCGAATCAGCGCAAAGTATTCAGGTCAGGTGACAAGGCTTCTAGTCACTTCAGAAAGACGCGCTAGCTGAGGGAAGTTTTGTCAAAGCTGACTAAAAGTGATCGAGGATTTATAATTTAAACTCCTGTAAGTCCTTGTACACCATACACGTCTTACATGATGAACCCTTGGTTGTCCTTTTGCGTGCGTGTGTGTGCGTGTGTGTGTGTGCCGATCTGTTAGAGTGCGCGTTTGTGTGCACACGTGTGTTTGAGTGTGTTTTAAATGCAGTTACTTGGTTTTGTTTAACTCTGAAACATGAAATGTGGAGTTAAATCTGCTTTTGCTAAAAAACAAACTTTTAATAAATATAAAAAAACATACTTTCAATGAACTTTAATTTTTTAATTTACCTGTATTTTTTGGAGTTATTATTACTTAATCAAAACAACCCAACTGCAGTCTGATTGATATTACTTGGAATGCACAATAAAAAAACATGATTTGTGAGAATTAATAAAAATGGAGTTAACTGTTTTTGGTTCAGTGACAAATATAGTGCGGCAAGATGAGAAATTCTAAAATCTTTTAAAAACCTGTTTTAAAAGCATGCATCAAGTACGTTAAAATGTATATAGTGTATCCAAGTTGATTTTACGTTGATTAAAAATGACATTTGCACAATTTTTTACTAAAGAATGAATGTACCTGAAAATGTCAAATGGTGTAACCGCCAAAGAATGAGAAATATTAAATATTTTATCCACCTAGATGGCATGTAAGTGTACTTATAGAAATACATACTTCAATTTAAAATATGAAATGAAAAATAATTTTATTAGAGTTATCTCTAAATGTAAATTTTAATGTGTTTTTGCAATATTTGGTGGGACATATGCTGAAAACACATCTGTTTTCTAAATAAACTTTGACAAATTATGTAAAAATTGTTAAAAACCATGTTACTACACTAAACTAGATGATTACATTTTATTCCACATTAATTTTTCTGAATATAATTATATTTTTATGAAAAATACTGGTTACGCCAATTGACACAAACCAGTTACACCACCTGACCATACTGCTTCTACAGCCAAAGGCCATTGTTTGTGAACAAATTGACACTGAAAATCAAGCATGACAGTCAGCAAGTTAAGTTAAGTGGTTTCAGTGATGAAAAACAACATCTGGCAAAAAGAAATAATCATAGTAATGAACAGTGAAATATGTCTCGTATATTTTACAGTTAAAGGGTTAGTTCACCCAAAAATGAAATTTCTGTAATTAATTACTCACCCTCATGTCGTTCCACACCCATAAGACCTTCGTTCTTATCACAAATTAAGATAATTTAATCTCCCATAGAAAGCAACGAAATTACCCCTTTCAAGGTCCAGAAATGTACTAAACACATTGTTAAAACAGTCAACGTGACTGCAATGGTTCAACCTTAATGTTATGAAGAGACGAGAATACTTTTTGTGTGCAAAAACAAAACAAAAATAGCAACTTTATTAAACTATTTTGTCTCTTCCCTGTCATTCTCCTATGCTGTTGACGTGGTAAACACAGTGCAGCAACTCCAGGTTTTACGTCAGAACACCAACTCATTATTGGCTGGGTCTTGCGTCAGTATCACACGCATGCGGTGTGCTGTTCACGTGATCAGCTTTGGCCAATACTGAGCCAGCATTCGGACATAAACAAGGAAGCCTTCACTGTGCTTACTGCGTCACCTGCGTGAAGATAATGACAGGGAAGAGAAGAGATTGTTGAATAAAGTCATTATTTTTGTTTTGTTTTTGCGCACAAAAAGTATTCTCGTCTCTTCATAACATTAAGGTTGAAACACTGCAGTCATGTTGACTGTTTTAAAAATGGCTCTACAACCTTTCTGGACCTTGAATGTGGTCATTTCGTTGCTTTCTATTGGAGATTAAAAAAAAGCTCTCAGATTTCATCAAAAATATCTTAATTTGTGTTCCGAAGATGAACGAAGGTCTCACATGCTTGGAACTGTCACGATCACTGTCTGTTCCTGTCAGTTCCTGGACTCCATTTCCCATAATCCTCCTTGCCAATCACATGCACACTCCACACCAATCACCAGTTGCCACATACAGCTTAGCACACTACCTGGACTATAAAGGACTCACACACACACCACCTCATTGCGAAGTCTTGATTTGCCCCGGTGATCAACTCTGAGCGTTTTCTTGTGGACTGTTTACCCTGTTACCGTTGGATTGTTTATTCTCTGTGACCCTTGCTGCCTGCCCTGATCTTTGCCTGTTTCCTGGACTGTGATTGTTTGCTGCCTGCCCTGATCCTTGCCTGTATCCTGATTCTGTTTGTCTGCCGCCTGCCTCGACCATTGCCTGTCCTTGTTTATGTACCTGCCTTTGCCCCTGTCTACCTGTGTAAATACTGTTCTTAATAAAGCTTGCGAATGGATCCCCGCTCTGCCGACCCATCATTACAGAAGACTTCGCCATCAAACGATCCAGCAGCTTCTACGAGCGCTTCCAGCCTTAGCATGGACCCAGCAATACGTCTCGTCCGCCTTCGGCAAGGTAATTGTACACTCGAGGACCACATTCAGAAGTTTCTAGACATTGCCTATTTATCTGACCTGCCTGACTGTGCCCTCATTGACTTCTTTGGCTATGGATTAAACGAACCATTGAAGGACTACTTACTTATTAATGGTCCCCGAGGGTCGTTCGTGGAATTTCTGGACTTTGCCCTGCTTACTGTTGGTTCACTTTTTACTGTGGGTGTCGCGGAGGAACGCGACACCTCGTCCCCCCATGTAATGGCTGCCTCTAAAGAGAGCATTCACAAAATGGCGGCCACAACATCATCACATCATGTCTCCGCTGATCTTCCAGAGCCAAGTCAAGTCTCCGTTGATCTTCTAGAATTACATCACGTCTCTGGATCTGTTTGGGAGCGGAGTGGGTTGCGTTCCAGTGTGGCTGATCCAGCGCTGACTTCAGTACGAGCGGCTGGCATTCCTAAGCCTCCGCCGGCCGCTTCACACTCAAGCCCGCCGGCCGCTACGCCCTCAAGCTCGCCGGCCGCTACGCCCTCAAGCTCGCCGGCCGCTACGCCCTCAAGCTCGCCGGCCGCTACGCACTCAAGCTCGCCGGCCGCTACGCACTCAAGCTCGCCGGCCGCTACGCACTCAAGCTCGCCGGCCGCTACGCACTCAAGCTCGCCGGTTGCTACGCACTCAAGCTCGCCGGTTGCTACGCACTCAAACTCTCTGGATGCTATGGACAAGATGGCCGCTTTGCCAGTGCCCACGGGCAAGATGGCCGCCCCGCCAGTGTCTGGCAACATAGGGGTCGTTCCAGCCAGTGAGTCCACTCCAGAACCAGCTCCAGCCCGTGAGTCTGCTTCAACCCGTGAGCCCGCTGCAGCGCCCACAGAGGAGGTAGGCACAGAGCCACCGCCTCAACCACGTAAACGGAGGAGGAGGAAGAAGAAGGCTTCCTCCATCCCTCAAGGCCCGGAGGCCTTCCCAGAGCCTGCTGTAGGCCCGGAGGCCGTCCCAGAGGCCGCTCCAGTCCGTGAGTCAGTCCCAGAGCAGCCCGCTCTTCCTGATATGGCCACAGAGGCCGTCGCCGAGCTCCTCGCCCTGCCGGCGCCACCCGAGCTCCTCGCCCTGCCGGCGCCACCCGAGCTCCTCGCCCTGCCGGCGCCACCCGAGCTCCTCGCCCTGCCGGCGCCACCCGAGCTCCTCGCCCTGCCGGCGCCACCCGAGCTCCTTAACCACGAAACCGCCACGGCCTCCGTTGAATTCCCCAAGAACTTTTTTGGGGGGGGCCATATACCTGAGGGTGGTGAGCTTGCGGGTGGGGACCCTTCACGGCCGCGATCATCAGCGGCCTCTGAACTGCTTGAGCTTGCGGGTGGGGACCCTGCACGGCCGCGATCATCAGCGGCCTCCGAACTGCTTGAGCTTGCGGGTGGGGACCTTACACGACCACGGCCTTCTACTGCCTGTGAACTACCGTGGCCGCCTAAGCCACCTGACCTGCCGTGGTTGCCCAAGCCACCTGACCTGCCGTGGTTGCCCAAGCCACCTGACCTGCCGTGGTTGCCCAAGCTACCTGACCTGCCGTGGCCTCCCGACACTCCTGACCCGCCGTGGCTGTCCTTGGAACCTAACCCACCGTGGCTGCCCGTAGCACCTGACCCGCCGTGGCTGCCCGTGGCACCTGACCCGCCGTGGCTGCCCGTGGCACCTGACCCGCCGTGGCTGCCCGTGGCACCTGACCCCCCGTGGCTGCCCGAGTTCCTGGACCTGCATTGGAGACCCCGTTCCCGTCTGCCAACAGGTCTCC
Organism: Ctenopharyngodon idella; assembly: GCF_019924925.1. NCBI lineage: Eukaryota > Metazoa > Chordata > Actinopteri > Cypriniformes > Xenocyprididae > Ctenopharyngodon > Ctenopharyngodon idella. The sequence continues at coordinate 3,996,588 of NC_067221.1, read as the reverse complement.
AATGTACCCACCCCCCCTCCCTATCTGTGCCATTTACGCCGCGAGGACGCGCCTTCCGGAAGGGGGGCGTTATGTCACGATCACTGTCTGTTCCTGTCAATTCCTGGACTCCATTTCCCATAATCCTCCTTGCCAATCACATGCACACTCCACACCAATCACCAGTTGCCACATACAGCTTAGCACACTACCTGGACTATAAAGGACTCACACACACACCACCTCATTGCGAAGTCTTGATTTGCCCCGGTGATCAACTCTGAGCGTTTTCTTGTGGACTGTTTACCCTGTTACCGTTGGATTGTTTATTCTCTGTGACCCTTGCTGCCTGCCCTGATCTTTGCCTGTTTCCTGGACTGTGATTGTTTGCTGCCTGCCCTGATCCTTGCCTGTACCCTGATTCTGTTTGTCTGCCGCCTGCCTCGACCATTGCCTGTCCTTGTTTATGTACCTGCCTTTGCCCCTGTCTACCTGTGTAAATACTGTTCTTAATAAAGCTTGCGAATGGATCCCCGCTCTGCCGACCCATCATTACAGGAACGACATGAGGGTGAGTAATAAATGACAGAATTTTAATTTTTGGGTGAACTAACCCTTTAAGGAACAATATCTGATAACAAGAAATCATCAAAGTGATGAACAGTGAACTCATGTCTCGCATTGTTATTACAATTAAGAAAAAATATCTGATAGCAGGATCAGAATTCACTTGTGCTCTGTGATGAGCCACTGTTTCCTTGCTTGAAACTATATCAATTTATCTGTTGGGGGAAAAGGGGCTCTGTTATGTCGTTTTAATTATAAAATATTAGAAATTTAATGAATTGTATTTTATAGATGTAAATTGTAGTCTTTGGTTAAATGCACAATATGTAAGACTTTTGGATTAAAATATCCAAAAACCACATGAACAATGTTATATATTTTTTTGACTTGTGTACTTATATTATGCCAGATGTTTCCAAGAATGTTTAAACCTAGAGAAATATGAAATTATAACCAGGACATGAACCGTGCCCGTGCGTCGCCTATCAATGACATCATACCTGCGGTAACCTCGGTTTCTGGTTTTATTTTGTAGAAACCATGGAAACACCAAAGACGCTTTAATATATTATGTGTTTTATTAGACAGGTGAGCAACTGTTTGGATACATTCATCGACAGAAAACGAATCATGTTATACAGCTAAACACGTTTAGTCTTATTGTTTAAATCTTGTTTTCTTGATTTACTGCGAGTACGTTTTACCATGCCTAATATGGATCTAGTTGACTGCAGTGTGCAACAAGTGTCTCATAGCAGCTGCCGAGCGAACGCACAGTGTAGCATAATAACAAATTTCAACACACAAATGTGTCTAATATGATAAAACAGAGCTGCTTTACCTCACATACGCTTGACTTGAAGAAGCAGAAGCAGCGACTGCGGCATAATAAAAGCTGCTCTCAATACGTTTGTCGCGCTTGTCTCTCATTAGCAATCACTCCATGATTTTATATTGCTTACATTTTTAAGTGAATGGAATAGAAATATGCATTGAAGCTAAACATTTCAATGTTAAACATTAATGTTCTAAACATTACTATTGTGCAACATAATTATATTTTATTTTACTGACTTACAGAGCTTTAATAATAAAGTTGTGGATAAAGCACCACTTTCTCAAAAAAATAAAACATTGAACATTTGAAAATAGTTCCAAATAGTAGGTTAGTTTATATTACATCTTTAATCAGCACCATAAACTAGTGATTTTGACTAAATTTGCCCCTAACAGAAAGGCTTGTAATAGAAGTCAAATGGTGTAACCGGTTACACCATTTGACATTTCAATTTAAAATGAAATTTGACAGGTATTATCATGGACACCTATGTAAGCACATGGCCTTGGTGGAAATATTTCAAATGTAATTTTTAAAGTTAATACACATTTTTATAATAATGATGAATTATCAATGTATTCATCGGGTCATACCATTTGACATGTATACCTAAGAATACCTGACCATACCCTAAAAATGTCAAATTATCTCATATTTTAAAGACAGTTACTAACCTTTGCATGCAGCAGTTAGTGTCACCAGGGGTCCTTCTTTGTGATATAATTTCCTGTCACATGGTTTTCTTGCACAATATTAACAAAATGGCTCCTTGAATGGTGGTTACACCACCTTGACACTTCAGGAATTTGACTTGACTCCTATGATTCCCCAAATTATTTATAATATTCAGAACAATGGTGTTAAATTTATTTTTATTTACTATTTAATTGTTCTAATGTAAGATTATGCCAAACTAGCTGATATGGTGTTTTATTGAGAATTTCACCTTTTTTAAACAAGATCAATTATTTGGTACTAAGTTTTTACAGTTACACCACATTGACATTTTTGCAATCAATCCCCAAATATTCTCTCAAAATTGATTAAAACCAGAAATTTTAGACTTGGTCCTCAAAAAAGAGAATGTATGCAAGTAATTTGCTAATTTATTTTGCAATTTTTACCCTTTTAAATTTAATGAAACTATATGGACACAAAAAAAATGAGCGTCACGTCATTGACCCTTTTGCAAATGAACTCTTTATTTATTTGTGTATTTAAATGTTCAAAGAAAAGTGTTACATCTAAATAACTAACTAGAGCTTGTCTTTAGAACAATAATTGAGTTTTTTTATCTTATCAATCATGTTTGTAATGCAACAGACATTTAGTTGAGAACTGAATTGACTCTTCTGCAGGTTTTTGAGTGCTGCTGCAGATGAAGCCTGTCAGTATGTGGAGAGAGTTGTGGGTAAAAACCCGTTACTCCTGAGAGAGCTGAATCTGAGTGAACATGAACTAGGAGACACACGAGTGAATCAGATCGCTGCTCTACTGCAGGATAAACACTGTCGACTCAAAACACTGATGTGAGTATTGTTCATTTATTTAAAATATTACATTACTTTTAATTGTAATATGACTGTAATATTTCCTCACATATTTCAGTCAAAGCAGTTTTTTCTCAGCCACAACAATGTAAAGTAATACAATTAAACAGGAGATTAAAAACACACAATTACATCGTGACATCAAGCTTTAAATATTTTACTAAGACAGTTTGATCATGGGTCAATCATTATTTCAGTTACTGTAGAGGGAGATCAATGGTTTTCTTCCAGAGCTTAGAAAACTCTTCAAATAAGTGACAGATTGAAAAATCAGCTGCTCTATAAACACAGAGATGTCTTTCCTAACTTTCACAGGTTAATTCTGTGTAAAATTAAATATAAGCGTGTATATATTGATGCTCTTTTTGAACACGACTGCTGAATGTGATCATGTTTACTGATTGCTGGTGTGTAACAAAGTTTTTTTGTGACATCAGAACTGTTCATAACTGCTTTCAGTTTAATGTTTGTATTTCACAAAATGTAAAATGTCTAATTTTGGTGCAGCATTTACTGTAACTTTTGAACAAGTGCATTTTAAAAATCTGTGATCAGAATCTGCCTGTAATAAGATCCACCGAAGGCAAGTTGACTGAACACAAGTGCCGCTTTATTCTAGTGATGTTACTCCTGATATCGAGGCTTCGAAGCTTGTGTCGAGAACATCAGGATCTTCCCGCCGGAGCTCCGTATCGAGGCTTGTTTTAGTGAAATGACGTCACCGGTGACGTTCGAAGCCTCGTTTGAGTGAAGTGCTTCAAGAAGGGGTTCATTTTTGGTGGAACAATGTGTTTTTTCCCTCTCGTGTTACACAAGCACTTCCACTTCTCTCTGTCCAGTCCACCTTAATCACTTTCACTTTTTTATCCGGTTCAAAAAACTTTGTTTTTTCTTGTATGTTCAACAACAGCATTGCCCAGTTACAAAATTATGAAACATTATAAAACAACACTGAACATAAATACTTCACAGAACTAATTATTTATTTGTGTATGTTAATGTATCATGAACCATGTAACACACATTTTGGTGCTGTCAAACTAAAAAAAAAAGATTTTTTTCCTGCACCATAGACACTAATGAGCAAACAAGAAACACCTGAACACACTGAACCAATGAAAACGTGACGCATGAAACAAGGAACCAATCAGAACATGACACATGAACAGGGGGAGCACATGACAAGATCACATGAGGAGCAAGACTGTGAGAATTATACAAAATAAAAGACATGAAAACATAAACTAAACTGAACCCAGAACAGACGTGACACTGCCTCACGGTGCAGCACTAAAGCAGATGAACCTTTTCCAAAACTTGTTTGATTGTCTTCTGCTTCAGGAAATACTTTCATTCCTTAATCTGTTAATGTTCGTTTATACAATTATTCATTGTTCATGTTCGTTCACAGTGGATTAACTAATGTTAACAGAAAACTTTTGTATTTAAAACTGTATTAGTAAATGTTGAAACTTACATTAAGGTTATTAAATGCTGTACTAGTATTGTCCATCATTGGTTCATGTTAACTAATGTAGTTAATGTGAACAAATGAAAGATTATTGTAAAGTGTTAGTGAGTCGACAATGTGTCTGAAAACAACCGACATAAACACATTTGTCCCAGTGATCAAACCAAGAGTGACATTGACACGAAACAACCTTAAAGATGAGATGAAATGAATGTGTAAACTAACATAAATAGATTGAAGATTTCAACCTTCGTATTGTTACAATGTCAGTAGTATATTTAAATGAACAATGTGTCATCTTTCTCCGTGTTACCTGCACCTGGATATCCCTGTTTATTTGTCAACAAAAGTCTGCTGGATGAAGCTAAACATGTTAGTTGATCATCATAGATCTGAGTCATTGTCTTTTCTCTTTCTGTCTTCAGTCTGATTAGATGCAGTATTACAGAGAAACAGTGTGTCATCCTGACTTCAGCTCTGAAATCAAACCCGTCACACCTGAGAGAGCTGGACCTGAGCGGGAATGAACTAGGAGACTCAGGAGTGAAGCACTTACGTGACGTACTGAAGGATTCACACTGTAAACTGGAGAGATTGAGGTCAGTAACATTCTTCACATACAAGAATCAAAATGATTAAAATCACTTTAACAGTTTAAACTAAAACACTTTATACTCAATATCTCACAATGAGTCTGAGTTGAAGTCTGGACTTTAATTAGGTCATTCCCAAACTTTAATTTTCTCATTTCTCTCATGTTGTGAATCATTCAGATCAAAGACTTTCACAGCTGTACAGTTTTAGATAATTGAAACATTGAAAGTGATGTTGATGTCTAACATATTAAAGTTCTCTGTGTCTTTTGTTTGCCTCCATATTCAGTTGTCAGTTTTTACAACTAACTTTCAATACATTCATACAAAGAACAAAATAAAGTTCACTTTGAGGATTTCTGTTCAGGTTTAACTGATTAATCAGCTGAATGTTTTCATTCCTGTTCTAGACTCTCTAACTGCAGTGTAACAGAAGAAGGTTATAAAGCTCTGGCTTCAGCTCTGAGATCAAACCCTTCACACCTGATAGAGCTGGATCTCACAGGAAATGATCCTGGACAATCAGGAGTGAAGGAGCTCAGTGATTTACTACAGGATCCAAACTGTCAACTGAAGACACTGAGGTGAGACGGGATGAAATAATTAACAAAATTAGTTATATTCAGGCTAAATATTCATAACAAATATATTATTTTAGTTACACAATAAGCTGGACAATTTGTTGCATCAAAATGATCAAGATCAGATCAGATGCTGCGGGTTCTGACATGATGATGATAACCGTCAACACAGTTTAGTTGTGGTTCAAGCTACAGGTCAAATAGACATTATGGGTCGGTATATGTGCTATTCTGGAGTATGGTATACCTTGACAATTAACATGCACAATTTTGATTTTGTGCACACTTCTCATTAAAAATCCTACATAATCTTTCAGTCAAATTGTTTTCTGAACACAATTATTTTCCATCAAGCCCAGATTCACTGTATCTCTACAGCAGGTCTATGAGTCTCCAGATGTTCACAAACATGCAGTTTCACAAGCCAGTTTTCTCTGCTGATGTTTCTCACTCCTCCTGCTTAAAAGCCAGAAAGATCTTGAGGACTTAATTTCACACTCTGTATTCATACTGAAAATCATGATCTAGTGAGCTTTTGCCCTTCTGCTCTGTGGGACGTTTCTGTTCTTATGAGTTTGCTTTAGGACTGAGTGTCACTCGAGTTCTTTTAAATAACTCTATTAGACTTTATTTTCAAGTATTTATATATTTGAAGTGTTCATTTGTAAAAACTGATAAACTGATTTTTAAAAAAAAAAATGAACTAACTGCTGTGAGTTATTCTCCACATATAGCACGTTCTGTACCCTAAATCTGTTTGGTCATTAAAGCCGGTTTTGTCCACTGTCAGGCATCACGAGTTCACGTTTTACAGCAGAAACCGACAAGCGCCCTTGTTGTTTGTGTACAGAAACCGATAAGTCCGTTTTAGCGAATCAGCGCACAGTATTCAGGTCAGGTGACAAGGCTTCTAGTCACTTCAGAAAGACGTGCTAGCTGAGGGAAGTTTTGTCAAAGCTGACTAAAAGTGATCGAGGATTTATAATTTCGACTCCTGTAAGACCTTGTACACCATACACGTCTTACATGATGAACCCTTGGTTGTCCTTTTGCGGGCGTGTGTGTGAGTGTGTGTGTGTGTGTGTGCCGATCTGTTAGTTTGTGTGTGTCTGTGAGTGTGTGTGTGTGTCGATCTGTTAGTGTGCGCGTTTGTGTGCACACGTGTGTTTGAGTGTGTTTTAAATGCAATTATTTGGTTTTGTTTAATTCTGAAACATGAAATGTGGAGTTTAATCTGCTTTTGCTAAAAAACAAACTTTTAATAAATATAAAAAACATACTTTCAATGAACTTTAATTTTTTAATTTACCTCTATTTTTTGGAGTTTTTGTTACTTAATCAAAACAACCCAACTGCAGTCTGATTGATATTACTTGGAATGCACAATAAAAAAACATGATTTGTGAGAATTAATAAAAATGGAGTTAACTGTTTTTGCAAATGAACTCTTCATTTATTTGTGTATTTAAATGTTCAAAGAAAAGTGTTACATCTAAATAACTAACTAGAGCTTGTCTTTAGTACAATAATTGAGTTTTTTATCTTATCAATCATGTTTGTAATGCAACAGACATTTAGTTGAGAACTGAATTGACTCTTCTGCAGGTTTTTGAGTGCTGCTGCAGATGAAGCCTGTCAGTATGTGGAGAGAGTTGTGGGTAAAAACCCGTTACTCCTGAGAGAGCTGAATCTGAGTGAACATGAACTAGGAGACACACGAGTGAATCAGATCGCTGCTCTACTGCAGGATAAACACTGTCGACTCAAAACACTGATGTGAGTATTGTTAATTTATTTAAAATATTACATTACTTTTAATTGTAATGTTACTGAAGCTGATAATAATATTTCCTCACGTATTTGAGTCAGAACAGTTTCTCAGTTTCACACAGAGCTACAACAATGTAAAGAAATACAATTAAACAGGAAATTAAAAAAAATTTAAATGTGACATCAAGCTTTAAATATTTAATTAATAATGTAATTATTTCAGTTACTGTAGAGGGAGATCAATGGTTTTCTTCCAGAGCTTAGAAAACTCTTCAAATAAGTGATAGATTGAAAAAACAGCTGCTCTATAAACACAGAGATGTCTTTCCTAACTTTCACAGGTTAATTCTGTGTAAATTAAATATAAGTGTGTATATATTGATGCTCTTTTTGAACACGACTGCTGAATGTGATCATGTTTACTGATTGCTGGTGTGTAACAAAGTTTTTTGTGACATCAGAACTGTTCATAACTGCTTTCAGTTTAATGTTTGTATTTCACAAAATGTAAAATGTCTAATTTTGGTGCAGCATTTACTGTAACTTTTGAACAAATGCATTTTAAAAATCTGTGATCAGAATCTGCCTGTAATAAGATCCACTGAAGGCAAGTTGTCTGAACACAAGTGCAGCTTTATTCTAGTGATGTTACTCCTGATATCGAGGCTTCGAAGCTTGTGTCGAGAACATCAGGATCTTCCCGCCGGAGCTCCGTATCGAGGCTTGTTTTAGTGAAATGACGTCACCGGTGACGTTCGAAGCCTCGTTTGAGTGAAGTGCTTCAAGAAGGGGTTCATTTTTGGTGGGACAATGTGTTTTTTCCCTCTCGTGTTACACAAGCACTTCCACTTCTCTCTGTCCAGTCCACCTTAATCACTTTCACTTTTTTATCCGGTTTAAAAAACTTTGTTTTTTCTCGTATGTTCAACAACAGCATTGCCCAGTTACAAAATTATGAAACATTATGAAACAACACTGAACATAAATACTTCACAGAACTACTTATTTATTTATTTGTGTATGTTAATGTATCATGAACCATGTAACACACATTTTGGTGCTGTCAAACTAAAAAAAAAGTTTTTCCTGCACCATATTACCATTGATCATCATGTGTCTCTGTGTGCATTCAAAGCCTCAAGAAATGAACCACTTTTCAACACATCTGGCTGGAAAGCTTCATGAAGCTTCATCTCGCCACCACTACTTTATTCAAATAAACGTGAACAAAAATTAAAATAACAAAAAAACACTTGGAAACTAAGAAACATGAACATAAACCTCACCAACAGCAGTTACAGGGAACAAAGACAGACTAAAGACAATGATAACATGAGGGCTATATATACACAAAGACACTAATGAACAAACAAGAAACACCTGAACACAATGAACCAATGAAAACGTGTCACATGAAACAAGGAACCAATCAGAACGTGACACATGAACAGGGGGAGCACATGACAAGATCACATGAGGAGCAAGACTGTGAGAATTATACAAAATAAAAGACATGAAAACATAAACTAAACTAAACCCAGAACAGACGTGACACTGCCTCACAGTGCAGCACTAAAGCAGATGAACCTTTTCCAAAACTTGTTTGATTGTCTTCTGCTTCAGGAAATACTTTCATTCCTTAATCTGTTAATGTTCGTTTATACAATTATTCATTGTTCATGTTCGTTCACAGTGGATTAACTAATGTTAACAGAAAACTTTTGTATTTAAAACTGTATTAGTAAATGTTGAAACTTACATTAAGGTTATTAAATGCTGTACTAGTATTGTCCATCATTGGTTCATGTTAACTAATGTAGTTAATGTGAACAAATGAAAGTTTATTGTAAAGTGTTAGTGAGTCGACAATGTGTCTGAAAACAACCGACATAAACACATTTGTCCCAGTGATCAAACCAAGAGTGACATTGACACGAAACAACCTTAAAGATGAGATGAAATGAATGTATAAACTAACATAAATAGATTGATGATTTCAAACTTTGTATTGTTACAATGTCGTAGTATATTTAAATGAACAATGTGTCGTCTTTCTCCATGTTATCTGAACCTGGATATCCCTGTTTATTTGTCAGCAAAAGTCTGCTGGATGAAGATAAACATGTTTGTTGATCATCATAGATCTGAGTCATTGTCTTTTCTCTTTCTGTCTTCAGTCTGAGTGAATGCAGTATTACAGAGAAACAGTGTGTCATCCTGACTTCAGCTCTGAAATCAAACCCGTCACACCTGAGAGAGCTGGACCTGAGCAGGAATAATCTAGGAGACTCTGGAGTGAAAAACCTCAGTGATCTACTGATGAACCCACAATTCAAGCTGGAGAAACTACAGTTAGTATCATTATACTGTATTTACTGTTTAATTTATTTTAAGACAACAGGGCACAAGTCACATCATTTGTAGCGCTGCATCTCCATCTGAAGAAAGATTCAGAAATGGTTTTAGTTAACAGGTTTGTATGTGTATCAGTAAAAAGAGCATTAAACTTTGAAACATTTTAAACTTTGTGGGTTTAAAAGTGTTTCATATGCTGGAATCTGACAAATCTTTGCTGTGAAACAAAACAGAAGTGAGAACAGACTAAAAAACAGTGTAACAAATTGTCATGAATGGCTGGTTGTAATGAAGCTCACGACGATGGAGAATACAATAACACTGTCTTTAATCACAAATCTAACATGTAGGAGAGATAAAACACAACCACTTCAACATAAACGACAGAACAATGAACAGACAGAACTAAGAGTTTAAATACACAGACAGAGTAATCAAGGTAAAACAGAACAGCTGCAGGAACTAATTAACAACCAAGAACACTAACTAGGGAACACACACAGACAGCAACACCATGATAATGAAACACAACAAAACTGTTACACAAATAGATTATTCTGAAATGTTACATTTATACTGGACTAATGGTACTTTTCACTAAATCTTCTTTTATTAAACAAAATGTGTATTTAGAGATTGTAAATTACACTCTAATGACTAAATAATCAATTCATGTATAAGATATTCTTACATTAATGATGAAAATAGTCCATTTAAATGTTAATTTTTCTATTGTTTCTATATTGATCCTATATATTCAATTAAGAGTGATAAATTCACTTATTTTTGGGAGTGAGGACGGATCCAGACTTGGATTGTAACTAGTATCCTCAAATGCTCCTGTCTTGGTTTGTTCGTTTCTATCATTAAGTTTCCATGTTTTTGCTGGTTTATTAGTGACTGTATGACATTTATTCATGATTCATTTAACTCACACATGAACTGAACATGGATTTGAGTCATTTTCTCTTTCTGTCTTCAGTCTGTATGGATGCAGTATTACAGAGAAACAGTGTGTCATCCTGACTTCAGCTCTGAAATCAAACCCGTCACACCTGAGAGAGCTGAACCTGTGGGGGAATAAACTTGGAGACTCTGGAGTGAAAAACCTCAGTGATCTACTGATGAACCCACAATTCAAGCTGGAGAAACTAGAGTTAGTATCATTATACTGTATTTACTGTTTAATTTATTTTAAGTCAACAGGGCACAAGTCACATCATTTGTAACGCTGCATCTCCATCTGAAGAAAGATTCAGAAATGGTTTTATTTAAAGGATTAGTTCACTTTCAAATGAAAATTAGCCCAAGCTTTACTCACCCTCAAGCCATCCTAGGTGAATATGACTTTCTTCTTTCTGATGAACATAATCAAAAAAATATTAATAAATATCCTGACACATCTGAGCTTTATAATGGCAGTGAACAGGATCAATGAGTATGAGCTGAAGAAAGTGTTTCCATCCACATCCATCCAACCTGGTTGGTCGGGCTTTTTTGCAATGCATTTGCGGGTTGTTTTGAACGAGCTGTAAAACTGGGACATTTCCGGGGACAGCTCCAGTCGGGGACAGAACACGACAAACCGGGACTGTTCCCTGAAAACGGGGATGTCTGGTCACCCTGTCCTGGAGCCGTGTGGAGTATGTTTATTATGGATGGATGTGGATCTTCAGCTTATACTCACTGATCCCGTTCACTGCCATTATAAAGCTTGGATGTGTCAGGATATTTATTAATATTTCTTTGATTATGTTCATCAAAAAGAATAAAGTCATATACACCTAGGATGGCTTGAGGGTGAGTAAAGCTTGGGCTTGGAAAAGCCAACTTAAGCCGGGGACACACTTAAAGTCGGCATGAAGCGGAAGTTGCGATTGTCTTTTCTTCTCTACTGTGACGTCTATCTGAGTGAAACGGCATCTGAAATGAGAGGGCGGTACTTGATTTCTTACTTCGGGAATTGATTGGATCGTTGGAAGTTGGGCGTTGCTAACAAAATGGAGGCAGATCTGAATGCCTGTTTGGGAATTTCTCTCCACCGGACTCACTGCGAGCACCCTCACATTACTGTAAGAACCTTCTTTATTGAGGATGACGAGGACGATCAACGGCACTAAACAGCGAGAGAGAGACTGACTGACGGTGTGTGTCCGCCATTATAGCATGTGACAGGAAGAGACAATGAGTCGTTTTGAGGGGGAGAGCAGGTTAATGTTTTTGATTAAAGATTACGAGGGCACATGAATTTAAAAAAAATAATGAAGTGCACGGATAAATTATTGATAATAAATACTACAATATTCCATAAAAAAATAAGAGTTGTCAATTTTGATTTCATGCCGATTGTAAGGCCGATTATGAACGTAAATTGATACTTATGACTGATCGCGCTCAAGCGCGTCCAGTCAGAGCCAGTTGCGTTCAGTCGGCGATTACAGTCGGTGTTCAGATTCCGTGTGTGAGTATTTAAATCTGCTTCAGTCGCAGGAAACGATCGCTGTGTGTTGAGCTCAGTCTTAGGATGTTTTAGCTAGTCGTTAAATGTGTGCCCAGCTTTACTGAAATGCTGTTTAAACTTATTTTTCTGAGACTAACATTTCTGACTTTAACTCCTCCTAGAGCTTTAAAGCTAGAACTACCAAATTTGGCTCAAACCTTCAGACTGTTCTGACTTAGTGTGCTTTTTCTTTTCTAACTGATCGGACTTACGGTTTTCCTAAAAATGACTATTAAAACTCGGAAAAATCCCATTGACTTTCACTGATGGAATGTTCAGATGAGCCACGACTGTTCAAACTCCAACTGACAAAATTCACATTTAAACACACTGAAGCCCATTAGACTCAATTAAACTGACATTCTGTGAACTATTTCTAATCCATTGAAACTCATTAAAACTCATTCAAACTCATTTAATCTATCTATCTATCTATCTATCTATCTATCTCATATCAACCACCCAGAACACCATAGCAAACCCCCAGAATACCCTAACAACCACATAGCAACACTCTAGCAACTACCCAGAATACCTTAGCAACGGCATGGCAACACCCTAGCAACCATCCTGAGTACCATAGCAACCACATAGCAACACCCTAGCAACCACTTAGAGTACCCTAACTTTTTTATCTAGTTGTCATTTGAAAGTGAACTAATCCTTTAACAGGTTTGTATGTGTATCAGTAAAAAGAGCATTAAACTTTGAAGCATTTTAAACTTTGTGGCTGTAAAAGTGTTTCATATGCTGGAATCTGACAAATCTTTGCTGTGAAACAAGACAGAAGTGAGAACAGACTAAGAAACAGTGTAACAAATTGTCATGAATGGCTGGTTGTAAAGAAGCTCACGACGATGGAGAATACAATAACACTGTCTTTAATCACAAATCTAACATGTAGGAGAGATAAAACACAATTTTATATTCATCTAGAGTGATAAATTCACTTATTTTTGGGACTGAGGATGGATCCAGACTTGGATTGTAACTAGTATCCTCAAATGCTCCTGTCTTGGTTTGTTTGTTTATATCATTAAGTTTCCATGTTTTTGCTGGTTTATTAGTGACTGTATGACATTTATTCATGATTCATTTAACTCACACATGAACTGAACATGGATTTGAGTCATTTTCTCTTTCTGTCTTCGGTCTGATTAGATGCAGAATTACAGAGAAACAGTGTGTCATCCTGACTTCAGCTCTGAAATCAAACCCGTCACACCTGAGAGAGCTGGACCTGAGCGGGAATAAACTAGGAGACTCTGGAGTGAAAAACCTCAGTGATCTACTGATGAACCCACAATTCAAGCTGGAGAAACTACAGTTAGTATCATTATACTGTATTTACTGTTTAGTTTATTTTAAGACAACAGGGCACAAGTCACATCATTTGTAGCGTTGCATCTCCATCTGAAGAAAGATTCAGAAATAGTTTTCAATTTCAATTCAATTCACATTTATTTGTATAGCGCTTTTCACAATACATATCGTTTCAAAGCAGCTTTACAGAGAATGCATGTCAACATTACAATTTGGAGAATGCAGTTAGCTAATAATGTAATAATTTAGGCAATTAATTTACAATCACTGTTAGCAATTTAATTTAAGGTAGAAGCAAAGAGCTCCTGGAAAAATGAATTACATATTAACAATAATTAGGATATATAGAAATTTGCGAATGTGCGTGTTGATCCAGATGTTGCATCTTCTGAAGTCCTCGCAGGAGTTGGCGCCGTCTCTTCAAAGTGTTGGTCATCTGAGGTCTTCTTAAGAGGCTGGATCCAAACTGAAACTGATGTACTCTCTAGTCACCTCGGGACGGGCGTCCCGAGGTAAAACGGAAAAGCAAATGGAGAATAATTAGCATAGCTGCTGTTCATAACATTAAGCAAAGATAGTCATGTGCAATTGATCTGATATGAGATGCATTATGTGAATGCTTGGCTAAAGAGATGTGTCTTTAATCTAGATTTAAACTGGGTGAGCGAGTCTGAGTCCCGAACATTATCAGGAAGGCTATTCCACAGTTTAGGAGCCAAATGTGAAAACGCTCTCCCTCCTTTAGAGGACTTAGCTATCCTAGGTACAACCAGAAGTCCAGAGTTTTGTGATCTTAAAGAGCGCGAAGGATTGTAGGGCGATAGAAGATCGGTTAAGTACACAGGAGCTAAACCATTTAGAGCCTTGTAGGTCATTAGCAGTACTTTATAATCGATACAAACTTAATAGGTAACCAGTGTAGAGATGATAAAATTGGTGCTATATGATCATATTTTCTTGACCTGGTAAGAACTCTAGCAGCTGCATTTTGTACTAACTGCAGCTTGTTTATTGAGGAAGCAGGGCAACCAGCTAGTAATGCATTACAGTAATCTAGTCTAGACGTCATGAAAGCATGAACTAACTTTTCTGCATCAGAAACAGATAACATATTCCGTATCTTAGCAATGTTTCTGAGGTGGAAGAAGGCTGTTTTTGTAACATATGAAATATGATTTTCAAAGGACAAGTTGCTGTCTAATATAACACCCAGATCTTTAACTGTCGAGGATGGAGTAACAGTACATCCTTCTAAATGTAGATTGTAGTCTGAGAGATTCTGTGTACAGGTTTTTGTCCCAATAAGTAATACTTCAGTCTTATCTGAATTTAATAGAAGAAAATTACTAGTCATCCAATGTTTTACTTCTTTAACACACTCTGTCAGATTGGATAATTTAGAGTTTTCATCTGGTTGTGTTGAAATATATAACTGAGTATTAGTTAAAGGATTAGTTCACTTTCAAATGAAAATTAGCCCAAGCTTTACTCACCCTCAAGCCATCCTAGGTGAATATGACTTTCTTCTTTCTGATGAACATAATCAAAGAAATATTAATAAATATCCTGACGCATCCGAGCTTTATAATGGCAGTGAACGAGATCAATGAGTATAAGCTGAAGAAAGTGTCTCCATCCACATCCATCCATCATAAATATGTGCTCCACACGGCTCCGGGGGGTTAATAAAGGCCTTCTGAAGCGAAATGATGCATTTGTGTAAAAAATATCAATAATTAAACAAGTTATAGTTCAGATGTGTGTGTGGAAATGATGCGTTGTGACTGCAGAACTTTTAGAGACGTTTAAAATTGTGTAAAACAATCCCGCACCCTGTTGAGGCCCTGTTATAAAACACAAACAAACAGTGTTACTTTAATTTAACATGAATAGTTAGTATGTTACTACACTGAAACCGTTAACGATGTTTTGTTTTTTATAATTGATAATAATGACGCTCTGCTCTGGTCCAGGTTACGTTCTTCATGAAGTAGCGGCGCGCGTGCGACCAATAGCAGTGTAGCTGCACAGCCCCCTCTATTGGTGAATATAATCACTACACGATTGCTCCGATAACCAACAGGCTGCTGTATGCTGGTTGGTCGGGCTTTTTTGCAATGCATTTGTGGGTTGTTTTGAACGAGCTGTAAGCTGTATGGAGTACGTTTATTATGGATGGATGTGGATCTTCAGCTTATACTCATTGATCCTGTTCACTGCCATTATAAAGCTTGGATGTGTCAGGATATTTATTAATATTTCTCTGATTATGTTCATCAAAAAGAAGAAAGTCATATACACCTAGGATGGCTTGAGGGTGAGTAAAGCTTGGGCTTGGAAAAGCCAACTTAAGCCGGGGACACACCTAAAGTCGGCATGAAGCGGAAGTTGCGATTGTCTTTTCTTCTCTACTGTGACGTCTATCTGAGTGAAACGGCATCTGAAATGAGAGGGCGGTACTTGATTTCTTACTTCGGGAATTGATTGGATCGTTGGAAGTTGGGCGTTGCTAATAAAATGGAGGCAGATCTGAATGCCTGTTTGGGAATTTCTCTCCACCGGACTCACTGCGAGCACCCTCACATTACTGTAAGAACCTTCCTTTATTAAAGATGACGAGGACGATCAACGGCACTAAACAGCGAGAGAGAGACTGACTGACGGTGTGTGTCCGCCATTATAGCATGTGACAGGAAGAGACGATGAGTCGTTTTGAGGGGGAGAGCAGGTTAATGTCTTTGATTAAAGATTACGAGGGCACATGAATTTTAAAAAAATAATGAAGTGCACGGATAAATTATTGATAATAAATACTACAATATTCCATAAAAAAATAAGAGTTGTCAATTTTGATTTCATGCCGACTTTAACGATTGTAAGGCCGATTATGAATGTAAATTGATACTTATGACTGATCGTGCTCAAACACGTCCAGTCAGAGCCAGTCCAGTCAACACCCTAGCAACCACTTAGAGTACCCTAACTTTTTTATCTAGTTTTCATTTGAAAGTGAACTAATCCTTTAACGGGTTTGTATGTGTATCAGTAAAAAGAGCATTAAACTTTGAAGCATTTTAAACTTTGTGGCTGTAAAATTGTTTCATATTCTGGAATCTGACAAATCTTTGCTGTGAAACAAGACAGAAGTGAGAACAGACTAAAAAACAGTGTAACAAATTGTCATGAATGGCTGGTTGTAATGAAGCTCACGACGATGGAGAATACAATAACACTGTCTTTAATCACAAATCTAACATGTAGAAGAGATAAAACACAATTTTATATTAATCTAGAGTGATAAATTCACTTATTTTTGGGAGTGAGGACGGATACAGACTTGGATTGTAACTAGTATCCTCAAATGCTCCTGTCTTGGTTTGTTCGTTTCTATCATTAAGTTTCCATGTTTTTGCTGGTTTATTAGTGACTGTATGACATTTATTCATGATTCATTTAACTCACACATGAACTGAACATGGATTTGAGTCATTTTCTCTTTCTGTCTTCAGTCTGTATGGATGCAGTATTACAGAGGAACAGTGTGTCATCCTGACTTCAGCTCTGAAATCAAACCCGTCACACCTGAGAGAGCTGGACCTGAGCTGGAATGAACTAGGAGACTCTGGAGTGAAAAACCTCAGTGATCTACTGATGAACCCACAATTCAAGCTGGAGAAACTACAGTTAGTATCATTATACTGTATTTACTGTTTAGTTTATTTTAAGACAACAGGGCACAAGTCACATCATTTGTAGCGCTGCATCTCCATCTGAAGAAAGATTCAGAAATAGTTTTCAATTTCAATTCAATTCACATTTATTTGTATAGCGCTTTTCACAATACATATCGTTTCAAAGCAGCTTTACAGAGAATGCATGTCCACATTACAATTTGGAGAATGCAGTTAGCTAATAATGTAATAATTTAGGCAATTAATTTACAATCACTGTTAGTAATTTAATTTAAGGTAGAAGCAAAGAGCTCCTGGAAAAATGAATTACATATTAACAATAATTAGGATATATAGAAATTTGCGAATGTGCGTGTTGATCCAGATGTTGCATCTTCTGAAGTCCTCGCAGGAGTTGGCGCCGTCTCTTCAAAGTGTTGGTCATCTGAGGTCTTCTTAAGAGGCTGGATCCAAACTGAAACTGATGTACTCTCTAGTCACCTCGGGACGGGCGTCCCGAGGTAAAACGGAAAAGCAAATGGAGAATAATTAGCATAGCTGCTGTTCATAACATTAAGCAAAGATAGTCATGTGCAATTGATCTGATATGAGATTCATTATGTGAATGCTTGGCTAAAGAGATGTGTCTTTAATCTAGATTTAAACTGGATGAGCGAGTCTGAGCCCCGAACATTATCAGGAAGGCTATTCCACAGTTTAGGAGCCAAATGTGAAAACACTCTCCCTCCTTTAGAGGACTTAGCTATCCTAGGTACAACCAGAAGTCCAGAGTTTTGTGATCTTAAAGAGCGCGAAGGATTGTAGGGCGATAGAAGATCGGTTAAGTACACAGGAGCTAAACCATTTAGAGCCTTATAGGTCATTAGCAGTACTTTATAATCGATACAAACTTAATAGGTAACCAGTGTAGAGATGATAAAATTGGTGCTATATGATCATATTTTCTTGACCTGGTAAGAACTCTAGCAGCTGCATTTTGTACTAACTGCAGCTTGTTTATTGAGGAAGCAGGGCAACCAGCTAGTAATGCATTACAGTAATCTAGTCTAGACGTCATGAAAGCATGAACTAACTTTTCTGCATCAGAAACAGATAACATATTCCGTATCTTAGCAATGTTTCTGAGGTGGAAGAAGGCTGTTTTTGTAACATATGAAATATGATTTTCAAAGGACAAGTTGCTGTCTAATATAACACCCAGATCTTAAACTGTCGAGGATGGAGTAACAGTACATCCTTCTAAATGCAGATTGTAGTCTGAGAGATTCTGTGTACAGGTTTTTGTCCCAATAAGTAATACTTCAGTCTTATCTGAATTTAATAGAAGAAAATTACTAGTCATCCAATGTTTTACTTCTTTAACACACTCTGTCAGATTGGATAATTTAGAGTTTTCATCTGGTTGTGTTGAAATATATAACTGAGTATTAGTTAAAGGATTAGTTCACTTTCAAATGAAAATTAGCCCAAGCTTTACTCACCCTCAAGCCATCCTAGGTGTATATGACTTTCTTCTTTCTGATGAACATAATCAAAGAAATATTAATAAATATCCTGACACATCCAAGCTTTATAATGGCAGTGAACAGGATCAATGAGTATGAGCTGAAGAAAGTGTCTCCATCCACATCCATCCATCATAAATATGTGCTCCACACGGCTCCGGGGGGTTAATAAAGTCCTTCTGAAGCAAAACGATGCGTTTGTGTAAAAAATATCAATAATTAAACAAGTTATAGTTCAGATGTGTGTGGAAATGATGCGTTGTGACTGCAGAACTTTTAGAGACGTTTAAAATTGTGCAAAACAATCCCGCACCCTGTTGAGGCCCTGTTATAAAACACAAACAAACAGTGTTACTTTAATTTAACATGAATAGTTAGTATGTTACTACATTGAAACCGTTAACGATGTTTTGTTTTTTATAATTGATAATAATGACGCTCTGCTCTGGTCCAGGTTACGTTCTTCATGAAGTAGCGGCGCGCGTGCGACCAATAGCAGTGTAGCTGCACAGCCCCCTCTATTGGTGAATATAATCACTACACGATTGCTCCGATAACCAACAGGCTGCTGTATGCTGGTTGGTCGGGCTTTTTTGCAATGCATTTGTGGGTTGTTTTGAACGAGCTGTAAGCTGTATGGAGTACGTTTATTATGGATGGATGTGGATCTTCAGCTTATACTCATTGATCCCGTTCACTGCCATTATAAAGCTTGGATGTGTCAGGATATTTATTAATATTTCTTTGATTATGTTCATCAGAAAGAAGAAAGTCATATACACCTAGGATGGCTTGAGGGTGAATCCCGTTTGAGCGTGCTGGCAAAATGAAAGGAAGTCTCTTTGTCGTGGCTGGAGTTAAAGTTGAAGCGGCAAAAGTCGTTGGTTAAACTTTGCAGCAAAACTTAGAACACGAGACTCTCAACTGAAAAGAAAATTAAGTAAAAGAAGAGAAAAGTGAGTGAAAGTTGGATGGCTTGAATGAGCTGCTTGACTGTCCTTTGTCAGTTTAGTCTTGTCTTCGTTTTGTTCTTCTTGTTACTCCATTGTGTTACTTTTCTTTCTTTCTTTCTTTCTAGTTTGTTAACTGTGATGCGACTATTCAAACGTAGGTGTTTGTCCCACCTCTGTGAGGAGTTCTGGCCAATCAGATATCATCTTGTTTCAAAAGGTGGCTTTACTTCGCCCCCAATCATAAAATAAGCGTTATCTCCGGACTCTGGAATTGCCGTCTTCGGCAGAGAGTACCGTTTTAGACATAATTTCTATTAAATGGAATATGACACATTTTACACAGATTTCATTCAAGCCATGATTTAAACATACATTAGAGATTTAAATTCATTCCAAATCAGGCATACTTTCAATCAATCATTCAAAAGTTATCACATTTACATGAATTGTGGGTGTTCTAAAACATAACTGGTCACGTGTAGCATGTGTAGACATGATATAAAATGTATGCAGTTGAAAGATGTTTGATAAGTCCATTTCAAATTGTTTGGAACAATTTGATGCAGTTTTAGTTATAGAAACCTTCTTTGTGGGTTTTTCTGTAAAGTTAGGTCACTCAGAGAAACGGGCCTGCATTGTCTCTCTGTCTCTTTTGATCTGGAGATCAAAGACTATTTATCTTCTGGTGACCATTTGGTTTAAGTTTTGCCGCCTCTCCTTCAGTCAGGAAGCATGGGTGCCATAAGAGTAATTAGCAGGGGGTTGTTCTGTAGACGGACTGGAGCTGAAAATTAGATTCTCAGAGCTTGGGTTTCTGGAATAATGTTTTGAAAGAATCATCTGAATGATTCATTTGTCTGGTTCGTCCACGGTTCCTACAAAGGCTACTTTTTAATATATAGGGAAATTAGTTTGACTGTACTGTTCAGTCACTGGCAAAATAGTAAAAACAACATGAAAATGATTTGTGATCAAATCATGAAGCGTGATATTTTTGCCATATCGCCCACCCCTACTTATTAATAAGAATATTATGCATATTGTGTGTAGTTAGTTGTCCCCCAAGGGGGCGTTCTCCCCACTCTACCCTAAATTCACAATTGAGAGTTAAAAAGTCAGAATTGCGTGATTATAAAGCCACAATTGTGTCTTATAAAGTCAGAATTGTGATATATACTGTAAATGGCAATTCAGATTTTTTTTTCTCAGAAGTGCTCATTTATATCTCTCAATTCTGACTTTTTTCTCAGAATTGCAAGCTTATGTCTATAATATATTGTATATATTCTGACAATTACGATCCATATGATCCTTTTTTTTCCACTCAATTGCAAAATTAATTTATTTTTTTACAATATTCTCTCTATATTATAATGTTTTTACTCAAGTAATAATTCATAAAAAATGAAAACCAAAACTAGTGTGGAAAGATTGTTAATATTAGGGATAAGAAAGCTGCAACTGGTTCTAATATATTTCCAAAATAATGTACAAATGATTCTAACCTCTTCTGGGTTAAAATGGATGCAGATGCAATAGGAGGATTCAAATGTTAAGAACTGTAAGAGGTTTTTCATGACGCTCCATATGCTGGGATGTGAATTTGATAGGTGCTTGATATAAAATAAATTTAAAAAGTCCTTGAAATTCATTGAATCTGGTGATCATGAAAGAGTGGGAACCCTGACAAAATAAAATTCACTTTGAGGATTTCTGTTGTTCAGGTTTAACTGATTAATCATCTGAATGTTTTCATTCCTGTTCTAGACTCTCTAACTGCAGTGTAACAGAAGAAGGTTATAAAGCTCTGGCTTCAGCTCTGAGATCAAACCCTTCACACCTGATAGAGCTGGATCTCACAGGAAATGATCCTGGACAATCAGGAGTGAAGGAGCTCAGTGATTTACTACAGGATCCAAACTGTCAACTGAAGACACTGAGGTGAGACGGGATGAAATAATGAACATTATTAACAAAATATGCAAGCTAACAAAATATGGAGGCTAAATAGTCATAACAAATATATTATTTTAGTTATACAATAAGCTGGACAATTTGTTGCATCAAAATGATCAAGATCAGATCAGATGCTGCAGGTTCTGACATGATGATAATAACCGTCAACACAGTTTAGTTGTGGTTCAAGCTACAGGTCAAATAGACATTATGGGTCAGTATATGTGCTATTCTGGAGCAGTGTTGGGTGTAACGCGTTACTGTAATTAAATTACTTATCCACTGAAAAAGTAAAGTAAGGGATTACTGTTCATTTTTAGGTAATTTAATTACAGTTACTTATAATGTACTTGCGTTACATACTGTAAATTAGTTCTGTTTAAATCAATATTGAATTTAAAATCTAAATTTGTTGTCTAAAGGTAAAAGTGAACGCTGCCTCTATTTAGAATAATAAGGAGAAGGACATTAATAATTTGTTTATTTTGCACAAATCAATACATCGTTTTAATTATTTTGGAGTTATTGGAATACTTCTTTCATGTTGTGGACAATTTTAAGATTTTGGTCTATTTTTGCTTCCAAGTCTTCTTTTACTGTAATGGAAAGAAAACTTTTAAAATACACGTTTAGATGGTGTTTGTTTTAAGCCTACTACCCTCCATCTGTTTGCATCTGTAGATTTCTTCTAAATTAACCAAAACAAGCTAATCTGCATATTTAAACACATTGACCCCCAGTTTCACAGATGAGGCTTAAACTAGTCCTAGACTAAAATGCATGTTTGAGCTGTTTTAACTGAAAGTAACTTGTACTGACAGATCTTAAAATATGTCAGAGCCATTGTTTTGTCTCAAGATGCACACCAGTAATGTTTTTTTCTTGGGTATGTTTATAAAACCTACTTAAATATCCTAATTGAACTAAGGCCTAATCCTGGCTTAGGCTAAGCCCTGTCTGTGAAACTGGGCCCAAGAGTTATTTTCCCCCTGAAATGTTACAAGTACATAATATGTATTATAACAAATGCCTGCAGAGGGCGCCAAAAGCCTGGTAATTGTTGTTGTTACACAGCACGATCAAATCCTTTTTGGCCAACCAGCATAATTAAAAATATAACATTAGTTAATTAATAATAATAATAATAATAATAATTGACCACTTTATTATAGAAATGCTACATCCACTGCAATTTCTTCAACGAGAATATGTGGACATCAATCATGCACACTCAGAGCGAGGGTTTAAACTTTTATTGATGTAACGTATTCTCCTGTGTCACTAAGCATAGATTTAGGAATGATAGCATTATGCAATGCTGTATTATGACTTTTAAATGGTTTTAATAAATCGTGCATGCTTAGAAAACTGTCTAATAATGCAGTTCATGGATGTGCGTCCATGGATGCTCCTCTTCCGGTATTGACAGCCCTACAGATATCTTTACCATGGTTCAAAACGCAGTGCATAGCACATTAAAATAATTGAAATTATAATATGACAAATTGCATTAGTATCAAATCTGACAGATGCGTTGCTGGTGGTCAAATTATTAACGCGGCGTTAAACGTATATAAATAATCTCACCCTTAAATGGGGGGGGGATGGTGCATGCGGGAATGAATGACGTGTCCCGGAGGGAGGGCATCTGAACTCGAACTGATATATAGCCGAACTGATACTGAATAAAAAATACTATATATATGTAAATATATTTGTTTGACAGGGAAGCTGTGCGCTAACAGGAATATATATATTCATTTATTTAAAAAAAAAAAAAAGTACCCTAGAAAAAAGGGCACTTTCTCTCAAGAAAGAAAAAGGGCAGGTGCTCAAGCCCCCTTTTATGTATATGTGTGCACGTGCCTGCCGTCCATTATCAAACAACAAAAGAAAAGCTTAAATAAGGATTAATCTATATTTAATTTATACAGTTATGACTATGCAGAGTTATTTTATATTTGATTATTCAATTTCTGTGGTATTTTTACATACTACTATTAGACCTACCTGGAAAAAAATATATAACATTGTTTTATTTGTATTTTTATATATTTTTACCGTGGTATCGACTTTGGTATTGAATATTGTGCACTTTTGGTGGTGTCAGTACCGACTACTAGATTTTTCTGACATCCCTATTTGTTACTAAAAAATTTTTAAGTATTATAAAGTAAATAAAAGTATTATAGTATATGTTTTAATAAAGTTAAAATGTTTTAAAAAGCTATAAAAGGCTAAACTATTCCATGTTTGACTAAATTATTAAAAGAGTTTCCTTTCTATTGTCTATCCGGTCAAGGTTTATAAGGATTTTAAGAAGTAATTAGTAAGTTACTTATTGAGTAATTAAATTACTTTTCAGACAGAGTAATTAGAAAAGTATTTTAAATACAACATTGATGATGTAATTAGTAATGGATTTGTAAAAATTGCATTTCATGTGATTTTTGGCCATTCAGGATGGGTCAATACCACAATTTTGGCTTCGGTACGGTACCACAATCTAATACCGGTATATCGGTATTAAATCGATACCATACAGGGTCTAAATTTTGGTGCCGGTATTGCACATAATTATTCTCATTCTCGCAGGTTGCGCGTTTACAAAGAGGGAAATTACCGCAAATGTTTATTAGTAAATTAATCAACACAGATTATCACATCAAATCAGTAATTGGTTACCACTTATAGCACACTTGAACCCATAGTCTATTACAAGTGTTAACTAAATACATTTTTAAAATACAGAGATAGTATATTAAAAGCACATTTTAGTTCATATTTCATGGTGTTTCAAAATAGCACAGTTGAGAACACTTAGATGTTCTTAAGATTATCTTAAGAAGTACTAATGAAGAATCTTTAGTATATTAAGTACAAAATTAGTGTGCGAAAATAGAGCACTTTAAGTACATATGCGCCCTGCGATACAACACTCTCGTGCGCGTTACAGACAACTGACGGAAATCACTTGCCCACGTTTTTTTAAACCCATTTTGAACATCCAAGCGATTTTATCATTCAGTAGTAACGTACTTGGGAGCTCTGTGAGAGATGGTTTCTTTGCGCTTATACCAACAAACAACGCACACACAAGCCGCCTGTATAGAGCTCGCGCCTTCCAAATTGAGTTGTTTTACCTTAAACGGTATTTAATGTATTAACAGTGACTATTCAGTGTTATTTTACATTTGATTACTTTATTAAATTTCTGTAACTAGCATTTCTGTACCTGAATACTTCTGTAAGAACTAGCTAAACTTAAGTGCAAATATTAGGAGATAAACATCATTGGTTCAAACGCACGCTGGAGCTTTCATGTTATCTAAACCATATGATCTTATGTACGTGTGTGTAGGTTTGATGGTTCTTCATCATTTTTATAAGCAAAGCAATTCCAAATTATACGTCTACTGCTGTCATTATTAACAAAGAATAAACACTAACAAGAAGCGAAACTCAATAGAACGTTCCATTGGAACACCAGCGCCCAGCAGCAGCTCTGCGTTTCCGCCATTTTGACTTGAAAGTCGGTCGAGTCGGTCCACTAGCTTCTATGGCAATATCAGCTGCTTTGTTTAAAAAAAAAACAAAAAAAACAAAGTACATTAAAGCTAAAATCCAACCTGAATCATGACAACAGAATAAAATACTATCACTAGTGATCATCAAATCCTTTTAACAGTTTATTTTACAGACTTTGTGTTTAAGTCTTCCTCTTTTTTCACAAAACCTTTGCTCTCTAGAAACGCAGTCAGTTTGGGTTAAAATTCGTTGAAGTTCAAGTATTAGCATTATAAACACTGAATTAATACCAACATATGAAATTAAATTAAGGACATGCATCAGAAAAATTGGGAATGTTGGACAATAAATATATAACAGAAAATAACAGCTTGTTTTTACAGTGTTGTGTGTTAAAGCAAAAGTGTCCAAAAGTGTGAATTATGCGATAACGGACACAGCAATGCATCATGTATTATAAGATCGTTATGTTTGTAGCGTGATCCATTAAAACATACAATATTCAATTCAGACCTAGTGGAGTGATTATTACTATTACTCCATTAGGTCTGAAATATATTGTTCGCTGCAAACATGATGATCTTAAATTCATTCATTATTAATTTACTATTAATAAATGTGTAAAGTTACATAAAATGGAAATACTTCAAAGTAGGCTAACTACGTTACCTCAGATGGATGAATGGTTGGATTCCACAACTGGTAAAATAAAACATATATAAGACAATAAACAACATTTACTGTAGGAGCCATAAAATTTACTGATGACTTAATTTAAAAAATGTTCTATTGCGCTTCTGATTTGGTTGTGAAATTTGCCGATTTTGGGTGTGTAAGATGTGAAGGATTCTATGGTCCAGTTGGCATTTTCACCCCATAATGGCGGCCGCGCTACCGGAGCGCCATCTAGTGGCTGTTGCCCAAAAAGGATCAGAGTTTCTCCTCTTGGGTTCTGTGCTCTTTGTTATTAATTAGTTTTGGTCGTGTTGAGTGAGAATCAACTGCTTTATCCATTTTGTTCCTCTATGTTGTCACATTTGCCGGTTTCGCGTCAGTTTGTGTAGCACACTGCCACCTAGCGGTGAACTTCGGAACAGCAGCATATACCGAAATGAGCAAAATCATGATATTTTCATGGTATTTTCACAGTACCGGTATACAGTGCATCCCTATTCACACTTGCTAAATCTGATCAGATTTCAATTGGATATGCGCAAAAATCAGATTTGGACTGACAGTCTGAATGAGGCTTATGAGACTCCAGCTTAAAAGCCAGAAAGATCTTGAGGCCTTAATTTCACACTCTGTATTCATACTGAAAATCATGATCTAGTGAGCTTTTGCTCTTCTGCTCTGTGGGACGTTTCTGTTCTTATGAGTTTGCTTTAGGACTGAGTGTCGCTCGGGTTTCTTGTTTAAATATCTCTGACTATCAGACTTTGTTTTCAAGTATTTATATATTTATTTGTATATTTAAATATTCAAAGAAAAGTGTTAAATCTAAATAACTAACTAGAGCTTGTCTTTAGAACAATAAAAGTTTTTTATCTTATCAATCATGTTTGTAATGCAACAGACATTTAGTTGAGAACTGAATTGACTCTTCTGCAGGTTTTTGAGTGCTGCTGCAGATGAAGCCTGTCAGTATGTGGAGAGAGTTGTGGGTAAAAACCCGTTACTCCTGAGAGAGCTGAATCTGATTCAACATGAACTAGGAGACACACGAGTGAATCAGATCGCTGCTCTACTGCAGGATAAACACTGTCGACTCAAAACACTGACGTGAGTATTGTTCATTTATTTAAAATATTACATTACTTTTAATTGTAATATGACTGTAATATTTCGTCACGTATTTCAGTCGGAGCAGTTTTTTTTTTCAGTGTCACACAGAGCCACAACAATGTAAAGTAATATAATTAAACAAGAAATTAAAAACACACAATTTAAATGTGACATCAAGCTTTAAATATTTAACTAATAATTTAATTATTATGAACCACTTTTCAACACATCTGGCTGGAAAGCTTCATGAAGCTTCATCTCGCCACCACTACTTTATTCAAATAAACGTGAACAAAAATTCAAATAACAAAAAAACACCTGGAAACTAAAAAACATGAACATAAACCTCACCAACAGCAGTTACAGGGAACAAAGACAGACTAAAGACAATGATAACATGAGGGCTATATATACACACAGACACTAATGAACAAACAAGAAACACCTGAACACAATGAACCAATGAAAACGTGTCACATGAAACAAGGAACCAATCAGAACATGACACATGAACAGGGGGAGCACATGACAAGATCACATGAGGAGCAAGACTGTGAGAATTATACAAAATAAAAGACATGAAAACATAAACTAAACTAAACCCAGAACAGACGTGACACTGCCTCACGGTGCAGCACTAAAGCAGATGAACCTTTTCCAAAACTTGTTTGATTGTCTTCTGCTTCAGGAAATACTTTCATTCCTTAATCTGTTAATGTTCGTTTATACAATTATTCATTGTTCATGTTCGTTCACAGTGGATTAACTAATGTTAACAGAAAACTTGTGTATTTAAAACTGTATTAGTAAATGTTAAAATTTACATTAAGGTTATTAAATGCTGTACTAGTGTTGTCCATCATTGGTTCATGTTAACTAATGTAGTTAATGTGAACAAATGAAAGATTATTGTAAAGTGTTAGTGAGTCGACAATGTGTCTGAAAACAACCGACATAAACACATTTGTCCCAGTGATCAAACCAAGAGTGACATTGACACGAAACAACCTTAAAGATGAGATGAAATGAATGTGTAAACTAACATAAATAGATTGATGATTTCAACCTTTGTATTGTTACAATGTCAGTAGTATATTTAAATGAACAATGTGTCGTCTTTCTCCATGTTACCTGCACCTGGATATCCCTGTTTATTTGTCAGCAAAAGTCTGCTGGATGAAGCTAAACATGTTAGTTGATCATCATAGATCTGAGTCATTGTCTTTTCTCTTTCTGTCTTCAGTCTGAGTAGATGCAGTATTACAGAGAAACAGTGTGTCATCCTGACTTCAGCTCTGAAATCAAACCCGTCACACCTGAGAGAGCTGGACCTGAGCAGGAATGAAATAGGAAACACAGGAGTGAAAAACCTCAGTGATCTACTGATGAACCCACAATTCAAGCTGGAGAAACTACAGTTAGTATCATTATACTGTATTTACTGTTTAATTTATTTTAAGTCAACAGGGCACAAGTCACATCATTTGTAGCGCTGCATCTCCATCTGAAGAAAGATTCAGAAATGGTATTAGTTAATGGGTTTGTATGTGTATCAGTAAAAAGAGCATTAAACTTTGAAGCATTTTAAACTTTGTGGGTTTAAAAGTGTTTCATATGCTGGAATCTGACAAATCTTTGCTGTGAAACAAGACAGAAGTGAGAACAGACTAAAAAACAGTGTAACAAATTGTCACAAATGGCCGGTTGTAAAGAAGCTCACGACGATGGAGAATACAATAACACTGTCTTAATCACAAATCTAACATGTAGGAGAGATAAAACACAACCACTTCAACATGAACGACAGAACAATGAACAGACAGAACTAAGAGTTTAAATACACAGACAGAGTAATCAAGGTAAAACAGAACAGCTGCAGGAACTAATTAACAACCAAGAACACTAACTAGGGAACACACACAGACAGCAACACCATGATAATAAAACACAACAAAACTGTTACACAAATAGATTATTCTGAAATGTTACATTTATACTGGATTAATGGTACTTTTCACTAAATCTTCTTTTATTAAACAAAATGTGTATTTAGAGATTGTAAATTACACTCTAATGACTAAATAATCGATTCATGTACCAAATTTTCTTACATTAATAATGAAAATAGTCCATTTAAATGTTAATTTTCTATTGTTTTTATATTGATCCTTTATATTCATCTAGAGTGATAAATTCACTTATTTTTGGGAGTGAGGACGGATCCAGACTTGGATTGTAACTAGTATCCTCAAATGCTCCTGTCTTGGTTTGTTTGTTTATCTCATTAAGTTTCCATGTTTTTGCTGGTTTATTAGTGACTGTATGACATTTATTCATGATTCATTTAACTCACACATGAACTGAACATGGATTTGAGTCATTTTCTCTTTCTGTCTTCAGTCTGAGTTACTGCAGTATTACAGAGAAACAGTGTGTCATCCTGACTTCAGCTCTGAAATCAAACCCGTCACACCTGAGAGAGCTGAACCTGAGCAGGAATGAACTAGGAGACTCTGGAGTGAAAAACCTCAGTGATCTACTGATGAACCCACAATTCAAGCTGGAGAAACTACAGTTAGTATCATTATACTGTATTTACTGTTTAGTTTATTTTAAGACAACAGGGCACAAGTCACATCATTTGTAGCGCTGCATCTCCATCTGAAGAAAGATTCAGAAATGGTATTAGTTAATGGGTTTGTGTATCAGTAAAAAGAGCATTAAACTTTAAAGCATTTTAAACTTTGTGGGTTTAAAATAGTTTCATATTCTGGAATCTGACAAATCTTTGCTGTGAAACAAGACAGAAGTGAGAACAGACTAAAAAACAGTGTAACAAATTGTCATGAATGGCTGGTTGTAAAGAAGCTCACGACGATGGAGAATACAATAACACTGTCTTTAATCACAAATCTAACATGTAGGAGAGATAAAACACAACCACTTCAACATGAACGACAGAACAATGAACAGACAGAACTAAGAGTTTAAATACACAGACAGAGTAATCAAGGTAAAACAGAACAGCTGCAGGAACTAATTAACAACCAAGAACACTAACTAGGGAACACACACAGACAGCAACACCATGATAATAAAACACAACAAAACTGTTACACAAATAGATTATTCTGAAATGTTACATTTATACTGGACTAATGGTACTTTTCACTAAATCTTCTTTTATTAAACAAAATGTGTATTTAGAGATTGTAAATTACACTCTAATGACAAATTAATCGATTCATGTACCAAATTTTCTTACATTAATAATGAAAATAGTCCATTTAAATGTTAATTTTCTATTGTTTTTATATTGATCCTATATATTCAATTAAGAGTGATAAATTCACTTATTTTTGGGAGTGAGGACGGATCCAGACTTGGATTGTAACTAGTATCCTCAAATGCTCCTGTCTTGGTTTGTTCGTTTATATCATTAAGTTTCCATGTTTTTGCTGGTTTATTAGTGACTGTATGACATTTATTCATGATTCATTTAACTCACACATGAACTGAACATGGATTTGAGTCATTTTCTCTTTCTGTCTTCAGTCTGTATGGATGCAGTATTACAGAGAAACAGTGTGTCATCCTGACTTCAGCTCTGAAATCAAACCCGTCACACCTGAGAGAGCTGAAACTGAGACTGAATAAACTAGGAGACTCTGGAGTGAAAAACCTCAGTGATCTACTGATGAACCCACAATTCAAGCTGGAGAAACTACAGTTAGTATCATTATACTGTATTTACTGTTTAATTTATTTTAAGTCAACAGGGCACAAGTCACATCATTTGTAGCGCTGCATCTCCATCTGAAGAAAGATTCAGAAATGGTTTTAGTTAAAGGATTAGTTCACTTTCACATGAAAATTAGCCCAAGCTTTACTCACCCTCAAGCCATCCTAGGTGAATATGACTTTCTTCTTACTGATGAACATAATCAAAGAAATATTAATAAATATCCTGACGCATCTGAGCTTTATAATGGCAGTGAACGGGATCAATGAGTATGAGCTGAAGAAAGTGTCTCCATCCACATCCATCCATCATAAATATGTGCTCCACACGGCTCCGGGGGTTAATAAAGGCCTTCTGAAGCGAAACGATGCGTTTGTGTAAAAAATATCAATAATTAAACAAGTTATAGTTCAGATGTGTGTGGAAATGATGCGTTGTGACTGCAGAACTTTTAGAGATGTTTAAAATTGTGCAAAACAATCCCGCACCCTGTTGAGGCCCTGTTATAAAACACAAACAAACAGTGTTACTTTAATTTAACATGAATAGTTAGTATGTTACTACACTGAAACCGTTAACGATGTTGTTGTTTTTTATAATTGATAATAATGACGCTCTGCTCTGGTCCAGGTTACGTTCTTCATGAAGTAGCGGCGCGTGCGACCAATAGCAGTGTAGCTGCACAGCCCCCTCTATTGGTGAATATAATCACTACACGATTGCTCCGATAACCAACAGGCTGCTGTATGCTGGTTGGTCGGGCTTTTTTGCAATGCATTTGCGGGTTGTTTTGAACGAGCTGTAAAACAAGGACATTTCCGGGGACAGCTCCAGTCGGGGAGAGAACATGAAAAACCAGGACTGTCCCTGGAAAACGGGGACGTCTGGTCACCCTGTCCTGGAGCCGTGTGGAGTACGTTTATGATGGATGGATGTGGATCTTCAGCTTATACTCATTGATCCCGTTCACTGCCATTATAAAGCTCGGATGCGTCAGGATATTAATATTTCTTTGATTATGTTCATCAGAAAGAAGAAAGTCATATTCACCTAGGATGGCTTGAGGGTGAGTAAAGCTTGGGCTTGGAAAAGCCAACTTAAGCCAGGGACACACTTAAAGTCGGCATGAAGCGGAAGTTGCGATTGTCTTTTCTTCTCTACTGTGACGTCTATCTGAGTGAAACGGCATCTGAAATGAGAGGGCGGTGCTTGATTTCTTACTTCGGGAATTGATTGGATCGTTGGAAGTTGGGCGTTGCTAACAAAATGGAGGCAGATCTGAATGCCCGTTTGGGAATTTCTCTCCACCGGACTCACTGCGAGCACCCTCACATTACTGTAAGAACCTCATTTATTGAGGATGACGAGGACGATCAACGGCACTAAACAGCGAGAGAGAGACTGACTGACGGTGTGTGTCCGCCATTATAGCATGTGACAGGAAGAGACAATGAGTCGTTTTGAGGGGGAGAGCAGGTTAATGTTTTTGATTAAAGATTACGAGGGCACATGAATTTCAAAAAAATAATGAAGTGCACGGATAAATTATTGATAATAAATACTACAATATTCCATAAAAAAATAAGAGTTGTCAATTTTGATTTCATGTGACTTTAACGATTGTAAGGCCGATTATGAATGTAAATTGATACTTATGACTGATCGCGCTCAAATGCGTCCAGTCAGAGCCAGTTGCGTTCAGTCTGCGATTACAGTCGGTGTTCAGATTCCGTGTGTAAGTATTTAAATCTGCTTCAGTCGCAGGAAACAATCGCTGTGTGTTGAGCTCAGTCTTAGGATGTTTTAGCTAGTCGTTAAATGTGTGCCCAGCTTTACTGAAATGCTGTTTAAACTTATTTTTCTGAGACTAACATTTCTGACTTTAACTCCTCCTAGAGCTTTAAAGCTCTAACTACCAAATTCGGCTCAAACCTTCAGACTGTTCTGACTTAGTGTGCTTTATCTTTTCTAACTGATCGGACTTACGGTTTTCCTAAAAATGACTATTAAAACTCGGAAAAATCCCATTGACTTTCACTGATGGGATGTTCAGATGAGCCACGACTGTTCAAACTCCAACTGACAAAATTCACATTTAAACACACTGAAGCCCATTAGACTCAATTAAACTGACATTCTGTGAACTATTTCTAATCCATTGAAACTCATGAACTCATTTAATCTATCTATCTATCTATCTATCTATCTATCTATCTATCTATCTATCTATCTATCTCATAGCAAACCCCCAGAATACCCTAACAACCACATAGCAACACTCTAGCAACCACCCAGAATACCATGTAACATGTAGGAGAGATAAAACACAATTTTATATTAATCTAGAGTGATAAATTCACTTATTTTTGGGAGTGAGGACGGATCCAAACTTGGATTGTAACTAGTATCCTCAAATGCTCCTGTCTTGGTTTGTTCGTTTCTATCATTAAGTTTCCATGTTTTTGCTGGTTTATTAGTGACTGTATGACATTTATTCATGATTCATTTAACTCACACATGAACTGAACATGGATTTGAGTCATTTTCTCTTTCTGTCTTCAGTCTGTATAAATGCAGTATTACAGAGGAACAGTGTGTCATCCTGACTTCAGCTCTGAAATCAAACCCGTCACACCTGAGAGAGCTGAACCTGAGCTGGAATGAACTAGGAGACTCAGGAGTGAAGCACTTATGTGACGTACTGAAGGATTCACACTGTAAACTGGAGAGATTGAGGTCAGTAACATTCTTCACATACAAGAATCAAAATGATTAAAATCACTTTAACAGTTTAAACTAAAACACTTTATACTCAATATCTCACAATGAGTCTGAGTTCACATTATATTTGTGCAAAATTCTTCACATTAATGATTTGTTTGTAAGATAATCTCTCTTCCTCTGTTTGTGTCTTTCTAGTCTACGGGACTGTGGCATTACAGATGTTTCTTCTTTAACTCAGTCTTTGACTAACTCAAAAGCACTGCAGTTTTTAAAAGATCTTGATCTGAGTTACAATAAGATCGGAGACTCAAAGCAGCGGCTCAGAGACGTGCTACGAGACTCAAACTGTCACCTGAGGTGAGGAAACATCACTGTGATATTAAAGAGATCTTCATTTACCTCTGATATGTGAACAAACCTTTTTTCATGAAAGGAAATTATCATTAAGCTTTATTGCAACAAAGTGTTTGTGTGAGAACAAAATGTGAAGTTATTAAAATGTTCAACACAAAGGAGGAAAGAGCACAAAAGCACACTGTCACAGCTTTATTCAACAACACCTGCTTTATTAACTGTGTCAGTAGTGAATCATTTCAGTTTGAAAATAGACTTGTTCAGATTGTAGGAAAACGCTGCACTCCTGCTAAAATCAGTGCGTTCAGCTTCAGCTCACAGCCGTCCAGCCTCACATGAGAAATGTCTCTGTCTCTAGTGTGTTTTTACTTTGACAAGCAACACGTCACACTACTTTACACTCACTTTACTTTCAGTTATTTACTAAGAGCCCTACAAACATGTTTAAACTAGAGGACAAACGGCTTTAACTAAAGGTTTGTGTTTTAATTCAGAATATCATTTGTATTTGCTCCCTGTGGTTTATTCATACGCCGTACACTCATTAGTTTCTTCTTTACAGTCACTCAATAGGAGTCACACCAACACAAACACACAAACAGATCAACATGATTCATGTTTTAAATGTTTAATATATAAAACACAAATATCTCTGCAAGATCCTGTAAAGTCAGTAATTAATCTGATTACAGGAATTTAATGTATCTTCTTTTTACTCAAGAAACAGTGACTGAAATATAGTAACTAATTTGCACTTTGAACACTGATTGTTTTCTCTTCTGTTTCACCTTACAGTGTAGATAATCAATCACCAAACACCTCTGGTGGATCGTTTAAATCATTGTTTAAATCTCTGAAATCATCATGAGAGGAGCAGTAATCATCAAGTGATCCACAGAAGAGTCACTACTGTGTCTATGAGGAGAAATAAATGTGTGATTAATGTGTAAATGTGTTTCATACAGATGGAAGAGACTCGGACTTTACAATGAAATAAAGCAGCATGTGTGTTAGAAACATGTGATATTGAATGATTAATGTTGCTTTAGTATTCAGACAAATGAAGGTTTAGTTTTATTTAAAGGTGAACAGGAGGAAGAAGCTCAGATGAGTCTGTCAGCAGAAATCTTCAGGCTCTTCAGTATCAGGCCTACAAATATAATAATGTTTGGATTAAACTCATCCAAAATGATTAAAATGTTTATAATCATAAACGTGATTGTCAAGTATAGCACATAAATGTGTCAAAAGATATAAAGTCTACATGTTACTTCAAACATTTACATTATCTCTCTTACATTTTATGCACAGAATATATTTGCTTATTTTTGTTATTCTGTTTTATATTATATTAAGTTATCTATGTGTCTGTTGTTAATGCACAGATATACAGTATATTGTCTTTGTTCTGTGGATGGAGACTCTTCTAGTCAGACCAACTAAACATTTTACCAGTTTATTGTATATATTGTACATTTTTACCAGTTAACAGCATTTGTGTGTCTTTCAAAGTTAAGATCAATTGTTTTTGTTTGAAAAGTTCACTTGTCTGTTGTATTATTGAAGCTACATGAGCAGATGCAGAGAGATTCTCCTTCTTAAATAAAGGTGAAGTTGTAGATGTTAAACATAAAATCATATGAGCGATCTTTAGGATTGTTGGAGAAGAAATCATGCTGGGCTGCGAAAGCATTGTGAGCTCAGCTGATCCGGCTTCCAGTATAAATGAAATTACATTTGAGTGTTTAGCTCTCCATATTGCTAACATCACCTCAGTTTGGGTAAAAATAAAATAAATAAATAATAATACTAAAATACTTTATAACATAGTAACTTGAATAGTTTTATTTATTTTATTTTATTTTATTTTAACTCTCTTCTAACTCTTATTTACTCTTACTTGAGTCATATTATGTTTTAGTACTTCTACATGTACTCAAGTAAATTATTTTAAGTAGCAATACTTAAGTAAAAATTTTTTAGTACTCTTTCTCTTTAGTTCCCTTTCGCATGTGTAAGCACTGTGAGATGCTGTTGTGACATCACAATCACGTTACGTTGTGGCCTCGGTCAAAATCGAGGGGTCGAGGGTCTGTCCAAATAAACTGCCCTTGTCCACTTGACGAAGTTGAATGCACTTCAGAATGCAGCAGGGATTCCCCCGAGGGGAAGTTAAACGCAGCAGTATTAGGTCTGCACATTAATTGAAATCATAATAAAACCACAATGAAAGCATGATTTTTTTTCCACCAGCCCCCGCAGTGTGCAATCTGAATGCAGCGCGCCTAAATCCAGCATGAGAACAGAACAGACCGGGTTTATCGTTACGACATGGAAGAAAGCAAAGAAACAGGGAAGGTGAATTCAGGCCAGGATAAGAACTTGACCCCAAAAAAATCAGTTTGGGAATATTTTGGATATTGGAGAGATGAGAGCCAGGTAATTTACAAGACACTGCAAGATTTGAGTGAGTTTGACAAGGGCCAAATTGTGATGGCTAGACGACTGGGTCAGAGCATCTCCAAAACTGCTGCTCTTGTGGGGTGTTCCCGGTCTGCAGTGGTCAGTATCTATCAAAAGTGCTCCAAGGAAGGAACAGTGGTGAACCGGCGACAGGGTCATGGGCGGACAAGGCTCACTGATGCACGTGGGGAGCGAAGGCTGGCCCGTGTGGTCCGATCCAACAGACGAGCTACTGTAGCTCAAACTGCTCCAGAAGTTAATGCTGGTTCTGATAGAAAGGTGTCAGAATACACAGTGCATCAGTTTGTTGCGTATGGAGCTGCATAGACACAGACCAGCCCATGCTGACCCCTGTCATTTTTGACCGGGAACACCACAAGTGTTACTTTGTGCCATTTTGTAATAAAAACAAAATAAAACCCTTTCAAAACAAATTTCCTGTTTAAACATTAAAGCACACTAGTGTGATAAACAGTGCAAATTTTTTTGTAAAATTGACAAAATTATCCACAAATTAAGCTTTTTTCACTCAAAAACTGAGGTACATAAGCTCAGATAAATAGGCCTACGATTGATCAGTCCCCAAAAATAAATATAAAACCTGTCCTAATTGTAAGAAAACAAGCTGACAAAAAGATTGAATTCAATATTTGGTGATAAAGTGGCATAACGAGATTTATAAGCAATTTTTTGCAGGCCGGTCATTTTTGACTGGGAACATACGAGTGTGACAGGGTTTTCAACACAGCACAAGGGTTAAAGCAGTTTCATCTCTTCTCAATGGTGTGTGTATCTGCTGGTGAAATTAAAGATCTGGGGCCATATTCACAAAACATTTCAAGGCTAAATGTAGCTCCTAAATTGCAGAAAATTAATTATCTTAAAAATAGTAGGGTGTCAGTCCTAATTTCAGAAGTCCTAAATTTTTGCTCTAAGAGTATTTCACAAAGCATTTTAGCGCTAAAACTAGCTCCTAAATCTGTGAAACGTTAGGAGTAGTCAAGAGGACTCCTTAGTCACTAAGACCAAATTGCAAACAATCCTAATCCAACACTGTACACCATTGAGGCAATAGCGATAGAGCCTTAGGTGCTGAACTTTTTCTTTATAAATGCAATACATTTATGATTTATAGATTTGAATCTATGATGAGGCACCAAAATTAAATCTTTAACAAATAAATAAATATCCAATTACCTGTGGCAGTGGTTTTCATGAGTTTACACTTACAAATGATTGAATAGAGTAATAAAATATATAATAAGCGTATTTGGGGTACTGTCCAAGGGGATCGAGGGCTCCGAGCTTCGAATTTAGTCCAAACCCAAAATTCTCCTCGTAACCCCAGCCGAGAGTGAGGGATGGGGTGGAGGAGGGATGCAGAAAACTGTCAAAGTAACTATAGCCGAGTCGGCTCTCGTCTGTGTATTTATCCTTCCTCTCGAGCTGATTAGAAAGACTGTTTGAATGTGTTCCTCCCAAAGTTTGTTTATAAAACATAATTTGTCGCTTGAATTCTACATTCTCTTGAGATGCAGTCATCCAAGAGGCGGACAATTAACTGTATATACTAGTTTAATTAGTGACACTTAGCCTACATTTTAAAACCTTTATTTGAATATGGAAATATGACACCTCATTCTACAATATTTCTATGATTAAATCACTGACTCCTCCCCCATCAGCCAATCACTGTGTATATACTCCAAAGCAACGAGGTCAACCCCGCCCTTACTCTTAGCTTAAGACTTCAGTCTATTCCTTAGTAAAAGTTTGTTCAGCAGCTTTGTGAATAGGCTTTAAGAGAAAACTCTTAGCTAAGAAGAGTTTTACTGCTATTTAGGAGAACTCTTAGTGGTAAGATAAAATGTTTTGTGAATACGGCCCCAGATGGAGTGTTGTGGGGAAAAAAACGTTTATTACCACAGAACTGAGATATATTGTTGGAACAATACTGAACATCTGCTGACCTCAAGCACATCTGTCCTCTGTGCTCATTAGATGAGTAGCTCTGTGCAATATTTTGCTCTCATTTATGGACATTTCAATTCATAACATACAATCCAAGCACAACAGACTACACCATAGTGTTCTTGTTAATAATATTAATGTACTCTATTCAGCCATAAATGAACACCATAAATGAACATGCCCAAGCTTGACTGATTTAATACACAATTTGTGTATTGTTGACTTGTTAGGCTTCCATTCTGATCTCCTCACATTCTCACTGCACATATTTTCCATTCACCGCCTCTCACAAGCTAACATTACACTGTAAAAAATATTCCGTAGTTTTTACAAAATAATTTTGGCAGCTGTGGTTGCTAGAATAATTTTGTAAAAAATACAGAAAAAACTGTAAACACATTTACAGAACAAACTGTCATTTACAAACAAGAAAATTTGAATGTAAACAAGTAAATTCAACAATGCACACTACTACTAAAATCTGTTTTGTACCTTTAACATATACTGACAACCACCATAATAATGCAGGTGCTAAAAGAGAAAGCCACATGAAGAATCAGAGTTCATCACAAATAGCTTTTCCACTAGCTGAAGTACATACTAATGTAAAGAGGGTGCAAAGAGTCATTCACGCAAACGCAAAACACCATCATGGTAACCCACAACACTTACATAATGCAATAAACATTCATTAAACAACAGAAGATGTAACATAAAACCATAATGTACATAACTGATAACAAAAACTATTAAGAAACATGATTTTTTAAACAAAATACTTTCAAATGTGGAGTGTCACACAGGGGATTGTGGGAATATCAGTTTACAGTTTTTGACTGTAAATTATACATTGATTTGTTCTTTTTTACTTCTAAAAAGTGTAAAATTTGCAGCATTTTACTGTGAAAATTACATAAAATGTCTGGTAAGAGCTTTTACAGTTTTCCCTGTATATAGTACGGGAACTTACTGTTAACCTATTTACAATTTTTTTCCGTAGCGTTTTTACAATATTTTACTGTTAAAATCACATTCATTTTTTACAGTGTATACACTTGATTTGTTAAGGCTATGCATGGAGAAATAATAGATTTATGTTAAACATAAGTTAAATAGCTAATGTGCAAAAATGGAATATAGCAAAAAAAA
Organism: Ctenopharyngodon idella; assembly: GCF_019924925.1. Lineage (NCBI taxonomy): Eukaryota > Metazoa > Chordata > Actinopteri > Cypriniformes > Xenocyprididae > Ctenopharyngodon > Ctenopharyngodon idella. The sequence goes on along the minus strand of NC_067221.1, from coordinate 3,957,239 downwards.
AAAAAAAAAAAAAGGAGGGAATTAAACCATAACCAAAACCAAATCATTCTGATGACAGACTTTGGCTCAGGCATTTCAAAACCACCAAACCAACATTTGAGATGCGATTGCGGTTAGTCCAGTTATCCAATCACAGCCTCTGTTGAGGCAAAGTCATGTGAGCTTTTGTTGCATATCGAGGGATTTATTCAATAAATGTGTTTCCATCGTAGCTTCCATCGTAGTCTTCTTATCGGAAAAAAACAACAATTATCCACCTCAGTTGAGCTCATGTTTTTTATGCACATTTTTAGAATTTAAGCGCATCTTGGCATTTCCATCCAGCGTTTTTTATTGCAATATCCCAAAATTCACATATAAATAGGTGGATGGAAACGAATGCCATTACACACAGTTAACATGTTTTATGTAGCTGTGCACAAAGATGTAGAAGCAAATGATCTTGCACAATGACACTTCAGTTCATCTTAATTTCACACTATTGACTCTTGCTCTCTACGACAACTTTTGGCGACATTTCCTTCGATGAGACAGCAGAGCGCTGGATGTGACGAAACTCCTTCCACATGGCGGGCAGCGGTGCGGCTTCTCTCCGGTGTGAACTCTCTCGTGTATTTTCAGGTTCCCTGACTGACTGAAGCTCTTGTCACAGTGTGAGCACTTGTAGGGTTTCTCTCCCGTATGGACCTTCTGATGCTCTTTCAGATATTTGGCTCTAGAGAAGCTGTTCCCGCACACCGAGCACATGTGAACTTTCTCGCCGCTGTGTATTTTCTGGTGCTCTTTCAGGTAGCCCAGCTGTGAGAACATCTTTCCACAGAAAGAGCACAAGAAAAGCTTCTGGTGAATTTTCTGGTGGATCTTCAGGTGCTTCGCTGAAATGAAGCTTTTACCGCACTGGCCGCAGCTGAACGGTCTCTCTCCCGAGTGCGAGTGCTGGTGGTTTTTGAGGACGGTGGCCTGCGTGAAGCTCTTCCCACACTCATGACACGTGAACGGACGCTCTCCGGAGTGAATGCGCATATGGTTCTTAAAGTGTCCTTTGTGTATGAAGCTCTTGGCACACAGTAGGCAGGTGAAAGGCTTCTCTCCGGTGTGGATCCGGATGTGATTCTCCAGGCTCTCTTTGCGTGTGAAGCTCTTCCCGCAGTGAGGGCAGCTGAACGGCTTCTCTCCGGTGTGTGTTTGCAGGTGTCTCTTCAGATCGGCGTTTTTGAAGAAGCTACTGCCGCACTGCAGACAGGTGAAATCACGCTCTCCGGTGTGAATTTTGATGTGGCTTTCAAGGTTCACTTTGAGTGTGAAACACTTCCCACACTGAGGACAGATGAATGGTGGTTTTTTGGCTCCTGTTCTTTTCTGGGAGAAATCGCTTTCGGACTGTGATGACTTTTCTCCCATTATGACCTTCTGAGGTCTCTGATACTGATGATCCTCCTCCACTACATTCAGTTCTTCACACTCCACTTTCACTTCCATCAAGTCTAAAGTCAATTCAGACAAATAAGAAACAAAAGTGAACCACAGTTTCATGGCAGAAAAGAAGAGGTCAAGCATCAGGGCTCCAGATGAACACATGAACTGATCCTGGCACTGGTGAAAATTACAATAGTCATATTATTATTTTACTGCACCAATACAATATGTTTACTAGAGATCATCCACAGATCGGTCTCGGACGATAATCATATTCTATGACTCGATATAGTGACTAAATTTGGCCGCTCTCACAAACTGAACGCAATTTAAAAGTCGCCGCTGACGAGCATAGATCACCGATCATTTATTTTGGTATATTTGTGTTAGCAGGGAAACTTGCGTCTCCTCGTCTCAAGAGTGTTTTCAGACGTGTATCATGTCACGTGACTCTGTGAGGATCATCTCAACATCTTTGCACCATGATATGTAATTTCTGAGCTCATTTAAATCATAATTAGAGATGCACCGGTCGGAACTGGATGGTTTTTAGTTTTATTTTTGCCAATCTCTTTTCTGGACTTGCACACAAACTGCATTGCAATTATTTCCCAAAATGTCATTTGTGTGAAAATATTAGGAAGTCTGTAAACAGGTAGTTAACATCGACGACATAAGAAATTTCATGACATCTTTTCCTGTATAAAGTAGTGTTTATAACTGCTTTGTGTTCAGTGGTACTCAAAGAAACCGCTTCTGCTCCATAAGCGCCACCTACTGTCAGAGAGTGAATCTGCATTTTCATTCAGTCCGTCTGCTGTTTTTGTTTTCTGCAAGTATGTTTTATGCAACATAATTCCCCACATGTAAAGTTTAAATCTTGAAATTATACAATCTAATTTAAATAAAAAACAACTGCTCATCTTTCTTTGGATCGTGATTAAAATGCAGAGGTTGACTCTAATTTCAAATGACTACAGGTATATAGTTTGGCCTGTTATGGAGCAAATAAACAGCAAATAAATTTGCTTAACGAAAAATAAAAGCAATCTGTATTTGAATCGGCCAATTTGCTTAGAAAACACATCAGAATCGGCCATGAAAAACATGATTGGTGCATCACTAATCATGATCATCTGCTTTAGTTTAAGTAAAGATATGCTGTTTGTTTATGCATCATAATGCAACATGGTGCAAAGATAAAGTAAGTGAAGTGACAAGAGATGCTAAAAAACACTGTTTGTCTGAGGGTTTTTACATGCAAACACTCGCTATAGAGAGTGAAACTGATGTGAATATTACTAATTAAAAGAAAGATCATTTAACAGCTCCTGTGATTGACACCAAACAGTCATTAATGAAGACTCAAGAATGATCACAGACCTCTCTGTTCCTCAGTTTCTGCATCACTCGTCTTCACTCTCCTCTTTAATAAACTCCATCTTTACAATAGTGTCACTCGCACTGTTCACTTTCTTCACCTGGAAACTGTTGGAGTAGAACGTCATTATTAGTATTTAGTGCTGAATTCATCATATGATGGTCACATGTCACTCATGAATATTAAAAATGTATGTGACGTGACAGTATATGAACCATAAACTCACAGCTGCTTGTGTGAAATAACACTGAAACACCTCAGCTGTGTTAGAAATAAAATCACTGATGAGACTTTATTAAGACTTTCAGTGTTTCTATTATAACTTACATATTCAGTGTATTGTATTTTTTTTTTAATAAATATAACTGATTTTTTTGTAGCTGATAATGATTCATATGTTATACATCAATATCCTATAAAAAATATTCTACAATCACTGTATTGGAACTGTAATATAACGTTTAATAATAATAATAATAATAATAATAATATATATATATATATATATATATATATATATATATGTACTGTCAATGTTACACACGTGTGTCAATAATCAATAATAAAAAAAAGACCTATATTTTAATTTTCATTGCAATGACTGAATTAATTGTAAATGATCTAATTGCCCTAAATCTTATTTCTAAACTCAGTATTGTTTGTACTGCACTGTCTCGTGTTTATTTATTCCTAAAGATGTCAGACAGCACGTTTCAGTATTTGTCACTTTCTATATCTATATCTATTCAGCACATATACTGGCGCCATAAACAGATATTTTAGAGGAGAAAACATTATAATCAGATCAGGCTAGCGCTCACTGGCTTTACCAGAGCTGCCATAACTAATACCAGATCATCTGCAGAATGTGTAAACTACTGTAAAACATTAATACATTTACCGTTACGCCAGCTTTCCTCTCGTCTTCTATAATATATGGAGAGATTGATATGGCATTTCAATGGCAGTTACTCCGCTGGCGCGTGACACCCGGAAGTGCGCGATCTGCTCACTGGCGCGCGGTCCTAGTGCCAGGTTGATTTGAGCCAATCAAACAAACCCATTTTGTTTAAGATGCACTGTGTGATTTTTTGCTACTTAAAATGGTTTTATGTTTTTACATTAAAAACTCTATAGACATTTTGCTCTTATAGAAAGTGTTTATTATTATTATTATTATTATTATTATTATTATAATTATTATTATTATTATACATGAATGCAGTCATATTGACACAGCATGACTATATAGAGGTACCACTGATGATAATAGCAATGTAGGAACTACACAAACACTATTAAAAAGATTTTTATGCTCACAAGGTTGCATTTATTTACTCAAAAAAGCCACAAAATCAGTAAATATTCTTACATTATAAAATTCTTGTGATCAAAGCTGAATTTTCAGCATCATTACTCCAGTCTTCAGTGTCACATGATCCTTCAGAAATCATTCTAATATGATGATTTTCTGCTCAAGAAACATTTCTGATTATTATCAGAGTTGAAAACAGTTGTGCTGCTTCATATTTTGTTGAAACTGTGATACAACTTTCTGTATGATACCAATGTTACTCATTTCTTTGCCTGGCCAAAAATTATGTCTGCACAATTTTCTGCATGAAAACCATGATACTACATTCAAAAGTTTGGAGTAAGTGGATTTTTTTAAAAATACTTTTATTCAGTATGGCATTTAATAATCAAATGTGACAGTAAAGACATTTATAATGTTACAAAAGATTTCTATTTCAAACATAAATTGGCATTGTGCCCCAGAAGAAAAATTGATGACAAAATGACCAAAAATATTTTTTGTTTTCATGAACATTTTAGAATTGACTGATTTATCTTCCAACATCATTACACACTCCTAGGCTCTTAATATTACAAGCAGGTATTTTCAGTTCTCAGTGCAATCTGAGTTCCTCAAATGTTGTTGTAACGGTTGGTGCAAGACAAGGAGAGACAAAGTGGTAATAAATGAAAACAAAACACTCAGGAACCCTTTGTCAGTCTGTTTTTCCATCACGGTTGGTGCAGGTCAAGGTGAGATGAAGCTAGGATCTACACCAGGACTAGGTAACACTGGCAAAAATTTCCTCCAACCTCATCCTGAAGACCCTGATTAGCTTGTTTGATTAGGGTTGGAGGTAAGCTTTGCAGGAAAGTGGATTTTGAAGGCCATTGCCCACCCCTGATCTAGATGTAAAACACCAAATGAAACCTTCATAGCACCAGACATGTTTTAATTGTTTATTATCTGAACTAATACATTCATGTCCCTGTACTGCCTTTCTCACTGCAGGTTTCTCACTGTGTTTTAGTAAATTGCTCTTTTGGAACACATTTGCTCCTGAGGGCAAACCATGACCTGAGGCTACAGCTTGGAGCATGAATTTTTCTAGGGACCTGTATTTATTATGTATGAAAGATTTTAAGTGTCTTCAAAGGCCAGCTATTTGGCTGAAACTCCTTCCGCATGGAGCGCAGTGATACGGCTTCACTTCGCTGTAAATGCTCTCATGGATTTTCAGGAGTGACGCCCGACTAAAACCTTTTCCACACTGAGGACAGATGAACGGCTTCTCGCTGGAGTGAGATTTTATATGAGTATTAAGGTATGATTTAAGTGTAAAACTCTTCCCACACTGCAGGCATGTAAAAGGCTTCTTTTCGATGTGAATTTTGGTGTGCTCCCTAAGGCTTGCTCTGTGTCTGAATCTCTTCCCACATCCATCGCATATGTAAGGCTTCTCTCCAGTGTGAATTCTTATATGTTCTTTAAGGGTAATCTTTGTATCTAAACTCCTTTCCACAGTGATTGCATGTGAAAGTAGCAAGTTGGCAGTGGTGACGGCAGGAGCGCGAAAGTGTTTTGCTTAATATCTGTTGTGGGTCATTTGCTTCATTTATTATTTGCTACTAGGAAGGATTTAAATTCGTATATGTGTTTGTCCTATTTTGTACCTTGACTATAATTGAATTTTAATTGCACTTGTTTGGAATAACAGGCGCGTTTGCAGACTTTATTGGTGTTATTTGCTCGTAATTGAGCAGAGTTTTGTTTCGATTCGCAGCCATTCACAGGCTTTAGGCTTTTGCAGTGCTAATTTGCAAGGCAGGCGTAGCTCTTCTAATCATGTGTTAATAAGCTGTATATTTATTGTGTGTGTGCGCGCTGTCGCGGAAGCGTCAGCGGGAGCGTTCAGCCTCCTCGTGTTCGACCGACTCGGGTAAAGACCTGCGACTCTACCTGCACGACTCCACTGAGCAACGACACCGGTAGGCACTTAACTTTCTTCCTCCTTTCATACTTTTCCTTCATCATCAGCATGTGCTTTCAATACATTTGATATTCAACAGTGCTTTGATCTGCCTGCATTGACACTATTCTTTTAAGAGCTGCTGTGCAGCCAAACAATGTACCAGTTATCAATGTAAAGCTGCTTTGACACAATCTACATTGTAAAAAGCGCTATATAAATAAAGGTGACTTGACATTCCTGTTGTCTCTCGGCAACGCTTCACTAACCCACGTAAAAGGCAGCGCAATGCTTCTTACCTGCGCCCTATTTACTCTTCTTCTAACACTAATACTCCTCTCTCTGTCTCTGTGGGTCTATGGAATTGTCAGTCAGCAGTTAACAAACCTACTTAATTCCAGCCTTTGCTACTTATTCTTCTCTTAATATCTTGGGATTAACTGAGACCTGGATTCTTCCAGAGGACTCAGCAACCCCTGCTGCTCTCTCTAACAACTTCACTTTCTCTCATGCCCCTCACCAGTCTGGGAGGGGTGGGGGCACAGGTCTTCTCATTTCTGACAATTGGAAATACTCGACTCATTCCTCTCTTTGCAACAACAATTCATTTGAGTTTCATGCTATTACAATCTCAAATCCTGCCAAAATTCATATCGTACTAATTTATCGCCCCCCCCAGGCCAACTGGGTACATTTGTAGAGGAACTGGACATGCTGCTGTCCTCGTTCCCAGAGGATGGTAGCCACTTGTAGTTTTTGGCGATTTCAACATTCATCTAGAGAAGCCTTATGCTTCAGACTTCCTCTCTCTTGTAGCCTCATTCGATCTTAATCGGCTCATCACCACAAGTACTCACAAATCTGGCAACCAACTTGACCTCATTTACACACGCAACTGCGTCACTGACAACATCTTGGTAAAACCTCTGCACATTTCCGATCATTTCTTCATTACTTTTAATCTACAACTCCCTATTTGTTCACCACCAACCCCTCTACCAGTTACCTTCAGACGAAACCTGCGCTCTCTTTCTTCTTCTCATCTTTCCTCTGTCGTGTCATCCTCCCTTTCTTCACCCACACAGTTCTCATCTTTGTATGTGAATGAAGCAACAGACACTTTATGTTCCACCTTAACTTCATCTCTTGATAGTATCTGTCCTCTGTCATCCAGGCCTGCACGTGCTACTCCCTCTAATCCCTGGTTATCCGATGTTCTTCTTGAACGTCGGACCAAACTCAGGGCTGCGGAGAGGAAATGGCACAAATCAAAAGACCAATATGACCTAGGCTGCTATCGATCTCTGCTCTCATCCTTTTCTGCTGGAATTCATGCTGCTAAATCTACCTATTTCCACAACAAAATCAACAGCGCTTCAAACACATGCACACTTTTCAAAACATTCAACTCTCTCCTCTGTCCCCCTCCACCACCACCCACCTCATCACTAACTGCTGATAATTTTGCTAATTTTTTCACTGACAAAACAGCTACCATCAGCAGTCAGTTCTCCGCTCCACACAGACAGGAACTCAGACCAATCACACACACAGCCGCACACCTCCTTTCTTCATTCTCTCCCCTCACTGAGACAGAAGTATCCAAACATCTCCTCTCCAGCCATCCCACCACCTGCCCTCTAGATCCCATCCCCTCACACCTTCTACAAGCCATCGCTCCTACACTTTTACCAGCACTTACACACATTATCAACACATCTCTCCACACTGGCACTTTCCCTAACACATTCAAGCAGGCTCGGGTAACCCCACTGCTTAAAAAACCCACATTAAGCACGTCTCTTGTAGACAGCTATAGACCTGTTTCTCTCCTACCATTCATAGCAAAAACAATTGAACGAGTTGTTTTCAACCAGCTGTCATCTTTCCTCTCACAGAGCAACCAATTGGACGTCAATCAATCTGGTTTCAAGAGTGGCCACTCGACTGAGACTGCACTACTGTCGGTTACTGAATCCTTGCGGATTGCAAAGGCTAATTCCAAATCATCAGTTCTCATTCTGCTTGACCTATCTGCTGCCTTTGACACGGTGAATCATCAGATCCTTCTGTCCACCCTCTCATCACTTGGCATCACAGGTACTTCACTTCTCTGGTTTGAATCCTATCTCACAGGAAGGTTTTTCAGGGTTGCCTGGAGAGGGGAGGTATCCAAAGCTCATCAACTGACCACGGGGGTTCCTCAGGGTTCAGTGCTTGGACCCCTCCTCTTCTCCATTTACACTACATCACTTGGTCCCATCATTCAGGCACACGGTTTCTCCTACCATTGCTATGCTGATGACACACAACTCTTCCTTTCATTCCAACCAGATGATCCCACAGTAGCTGCACGAATCTCAAGCTGTCTGGCGGACATCTCGGCATGGATGAAGGAACATCATCTACAGCTCAACCTGGCAAAGACTGAGCTTCTCGTCTTCCCTGCCAATCCGACTCTAAATCATGATTTCAGCATCCAGCTAGGCACATCTTCTATTACTCCATCAAATTCGGCCAGAAATCTTGGAGTAATCCTTGATTACCAACTGACCTTCAAAGACCACATTGCAAAGACCACTCGGTCATGCAGATTTGCACTATACAACATCAGGAAAATCAGGCCCTTTCTAACAGAACATGCAACACAACTTCTGGTCCAGGCCCTGGTCATTTCTAGGCTTGATTACTGCAATGCTCTTCTGGCTGGACTGCCATCATGCACAATCAGGCCTCTACAAATGATTCAGAACGCTGCAGCACGTCTCGTCTTCAACGAGCCCAAAAGAGCCCATGTCACGCCTCTCTTCATCTCTCTTCACTAGCTATCAATTGCTGCTCGCATCAAATTCAAGGCGTTGACGCTTGCTTACAGATCTGCCACAGGCTCTGCACCCTCCTACTTCCACTCACTCTTACGAGTCTACACTCCTACCAGAAGCCTACACTCATTAAAGGAGCGAAGGCTTGTGGTACCATCACAGAGAGGCACAAAATCACTCTCCAGGACATTCTCGTTCACTGTTCCTTGCTGGTGGAACGATCTTCCTGCCTTTATCCGGAATGCAGAATCCCTGGCAATATTTAAAAGACAGCTGAAAACTCATCTCTTTCGTAAGCACTTAAGCTCATCTTAATAAAAAAAAATAAAATAAAATTATACCTATCCTTTCACTTCCTCTAATCCCTCTCTATTGTAGCTTATGATACTCTGAGCATTACCTAAGACTTGTATTGTGAGCACTTTTTGTGTCTATCTGCCTCGTCATGACGACTCGCTTGTTGTTGTTGGATAAAAGCGTCTGCCAAATGAGTAAATGTAAATGTAAATGAAAGGCTTCTCTCCAGTGTGAATCCTTGTGTGCTCCTTAAGGCTTGCTTTACATGTGAAACTCTTTCCACACTGAAGGCAGGAGCATGAATGTTTAGCTCCTGTTCTTTTTCGTGACAAATTCTTTTTAAATTTCTTTCCAGTTTTCAGATGTTCTTCTTCCTGTTCACTCAGTTCTTCACTTTCCTCTTCCATCATGTCTGAATGAAACAAATGAAGTGGTTAAAAATCAAATTGAGCAGAATACAGGTGAAACAGGATCTAGTTAATCAAAGTGACCCCCAATTTAATAACACAACACAACAGAGCTCAAGTGTCTGTTTTATGTGATATTTTTATATGCTAAACGTTAATGATCTCATTTGTAATGGCAATAAAACTGGGAGAAAGTTGATAGAGGCTGGGAGGTGAGGATGCAGAAATGAGAAATGAAAAGCACCTACTGCTGTTTTGTTACTTTAGCGACCCTTTTCACAAGCCTTAATTTAAAGAAACACAATACATATTAATTAACTCTATAAGTCAATTAAACAATTTAACTATATGACATTATGGTATCTGTTACTGCTATAAACTAACAGTAAACTGTTCAGAAAAATATCCCTTTTATAGCACAACAAGGCTCTGTTTTTGAAATTAGAATTTCATGTTTTATAATAATTTTAGAACTTAGAATTCAATACTATAAATCCATTAAATTAAAAATTATACATAGATATTCTATATTTTTTTATAGATATAAAGAGTAAACATACAAACAAACAAAAAAATAATAATAAGGTTAAAACGTGTGTATGTTACATATGCCTTTTTGTTTGGTAGGAGTATTCATTTGGGTAAAGACTGCGGATTTCAGATATATCTCAGAAGAAAACAGCCTGTGCCTGTGATGTTTATTTCCCCTGTGTGTTTCTATAAATTACTGCATTTATTTTTGTGCAAGTGAGATGAGTAAAGAGCATCTGTTGCATAAATCATTGTCTGTCTGGTGTCTATAAGCAGTTTGGTCCTAATACAAAACAAAAGGATTGAATGTACATAACTAATACAAACCTCAGGATGTCAGTCATTTACAATATCCAGCATCTTAATAGTCCAGAAACATGGAATATAACAAATGCACTGCTGACATGTTAATTTAAGTGGTCTTAAACATTGGATTTGGACATATGTGGTAGAATATCCTCGCTCCAGTACAGTAGGTGGCGTTCAGCTGGTTCGAAACCCTCCTGTAAAACCCGCGAAGAAGAGGAAAACGAAAGTAACCAAATAAACCTGTTGCTCTCTGGATTTGATCCATGCGATGTTCCAGAAAACATTTACAATGATAACCAAATCTAACACTCGCGGTCATTTATGTATATTTAATCCACAATTCATCGATCAGCAAGAGATTTTGAGAACGACTCGCGCTGACAGACAACAAGAGAAGGAGGAAAAAGAGGACGTTTATATAAAATACTTATAAATTCTCTTCGTAGTGGACAAGACTTCAAGAAAGTAAGTGAGGGGGTGGGGGTGTATTTTCAATAACCCTCAATAATCAACTTATTGAGAAACGATTATTGAAAACGAATAGGTTGTTTGCACATGACGTCATTGCTGCACGCGAAATGCGGCTGGAGGGCAAGGAGTTATTTTACTATGTAGGAATCCTATCACAAGCTCAAAATTCCTATGTTTTGCGTCGTTTATGGTTGCTCAAATCTATCAAACCGAGAAACCACAATGAGCTTTTATTGTTTACGTAACTTATATCGTTTTTTAACTTTAAAAGTTGTCACCTTCTATAGCGTTTTGCGTCTGCCGATACCGAAATGAATATGAATACCTGCTTACTATTTTTGTTTTAGACTTGGTTAAATAATCACATTCTTCATGGTATCGTTTGCAGGGAAGAGAAGATATTTTATCCCATTGCATGATCATTTGGTGTTTTCACTTCAGTTTTGTAGAATTCTGTTTACAATGTTGACCTGGTTACCATGAAAACAGTGTCACGCGCTGGGCACGTGCTGCTGCTTCTTCAGCCATCATATGGTAGAAAATGTCCAAAAAAAAAAAAGTGTTCAAAAAGCAATACATACATTGAAACGGAAAGGTATCAAAGACGGTGGAATTTGAGGCTGTATGGACTGGCTGAACAGGAAGGTGAGGATGTTAAAACCCGGGTGGTTGAAATCTGCCGATCTGTCATCCCAGAAAACGAGGAGACCTGTCAACAACACATTGATGTTAGCCATAGGGTTGACAGAAAGAGCGCGGAGAAGATTCGACCAGTTATTAGCAGGTTCGTAGCCAGGTCAACAAGAGATCTCATCTGGAAGAACGCTAGAGGATCAGAATATTTACAAGTTAGGAAGCTGCGGTTTGGGGAAGACCTGACAACAAAAGATAAGGAGGCTCGTAACTATGGCCCCAAACCGACGCAGCACGCAAGGAAGGAAAAAGAGCCTTTTATGTGGGAGCTAAAGCAAAAATCGATGGAAAAGAAGTTCGAGTGTAGTGAGCAATAGCTGCTTACTACGCTTTACGTGTTTGTTAAGCGCTATATCTTTTTGAGATATTCATATTTAAGCTCCTGTATGTCGATTTGCTTATGGGAGCGCTGGACTCTAAGGTAAACTACATTTATTACGTCTCACAATTCTTTGATAGATTTCTTTAAATATACACTCGGGACTATCGATTGACCCTTTTAGTTTAGTTGCGTTGTTCTATGGCGATTGATGTTTTTTCTTCACTGCTTCTTTTTCTGTACAATGTCATTATGTTTGTATTCGTTCAATGTGAGGGGTATAAGTGACATTTTGAAAAGAAAAGCTATTTTTTTTATATCTTAAGAGATTCAAGGCCGACTTTTATTTTTTGCAAGAGACTCACGCTCTAGGATCTGACTATAAGTTCTGGAGGAATCAATGGGGAGATGATCTTTGGCTGTCATGTGGAAGCAGCAACTCTGCAGGTGTTGCGATTTTAAGAGGAATGTTTAAGGGAAAAATACTGAAAAGTAATGTACACTCATCTGGAAGATGGATAATTTTGGTAGTTGAGATAGATAATGTTATTTTAGGAAACATTTATGGTTATAATAACAAAGTTGAGAATCAATCTTTGTTGCAGAGCTTTGAAGAGGAGATTTCTGTAATGTTGTTAACATTTCCTAATGTTAATTTGGTTTTGGGTGGAGACTGGAACACCATCAGCGATCCCTTATTGGACTGCCTGCCTCCACGACCAAATTTTTTTTCTTATGTTAGTGATTTATGTTTGCATCTTAATTGTCTTGATGAATGGAGAAATAGAAATCCTGGTAAAGTTGATTTTACATGGAGTAATAAGGATGGTTCCAGAAAATCCAGAATTGATTTTTGGCTACTGTCTAAAGAATTAGTACAAAAAGTTAAGGAACTTGATATAATACCTTCCATTCTTACTGATCATAAAATGATCCATGTTATGTTTGGTTTTGATAGTTTAACTGGAAAAAGATCTGGGTTTAATTATTGGAAGTTAAATAATTCTCTCCTTGGACATGAACGATTTCAAAAGGTTGTTAAAGATATTATAAAGGATTCTTATAGTAAGGCAAATGCCTCTAAAATGTATGGGAAACACTGGGAATTTATGAAGTATTCCATAAGAAAATTTGCTATCGGGTTTGGAAAAGAAATGGCCAAGGCCAGAAGGGTTAAGGAGGATTCCATCATTAAACATATTACTCTTATATATGAAAAACATAATTTGTCTCAAATAGATAAAGACATGTTAATTAAATTACAATTAGAATTGGATCAAATATTTGAGAATAAAGCTAAAGGAGCATTTGTGAGGTCGAGGCGCAAATGGTTGGAAGGTGGTGAAAAGAGCTCAAAATATTTTTTTAATCTCGAAAAGAGAAATACTGATTTGTCCTCTTTAAAAAGAATTAGGATTGATGCTAAAATTTCAGCAGACGTGAATGAGATCTCTCAGTTTGTAACAAGTTTTTATAAAAAATTATACACAAAAGATGAAGATATTGGAGACGCAAGGACTTTTTTGGATAATATAAAAATAAATTCTACAGTAATAGATGAAGACTCAAAAAAATTTTGTGATAGGGATATAACATTGGATGAAATTCATAAAAATATTGCCAAATTGAAGAATAATAAATCACCGGGTAATGACGGTTTAACCGCCGAATTTTATAAAACCTTTCAGGAAGATCTCTCTGTGTTCCTTTTTACATGTTTTTCAGGAAATATTGGAAGCTGAGAAAATGCTGCCTACAATGAATCAGAGTTTAATAACCCTTATTCCAAAGTCGGGTAAAGATCCACTTAGTATTGAAAATTGGAGGCCTATATCATTAATTAATAATGATGCAAAATTGTTATCGACTATATTTGCAGAGAGACTAAAACTTAGTTTGGATAAAATTATTGATGACTGCCAGTCTGGTTTTAATGCGTGGCAGATATATTGGAAATAATATTCGTTTAGTTTTGGACCTAATTGATTATAATTTCTTAGTTCAGGATGAAAGTTATATATTATTCATTGATTATTATAAAGCCTTTGACTCTGTGGATCATGCATTCTTGATGAATACTCTTGGCTTTTTTGGCTTTGGTAATAATTTTATCAGAGCAATTCATACAATGTATAGCGACTGTAATACTTCTATTAAGTTACCTTTTGGAACAACTCCCAGATTTAATATTTCTAGAGGTGTAAAACAAGGAGACCCTGCAGCTCCTTTCTTATTTTTATTAGTTATGCAAGTGTTGTGTCTTCATGTTAAAAAGAACTAATTTCAGGGTATTTGTTTATTTGACAAAGAAATAAAATGTTCACAGCTAGCAGATGACACAACCATATTTTTGAGAAGTGACAGAGAAATAGATGCATCACTTAAGTGTTTAGATATGTTTTCGTCAGTCTCTGGCTTAATTATAAATATTAATAAATGTGAATTGTTCCCTTTGAAAGACATACCTGATGGTGTGGTGGAATTGTGTGGTATACCAGTTAAAAACCAAGTCTCTTATCTGGGGATCAAAATATGTAAAAATCAAAAGGAAAGAATTGATTTAAATTATATTCCATTAATTGATAAAGTACAGAAGAAACTTAATGCTTGGTTAATTAGAGATTTATCTTTGACTGGTAGAATATTGCTATCAAAGACTGAAGAGTTGTCAAGACTAACTTATACATTAATGGTTTTAGATGCTCCAAAGTCAATTATTACACAGGTTAATAAGAAAATGTATAATTTTATTTGGAAGAATAGGCCACATTACTTAAATAGAGGTATATTAAGGAATTTATTTCATCAAGGTGGTTTAAATGCTATTGACTTTGAAGTTTCTAATAATATCTTTAAAATTAAATGGATTCAGAATTGTATTAAATCTAATAACAAATTGTGGTATTATATCCCAAATTTAGTTTTTAACAAAATTGGCGGTATTGAATTTCTCCTCAATTGTAACTTTGATATTAATAAAATCCCCATTAAGCTGTCTAACTTTCATAGGCAAGCTCTGTTATCCTGGTTACTGGCGTATAAACACAATTTCTCTCCCCACAGATGTTTGATATGGAATAATAAAGATATTAAACATAAGAATAAAACACGTTTTTTTGAATATTGGTTTAGAAACAACATTTTATTGGTGACACAGCTGTTTCGCCATGATGGTCACTTACTTTCATATGGAGAATTTCTAGATAAATTCAAACTTCCTATATCTGCAAAGGATTATGCAGTTGTTTTTGATGCTATACCTTCTGGTCTCCTTCAGTTGTTGCAAGGTGCTAATGCTGTTGATTTGGATGTAACTATTGATTTTAATTTAAGGTTAGATGGTATAAGTATTGTTGATAAAAAAAAAAAAAATGCAACAATAATTTCCTTAGACAGATTTGTCATTCACTTAGGATACCCCCAGCTAAAAGCTTTTGGAATTCACGCTTCCGGGACTATTTATCATCTTTTTTTGAGTGTATTTGCACTAAATTGTTCTGGTGTGATTTTGAGGTCTTTTTTAAGGAGATCTCTGGAACTGACATTAATCTGGAGGACAAAAATATTTTATTTTTTTATGATAAGCCTTTAGAAAAGAAAATTTGTTTTGTTCTCAATTTGTTTATTATCTGTATTCACAGATTTTCTTGCTGCTGTTATTATTATTATTATTATTTTGTATTATTGTTATTCTTATTTAATTGTTTATTTTTTGTTACTTAATAAAGCATTTAAAAAAAAAAAAAAAAAATGAAGGTTTTCTCTTCCGGTTTAGGCTGTTGATTTTGTGATGCGAAATCGAATAGAAAGTATTTTTGAACCAGACATTTATAGTAGACATATAGATGAAGCCTGTTTTTTTTATTATTATTTTTTATTATTATTAAATCGAATATTTCAGTTCATGTATAATAATTATGATTAGTAGTTATACAGTATGACCATTATAATTCAGGTTACTTTTACTCTACTTTTTTCAAATGATTCTAAAATAATTATGAATTCAACCATCATTGTGAACTTGGAGTAATGTTTAAATGACAAACGATCAAACAATTAATAAAGATTGGGTAAATATGATTGTAAAATTATATTAAACTGCAATAGAGAATATAACAAATTGGGTAAATTTCTGTTCCCCAATAAATTCATATTTAGAGTCATTAATCAGTTAAACTCATTAAACAATCTGAAATTATTAAGACCATTCAGTTATTTTACACATATTGTACAATATATTAGTAACTCACTTTATTTTATTCATTGTTTTTGCTGTTGTTTCTAACTCATCATTCTTCATTATTTTCTTCAGTAACTGCCATGTTCTTCATCTCTGTAAAATCTTGTCATTTCCAGGTCCTGCTGAACGATTGATTGTTTTCTCAAACCAGTGCTGATCAGAGGAGCGAGGAAAGGACTCTCTCTCTAAGATGAGTCTCTCAGAGAAACACAGGTAAGACTGCGTCTGTTTCACACAATCATTTTAAACTCTACTGGAGTTTTTTTCCTGTGAATAACAAAACTTCAAGCATTGTTTTATATTTCTTCAATTTTGAACTTCTTAAATTAACTCTGACATTGTTTATAAAACCTGTTTGCCACTCTATAGACAATATCACAGTTAATAATTTGTTAATTTCCTTTTAGACACGACCACACTGAATTAATCCAAATACATGACTTTGGTTTTTAGATCATAAAATTATTGACAGACATTAGGAAACAACTATACACTCAATTTAATCGAAGTATGCTAACAAAACTGTGTCACACACACATTTCTGCTCTCCATTTCTGTTCATTAAAAAAAAACTTGACGTTCTCTTAAAATGTTCAAATATTTTTAACATGTTTAATCTCACTCATGTACATTAAAGAAATCATCAATAACTGTAAATTGTGTGAGTGTGTGCATTTCTGTGGAGGATTAGATAAAGACACGGATGTGTTTCAGACACAGTTGAACCTCCTTTACTAAAGTGTTTTTCTCTCTGTTCTTTGTGTCATTAGAGTAAGATCAGGATCACATGTGTCCAGCTCTGTGTCTCTGAAGAGTGACCGGTCAAAAGGTATAGGACCAAACTTCAGTGAGAAAACACCATCATCTAACAAAAGGTATTTTGTGTGTTTACATTATAGTGTTGCATTATTTATCCACATTGGTGTATGTGATTGAACTTGACTGAATAAAACAATAATTCAATTAAATTCAATTCACATTTATTTGTATAGCGCTTTTCACGATACATATCGTTTCAAAGCAGCTTCACAGGGAGTGCATGTCAGCATTACAATTTAGAGTGATCTGTTAATGTACATATATAATCACGCAGTTAGCTAACAATGTAATAATGTAGGCTATTTAATTTACAGTCACTGTTAGCAAATTAATTTAGGGTAGAAACAATGAGCTCATGGAAGTAATGAATACATGTTAACAATAATTAGGATATATAGAAATTTTTGGAATGTGCATGTTGATCCAGAGTTTGCTTCATCTGAAGTCCTTGCAAGGGTTGCGCCATCTCTTCACAGGTTTTGGTCATCTTAAGTCTTCATAAGTCACAATAAAACTCAATTCCTGGGAACCTTATGGAACTCATTCCAGTAACACAATTACATAGTGTTTTTTCAATTACTTTGTGTCATTAGTGTAAGATCAGGCACACATGTGTCCAGCTCTGTGTCTCTGAAGAGTGACCAGTCAAAAGATGATGGACCATTCTTCAGTGGGGAAAAACCATCATCTAATAAAAGGTATTTTGTGTGTTTACTTTATAGTGTTGCATTATTTGTCCACAGTGGTGTATGTGATTGAACTTGACTGAATAAAACAATAATTCAATTCAATTCAGTTCACATTTATTTGTATAGCGCTTTTCACGATACATATTGTTTCAAAGCAGCTTCATAGGGAGTGCATGTCAGCATTACAATTTAGAGTGATCTGTTTTCAGAGTTGACTGTGTCCAAATTATGTAATTTCAGAAATGTACATATATAATCACGCAGTTAGCTAACAATGTAATAATGTAGGCTATTTAATTTACAGTCACTGTTAGCAAATTAATTTAAGGTAGAAACAATGAGCTCATGGAAGTAATGAATACATGTTGACAATAATTAGGATATATAGAAATTTTTGGAATGTGCATGTTGATCCAGAGTTTGCTTCATCTGAAGTTCTTGTAAGGGTTGCGCCATCTCTTCACAGGTGTTGCTCATCTGAAGTCTTCATAAGAATTCATAAGTCACAATAAAACTCAATTCCTGGGAACCTTATGGAACTCATTCCAGTAACACAATTACATAGTGTTTTTTCAATTACTTTGTGTCATTAGTGTAAGATCAGGATCACATGTGTCCAGTTCTGTGTCTCTGAAGAGTGACCGGTCAAAAGATGATGGACCATTCTTCAGTGGGGAAAAACCATCATCTAATAAAAGGTATTTTGTGTTTCTAATTTTTGGTCACACGTTGACTGTGTTAAAAAAGTTGTATCAGTGAATATCAATCATGAAACATTTTTAGATCAAATACTTGTCATGTTTTCAAGTTATCAATTTTTCATGGCTAATGGTTTTTTTTTCTAACTTTCTGTAATATTTTGCCTAGAAAATCAGTATTTAATTTTATTTATTTGATTACAGGCTTCAATATGAGACATTAGACTCAGACGTTCAGACTCACAGGAACCACAAGAATTTCAAAGACAATCTCCTGTGGATCTTCCAGGTAGGAAAACACATTTTCATAAATGTTTAATATTTATACTGAACAAACATTATTTGTTATTGAACAAAGAAATTTAATTTAATTACCCTTGATCACTTAATTTTCTTTTTAAGCACACTTTTTTCTATTTGTGAAAAGTAACAGCTGGTTAGCATGTTAGGCATGTTAGGATTTTTTTTTTTTTAAACAGATATTATAATTATTGAATAAATAGTGTTGACCAAATGCAGATGTACAATTTGGTTTAAATTGTGTTATTCTGTCTTTTTTCTTACTTTTGTTTGTAGGATCTTGAGAGCAAAATAATCACATTTATGAAGAAAGAGCTGGAAAAGTTTAATAAAATATTACAAAATGAGAACAGAGAAAACTTAGTGAAGGACTTTAATGAGAGTAGATGCAGTATCAAAGCAGCAGCTCTTGATCTCACACTACATTACCTGAGAGAGATGAAGCAAGATGAAGCTGCTGATGATCTAGAAGGTAAGAGACTCATGACCATCTGTCAGATTGTCACTTATTAATGTAGACTGTCTATAAAGCTATAAATTAAGACTAAAACCATGTACTTTTTGTCCTTGTGTTTAGTTGAGCTGATCTTCATTCATCAGCTAAAATGTGACCTAAAGAAGAAGTATCAATGTGTGTTTGAAGGAATGGCGAAGCATGGTGACTCCACACTTCTGAATAACATCTACACAGATCTCTATATCACTCAGGGTGGCAGTGAACAGGTCAATACTGAACATGAGGTCAGACAGATTGAAGTTGCTTCCAGGCGTCATGAGTCTCAAGAGATTCAGGTTAAATGCACAAATTTGTTTGAAGCTCCTGAACAAGACGAGGAGATCCGAACTGTACTGACAAAAGGAGTCGCTGGCATTGGAAAATCAGTCTCTGTGCAAAAGTTTGTTCTGGACTGGGCTGAAGGAAAAGAAAATCAAGATATTAGTTTCATATTTCCTCTTCCATTCAGAGAGATGAACTTAAAGGAGAAAGAAAAACTAAGTTTGATGGACCTTCTAACTCATTTTTTCCCAGAGACAAAAGGACTGAACCTTACAAGAAGGAATCGATTCAAAATCCTGTTCATCTTTGATGGATTGGATGAATGTCGCCTTCCTCTGAAGTTTGATTATAATGAGACGTGGTGTGATGTATCATCACCAGCCTCTCTGGATGTTCTCCTAACGAACCTCATGAAGGGAAATCTGCTTCCTTCTGCTCTTATCTGGTTCACAACCAGACCAGCAGCTGCCAGTAAGATTCCTCCTGACTGTATCGACCGGCTGACAGAGATACGAGGATTCAGTGACGCACAAAAGGAAGAGTACTTCAAAAAAAGATTCACGGATCAGAATCAGGCCAACACAATCATTGATCATGTTAAAAAATCAAAGAGTCTCTTTATCATGTGCCACATCCCAGTCTTCTGCTGGATTTCAGCCACTGTTCTCCAGAACATTCTGGAGGAGAAAAGAAATAATGATGTGAAAAACAATCAGGCTGATGAGATCTCTAAAACACTACAGGAATCAAACACTGAAGACACTCCCAAGACTCTGACACAAATGTACACACACTTTCTCCGCTTTCAGATCCAGCAGAGCCGCCGAAAATATGATGGAGAATACAAAGCAGATGTTTCCTGGGATAAAGACACCATCCTTTCACTGGGGAAATTGGCATTTCATCAGCTGGAAAGAAACAACGTGATCTTCTATGACACAGACCTGGAAGCCTGTGGTATTGATGTCTATAAGGCATCAGTGTACTCAGGCATGTGTACCCAGATCTTTAAGGAGGAAACAGGGATCATTCTTGGTACCATGTACTGCTTTGTTCACTTGAGCATTCAAGAGTTTATTGCAGCCCTTTATGCACATCTGTTTCTAGACATCAACAAGAAAAGTGTGTTTGTTCATGAGTCTACAGAACAGGAAAACAAAAATAAATCCATGATTGATTTTCTGAAGACTGCAGTGGACAAGGCGCTCAAGAGTGACAATGGACACCTGGACCTTTTCCTTCGCTTCCTCCTTGGTCTGTCACTCCAGTCCAATCAACGACTTTTACGGGGTCTGTTGACACAGAAAGACGGCAATGACCAGAGTAACAAGGAAATAGTTCAGTACATCAAGCAGAAATTAGAAGGTAATCTGTCTGCAGAGAGATCCATCAATCTGTTCTACTGTCTGAATGA
Source organism: Ctenopharyngodon idella (assembly GCF_019924925.1). Classification (NCBI taxonomy): domain Eukaryota; kingdom Metazoa; phylum Chordata; class Actinopteri; order Cypriniformes; family Xenocyprididae; genus Ctenopharyngodon; species Ctenopharyngodon idella. The sequence continues at coordinate 3,936,389 of NC_067221.1, read as the reverse complement.
ACTGAATGACCAAACTCTGGTGAAGGAGATTCAGACCCACCTTAGCAAAGGAAGTCTCTCATCTGGTGACCTTTCACCTGCCCAGTGGTCTGCTTTGGTCTTTGTGTTGTTGACATCAGAGGAAGAGCTGGAGGAGTTTGAGCTTCAGAAATTCAAGAAATCAGACGAGTGTCTCATTAGATTATCGGCAGTCATCAAAACCTCCAGAAGAGCTCTGTAAGTCAATATGTTTTGTCATGTTTTACTCTCATTTGAAAAATGCATTTATCTACATTATTCTGTAGTGATTCCCCATCATGAACATGAACTGAAAGGCCCCGATATACTTCAAGCGAAGTTCTTTTTCATTCTCTGTTTAAGGGTAAAACGAAGTTTGAAATATGTGAGCAGCGATATACTGTAATCGAACATCTGACGCCACCCACACTGCTGAGAGCGATGGTTTAATGAATATGTAAAAATGTTGCATGCTTTCCTCTCAGTAACAAAATAAACACCACAAAATTGAGAAACTAGCAAGGCTTTTTTAATAAAGCATAAGAAAAGCATTTGATCATGGCAATGTGGATATGTTTGTTTGCACAAGCTCTGCAATTCGGCATTCCATTAAAGTCAGGTTGCGTTTATATTATAAGACTTTATAAAATAGATTTCTTTAAATCAAGCTGCTTTACCGTATTAAACACGTAAAATTGTCAGTCTCTCATTTTATCAGAAGTACAACTTCGTTTTCCATTATAAAGCAGCTCTCCAGTGTTCATGTTTTCACTCACAGACGTCTGATTTCTACAGACTCGAGAGGAGAAATGAACTGGAAAAGATTTTCCGGCTGTTGTTGAGCAACCGAAGCGTGAGCTGTTAAAGCTTCACCTTCTTTTTGAAAGCGGGCCGCAAGCAGCAGCTCATTTGCATTTAAAGGGACACACAAAAAACGGCGTGTTTTTGCTCACACCCAAGTAGGGGCAAATTTGACAAGCTATAATAAATGATCTGTGGGGTATTTTGAGCTGAAACTTCACAGACACATTCTGGGGACACCAGAGACTTATATTACATTTTGTAAAAGGGGTGTTATAGGTCTGCTTTAATGGATTAGTTCACTTTCAAATGAAAATTAGCCCAAGCTTTACTCACCCTCAAGCCTGATGGGCATTTTTAAAATCGTTCTTTCACGTGGAGTAACTCGTGACTGACACATGGGATTATGTTGATCTTGGACTCCTTTCAATCGGAGCATCCACTGTAAGTAATGTTGTGCCATTTTCTACAATCTATGCATGTTTCATGAAGTTATAAACAAAAATGCCACGTGATAGCTACATTTTAGTTTTAGTTAGCATCTGTGCGCTTGTGGGGTTTTATGTGTCGTAAATGCGTGAGCAATATCACGTGATTGGCTTATTGGATTACGCTGATGTTGGACTCATTTTAATTATGAGAATCTGCATTTGTGTAAAAAAATATCCATATTTAAACAAGTTATGAAGTCAAATATCGAGCTTCCGCCAGACCACCTTCCGTATTCAACGTAAGAAGAAAGTGTAAAACTCTTGCAGTTCACAGAGCTTGCGCTATGTCCTACGCCTTCCCTATTCAATTTACGGAAAAAGTGTAATTGACACGACGCAAGTTTACACTTTCTTCGTAACTTGAATACAGAAGGCGGTCTGGTGGAAGCTAGATATTTTACATCATAACTTGTTTAAATATGGATATTTTTCTTACACAAACGCATCGCTTCACCGGAGCCGTGTGGAGTACGTTTATGATGGATGGATGTGATGGAGACACTTTCTTCAGCTCATACTCGTGACCCCTGTTCACTGCCATTATAAAGCTTGGATGCGTCACGATATTTATTAATATTTCTTCGATTATGTTTGTCAGAAAGAACAAAGTCATATACACCTAGGATGGCTTGGGGGTGAGTAAAGCTTGGGGTAATTTTCATTTGAAAGTGAACTAATCCTTTAAGTGGACTCAGCTGTAAAAAGCTAGATATTTTAACACAATTTTTTTTCATTCTTCATATTTTTCACATGCTTCATTTTACCTAGGAAATTTGTACAGGAAATACTAGTTTTTCAAGGGTATTCATATTTTAGCTCAGCCTCTTTACTGTATATATGCTGTTTATGTAAAAATAATAATGGAAAATATATTTAACCCTCTGGTGTCTGAGGCTGATTTGGGGCCCTGGAGAAGTTTTGACATGCCCTGACATTTGTGCTTTTTTTCAGTTGTTCATAAACATATTAATGGAAAAGGGGTCATTACACTGTATTCAGCACGAACTAGGCTACCATAATATGTGAGCAACATGTATGTACATGTTTGTATTTTTGAGAGAATAACTTTTATGCGTTGTTATTGAAAAAACAAAAAACTTAATTCAGTGAAATAAGGCCAAAAAACAAATATTAAATATGTGTTCACAAGACTTCTGGGTATTGGAGGTTGTAGACTAGAATTTTTGCTTCAAAATGATGTAAAAATTATCCTGCCTACTCGTTCATATAAAACAATATAGAGATTTAAATTTTGTAAGACACTTTTTGTCAAGAAACACTGTATGCATGGAGGTGTGAATCTTCATGAATAATGCTGTGATTCACACCTGAGAAGACAAAGACCTGCATAATGACCTTGTTTTATATGAACGAGTAGGCAGGATAATTTTTACATCATTTTGAAGCAAAAATTCTAGTCTACAACCTCCAATACCCAGAAGTCTTGTGAACACATATTTAATATTTGTTTTTTGGCCTTATTTCACTGAATTAAGTTTTTTGTTTTTTGACCCGCATAATGACCCGCATAATGAGCCCTTTCAGTCAGGTAGGCTCTGTGAAAAAACCCTCTGTGATCATGCTGATAACAGATTTAACGTTAATATAATGTCCACTCTTGACAGAAAACATGATTTTCGTGATTTCATGCATGCGTGTGTTATTGCACATCATGTGAAGAAAATTTTGTATAGGCCAATTATAGTTTAAATTACAGTACCAGTCAAACGATTGGATGCATTACTATTATTATGTTTTTAAAAGAAGTCTCAAGCTCATCATTCTGTATATCAAACATACAGAAAATACAGCAATACTCAGAAATAATACAGAATAATATTACAATTTAAAATAATGGTTTTCTATTTTATTAATATACTTCAAAATATAATGTATTTCTGTGATGCAAAGCGTCTGAACATTCATGTTACCTCTATGGCATTTCATATAAGCCTTTAGCTTAAAAGCATGCACATTTGGAGAAATATTGATGGATTCTCATATGTTTATGTCAATTTTCCGAATTAGTGGATAATGAGCTGACTCACGGACGTCTGACATGTCTCTCTTTTCATACAGATTACATAAACAGAGAATTTTTGTTTTTGATTTGACTTACATGATTTAAAACCTGACATTTCAACGTTTCTTTAGACATAAGTCTCATTTTTGTGTCATTAGTATTCACTAAGTTACAGTTCATTTTCTGAGAACTGTCAGATTGGACTTCGTTCAGAGGGAGACGACAGATCACACATCATGTTAGTTTTCTTTATTTTACAAAAAAGCACAACATTTTGTTTTTACTCTGAGTGTACACAAATAAAAGAACACATTCTATAGTTTCAATTGATATATTACTTATGTCTCTATGACAAAAAATGACGGAGTATTTTAAGTCTGTTTTGCTGCAATGTGAAAAAAAATCCTGCAAAACGCGCCGACGCGTTTCCCGACTCCAGAGTGTTAATATTTGTATGTAGAAAATGTATTGCATGTGTTACATCTAATTCTGTGATGTGATTTATTTCTCTTGTAGGTTAAATGACTGTAACTTAACAGACAAAAGCTGTTCAGCTCTGGCTGCAGTTCTTGGATCAGATACCAATCTGAAAGAGCTGAACATGAACAATAATAATCTGCATGATTCAGGAGTGAAGCTTCTCTGCACTGGACTGAAGAATTTAAACTGTAAATTGGAGATACTGAGGTAAGTTGAGCCACAGGAGTCACATGACAAGAGTGAGGTGTGATGACTGACAGGATGTTGCCAGAGGCAAAAGCGCAAGAGAACTTTTGTTAATAAACGTTGCATTTCTTTGTTTAATATAAGTGAGTTTGTCTTTGTTTTATTGTTGTGTTTTTCATAAAAAAAAAAAAAAAAAAAGATAATGAATTACGAACTAAGCATTCGTTTTAAAATCCAAAGATTTTTTATTTATTTGTTACAATGTGGGTATACCATATCATCCGTCTTATTCATTTTGGTAACAAATGTCCAATGTTTAAAAAGCGAATTTGTCATTGTACTATTTTATTTTTGATGTGTTTTCATTAATAATAATGATCCACAAACTAGGCATTCATTTTAAATTAAGGGGAAAATACAAATACCTTTTATTTATTTGTAACAATGCGAGTATACTATGTCATCAGTCCTATTTGTTTTGTTGATAAAGGTTTGATGTTTAATATAAGCGAGTTTATCATTGTACTATTTTATCGTTGTTGTGTTTCTTCATTAAGAGTAATCTCCATATTCAGTTGTAAGTTTCTGCAACTTTCAATACATTCATACAAAGAACAAAATAAAATTCTCTCTGAGGATTTGTGTTGTTCAGGTTTAACTGATTAATCAGCTGAATGTTTTCATTCCTGTTCTAGACTCTCTAACTGCAGTGTAACAGAAGAAGGTTATAAAGCTCTGGCTTCAGCTCTGAGATCAAACCCTTCACACCTGATAGAGCTGGATCTCACAGGAAATGATCCTGGACAATCAGGAGTGAAGGAGCTCAGTGATTTACTACAGGATCCAAACTGTCAACTGAAGACACTGAGGTGAGACGGGATGAAATAATGAACATAATTAACAAAATATGCAGGCTAAATATTCATAACAAATATATAATTTTAGTCATACAATAAGTTGGACAGTTTGTTGTATCAAAATGATCAAGATCAGATTCAGCAGCTACAGGTCAAATAGACATTATGGGTCAGTATATGTGCTATTCTGGAGTATGGTATACCTTGACAATTAACATGCACAATTTTGTTTTTGTGCACACTTCTCATTAAAAATTCTAGAAAATCTTTCAGTCAAATGGTTTACTGAACAGAATTGTTTTCCATCAAGTCCAGATTCACTGTATCTCTCCACAGCAGGTCTATGGCTACGTTCAGACTGTCAGTCCAAATCCGATTATTTGTGTATCTGATTGGAATCTGATCTAAAATTATTGACGTCCACATTGTATATCGCAACTGTTCAGATCTGATTTGTGTGTCCATGCCGCTCTGTCGTTTTCTGAAATATCTACATTGGTTTCTATGGCAATGATTTTGCTTTGGTAGGCATATGCCAAAAACAACAACAACCGCAGGATGGAGGGATTTGTAATACAGATGTTGTCTTATTTACAACATGACATTGTGTAGCCGCCACGCACTGGACTACTGCGTCTTCTGAGGCAGCGGCAGAAACGTTGGAGGCGGGTATGTGCGGCTTTATTCTGCGCTGTCATCTCTGTCAGTTTCAAAACATGTCTCCGTTATATTGTTATTCTGCTCATCCAACACTTTGCAACAACACAACCTTGTTTCTGCTGCGACTTTCAGTATATTTCCTATAACAATGTCTGACGTTTACATTTTACGTGGCGTGAGAAAGTCACATAAACCACACAAATTCTGATCAGAGCGGTCAGACTGAAACAGATTTCCAGAAATGCGATTTGAAAAGGTTTTTTAAACCACATATGAATGTCGTTCGAAATGGATTTGTAAAAATCGCATTTCATGTGATTTTTGGCCATTCAGATTTGCTGAATCTGATCGGATTTCAATCAGATATGCACAAAAATCGGATTGGACTGACAGTTTGAACGAGGCTTATGAGTCTCAAGCCTAAAAGCCAGAAAGATCTTGAGGCCTTAATTTCACACTCTGTATTCATACTGAAAATCATGATCTAATGAACTTTTGACCTTCTGCTCTGTGGGACATTTCTGTTCTTATGAGTTTGCTTTAGAACTGAGTATCTCTCTTTTTTAAAAATCTCTGACTATTAGACTTTGTTTTCAAGTATTTGTATGTTTATTTGTATATTTAAATGTTCAAAGAAAATTGTTACATCTAAATAACTAACTAGAGCTTGTCTATAGAACAATAAATACGTTTATTATCTTATCAATCATTTTTGTAATGCAACAGACATTTAGCTGAGAACTGAACTGACTCTTCTGGAGGTTTTTGAGTGCTGCTGCAGATGAAGCCTGTCAGTATGTAAAGAGAGTTGTGGGTAAAAACCGGTTACTCCTGAGAGAGCTGAATCTGAGTTATCATGCACTAGGAGACACACAAGTGAATCCGATCACTGCTCTACTGCAGGATAAAAACTGCCATTTATTTAAAATATTACATTACTTTCAATGGTAATGTTGCTGTAGTTGATGATAATTTTTCCTCAGTTATTTGTTCAGTTATGTTTCTCAGGGTCACACAGAGCCACAACAATGTAAAGAAATACAATTAAACAGGAAATTGAAAACACACAATTAAATCATGGCATCAAGCTTTAAATATTTGACTAAGTAAGACAGTTTTAGCATGGGTCAATAATTATTTCAGTAACTGTAGAGGGAGAACAATGGTTTTCTTCCAGAGCTTAGAAAACTCTTCAAATAATTAAAAAAACAAAAATAAAATGTGAATTAGGTGCATTTTCATCAAGTTGGTCAAGCGGATGGCGGTGGTATTGTCAAGTCAAGTCACCTTTATTTATATAGCGCTTTTTACAATGTAGATTGTGTCAAAGCAGCTTTACATTGATAACTGGTACATTGTTTGGCTGCACAGCAGCTCTTAAAGAATAGTGTCAATGCAGGCAGATCAAAGCACTGTTGAATATCAAATGTCAAGTCAAATGTCAAGTGTCCCCAACTAAGCAAGCCAGAGGCGACAGCGGCAAGGAACCCAAACTCCATCAGGTGACATTAGGTGGCAGACAAGTGGCAAATTGGTGTTAAAATGGAGAAAAAAAACCTTGGGAGAAACCAGGCTTAGTCGGGGTGCCAGTTCTCCTCTGGCCAACAGTGCTTTGTTACAATTCAGGTTGCTATCATAAGTCCAATAGGATCGCAACATTAAAAGTATTTATTTCAGTTCCATCCAATTGAGGATCGTATTGAGGATCACGCCGGTATGGACGGTTGTTGAGGAACTGTGTCGTGGCTGTCGTGTCGATGAGGCCCTCACAGTGGATGATCTAGTTGACTCAATCTCTGCTGATACGTCAGGGCTGCGTTGTGGTCGTGTCAAGGTGCAGGTCCTTGGTCTCACCTGGATACGGCCCGGATCCGGTTGACTACGGTGAACCTCGGGATAAACAGAAAGACTAATATTAGCGTAGATGCCATTCTTCTTCTGATGTAACGAGTACATCAGGTGTTATAGGAAGTGTTCCCAGTTCCGGCTGTCCTAATTTATGCAGCCTAATAATCCTTTAACGGATTTGAAAATATAAATTGGTAATGTGTGTATGTGTATGCCAAGTTAAAGAGATGCGTTTTTAGTCTAGATTTAAACTGACAGAGTGTGTCTGCTTCCCGAACAATGCTAGGAAGATTGTTCCAGAGTTTAGGTGCCAAATAGGAGAAGGATCTACCATCTGCAGTTGATTTTGATATTCTAGGTATTATCAGCTGGCCTGAATTCTGAGATCGCAATAGACGTGAAGGACTATAATGAATTAGGAGCTCGCTCAGGTACTGGGGAGCTAAACCATTTAGTGCTTTGTAAGTAATTAGCAAGATTTTAAAATCTATACGATGTTTAACAGGAAGCCAATGCAGTGTTGACAGAACTGGGCTAATATGGTCATACTTCCTGGTTCTAGTAAGAACTCTAGCTGCTGCATTTTGTACGAGCTGTAGTTTATTTATCAGGCGAGCAGAACAACCACCCAGTAGAGCATTACAGTAATCTAGCCTTGAGGTCATGAACACATGAACTAACTGTTCTGCATTTTTCATTGAGAGCATATGTCGTAGTTTAGATATATTTTTAAGATGGAAGAATGCGGTTTTACAGATGCTAGTAACATGGCCTTCAAATGAAAGATTGGTATCAAAGAGCACACCCAGGTTCCTAACTGACGACGAAGACTTAACAGAGCAGCCATCAAGTGTTAGACAATATTCTAGGTTATTACGTGAAGAAGTTTTTGGTCCAAAAATTAGAATCTCTGTTTTTTCTGAATTTAGTAGTAGGAAATTACTGGTCATCCAATTTTTTTATATCAGCTATGCATTCCGTTAATTTTGTGAATTGGTAAGTTTCGTCAGGGCGCGAAGAAATATAGAGCTGAGTATCATCAGCGTAACAGTGAAAACTAACGCCATGCTTCCTAATGATATCTCCCAAGGGTAGCATGTACAGAGTGAACAGCAACGGTCCTAGTACTGAGCCTTGTGGTACTCCATATTGAACTTGTGATCGATATGACATGTCTTCGTTTACTACTACAAACTGATAACGGTCAGATAAGTATGATTTGAACCATGACAATGCAATTCCACTAATGCCAACATAATTTTCGAGTCTATTTAAAAGAATATTGTGATCAATAGTGTCAAATGCTGCACTAAGATCCAGTAACACTAATAGAGAGATACAACCACGATCTGATGATAAAAGCAAATCATCTGTAACTCTAATGAGAGCAGTCTCAGTACTATGGTACGGTCTAAATCCTGACTGGAAATCCTCACAGATACCATTTCTTTCTAAAAAGGAACATAGTTGTGATGATACTGCCTTTTCTAGTATTTTTGACAGAAAAGTGAGATTTGAGATCGGCCTGTAATTGACTAATTCTCTAGGATCAAGTTGTGTTTTTTTTAATAAGAGGTTTAATAATAGCCAGCTTAAAAGTTTTTGGTATGTATCCTAATGATAAGGATGAATTGACAATATTGAGAAGAGGATCTATGACCTCTGGAAGCATTTCTTTCAATAGCTTAGTCGGTATAGGGTCTAACATACATGTTGTTGATTTTGATGATTTAACAAGTTTAGACAATTCTTCCTCTCCTAAAGCAGTAAATGAATTGAATTTTTCCTCAGGGACACTACAATGCACTATCTGACACGATACTGTAGTAGACGGTTGCATGGTTATTTTTTCTCTAATATTATCAATCTTGCAAGTAAAGAAGTTCATAAAGTCATTACTGCTGTGCTCTTTGGAAACATCAGAAGTTGAAGCTTTATTTCTTGTTAATTTAGCCACTGTATCAAATAAATACCTAGGGTTGTGCTTATTTTCTTCTAAGAGTTTTGAAAAATAGGCAGATCTAGCAGATTTTAAGGCCTTTCTGTACTCAATCATTCTCTCTCTCCACGAAATACGAAATACTTCTAGTTTTGATTTCTTCCAGCTGCGCTCCATTTTTCTGGCTGCTAGCTTTAGGGCCCGAGTGTGCTCATTGTACCATGGCATTGGATTAATTTCCTTAATCTTTTTTAAACGCAAAGGAGCAACTGAGTCTAATGTGCTGGAAAAGACAGAGGCAATAGTTTCTGTTGCAACATCGAGGTCTTCTAAGCTGTCTGGTATGCTAAGGCGATGAAAATGATCAGGAAGATTATTTATAAAGCAATCTTTAGTGGTAGAAGTGATGGTTCTACCATATTTATGGCATGGAGGCAGTTTAGCCGCCTTGACTAAATGTAGTATACACGAGACTAGATAATGATCTGAGATGTCATCACTCTGCTGCAGAATTTCAACAGCATCAATATCGATTCCATGTGACAATATTAGATCTAAAGTATGATTACGACAATGAGTGGGTCCTGACACATGTTGTCTAACACCAATAGAGTTTAGAATATCTACAAATGCCAATCCTAATGCGTCTTTTTTATTATCTACATGAATATTAAAATCACCAACAACAAGGACTTTATCTGCAGCTAGTACTAACTCTGATAGAAAGTCAGCAAATTCTTTGATAAAGTCTGTATTGTGTCCTGGTGGCCTGTATATAGTAGCCAGCACAAATGTCAACTTACATAATGTTACGTAAAGTACCATAGTTTCGAAGGAATTATATTTGAAAGACTTCTGACTAATACTGTAAATATTACTATAGATTACAGCAACACCTCCCCCTTTGCCTTTCTGACGGGCATTGTGTCGATAATCATAACCTTGAGGACTAGACTCATTTAAAGTAATGTAATCGTCCGGTTTTAGCCAAGTTTCTGTCAAACACAGCACATCTAGATTATTATCTTTGATAATATCATTAACAATAAGTGATTTTGAAGAAAGGGATCTAATATTTAACAACCCGAGTTTTATCATTTGTTTAGCATTATTATCTCTATTTTTTTTGTTGAACATCAATTAAATTTTTACCATTAAATGGGTTTGGAAGTTTTTTGTTTTTACTAATTCGGGGTACAGACACAGTCTCTATTTGAAAATATCTAGGTGTAAGAGTTTCTATGTGTTGGGAGTTATCTGAATTTTCTGACTTCTGTAACGTGAGGCAGCTAGCAGACGGTCGGTTTAGCCAGTCTGTCTGCTTTCTGACCTGGGCCCCAGTTTGTCATGTTTCAGTTCTAAGACTATGTGCCATATTACTAGAGAGAAGAGCAGCACCATCCCGGGAGGGATGAATACCATCTCTTTTTAACAGGTCAGGTCTGCCCCAAAAACTTTTCCAATTGTCTATGAAACCTATATTATTTTGCGGACACCACTTAGACAGCCAGCCATTGAGTGATGATAATCTGCTAACTATCTCATCACTCCGACGAACAGGAAGGGGGCCAGAGCAAATTACTTCTCCTGACATTGTACTTGCGAGTTCACACACCTCTTTAATGTTAATTTTAGTGATCTCCGACTGGCAAAGTCGAACATCATTAGTGCCAACGTGAATAATAATCTTAGAGTATTTACGATTAGCATTAGCCAGCACTTTTAAATTTGCTTTGATGTCAGGTGCTCTGGCTCCCGGCAAACATGTGACTATGGTGGCTGGTGTCTCTATTTTCACGTTCCGTGTAATAGAATCGCCAATAACTAGGGCACTTTCAGCAGGATTCTCAGTGGGTGTATCACTGAGTGGGGAGAACCTGTTTGATGTTCTTATTGGAATGGAAGAGTGGTGTTTTCCACGGCTAGGCCGCCTCACCGTTACCGTTGCTGCGCGGGCTCTACAGCCGGAACCGAACAATGTATAGAGTTCACTAAGCTAGTCGCATCCAAAACAGTATCTGAAGCCCTTGCATTCTTACTATCCTCGATTAAAGTTTGGATGCGTGTCTCTAATTCTGAGATTCTCTCTGTCAGCCTGACTATTTCCCTACATTTATGACATGTAAATCCCTTGTCGCTGACAGAGAGAGCTATGGAAAACGTGGCAAATGGAACAGGTAGCAATGCTGGGAGAGGATGACATGACTCACCGTGTTTGTAGACTGATCCGACTTACCACAGCTGTTTGAAGAACGCGTTGAAAAAGGAGCGCGCGAGAGACTGTTAACAAGTTAACAAGCTAGCGCTGCAAATGCAAATGCGTTGTAACAGCGATTTAGATTCAAAGATTACAAGCTAGAGACGTCAGATTAGTGTGGTAGGCAATATTACATATAAGGTAATAAAAAAATAAGCAACAATGAATAAAAGTAAGATTCAAAACAAAGCTATACGGAGTTACAGACGCAAACCAATCTGAGCAGCGAGCAGCGAGGCAGACAGGAGCAATCGAGAGGGTTACTAGGGGTGCGCCAGTAAGATATTCAGTGTCGGTGTCGCTCCGATACTGCCATTTTTTGCTGGATTGTGTATCTGCCAGATGAGACCCGATCCAAATCCGATATTTTGTGTGTATACTATTTTGTTATTGTTATACCACACAAAAGGCACAAAAACAATATAAAGCACCATAAAGTTTTTCTGCACTATATTCCAGGTTTTCTGAAGCCATTCCATAGTTTAATGTGAGGTACAGATCAATTTTTACGTTTTTAAATTCAAGTTCACGTGAATGCTTCCCTCTGCTGCGGCTGTCAGTCATTCTCCATTCAGCATTCAAACAGTCGTGTTCGGTTACGACAGTCAACACAATAAAACTCTGATGAAAGATGATTCAGTGTTCCTATTATTATAATTTATCTGTAGATAAAGGTCTATGGTTTTGCATAAAAGGACTTTATCTGGCATGTTTCTTTCTCCCGGGTGTCTGTTAGATCACAACACTGGAGTAGAGAGCACTATAATTGTTCTTCATGCGCACGGTAACTGAAATTTTAAAACTGTTAAAAGAAAAAGCTCAATAAACTATTGCATAGCCATAGATATATTACACTACACATCAATATCTCGTCCCTTTGTGCTTTGAATGTTTCAATGCGAAGCGCTGCTCGCTGTGACTCCATGTTGCTTCAAGCGCATCATTCTGCGCACAAGATGCGCATAAGCGCTTTGTGCTGCTCTGTATTAAGCCTTTCATATTATAATACTTTTGCGCAATGTAAGATTATTAATAGCCATTCCTGTTCTGTACTATCTATCATATGTTGCTGCTTCATTAAAAAAAGCTGCGCTTAAAATTCAAAAGAAATATCTTTTAATTTTATAGTATATTTTTATATAGTTTTTCATACATGACAAAATTATGCATCATGAATGGAGTCAGCCTGACTCCTGTTTATTTTGAATGTCAACCAAGCTACTGATGCTACTAGTTTATTTGCAGTTGTTGCACTGGTGCACAATTATTTAATAAATTCACTACATTTGTGTTTGTATATTGTTTTACAAAGTTAGGAAAATAATGTTTGAGTCAAGCCTGATGCCTTTCACAAAAGAATGATCCAAGTCTCTTTCACACAGTGAGGTATACAGTTTATTAGGTAATTCAGCACTATTTTTTATTTTTTTTTTAATTTTACTATCGGATCCGTATCGGCTGGTATCGGACCACCCCTACGTGAAATATACATTGATGTCTATGGAAGCAGCAATAACAATCCCTTCAAATATAATTTGCCGATGTTTATTAATATCAGATACACATTGTGTAAGTAACTATAAAGTTCACTCTATTCTTCTCCCAGTTCACCGGCCACATGTATTTCGGGACAAATGGATGAATTCACATGCTGTAGCCTATAAATCCGACTGACAGGACTCTCTGAACTAAAGCGTAAACAAGCAAGGCCATCTCCCGTTATAGATTAAGATCAAGATCATGATGTAGGTTTTTTAATGACAAAACACTCAATTGCAAATATATTACAACAAATTAATTAATTAGCTCAAATTATGGGTGAAATAAATATATATATATATATATATATATATATATATATATAATATAAATTATTACAACAAATTAATTAATTAGCTCAAATTATGGGTGAAATAAATATTATATATATATATATATATATATATATAATATAAATCGACCAAAAAGGGCATCATGCACATATATTGTGAATTAATTACAACGGATTATAATTAATTACATATATGGTTCAGGATTAGTTCTAGTTTAATAGTTAATTTAGAAAGACTGGTCTAGTTTGTCCAGCAAACTATCAGTTTTCCTTATCGACTATTATAAAAGGAGATTATTCCTCTGGCCACAAGAAATAACTTCCTATTCTAGCATTAAAGTGTAAAGCAGTTTGCAAAATCGGAACGTAAAAGTGACTTGATTTGCTGAATGAGCAACAGAAACAATCGAGCATGAATATAATGGATTTAATATATGAAACTACGAATACATAGGCTATACGGCTAAATATACACAAAGAATACACATATATACAGAAGCGAAAGTAAAGACAGGAAAAGAGAGAAGACAAAGAGTAGCAAAACTTACAGACAGTTCCTTAAGAGCCAGCAAAGAATCAGTATCACTTTGTTAGGTCGTGTAACTTGGCGCATCTAAGATAGATAGCAGCGGTACTTGCATGAGTTTGCGTGCTGAGTTTCATAAAGATACATGTGAAGATTCAGTGCATCCATGGCTGCAGTTTGTTGGCTTCTTTTCCGTCTCCGCGGGAAGTTTGAACTGAGAACTTGAAAGTTTGTTTCGGCAAAGGTGGTCGTCCCCGAAGAGGAGAGGAGCGTGTGATGGGAGCGCGGTCGCAGAGAGACGTCCGGGAGAGATGTGCGTGAGATGGCGAGAGACAATCGAGAGACAAAGGTACATGCATGTGGTTGTCTTTTAAGGACAAACAAGCCACAACGCCTCCTTGGATGCACCAGCCAATGGCGAGGGTGCAATTTCGGCGGGCAAACTTTTTCTTTGTCTCCATTTACGACATAATTTGCATTGTATATGAAGTGTCCAATCTAAGTATGTTTTCTGCGAAGTACTATTAAAAATAGAAAAATGCATTTTACCCTAATGTAACATACATTGTTAATTAGAACGTTCGGAGAGGGTTAAAACAAAACTAAACATGCTAGGTCACAAAGACATTAAGGCAGAGATACAGTTTTATACTTGAATATAACGTTTAGAGTGAGACTAACACAACTACATTCAATACTAAGCTTATATAATATGGATACATGCATGCACATTTGAATACAACAACGGGTACACTTTTACATAGTCATATTTTGAGGCTAAATGTTAATACAGTCTCCATACGTGTGTGTGTGTGTGTGTGTGTGTGTGTGTGTGTGTGTGTGTGTGTGTGTGTGTGTGTGATGTGTCTTGGGGTTTTGGCCAGTGTCTGTGTGCCACATGGCCATTAGCCCAACATGGGGTGAACAAGGGTGACTCTTTTTAAGTCCCCGGAGCTGGTGAGAATGTCTTCTGCTTAGCTCAGTGAGGCAACAAAGATGCCAATGGGGCAATCTGAGCCAGACCTGTCGGAGCCATGGTCTGTGAGTTATACGAAGGAGGTCAAACATTAAAAGCTTTCTTTAATTTAAAGTTGTGTTGATGATACTGATCCTGTGCAGACGCTACAATGGTGAGAAAAGCGATACATATGTCATACATTGTGGCCGCGGTCATGTGACAAGCATGACGCGTCGTCATGGAAACAATAAAGGAAACGTTCTAATGGTGGCCTTAACTCTGGGAGGTCAGCCAGAATATTTTAAACTTATTTGTGAAAGGGTTCATTTAATTAGGGGCCAAGCACCGAAGGTGCGTAGATACGACAAATGGCTATTTTTGCTTATAACTTCTGATGGGTTTGTCCAAAAATCATAAATTTGGTCTCGTTAGATTCGGGGCATCATGCCGAGACACATGATATCCAATTTTACCATATCAGCCATTTTAGCCGTCAGCCATTTTGAATTTGAGTTAAAATGCTGTATTTTATGGACACATTAGCGTATCCTTACGAAACACGGTATGGGTCATCAGCACAAGGCCCCGAAGGAGCCTGAGAAGTTTCTCACCAGCGCCACCTAGTGGTAAAATCATATATTCAGATGCTTATAACTTTGGGTGTGGTCGACCCATTTTCACGGGAGTCATTTCCTTACACTCCATGCTGACAAAAAGTTATCAAAAGCTTTCTTATAAACTCAACCATTCTCAAAAACACAAATTAATTTAACGTAGAGCACCCAATTTGGATTCAAGGCTGTATCTCTGCAATGCTTTATCATATTCAGACCAAACTTGGTACATGTCTTCCCAAGCATGACCAGAGACTACATGCTGAGTTTCGGTGCAGCGCCACCTACTGGTCTGGAGATACAAAAAATGGCAATTTTTGATTATAGCTTCCAGTAGGTTTGTCCAAAAATCATGAAGTTGGTCTTTTTAGATTTGGGGCATCATACTGAGTCGAATGATATCCAATTTTCCCATATCAGCCATTTTGAATTTAGTTCGAAAATACTGTATTTTATGAACGCATTAGCATATAGTTACAAAACTCGGTTTGGGTCATCAGCACAATGTCCTGAAGGAGTCTGAGAAGTTTTGAAACAGCGCCACCTAGCGGAGAATTTTTTTTTTCATATGCTTATAACTTTTGTTCTGGTTGACTTATTTTGACGGGAGTCATATCCTTAGCGAGGGTCATTGTCACCTCACTCTGACCATACCACATTAATGTGGTCACAGCACCACCTATTGGTCGAAAGTGATAAACCAGTAAATCTTTATTATTGACTGTATATGTAATTTTTCAGCTCTTTTGACTAAAATGATCTTTAATTGCTCACTGTTGCAGTTGGTCTGATGCTCACAGCCATGTTGGCTGGCTTGCTGTGCCGCTTTTGTGCTTGGCCCCGTAATTGCTGCTTGCAGCTATATATTTTTTTTTTTCTTCTTCTTCTTGTTCTTCTTGTTCTTCTTCTTCCGCTCTTGAGTCTATGGCAGCCCATAGAACTGCTAGCGGGAAAGTTGTGAAATTTGGCACACAGTTAGAGGAGAGTCTGAACTGTGTCCATAGCAAATTTGGAGTCTCTAACGCAATCCCTCTAGTGCCACCAGCTGTCCAAAGTTGCACTCATGTTTATGTTAATAACTTTTGAACCGGGTTAGAAACAAAATCTTTTCCTCTGATTCCTTGGGTCAAGATGAATCGATTGCACCCTATGATGTCATTTTCCGTCATGAAAATTTTTCCACCATTTTGAATTTTCTGTAAAACCTACTTTTTCGAACTCCTCCTAGGCCGTTACTCCGATTTTCACGAAAATTGAACCAGATCATCTTCAGACCATGCCGACAAAAAGATATGGAATTCAAGTTGATTTCTCAAACCGTTTTTGAAAAACACACCAACAAATTTAATGTTGCGCTTGCGAAAATAGACATAAGGCTGTATCTCCGCAATGCTTTATCGTATTCAGACCAAACTTGGTACATGTTATCACAAGCATGACCTGAGGCAACCTGCAGTGTTTCGGGGTAGCGCCACCTACTGGTCCGGAGATACGAAAAATGGCTATTTTTGCTTATAACTTCTGATGGGTTTGTCCAAAAATCATAAATTTGGTCTCGTTGGATTTGGGGCATCATGCTGAGTCAAGTGATATCCAATTTTCCCATATCGGCCATTTTGGCCGTCAGCCATTTTGAATTTTGTGCTAAAATGCTGCCTTTTATGAACACATTAGCGTATCATTACAAAACTCGGTATGGGTCATCAGCACAATGCCCTGAAGGAGCCTGAGAAGTTTCAGACCAGCACCACCTAGTGGAGAAATTTTTTACTCATGCTTATAACTTTTGAACTTGTTGACTTACTTTTCATAGGACTCATATCCTTAGACTCCTGAATCCTTGCAGAGTCCAACGATACCAAACAGGCTAGGTTTCAACTTACGGTTTGTGCGGCGTGGTAATTTAGCGCTTAAAAAACGATTGCGAATATCTTCAAAACCGTTAGTCCAATCGAGACGAAACCAGCGTAGGAAACACGAAACCTAAGCTGGTTAACTATATGTCATAGCCCAAATGTCAAAATTTTGATAGGAAGTGGCAAAAAAATCAAAACAAAGTCGTTCATGGGTCATTTTTTATGATTTCATACATATAAATGTCTATAACTCCAAAACGAAATGAGATATTTGCACCAAATTTGACACATACATGTATGGGGTCACTCTGAGGACACACAAAAAAATTGGTGGGATTGTGCCTCTTGGTGGCGCTATAATTGAACAAAACATGAAATTGCCATTAATTACAATAAAGTATTACAATATAAAATACTATACTATATGAATGCATTGATGTACCATTACGAAACTCAGGATGTGCCATCGGCACCATGCTCTGAAGGTACACAATAGGTTTTGACATAGCGCCTCCTTGTGGTCAAATTCTATAATATTTAAAAAAAAAAAAAAATGTTAATAGCTTTATATAAATATGACCTATTGTAATGAGACTGGTCTTATTAGATTCCGTGGGTCATGATGAGAACATTGATGCCAATTTTGCCAAAGTCAGCAAAACTTCCTCTCCACCACTTTGATTTTCTTTAAAATCATACTTTTTCAATCTCCTCCTAGACCGTTGGTTCAATTTTCACTAAAATCATATTGTATCATCTTCAGACGATGCCTGTAAAAATTTATGGATTTCATCTTGATAGACAAAACCGTTTTCGTATACCGCAGCAACGGATTAGAGGCTTGATGCCAAAATGACTGTTAAGTCTATATCTCTGCAATGCTTTGACATATTGACACCAAACTTTGCGAGTGTCATTGTCACCTCACTCTGACCATACCATATTAATTTGGTCACAGCGCCACCTATTGGTCGAAAGTCATAAACCAGTAAATCTTTACTATTGACAGTATATATCATTTTTCAGCTCTTTTGTCTAAAATGATCTTAATAGGTCTGTAATTGCTCACTGTTGCAGTTGGTCTGATGCTCACAGCAGTGTTGGCTGGCTTCTTGTGCTGCTTTTGTGCTTGGCCCTGATAATTGCTGCTTGCAACTATATTTTAAATTAAATTTAATTCAAAATTTAATCTAATTTCTTCCCAATGTCCATTTTCAAATAAAGTCGTTGGGTGACAGAGTTGTTGTCAGCTTGTGTAGTGTGTTGCGGATCATTTACGTAGTGTCATGTAGTGTGAACACCACAACGACTTCAAGACTCCACAGCAAGTCATGTAGTCTGAACAGCACAGCGATCTGCCGATGTTTAAAGTCCTGTAGTGTAAACTTGGCATTAGTTGATTATTATAGATCTGAGTAATTGTCTTTTCTCTTTCTGTCTTCAGTCTGAGTAGATGCAGTATTACAGAGAAACAGTGTGTCATCCTGACTTCAGCTCTGAAATCAAACCCGTCACACCTGAGAGAGCTGAACCTGAGTGGGAATAACATAGGAAGCACAGGAGTGAAGCACTTATGTGACATACTGAAGGATTCACACTGTAAACTGAAGAGATTGAGGTCAGTAACATTTTTCACATACAAGAATCAAAATGCTTAAAGTCACTTTAACAGTTTAAACTCAAACACTTTATACTCAATATCTCACACTGAGTCTGAGTTCACATTATATTTGTGAAAACAGTTTCATCTTAGTATTTTGTGATCTGGTGAAATAAAGATGAAGATCTCTCTTCCTCTGTCTGTTTTGTTTGCTTATGAAGATGACGTGACTTTACAGAATAAACAGTTTTTTTCTGTCTTATTTTCTACTCTCTCTTTTTTCTAATGTAGGTTAAGATACTGTGAAATGACAGATGAAGGTTGTTCTGCTCTGACTTCAGCTCTGAAATCAAACCCATCGCACCTGAGAGAGCTGAACATGAGCTGGAATAAACTAGGAGACTCTGGAGTGAAAAACCTCAGTGATCTACTGATGAACCCACAATTCAAGCTGGAGAAACTGGAGTTAGTATCATTATACTGTATTTACCATTTAATTTATTTTAAGACAACAGGGCACAAGTCACATCATTTGTAGCGCTGCATCTCCATCTGAAGAAAGATTCAGAAATGGAATTAGTTAACGGGTTTGTATGTGTCACGAATGGCTGGTTGTAATGAAGCTCATGACAATGGAAAATACAATAACACTGTCTTTAATCACAAATCTAACACTTAGGAGAGATAAAACACAACCACTTCAACATAAATGACAGAACAATGAACAGACAGAACTAAGAGTTTAAATACACAGACAGAGTAATCAAGGTAAAACAGAACAGCTGCAGGAACTAATTAACAACCAAGAACACTAACTAGGGAACACACACAGGCAGCAACACTATGATAATAAAACACAACAAAACCGTTACACAAATAGATTATTCTGAAATGTTACATTTATACTAGACTAATGGTACTTTTCACTAAATTTTCTTTTGTTAAACAAAATGTGTATTTAGAGATTGTAAATTACACTTTAAAATGACTTAATAACTGATTCAATTATAATATATTCTTACTTTAAAAATGTAAAAACAGACCATTTAAATGTTTTTTTTTCTATTGTTTCTACATTGATCCTATATATTAATCTACAGTGATAAATTCACTTATTTTTGGGAGTGAGGACGGATCCAGACTTGGATTGTAACTAGTATCCTCAAATGCTCCTGTCTTGGTTTGCTCGTTTATATAATTAAGTTTCCATGTTTTTGCTGGTTTATTAGTGACTGTATGACATTAATTCATGATTCATTTAACTCACACATCAGCTTAACGTGGATTTGAGTCATTTTCTCTTTCTGTCTTCAGTCTGTATGGATGCAGTATTACAGAGGAACAGTGTGTCATCCTGACTTCAGCTCTGAAATCAAACCCGTCACACCTGAGAGAGCTGGACCTGAGCTGGAATAAACTAGGAGACTCTGGAGTGAAAAACCTCAGTGATCTACTGATGAACCCACAATTCAAGCTGGAGAAACTATAGTTAGTATCATTATACTGTACAGCAGTTACAGTGTGATTGAAGTTTATTTATTTCAAGACAGCAGGACTTAAGTTTCATTCTTTATAGCAATGCACTTTCTGGGTTTTCCCTATTGGTCACATTTTAACAAAAAAAAATCTAGTTAAATAGATATGCAGAAATCTGCCTTTTCAACAGAGAATAGAGACATCAAATGAATAGTTAAAAATGAAAGAGAAGAAACAGTATCTTCCAGCACACAGAACTAGTGTAACTGGGTTTCGAAACAGACTATTGGAAACTAAATTCTGATGAAGCTCTTCAATAAGATGATCATCATAGATGTGAACTATTATGATATTTCTGTCTTCAGTCTGAGTAGATGCAGTATTACAGAGAAACAGTGTGTCATCCTGACTTCAGCTCTGAAATCAAACCCGTCACACTTGAGAGAGCTGGACCTCAGTGAGAATAAACTAGGAGACTCAGGAGTGAAGCACTTATGTGACATACTGAAGGATTCATACTGTAAACTGGAGAGATTGAGGTCAGTAACATTCTTCACATACAAGAATCAAAATGCTTGCAATCACTTTAACAGTTTAAACTAAAACACTTTATACTCAATATCTCACAGTGAGTCTGAGTTGAAGTCTGGGCTTGAGTTAGGTCATTTTCTCATTTTTCTTATGTTGTGAATCATTCAGATCAAAGACGTTCACAGCTGTACAGTTTTAGATAATTGAAATCTTGAAAGTGATGTTGAGGTCTAACATATTAAAGTTCTCTGTGCCTTTTGTTTGCCTCCATATTCAGTTGTCAGTTTCTGCAACTAACTTTCTATACATTTGTACAAAGAACAAATTTTCACTTTAAGGATTTATATTGTTCAGGTTTAACTGATTAATCATCTGAATGTTTTCGCTCCTGTTCTAGACTCTCTAACTGCAGTGTAACAGAAGAAGGTTATAAAGCTCTTTCTTTAGCTCTGAGATCAAACCCTTCACACCTGATGGAGCTGGATCTCCTAGGAAATGATCCTGGACTATCAGGAGTGAAGGAGCTCAATGATTTACTACATGATCCAAACTGTCAACTGAAGACACTGAGGTGAGACGGGATGAAATAATTAACAAAATTTGTTATATGCAGGCTAAATATTCTATTATAAATTATAAATATTGTATAATATTTTAATTATACAATAAGCTGGACAATTTGTTGCATCAATGATCATGATCAGATCAGATACTGTGGGTTCTGACATGATGATGATAACCGTCAACACAGTTTAGTTGTGGTTCAAGCTACAGGTCAAATAGACATTATGGGTCAGTATATGTGCTATTCTGGAGTATGGTATATCTTGGTAATTAACATGCACAATTTTGTTTTTGTGCACACTTCTCATTAAGAATTCTAGATAACCTTTCAGTCAAATAGCTTTCTGAACACAATTGTTTTCCATCAAGCCCATATTCACTGTATCTCTCTACAGCAGGTCTATGAGTCTCCAGATGTTCACAAACATGCAGTTTCACAAGCCAGTTTTCTCTGCTGATGTTTCTCACACCTCCTGCTTAAAAACCAGAAAGATTTTGAGGCCTTAATTGGTGGCCTTAATTCATGGTCTAGTGAGCTTTTGCCCTTCTGCTCTGTGGGACGTTTCTGTTCTTATGAGTTTGCTTTAGGACTGTGTGTCACTCGAGTTTCTTTTAAATAACTCTTTTAGACTATGTTTCCAAGTATTTATATATTTATTTGTGTATTTAAATGTTCAAAGAAAAGTGTTACATCTAAATAACTAACTAGAGCTTGTCTTTAGAACAATAATTAACTTTTTTATCTTATCAGTTATTTTTGTAATGCAACAGACATTTAGTTGAGAACTGAATTGACTCTTCTGCAGGTTTTTGAGTGCTGCTGCAGATGAAGCCTGTCAGTATTTGAATAGAGTTGTGGGTAAAAACTCGTTACTCCAGAGAGAGCTGAATCTGAGTGAACATGAACTAGGAGACACAGGAGTGAATCAGATCGCTGCTCTACTGCAGGATAAACACTGTCAACTCAACAAACTGATGTGAGTATTGTTCATTTATTTAAAATATTACAGTTAATTGCTGACAGTAACATTAATTGTAATGTTACTGTAGCTGATAATAATATTTCCTCATAGTATATCAGAGCAGTTTTTTTTCTCAGCCACAACAATGTAAAGTAATAAAATTAAACAGAAAATTAAAAACACACAATTTAAATGTGACTTCAAATGTTATTTTAAATATTTAATTAATAGTTTAATTATTTCAGTTACTGTAGAGGGAGAACAATGGTTTTCTTCCAGAGCTTAGAAAACTCTTCAAATAAGTGATAGATTGATAAAAACAGCTGCACTATAAACACAGAGATGTCTTTCCTAACTTTCACGTGTTAATTCTGTGTAAATTAAATATAAGTGTGTATATATTGATTGCTCTTTTTGAACACGACTGCTGAATGTGATGATGTTTAGTGATTGCTGGTGTGAAACAAGTTTTTTTGTGACATCAAAACTGTTCATAACTGCTTTCAGTTTAATGTTTGTATTTCATAGAATGTAAAATGTCTAATTTTGGTGCAGCATATACTGTAACTTTAGAAAAAGTGCATTTTAAAAATCTGTCATCAGTATCTGCCTGTAATAAGATCCACCGAAGGCAAGGTGACTGAACACAAGTGCAGCTTTATTCTAGTGATGTTACTCCTGATACCGAGGCTTCGAAGCTTGTGTCGACAACATCAGGTACTTCCTGCCGGAGCTCCGTATCGAGACTTGTATTGTTTTAGTGAAATGACGTCAGTCATTTGAGTGAAGTGCTGCGAGAAGGGGTTCACTTTTGGCAGAACAATGTTTTTTTTCCCTCTCGTATTACACAAGCACTTCCACTTCTTTCTGTCCAGTCCACCTTAATCATTTTCACTTTTTTATCCATTTTACAGAGCTTTGTTTTTTCTCATATGTTCAACAAAAGCATTGCCCAGTTAAAAAATTATGAAAAAAAATTATTTTTTTCCTGCACCACATCTCCAATGACCAGCATGTGTCTCTGCGTACATTAGAAGCCTTGAGAAATTAACCACTTTTCAAAACATCTGGCTGGAAAGCTTCAAAGCTTCATCTCTCCACCACTACTTTATTCAAATAAACACAAACAAAATTAAAATAACAAAGAAAGACTTGACTAAGGGACATGAACATAAACCTCACCAATAGTAGTTACAGAGAACAAAGCCAGACTAAAGACAATGGTAACATGAGGGCTATATATGCACACAGACACTAATGAACAAACAAGAAACACCTGAACACAATGAACCAATGAAAACATGACACATAAAACATGGAACCAATCAGAACATGACACATGAACAGGGGGAGCACATGACAAGATCACATGAGGAGCAAGACTGAGAGAATTATACAAAATAAAAGACATGAAAACAATCTAAACTAAACCTAGAACAGATGTGACACTACCTCACGGTGCAGCACTAAAGCAGATGAACCTTTTCCAAAACTTGTTTGATTGTCTTCTGATTAAGGAAATACTTTCATTCCTTAATCTGTTAAAGGTGCAGTAAGTGGTATTTGAACTACGTTGTTGGACATTGTTGATATTTGAAATCAACCTAAACAAACACACCCCTCTCTTCATTCGTCCGCCTCCAAAACTCACACTCCAATCCTAACCACCCTGCTCAAAGTCGGTGTCGAACCCCGGCCCGATCGCTGCTGGCATGCGAGGCGAGTGCACTACCAATGACGCTAAGCACCGCATTTTCTAGCGGTTGTCAGTGCGCAGTGGTTTAACTGCAGAACTCTCACTATCTGGCCACCATTACACACGCAATGCGAGTGGATGTCTGTTTATAACAGCTGACGCTCAACAAAATGCTTCACGAAAAATAAAGCGCAGTTGATGAACGAATGACAAGGAAGCACAAAAAATGAACATACAGTACACAAGAGTAAATACAAAGTGTTTGGTTTTAGTCACAAACAGCACAGATGTTCATAGCTCCAGACAATCAAAACCCAGTGTCAATCAGAAATCGGAATCAAAGCAGTTTTCAGGCCTTCCCTCTTAGCTCTCTCCAGCGCTGGAAAGCTTTTCTAATATAACCGGGTCCTAAAGCGCTTGCCCAAACCTTTATTCCAGTGATATTCTTTTGAGCTGTTTTGTATTGTGTCCCATTTCTCGTTCTGCAGATTTTTTTTCTTATTTTCAAATCTCCCTCTTGCTCGCAAGTACAATGTCAATGTCAGCTTTATTTGTATAGCACTATTCAAACAACACATGTTGACCAATGTGCTTTACAACATTTCGGTATAAAAATAAATAAATACAATATTAATAATAACAATAATAAACACATTAACAATAATAATAATAAAAAAATATGTCAACAAGAGGGATACGCCATGGCAAACAAGTGTGTCTTAAGTTGTATTTTAAAAACGTGTATGGAGTCAGCATCCCTGACATACATGGGTAAGCTATTCCAGAGTCTTGGCGCTACTGCCGCAAATGCATGATCCCCTTTCCGGCTTAACTTTTAAGTAAATTTTGAGTTGTTGATCTCAGTGTTCTTCCCGTTTGATGCTCATTTAACAAATCTGATAAATAAGACGGTGCAAAGCCATGCAGAGATTTATATACTAGTAAAAGTAACTTAAAATCAATCCTGTACTGTACAGGAAGCCAATGTAGGGAGACCAGGGACGGAGTGATGTGTTCACCTTTTTTAATATTCATTAATAATCTCGCAGCAGCATTTTGAACCTTCTGCAGCCGTAAGATAGAGGCTTGACTAATTCCTTTATATAACGAATTACAGTAATCCAGTCTTGATGATATGAGAGCATGGATTGCAATTTCGAGACTCTTAAATGTCAGACAAGATTTCATCTTGGCCAGATTTCTCAGATGAAAAAAGCTTGACTTTACAACATGATTTATCTGTGTGTTCAACTTCAGAGAGCTATCAATAAAAACGCCCAAATTTTTAACACATTCTTTAACGTTCATTGACAGTGGGCCAAAATTTAACTCTGCTGCGCCCTTAGCTCCTCTGGGGCCGAACACTACAACCTCCGTCTTGTTTTCGTTAAGATATAAGAAATTAGAAGCCGGCCATTCTTTATTATCAGAGAGGCAGGACATTAAAGGTTCTAGACTATTTCCATTAGTTAACGGTAGATATATTTGTAAATCATCCGCATAGCAGTGGAATGCTATATTGTGTTTTCTAAAAAATATCCCCCAATGGGAGCATGTAAAGTGAAAAAAGCGTGGGGGCCAGGATGGAGCCTTGAGGCACACCACATATAAGTGATGTCACTCTCGATGTATATGATCCAAATCGTACTGCTATGCTTCTGTCAGTCAAGTATGATTTAAACCAATTTAGGGCCTTACCCTGCAACCCTATGTACTCTTCTAGCCGTGAAAGCAGCACCGTATGATCTATTGTATCCAAGGCTGCAGTTAGGTCTAATAAAACTAACACTGCTGAATCACCAGCATCCACAGTCACCAATAAATCATTAAAAACTTTTACAAGGGCTGTCTCCGTGGAATGATACTTTCTGGAGCCGGACTGGTAAAGTTCACCAATCTTATTCTGTTCTAAAAAAAAAACATGTAGCTGACTAAACACCACTTTTTCTAAAATTTTTGACAGAAAAGATAGATGAGAAACTGGTCTAAAATTTGTCAAGTCAGTTGGGTCTGTTGGTTTTTTTGTTTAGTACAGGTTGCACAAAGGCCTGTTTCAGCATGTTAGGAAAAACCCCTGTATCTAAGCCTTTATTTACAATCTGAAGAATACTAGGTCTAATAGCCTCAAAGTTTTCTTTCAAAAACCATGGAGGAACCATAACAACTGACCCAGTAGTTTTCAACCCACTTACAATTTCCCGTAACTGCTAAAATGTAATAAGTTCAAATTGATTAAAAACAGCGGTCTGTGTAACAGAACCTAAAAAGTCACAACTCATTTGCGGAATCGTCCTTCTAAGATTCTCAATTTTTGTTTTAAATGAATTAAGAAAATTCTCGCATATTGATGGGGATGAATCTACATTTAATATAGGAGGGTTTACTGCTGTATTTATAATATTAAACAATGTCTTAGGATTATTAGCATTGTTTTCTATTAGCTCAACAAAGTACTTAGATTTAGCTGTTTTTACAGACCTCTGAAATTTTTTTTTTTAGTGCTTCCTTAAAAATATCATAATTAATTTGCAACATATTTTTCTTCCACTTTCTTTCTGCCTGCCTACAAATTTGTCTAAGACCTCTTATCTCATCGTTTAACCATGGATCAGACCTAACTTTGCGCTGTTTATTTTTTTGGAGAGCCACTGTGTCTAACACCTCTTTACAGGCTGAATGCAACCAGTACAAGTGCTCATCAACACCCACATCCTGAAGAACAGAGTTAGACACTTTACACACCTCATTAAACATTGCAACAAATTCTGTACTAGTCGTAGAAGAAAAGCTGTGAAAGCATTGCAGAGATTTCACAGGATTGACAGAACAGCATGAGACAGGAATATTAAAAATACCTGGTCTAATGTATGGCCTTGCATATGAGTCGGACCGTTCACTAATTGTGTTAGGTCAAAAGAATCAATCAGGTTTAAAAAGTACAGGTCTCTGCAGGACATTAATGATTGATGGGTGAGGCCATAAACAGAGGGGCGTTTTTGAGAGCATTACCTGATTTGCCCACGTCAGAGTGTGGGTAGGGTTTAGGGGTGGGGTCGGGTGAAGGGGATCATTTTTATTGCATGACATATAAACACCCACCAGTTTGGAAACACCCACTAATACAGAAACGCCCACTTTTGTTCTGCAGAGACCTCATACTCCTTGCTCGTTCTCTCTCCTCGACTGTCATACGCCCCTTGATGCTGATTGGTTAGACGTTTGTTGTTGGACTTGGCCCGACTAACTTCCAAACAGTGTTTCCCTTTCGAAAGGGAACTCAACGCTGCGTAAAGACGCTAGGGGAACGCCTCCACGTGAACCGGTGTCTGAAACACATATCAAATCTTGGCAATATCATACTGACCGGCGACAGCCCATGACATCATCACAATGCGACCCGATAGTATATAAGGGGTGCCCAGATAACATGTCATCCTCTAATCGTCTTCAGGGACTGTCTTGTGTGAAGCACTATCCGGCAAAATGAAATGCACAGAGAGGATTATTAAGTGTCTGGATCTGTGTCCTCCCTATCTGACACTAGATCATGCACACATGCTGTGCGTTCTCTGTCTGGGGAAGAGCACGCATGGTAAGTTCTCGAGGGAGCTGCCTATGCAAACTGTGAGCGCGTTCCTTTAAGAACGCTTCGTTCTCGTCTGGGTCTCTTCTTGAGGGAAGAGAGTTCAGCATCTGGGCTTGGTGGTTCGGTCCCGCTTGTGCTGAGGCGGGGCGGAGACTCAGATCACGGGGCTCGCAGATGGAGCTTGCCGGAGAGTTTGAGAGGGGCGTGACCGCTCACGCTGTTCGGCAGCTCGCGAGAGTGAGCTGCTGGGAGAGGATGCATTGTCGTCTGCATCCTCAGGTCCAGCTGCGAGTGCACTTCCTGCTGAGCAAGAGATGGCTGAGGAGGATAGAGAGAATGAATTCACTGAATCCTCTCAGCCACCCTGTCCCGCGTACGCTGAGTTGTTAGAGATTATGGAACTCGCTGCTGGCAGACTACAGTTGCCATGGCAGCGCATTAGGAGAGAGACCGCGTGCAAAGAATGACGATCGGTTTCTCTCTGGCCATAATCCTACAGCTCAAGTGAGCCTCCCATTCTTTTCCTGGCCTGCATATTGAGGTTGAGGCGGTATAGGAGAACTCAATTCCCCCCCCAAAAAAAGAAAAAAAAAAACGCTTACTATTTAAATACTAAAGTATTTCTTTTAGACCACTGTTCCCTGTGTAGGGATTGTGGAAGGAATATGGGTATGTGTCAATGCTTCCGGCTGATTATTATAGTAATAATAATAATAATAATAAATGTTATTATTCAGCACTTTTCTTAAAAAAATAATTAAGGGAGCGGACATTGACACTGAAAGCTCAGACTCTGCCATCTAAGCCCCTTAAAGTGACATCTCGCTTAGATGGCGGGGCATATGCGGCAGCGGGTCAGGCTGGTGCTGCTCTGCACACGAGGGCTGTGTGGCAGACGCACCAGGCTGAACTGCTGAGCGACTGCTGAGCGAAGTCGTGTATGCCGCTTAGGTCTGAGTCCTCAACCAGACAGGTTGGGCCTTGCCTGTCCTGACCTGAGGGCCGCGGACGGGACCAGAAGGCTCCGTTCTTCAAGCCCAGGTGCTTCTTTCATCAGGCCTGTGGCTGGTAATGAGTATTATGATTCTGTTGGTCTGCCTTTGGCTTTGATAGTGAGAAGATCCTTTCAGGCTTTTAAGGGTAGAGGACACCACGTTTCTATGGTAGAGGTCACCACCCTGTGGCCGCAGGTGGAACTGTTACTAGGTCTTGTATCTATTTAAAATACTAATGTATTTCTTTAGACCACTGTTCCCTGTGTAGGATGTGCTTGGGCATTCATCTAAATTAGGAAGGAAGTTTATTTTATTTATCTATTGTAAAGATATAATAAGTAGGGCCCTGAAGTCCCTGCAGGTTGACTAGAACGATTTTCTAAAAGGATATATACATATATATATATATATATATATAATATATGATGCATTATGTTTTAAGAGTCTTTGCTGGTCTTTGTTGGTTGCAAATAAATAAAAATAATATGGGCTCTCTGGTGAGACCGCTACTCTTTATGTTCCCTTTCGGGAGTAAGCTGGTTTCATCCAAATAAATTTTTGGGGTAGATCTGAAGCCGCTGCTCTGTTGCAGGCTGGCCCTTTGCTGGCCGCCTTGGTAGCCACCTCAGATTAGAGTAGTTTGTTTCCTTTTTACAAACTGATTTTTTGTGTACTGAGATACGCGCTTGACTTTAGATAGATTAAATGTCCAGCGTCAGCCCTCGGGCCACCTGACATTGATACCTGGTTAGCATCACTCCTACTTTATCTAGGATAGCTAAGGTTTTAATGAAGTTTTGAACTGCCACCTCAGCGGTTTCAACTAGTGATTGTGCCTCCTCTCCTTGGTGAGTTATTCTGTGAGGCTGCTGCTCTGTAGAGCGCCAGGTAGATCTATGCTTTGGGCTGGCCCTCATTAGGGCTGCCTTGGTAGCTGGCCTAGGCCTTGTGCTAGGAAATTTTGGGCAGTCTGCTATGCATTTCTGCCTTTGGTGCATATTTAGCACTGGCCTCCTCTCAGTGAGAGTCGTTCGGCCAAGGCCCGCCCCCTCCTGCAGTGGGGTTCTTTAGAGGATTAGTTCACTTCCAAATAAAATTTTGATAATTTACTCACCCCCATGTCATCTAAGATGTCCATGTCCTTCTTTCTTCAGTCGAAAAGAAATGAATGTTTTTGATGAAAACATTCCAGGATTATTCTCCTTATAGTGGACTTCAACGGCCTCCAAACGGTTGAAGGTCAAAATTACAGTTTCAGTGCAGCTTCAAAGGGCTTTAAACGATACCAGACGAGGAATAAGGGTCTTATCTAGTGAAACGATCTGTCATTTTCGAAAAAAATTTAAATGTATATGCTTTATACATTTACATTTAGCTCCCTAAGCTGGCCTCCCGATTAGATCAGCCCCCAGGCAGTGAGCATTCTCCTCATGGGGGTCCCCATTTTTTAGAGTGCACAGCCTCCTTAGCGCCTTGAAACATAGGTGCTTTGTAGATCCTAGGATCGAGCAGATATACTCTCCTCGATTGCAAGGGTCGATAGCGCTTTGCTGAGTCCTGCTCTCCAGGATGCCCGTCTCTAAGATCCGGCTCTGAGTTGGTTACAGCCCTTTCGCAGTCCCTCTTTCTGGATGTCTCTTCATGTGACTTCTGCATCAGAGACTCTGTTTCTGTAGAAACAGACAGGTGGTAGGCAGATTAAGTTACTAGTACAGCTAGTAACTGGGTCAGCCTCCCTGGCGGTATTTAGGGTGACCGTGTCCCCTGAAAAGTGACTGGCTGGGGGTCCGTCGGGCCCCTAGCCACGCTCCCTTAAAGGAACCCCTTCTGTATGAAGTAAAATGTTGTGGAGAAGAGGGTATGCGCAGAGTGCTTCATGCCCTTTCTAAAATCTGTATGCATGGTACAAGGAGTGCGTTTGCCCTTTCTAATTCCATGTGTATGGTAAGAGCATGCGCAGAGTGCTTTGTGCTCTTTTTAAAATCCATGTGTGTGGTGAGAGCACGCGCTTATTGCTTTGTGCCCTTTCTAATCTGTTGGTTCCAGGCCTTTGTGCGGCCGCTTTTAGGCCTATAGCTGAGGCTTTGACGGCTGGGAGCGCTGTCACTGACAGCCCAGATGTGACCCGTAGGGTGAGTGGGTCTGGCTTTTCATTTGAATTTGCTGGATTCTGACAGTTGTCACTGCCACTGCGTTGGCATGGACTCCCCTCAGCATGGCGGCATGGGTATATCGTTCCCCTAGCGTCTTTACGCAGCGTTGAGTTCCCTTTCGAAAGGGAACGTCTCAGGCTATGCATGTAACTATGGTTCCCTGAGAACAGGGAAGGGGACGCTGCGTCTCTTTGCCATGCATCGGGGCCTGCCTGCTTACAGTCCCTTCAGACGATAAGTGGATGACATGTTATCTGGGCACCCCTTATATACTATCGGGTCGCATTGTGATGATGTCATGGGCTGTCGCCGGTCAATATGATATTGCAGAGATTGGATATGTGTTTCAGACACCGGCTCACATGGAGGCGTTCCCCTAGCGTCTTTACGCAGCGTCTCGTTCCCTGTTCTCAGGGAACCATGGTTACACGTGTAACCTGAGTCGATTTGAGTGCCCCTTTAATGTTAGTTTATGCAATTAATCATTGTTCATGTTCGTTCACAGTGGATTAACTAATGTTAACAGAAAACTTTGTATTTAAAACTATATTAGTAAATGTTGAAACTTAGATTAAGGTTATTAAATGCTGTACTAGTATTGTCCATCATTGGTTCATGTTAACTAATGTAGTTAATGTTAACAAATGAAAGATTATTGTAAAGTGTTAGTGAGTCGACAATGTGTCTGAAAACAACCGACATAAACACGTTTGTCCCAGTGATTAAATCAAGGGTGACATTGACACGAAAGAACCGATATGAAGATATGAAATGAATGTGTAAATTAACATAAATAGACAATTTCAACTTTTGGATTGTTACAATGTCGGTAGTATATTTAAATTAACAATGTGTCGTCTTTCTCCATGTTACCTGCACCTGGATATCCCTGTTTATTTGTCAGCAAAAGTCTGCTGGATGAAGCTAAACATGTTAGTTGATCATCATAGATCTGAGTCATTGTCTTTTCTCTTTCTGCCTTCAGTCTGAGTTACTGCAGTATTACAGAGAAACAGTGTGTCATCCTGACTTCAGCTCTGAAATCAAACCCGTTACACCTGAGAGAGCTGGACCTGAGCTGGAATAAACTAGGAGACTCTGGAGTGAAAAACCTCAGTGATCTACTGATGAATCCACAATTCAAGCTGGAGAAACTATCATTATCATCACCACCAGTTTTCATGCAGTTAGTATCATTATATTTTATTTACCATTTCATTTATTTTAAGACAACAGGGCACAAGTCACATCATTTGTAGCGCTGCATCTCCATCTAAAGAAAGATTCAGAAATGGTTTTAGTTAAAGGATTAGTTCACTTTCACATGAAAATTAGCCCAAGCTTTACTCACCCTCAAGCCATCCTAGGTGTATATGACTTTCTTCTTTCTGATGAACGTAATCAAAGAAATATTAATAAATATCCTGACGCATCCGAGCTTTATAATGGCAGTGAACGGGATCAATGAGCATGAGCTGAAGAAAGTGTCTCCATCCACATCCATCCATAATAAATATGTGCTCCGGGGACAATACATTTGTGAACGTTGAATTTTGATTTTTTTTTTTTTTTTTTTTTTTTTTTTTTTTATACATATATTATTAGATTAATAATTATGATTTAGTTTGATTAGGATTTTTGGTCTGCTTTTAATACAATTCACCAAAAACTATTACACTATTAATAGTAACCCTTGTAAAAGCAGTTCAAAACAATATGCCTGTTATGTTATAACAAAAGTATGACTTTACAAAAGCACTTTACAAAAAATGAGATGAAATAAAATAAAACGGCAAATGTTTGTTTTCATTTTCACAAGCTGTTTATACTTAGGCCCTATACAACTTTTTTTAAACTTTTAAATATTTTTAACTATTATTTTGCATTTTAGACACATTTTAAGCACCAAGTGTATTATTATTTACTTTATTATTACTATTTTATATATTCATATCTGATTCTACCTTCACCACGTGATATAGTTCAGATGTGTGTGTGGAAATGATGCGTTGTGACTGCAGAACTTTTAGAGACATTTAAAATTGTGCAAAACAATCCCGCACCCTGTTGAGGCCCTGTTATAAAACACATACAAACAGTATTACTTTAATTTAAAATGAATAGTTAGTATATTACTACATTTAAAACCGTTAACAATGTTTTTTTTTTTATATATATAATTGATAATAATGACGCTCTGCTCTGGTCCAGGTTACGTTCTTCATGAGCGTGCAACCAAGTGTATCAGTGTAGCTGCACAGCCCCCTCTTTTGGTGAATATAATCACTACACGATTGCTCCGATAACCAACAGGCTGCTGTATGCTGGTTGGTCGGGCTTTTTTGCAATGCATTTGGGGGTTGTTTTGAACGAGCTGTAAAACGGGGACATTTCCGGGGACAGCTCCAGTCGGGGACAGAACATGAAAAACCGGGACTGTTCCTGGAAAACAGGGACATCTGGTCACCCTGCCCGGAGCTGTGTGGAGTACGTTTATGATGGATGGATGTGGATGGAGACAGTTTGTTCAGCTCATACTCATTGATCCCGTTCACTGCCATTATAAAGCTCGGATGCGTCAGGATATTTATTCATGTTTCTTTGATTATGTTCATCAGAAAGAAGAAAGTAATATATATACCTAGGATGGCTTGAGGGTGAGTAAAGCTTGGGCTTGGAAAAGCCAACTTACTGAAATGCTTTTTAAACTTACTTTGCTGAGACTAAATTTTCTGACTTTAACTCCTCCTAGAAGTTTAAAGCTAGAACTACCAAATTCAACTCAAACCTTCAGATTGTTCTGACTTAGTGTGCTTTATCTTTTCTAACTGATCAGACTTACGATTTTACAGTGTATTTGAAATATCACTGAGTGCCCCTTTAAGCTTTTAAAACTATTTCAAACTTTCTGGCTAGACTTCTTTAAGCCAACTTAAAGTTTGTCTACAAACTTTATCTAGTTTTCATTTGAAAGTGAACTAATCTTTTAACGGATTTGTATGTGTATCAGTAAAAATAGCATTAAACTTTAAAGCATTTTAAACTGTGTGGCTGTAAAATTGTTTCATATGCTGGAATCTGACAAATCTTTGCTGTGAATCAAGACAGAAGTGAGAACAGACTAAGAAACAGTGTAACAAATTGTCATGAATGGCTGATTGTAATGAAGCTCACGACGATGAAGAATACAATAACACTGTCTTTAATCACAAATCTAACATGTAGGAGAGATAAAACACAACCACTTCAACATAAACGACAGAATGAACAGACAGAACTAAGAGTTTTAATACACAGACAGAGTAATCAAGGTAAAACAGAACAGCTGCAGGAACTAATTAGCAACCAAGAACACTAACTAGGGAACACACACAGACAGCAACACCATGATAATAAAACACAACAAAACTGTTACACAAATAGATTATTCTGAAATGTTACATTTATACTGGACTAATGGTACTTTTCACAAAATCTTTTATTAAGTTAAATGTGTATTTAGAGATTGTAAATTACACTCTAAACTGATTTAATAATCGATTCAAGAATAATATATTCTTGCATTAAAAATGTAAAAATAGACCATTTAAATGTAGATTTTTGATTGTTTCTATATTGATCCTATATATTAATCTACAGTGATAAATTCACTTATTCAAGTTTCCATGTTTTTGCTGGTTTATTAGTGACTGTATGACATTTATTCATGATTCATTTAACTCACACATGAACTGAACATGGATTTGAATCATTTTCTCTTTCTGTCTTCAGTCTGAATATTTGCAGTATTACAGAGAAACAGTGTGTCATCCTGACTTCAGCTCTGAAATCAAACCCGTCACACCTGAGAGAGCTGGACCTGAGCGGGAATAAACTAGGAGTGAAAAACCTCAGTGATCTACTGATGAACCCACAATTCAAGCTGGAGAAACTGGAGTTAGTATCATTATACTGTACAGCAGTTACAGTGTGATTGAAGTTTATTTATTTTAAGACAGCTGAGCTTATGTTTCATTCTTTATAGCAGTGCACTTTCTGGGTTTTCCCTATTGGTCACATTTTTTTTTTTTTTTTAAATCTAGTTAAATAGATATGCAGAAATCTGCCTTTTCAACAGAGAATAAAGAATAGAGACATCAAATAAATAGTTAAAAATGAAAGAGAAGAAACAGTATCTTCCAGCACACAGAACTAGTGTAACTGGGTTTCAAAACAGACTATTGGAAACTAAATGCTGCTGAAGCTCTTCAATAAGATGATCATCATAGATGTGAACTATTGTTATTTCTCTGTCTTCAGTCTGAATAGATGCAGTATTACAGAGAAAAAGTGTGTCATCCTAACTTCAGCTCTGAAATCAAATCCGTCACACCTGAGAGAGCTGGACCTCAGTGAGAATAAACTAGGAAACACAGGAGTGAAGCACTTATGTGACATACTGAAGGATTCACACTGTAAACTGGAGAGATTGAGGTCAGTAACATTCTTCACATACAAGAATCAAAATGCTTACAATCACTTTCACAGTTTAAACTAAAACACTTTATACTCAATGTCTCACTGTGAGTCTGAGTTGAAGTCTGGACTTTAATTAGGTCATTGCCAAACTTTAATTTTCTAATTTTTCTCATGTTGTGAACCATTCAGATCAAAGACTTTCACAGCTGTACAGTTTTAGATAATTGAAATCTTGAAAGTCATGTTGATGTCTAACATATTAAAGTTCTCTGTGTCTTTTGTTTGCCTCCATATTCAGTTGTCAGTTTTTGCAACTAACTTTCAATACATTTTTGCAAAGAACAAATTTTCACTTTAAGGATTTACATTGTTCAGGTTTAACTGATTAATCATCTGAATGTTTTCATTCCTGTTCTAGACTCTCTAACTGCAGTGTAACAGAAGAAGGTTATAAAGCTCTGGCTTCAGCTCTGAGATTAAACCCTTCACACCTGATAGAGCTGGATCTCACAGGAAATGATCCTGGACAATCAGGAGTGAAGGAGCTCAATGATTTACTACAGGATCCAAACTGTCAACTGAAGACACTGAGGTGAGACGGGATGCAATAATTAACAAGATTAGTTATATGCAGGCTAAATATTCATAACAAATATATTATTTTAGTTATACATTAAGCTAGACAATTTGTTGCATCAAAATGATTAAGATCAGATCAGATGCTGCAGGTTCTGACATGATGATGATAACCATCAACACAGTTTAGTTGTGGTTCAAGCTACAGGTCAAATAGACATTATGGGTCAGTATATGTGCTATTCTGGAGTATGGTATACCTTGACAATTAACATGCACGATTTTGTTTTTGTGCAGACTTCTCATTAAAAATTCTAGATAACCTTTCAGTGAAATTCTTTTCTGAACACAGTTGTTTTCCATCAAGCCCAGATTCACTGTATCTCTACAGCAGGTCTATGGGTCTCCAGATGTTCACAAACATGCAGTTTCACAAGCCAGTTTTCTCTGCTGATGTTTCTCACACCTCCTGCTTAAAAGCCAGAAAGATCTTGAGGCCTTAATTTCACACTCTGTATTCATACTGAAAATCACGATCTAGTAAGCTTTTGCCCTTCTGCTCTGTGGGACGTTTCTGTTCTTATGAGTTTGCTTTAGGACTGAGCGTCGCTCGAGTTTCTTCTCAATAACTCTATTATACTATGTTTTCAAGTATTTATATATTTATTTGTGTATTTAAATGTTCAAAAAAAAGTGTTACATCTAAATACCGAACTAGAGCTTGTCTTTAGGACAATAATTAAGTTTTTTTTATCTTATCAATCATTTTTGTAATGCAGCAGACATTTAGTTGAGAACTGAATTGACTCTTCTACAGGTTTTTGAGTGCTGCTGCAGATGAAGCCTGTCAGTATTTGAATAGAGTTGTGGGTAAAAACCCGTTACTCCAGAGAGAGCTGAATCTGAGTGAACATGAACTAGGAGACACACAAGTGAATCAGATCGCTGTTCTACTGCAGGATAAATATTGTCAACTCAACAAACTGATGTGAGTATTGTTCATTTATTTAAAATATTACATTTATTACTTTTAATTGTAATGTTACTGTAGCTGACATATTTGAGTAAGAACAGTTTTTTTTTTTTCTCAGCGTCAACAATGTAAAGTAATACAATTAAACAGGAAATTAAAAACACACAATTTAAAGGTTACTATCAAGCTTTAAATATTTAATTAATAATTTAATTATTTCAGTTACTGTAGAGGGAGAACGTCTCGGTTACGTATGTAACCCTCGTTCCCTGAAGGAGGGAACGGAGACGTACGTCAGTAGTGACCGACGAATTGGGATAACGCTAGAGAGCCCTATCAGCTTCGAGTGAACTACAACAGGCCAGTGGAGTTGTCATGCGATATTTGCATAATGCGCACCGCCCCCGCCAGGTGGTATAAATTGGGGAGCAGATGCCATCGCACTCAGTTTTTCGCTGAGGAGACAATCTAGTCCGCACTACAGCGAGGGTACAGCAACTGTGGCGACAGGACGTATGTCTCCGTTCCCTCCTTCAGGGAACGAGGGTTACATACGTAACCGAGACGTTCCCTTTCAGTCGGTCACGTTCGACGTACGTCAGTAGTGACCGACGAATTGGGATCCCAAATAAAGCGCCACAGTATGAACCCCTTCCAGTGCCCAGCGCAAGCTCTAGCCACCCGGCGCACCAGTGGGACGGGGAAGGGGGCGAGCTTACGCCGAGAGAGTCTACTGCTGTTCCGACATACCCACTAAGTAAACTAGACGACACTGGGGAAGCGAACCCGTAGGGGACGCTGCGGAGACCACTACCCACCCGTAGGGGAGGAATTTACGTGGAGAGTACACATATGGACTGGCCGTGGGCAGTACGCATATGGAGTCCCTGGGATGGCTCCACCTGGGTAGGGGGAGACTCATCTGACAGGTAACAGCAGAGCTGGCTCTGCTAGGGAAAGACACGGGCTCGCCGTAGGGAGTTGACTGGACAAATACACACATGGGACCACTCACGTGGAGGGGTCACGACATGTGGAACCCAGCCAAACGTCAATGTCCTGGTGGAGTGGGCTCTCAACCTGAGCGGGCAAGGCACGCCCTGAGACTCATACGCCAGGGCGATGGCGTCCACTATCTAGTGGGCCATCCTCTGCTTGGAGACAGCCTTTCCCTTCTGCTGGCCTCCGTAACAGACAAAGAGCTGATCTGAGGTCCTGAAGCTTCGCGTTCTGTCCACGTACAGGCGCAGAGCGCGGACGGGACAGAGCAAAGCTAGGGCTGGGTCTGCCTCCTCCGAAGGCAGCACTTGCAGGTTCACTACCTGATCTCGAAAGGGAGTGGTAGGAACCTTGGGCACATATCCAGGCCGGGGTCTCAGGATAACGTGAGAGTCACCGGGCCCGAATTCCAGGCACGATTCGTCAACCGAAAATGCGTGCAGGTCCCCTACCCTCTTGAGCGAGGTCAATGCAACCAGGAGGACGGTCTTTAGGGACAGTACTTTTAACTCGACTGATTGCAAAGGCTCGAAGAGATGACCCCGGAGAGATGTAAGAACCAGGGTCAGATCCCAAGAGGGTACAGAGGGGGGCCGGGGAGGATTCAGTCTCTTCGCCCCCCTCAAGAACCTGACGATCAGATCGTGCTTCCCTAGCGATTTACCATCAACTGCATAGTGATGTGCGGCGATGGCGGCAACATTCACCTTGAGGGTGGAGGGAGACAGCCTTCGCCCCAGGCCCTCTTGCATAAAGGAAAGCACGGTTCTGACCGAACATGATCGGGGGTCCTCTCGCTCTGGTTGAGAGGAACACCATTCGATGAACAGGTTCCACTTCAGTGCATAGAAGTTCCTTGTAGAAGGAGCTCTAGCGGAAGTGATAGTGTCTGCGACCGCTTGCGGGAGATCACTCAGAACCTCCGCGTCCCGTCCAGGGACCACACATGGAGTTTCCACAGGTCGGGACGCGGGTGCCAGAGGGCGCCCCGTCTCTGAGTCAGGAGGTCCTTCCTCAGAGGAATAGGCCAGGGAGGTGCTGTCGCGAGGAGTGTGAGGTCCGAGAACCAGGTCTAAGTTGGCCAGTATGGAGCCACTAACAAGACCTGCTCCTCGTCCTCCCTGACTTTGCACAGGAGCTGTGCGAGAAGGCTCACTGGGGGAAACGCATATTTGCGTAGGCCTCGGGGCCAGCTGATTGCCAGGGCATCCGTGCCGAGCGTGCCGCCGGTCAGGGAATAGAACAACTGGCAGTGGGCAGACACCGGGGAGGTGAACAGATCTATCTGTGCCAGATCAGCTGGACCACCTGGGGATGGAGCCGCCATTCGCCCGGAAGCAGAGGCTGCCGTGAGAGCTCGTCGGCTGCACGGTTGAGCACGCCTGGGACGTGAATGGCACGAAGCGACCTCAGATGCTTCTGACTCCATAGCAAGAGATGGCGGGCGAGTTGCGACATACGGCGGGAGCGTAGACCACCCTGATGGTTAATGTACGCAACGGCCGCAGTGCTGTCCGAGCGGACCAGTACGTACTTGTCTGTCAACAGCTCCTGGAAGCGGCCCAGTGCAAGACGTACTGCTAGCAACTCGAGGCAAATGATATGCCAATGCATTTGGGGCCCCGTCCACAGACCCGATGCTGCATGCCCGTTGTACATGGCTCCCCACCCCGTGGCGGAGGCATCTGTGTGGACCACAGCATGCCTGGACACTTGTTCGAGGGGAACTCCCGCCCGCAGGAACGAAGGGTCCGACCACTTGGTGAGGGTGCGACAGCAGTTCGGTGTCACAGCGACACGGAATGTACCGCGCTGCCACGCCCATCTAGGGACCCGGCCGCGGAGCCAGTGTTGAAGCGGCCTCATATGAAGCAATCCGAGCGGCGTGACTGCGGCTGCGGATGCCATATGCCCCAGGAGCCTCTGAAAAAGTTTCAGTGGGGCCGCTGTCCTGCGCTTGAGCGTACTCAGGCAGGTCAACACTGACTGGACGTGCTCCTTGGTGAGGCGCGCAGTCCGGGCGACCGAATCCAGTTCCATACCGAGATAAGAGATTCTCTGCCCGGGGGAGAGTTTGCTCTTGTCCCAGTTGACCCGAAGACCCAACCGACTGAGGTGAGCTAACACCATGTCCCTGTGTTCGTACAACTGCTCCCGCGAGCTGGCCAGGATGAGCCAGTCGTCGAGGTAGTTGAGGATGCGAACGCCCTGTTCCTTGAGCGGAACAATGGCCGCCTCCACAACCTTCATGAAGACGCGGGGCGACAGGGCCAGCCTGAAGGGTAGGACTTTGTACTGTTATGCCCGACCCTCGAACGCAAACCGTAGGAAGGGTCTGTGACGAGGCAGAATCGAGATATGAATGTACGCGTCCTTCAGGTCGATCGCTGCAAACCAATCCTGGGGACGGACGTATTCGAAAATGCGCTTCTGCGTAAGCATCTTGAACGGCAGCCTGTGAAGGGACCGGTTCACGCAGATCCAGGATTGGCCATAGCCCACTGCCCTTCTTCGGTACAATGAAGTAGGGGCTGTAGAACCCTGACTCCATATCGGCTGGACGGACTGGCTCGATTGCATCCTTCGCCAGGAGGACAGCAATCTCCGCCCGGAGAACAGGTGCATTGTCCAGGGACACCTGAGTGTAGTGGACACCCCTAAAGACCGGGGGACGCCGGGCGAACTGAATCACATAGCCGAGTCTGATAGTGCGAATGAGCCAGCGGGACGAGCTGGGGAGCGCTATCCAGGCTTCCAGACACTGAGCCAGCGGGACCAAAGGCACCACAGACGCACCGGGGGTGGGGCAGCGAAGCAGAGTGCTGGAACCCGACTCGGACGGTGCAGCGGCCCGAAGTGGGGTCAGACTCTGCGAGGTGACAGTGTGAATGGGAGACGGCTGGGGGGGCGGCCTCGACCATCACACTGGGACCTGCTGGCGAAGTGAGAGTGGGCTGCGAGTGGCAAGGCGGGCCCTCGCACGCTGACAGCCGCAGTCTCTTGTGACCTGGAGGATTGGGAACCTGCTCTCTTTGTGATGAAGTGGGTACCTGCTGGACTCCGGAGAGCCAGCGTTGGGACAGACAAGTTCACAAATTCCCCCCGGCCCTCCTCCGGGGGTTGGAGAGACGATGGAGTCCTCTCCCGAAGAGCAGGAACCTTCCCCTCCAGGTCGCCCGTCTCAGGGTCGCATCTTCCTCGACCTCTTGCCACCTGGCTTGGCCTGAGCGGGCTTGGCGCCGCGTCCGCGACCGGCACCTGCTGTTTGGCTGGTGTTGGCTGCTGCTTTGCCGTCTTAGCAGGCGCGGAGGACAACGCAGGCAGGCGCCCTCGGTGACGAGCGGGCTGAGGCTGTGTGTCCGGCGGCGGGGTGGAGGCAGCAGCGGACCGCCGGGGCAGGACGTGTTTGATAGCCTCAGCCTGCTTCTGGGCGGCAGAGAACTGCTGGTCGAAGCTCTCTACTGCGTCGCCGAAAAGGCCGACCTGTGATATGGGGGAGTCCAGGAACCGATACTTGTCGGTATCCCTCATATCAGCAAGGGTCAGCCACAGGTGGCGTTGCTGGACCACAAGCGTGGCCATCGCCTGACCAACAGATCGTGCCGTCACCTTAGTCGCCCGGAGGGCGAGGTCCGTGGCGGCACGCAGCTCCCCAAGCAGCTGCTGGTCAAGACCTCCCTGGGGCATTTCCATCAACGCTTTTGCCTGATGAACTTGCAAAAGGGCCATGGCATGCAGGGCGGAGGCGGCCTGTCCACAGGCTCTGTAAGCTTTCTCTGTCAAACCTGACGAGAATTTACAGGCCCGGGATGGGAGACCGCGCCAGCCAGAGGCCGTTGGACACAGTTGCATCGCAACAGATCTCTCGACTGGGTGAATCTGCGTATATCCCCTAGCCTCCCCGCCATCCAAGTTGGTGAAGGCGGACGAGGGACCAGGTCTCGCACGAATGCTATAGGGCGTCCGCTAGGACCTGGTCACCTCATCATGTACCTCCGGGAAGAATGA
The DNA here is from genome assembly GCF_019924925.1 of Ctenopharyngodon idella. Lineage (NCBI taxonomy): Eukaryota > Metazoa > Chordata > Actinopteri > Cypriniformes > Xenocyprididae > Ctenopharyngodon > Ctenopharyngodon idella. The sequence goes on along the minus strand of NC_067221.1, from coordinate 3,894,488 downwards.
CATCGGGGCAGGGCGCTGGGGACCAGCGCGGGCCACCCCGAGGTACCAATCATCAAGCCGAGAAGGTTCAGGACACGGTGGAGGGTTCCAGACGAGACAACGCTACGGTCCCGGAGGGAGGTAACGCAGCCGAGTCCTCATCTCCCGAGGACTCTTGCTCACCTTCCGATGCCGCGATCGACATGCGGTCATCCGCCGGTGCTCCGAAAGAAACGGCTGGTCGCTCCGTAGAGGGACCAGCATGCTCAGTCGGCAACACCACTGGTTGCAGTGAGGTAGAGGGGACAGGGCCCGCGGAGCGGCGCTCGGCGGGGAAGCCCTGACCATGATCCTCAGATCACCCAGCCTACACGCCGACACACCATCACCCCGCCCGAAGCCAGAGAAAACGGCGGAACGGGGCATAGGGGAGGGGACCCCCGCTCCCTGAGAACCAAGGAACGAGAGTCTCGATCTCAACACTGCAATAGTCATGTTCCCACAGTGAGAACATGAACTATCCACAAAAGCTGTTTCAGCGTGCTGAACGCCCAGGCACGTGATGCAGCGATTGTGGCCGTCAGTGGGGACCAATGAACGACCACATCCAGTAACACGCAGACGAAATGACATCTTGAAAAAGATGCAGGGTTCGTCTGTGAAGCTCTTTTAGGAGCGGAAAATTCAGCTCTCTTGTGCTGAAGCACACAGGGAGTGTCACGATGTGTTCGGGTACACCACTCCCCGAACACAATGGAGGAACCGGCCCAAATCGCAACAGACAACAAGCTAGGATTGGAAATTTTGCTGTAAAAACAGCAGTTGAGAGCTTTCAAGCTCAGGCTCCTCGGGAAGCTCGCGACCTCGCTGAAGTGCTGTCACACCAACACAAGACGCTATTTTCCTTCTCAAGGCTTGAAGAATTCACTCTGAAGTCTGAAAAGCTGGAACACAACTAGATGGCTCCAAAGTGAAAGACAGAGTGCAATGGCATCTGCTCCCCTATTTATACCACCTGGTGGGGGCGGTGCGCATTATGCAAATATCGCACGCCAACTCCATTGGCCTGTTGTAGTTCACTCGAAGCTGATAGGGCTCTCTAGCGATATCCCAATTCGTCGGTTACTACTGACGTACGTCGAACGTGACCGACTGAAAGGGAACAATGGTTTTCTTCCAGAGCTTAGAAAACTCTTCGAATAAGTGATAGATTGAAAAAAACAGCTGCACTATAAACACAGAGATGTCTTTCCTAACTTTCACAGGTTAATTCTGTGTAAATTAAATATAAGTGTGTATATATTGATGGCTCTTTGTGAACGTGACTGCTGAATGTGATCATGTTTACTGATTGCTGGTGTGAAACAAGTTTTTTTGTGACATCAGAACTGTTCATAACTGCTTTCAGTTTAATGTTTGTATTTCACAAAATGTAAAATGTCTAATTTTGGTGTAGCATATACTGTAACTTTTGAACAAGTGCATTTTAAAAATCTGTGATCAGTATCTGCCTGTAATAAGATCCACCGAAGGCAAGTTGACTGAACACAAGTGCAGCTTTATTCTAGTGATGTTACTCCTGATACCGAGGTTTCAAAGCTTGTGTTGTCAGGTTTTGCAGGAGTGAGGACCCAGGCACAGAATGAGCAGTAAAGGGATTTTATTAACAATACTAAAGAGAGGGCACAACAGGGAGATTAAGGTGTGAAACAGACAAACAGCAGGGCAGGGCAAACGACACAATGACAGGCAGGGAGGATGACCACTGAGAATCAGTCAAAGGTGGACCAGCAGCACCAGGCGGGATGAAGGTGGGAAGAACCAGTCAAGAATATGAGGAACCTGAGGCTTGATGCTGATCTCTCAAGTAGTTCCAGTCTTGGCTGCCAGGCAGTCAAAAACAGTGGCCAGACAGACTCAGGACACAGGGCAAAGGAGGGCAAGAACAAACACAAGACTCAAACAATAGACAAGACACAAGACAAACAGGCAAGGCACAAGAGAGAGTTAATAAAATAAAACATGAGGCAACAAATTCTGAAGCAGAGAACTAAGATTAGAGAAACAAAAGAAATAAAATAAAAATTAAAGAAGTAAATGACTGAAACTAGCAAACACAAAATAAAGCAAGAGAACACCCTTGCACCCTTGCTAAAATAAATAAAGGATTAGTTGACCAAATCAAAAACAAAATATAAACCAAAAAATGAAGCCTTGGAGAACTAGAACAAAATAAAAACTAGAAATTATCAAGAAGGAAAATAATCAGACAAGGAAAGCTAAATCTATCACTGACTGACAAGATCTAAGAGCACTATCTATCTATCTATCTATCTATATATATATATTATATACACACACACACACAGACACAGACACACACACACACACACACACACACACACACACACAATGAACGCAACAAACCAGCAAAGACATGAGGGAAGGAAGCACAATATAAGGGGACCAGAGCACACGAGGTTAAGGTGAGCACAATTAGTAAAACGAGGAGTAGACAGGACTAAACAAGGGGGCGTGGTGACAGCAAACAAGGAGGCAGGACAAAAGGAGCACATGGCAAACACAAACAAAGACAAAGCCATGTGCTGACACACAACACAAACAGAGACATGAACTATAAACTATTAACTACGACTTTTCCCTCAATTATCTCCTAATTTACTGCTTATTAATAGTTAGTAAGGTAGTTGTTAAGTTTAGGTATTGGGTAGAATTAAGAATGTAGAATAAGGTCATGCAGAATAAGGCATTAATATGTGCTTAATAAGTATTAATAAATAGCCAATATTCTATTAATATGCATGCTAATAAGCAACTAGTTAAAAGACCCTAAAATAAAGTGCTACCAAAGTTTTTTCCTGCACCACATTTCCATTGATCAGCATGTGTCTCTGTGTACATTAGAAGCCTCGAGAAATTAACCACTTTTCAAAACATCTGGCTGGAAAGCTTCAAAGCTTCACGAAGCTTCATCTTGCAACCACTACTTTATTCAAATAAACACGAACAAAATTAAAATAACAAAGAAAGACTTGATTAAGGAACATGAACATAAACCTCACCAACAGCAGTTACAGGGAACAAAGCCAGACAAAACACAATGATAACATGAGGGCTATATATACACACAGACACTAATGAACAAACAAGAAATACCTGAACACAATGAACCAATGAAAACGTGACATGAAATGAATGTGTAAACTAACATAAATAGATTGACGATTTCAACCTTTGTATTGTTACAATGTCGGTATTATATTTAAATGAACAATGTGTCGTCTTTCTCCATGTTACCTGCACCTGAATATCCCTGTTTATTTGTCAGCAAAAGTCTGCTGGATGAAGCTAAACATGTTAGTTGATCATCATAGATCTGAGTCATTGTCTTTTCTCTTTCTGTCTTCAGCCTGAGTGAATGCAGTATTACAGAGAAACAGTGTGTCATCCTGACTTCAGCTCTGAAATCAAACCCGTCACACCTGAGAGAGCTGGACCTGAGCTGGAATAATCTAGGAGACTCTGGAGTGAAAAACCTCAGTGATCTACTGATGAACCCACAATTCAAGCTGGAGAAACTATCATTATCATCACCACCAGTTTTCATGCAGTTAGTATCATTATACTGTATTTACCGTTTAATTTATTTTAAGTCAACAGGGCACAAGTCACATCAGTTGTAGCGCTGCATCTCCATCTGAAGAAAGATTCAGAAACGGTTTAGTAAGGATTAGTTCACTTTCAAATGAAAATTAGCCCAAGCTTTACTCACCCTCAAGCCATCCTAGGTGAATGTGACTTTCTTCTTTCTGATGAACATAATCAAAGAAATATTAATAAATATCCTGATGCATCCGAGCTTTATAATGGCAGTGAACAGGATCAATGAGTATGAGCTGAAGAAAGTGTCTCCATCCACATCCATCCATCATAAATATGTGCTCCGGGGACAATACATTTTTGAATGTTGAATTTTGATTTTATTTTATACATATATTATTACATTAATAATTATGATTTAGTTTGATTATTAGGATTTTTGGTCTGCTTTTAATACAATTCACCAAAAAACTATTACACTATTAATAGTAACCCTTGTAAAAGCAGTTCAAAACAATATGCTTTTGTTATGTTATAACAAAAGTATGACTTTACAAAAGCACTTTACAAAAAATGAGATGAAATAAAATAAAACGGCAAATGTTTGTTTTCATTTTCACAAGCTGTTTATACTTAGGCCCTATACAACTTTTTTTAAACTTTTAAATATTTTTAACTATTATTTTGCGTTTTAGACACATTTTAGGCACCAAGTGTATTATTATTTACTTTATTATTACTATTTATATATTCATATCTGATTCTACCTTCACCACGTGATATAGTTCAGATGTGTGTGGAAATGATGCGTTGTGACTGCAGAACTTTTAGAGACGTTTAAAATTGTGCAAAACAATCCCGCACCCTGTTGAGGCCCTGTTATAAAACACAAACAAACAGTGTTACTTTAATTTAACATGAATAGTTAGTATGTTACTACATTGAAACCGTTAATGATGTTTTTTTGTTTTTCTTAATTGATAATAATGATGCTCTGCTCTGGTCCAGGTTACGTTCTTCATGAAGTAGCGGCGCGCGTGCGACCAAGTGTAGCAGTGTAGCTGCACAGCCCCCTCTATTGGTGAATATAATCACTACACGATTGCTCTGATAACCAACAGGCTGCTGTATGCTGGTTGGTCAGGCTTTTTTTGCAATGCATTTGCGGGTTGTTTTGAACGAGCTGTAAAATGTAGACATTTCCGGGGACAGCTCGAGTCGGGGACAGAACACGAAAAACCGGGACTGTCCCCAGAAAACGGGGATGTCTGGTCACCCTGCCCTGGAGCCATGTGGAGTACGTTTATTATGGATGGATGTGGATGGAGACATTTTCTTCAGCTCATACTCATTGATCCCGTTCACCACCATTATAAAGCTCGGATGCGTCAGGATATGTATTCATGTTTCTTTGATTATGTTCATCAGAAAGAAGAAAGTCATATACACCTAGGATGGCTTGAGCGTGAGTAAAGCTTGGGCTTCGAAAAGCCAACTTACTGAAATGCTTTTTAAACTTATTTTTCTGAGACTAACATTTCTGACTTTAACTCCTCCTAGAAGTTTAAAGCTAGAACTACCAAATTCGACTCAAACCTTCAGACTGTTCTGACTTAGTGTGCTTTATCTTTTCTAACTGATCAGATTTACGGTTTTCTTAAAAACTCCAACTGTCAAAATTCAAATTTAAACACACTGAAGCCCATTAGACTCAATTAAACTGAAACTCATTCAAACTCATTTAATCTATCTATCTATATTGACCATTTCTATCTGTCTATATGACCATTTCTATCTATCTGACCATTTCTATCTATTTATCTATCTATCTGTCTATCTGTCTGTCTGTCCATTTCTATCTGACCATTTCTATCTATCTGACCATTTCTATCTATCTATCTATCTAAACTACTAAACTAAATCTTAAACTTTCAAACTGAAAACCTTCAAACTTTAAGCTTTTAAAACTACAAACTTTCTGGTTAGACTTTTTCAAGCCAACTTAAAGTTTGTCTACAAACTAGATAAAAAAAAGTTTTCATTTGAAAGTGGACTAATCTTTTAACCGGTTTGTATGTGTATCAGTAAAAAGAGCATTAAACTTTAAAGCATTTTAAACTGTGTGGCTGTAAAATTGTTTCATATGCTGGAATCTGACAAATCTTTGCTGTGAAACAAGACAGAAGTGAGAACAGACTAAAAAACAGTGTAACAAATTGTCACGAATGGCTGGTTGTAATGAAGCTCACTATATGAGTGTATGGGACGCTCAGGGGGTTCAGGTGTAGTGCACCAAAGATGGTGTGTGTGTTTCCAGTGAGAGAAACAGGAGAGGGAATCCCAGTTTAACTTGTTTAATCAAAGGAGGTTTGTATATGTTACTTCACACATGTGGTCTAATAAACGGAAGAGAAACAAGGAAAACAGTTGTAAATATATCAGTAAAATGACACAAACATGCAGTTATTAAGTAATAGATTAATTAACATACATGGTTTAACTGTGTGCTGATTATATTAATAAATAATTAAATAAACAATGACAAGCAGATGGCACAATCGTTGTGTATGCTCAATATTACAAGGAACATATGCAATGTCATCAAATTCAACATTTTCAAACAATATTGAACAACTTGGGTGATATGTAACTATAAGTGAATATAGTATTTCGATTTTAATAGAAATACACTTATTTTCAAGCTCAAAGTCCAATAAGAAAATGTTTTGGTTTCACTTGTGACCCAGTTTCAAATGCGTTCAATTTACAGGCAAATATCGACATTTCGAACAATAATATTAATTACAAAGGCAAAATATATATGAAAACTCACCCATAATCATTTACGCACTGTAGAAAACATATACAAAAGTTGAATAAACAGTCCAGCCAGCCTGATTCATATTCGTAATTCAGCTGCCGATTCTGCATGTCCACGCCTGACTGAGCTGTGTATGCTAAATACCACTAGGGGGCGTGTTAGGGCTTTCTCACACAGCCGCCCCCAAATGTGAGTAAAGACATTTGAAATAGTGAGAAACCCTAACTAATTGGTAGGCTTAATAGAATCCTCATCAGAAAGTTAAGGGAGTGGCACTATACGGGATACAGGTCTCACATGTGTGATTGTGTACCTGAACTTCAACTGTTCTGGTACGTCCATCAAGTCCAGGGAAAATATTAGTCACTTTACCTACTGGCCAACATGCACGTGGAAGTTGTGGGTCCACTATCAGTACCAACTGATCTAGACCAATTTCTCCTCCATCTTTACGCCACTTCTGTCTTTCTTGCAGATTTGGGAGATAGTAATGGATTAATCTAGACCAGAAATGGTCAGCAAGTACTTGGCTATGTTTCCATCTTCTGGTTCCCAAAAGGTTACTTGAATCATAGAGCACTTGTGGGAGTGAGGAATCGTGTTGGCCCATTAGGAGAATGCTAGGCGTAACTGGGTCCAGATCCGACACGTCTGAGGACACGTATCCCAAAGGCTTGGCATTTAGGATACCCTCTACCTCAGTGAGCAACCATTATCGGAAAGAAGCTCAAATGGTTTGAGCTATGAATCTGCGGAGAGACATCAAGAATGCATCTGTGTCAAGGCTCTCTAAGAGACCAAGATGGATACAATGGGTGGTCAGACATCTGAAAACTATTCCCCATCTTTTCTCTGTTCATCAGCCGATCTTCACTGTGAATGGACCAAAGCAATCCATTCCAGTGGAATAGAATGGGGGTTTGTACAGACGTAGACGTGCTGGTGGGAGGTCGGCCGTTTTGGGTATATCAGGCTTGGCACGCCATTTCCGGCAGTCCATACACATGTTCAGCTTGAAGGATATTAGCCACCTGCACTCCGGTAAGTGCCACACTAAGCTCAAGCCAAGGGATCGTAATTTGCTTACGAGGTGACACTCGTGAACGGGCTAACACAAATGAGACATGCACATGTCCTTCATTGTTTTCTGTGTGCATGTAGGCCACTGAGCCATAAGCCCTCTCAGATGCGTTGCAGAATATATGTAAATCCCGATGGAGGATTTGCCCATGCTCCTCAAATGAAGTGTAACATCTTGGGATTGCGATCTGATTCAAACTTTGGAGCTCTTGTTGCCAGTCTTGCCATCTGGTTAACAAGCTGTCAGATGATGGGCCACCAAAGATTGTTCTTCCACAAATCCTGGACCAGCACTTTGGCTTGGGTAGTAAATGGAATTAGATAACCCAGGAGGTCATATTGTGATGCCAAAACTCTGTAGACATTACGCAGAGTAGGTTCAAGGCATCCGGATTGGCTGGGTTTGTAGCTGAATGAGTCTCTGAGGCAGTTCCACAGTAGCCCAAGTGTACCTTCCAGAAGGTCAGTACTCTTTTGTGATAGCCATAGTTCACTACTCTGTGATCTTGCTTCAGAGGGAAGATGTTGGATTACATCGGGCCTGTTGCTGGCCCACTGGCGGAGCTCGAACCCACCAGTGAGCAAAAGTTGCCGTAGGTCGTCTACTAATGCTCTAGCTTCAGCAACCATTTGAAGGCTATGTAGACAGTTGTCTACATAAAAGGAACTTTTGACCGTTCTCACCAGAGCTGGGTCCACTTGCGGGTGGTTTTGAGCGATTTCCTGGAGTGCATATATGGCACAGCACAGGCTGCACGTTGTGCCAAATGGCAAGACTTGCCATTCGTAGATTTTAGGCTGTTCTGTCCTCTGCATATCTCTCCACAGTAAGCACACTATAGGCTTATCACTTGGCAAGAGGCGAACCTGGTGGAACATGCCTTTCACATCTCTGCTGATGGCTACAGGATATTCACGGAACCTTAGCAAGACACCAAGTAAAGAGGGACCAAGAACGGGCCCAGGCAGGAGGACGTCATTCAAAGCTTGGTCTTGGTATGAATAAGAACAGTTGAAAACAATTCTGTCCTTGTGGTTATGTGTCACCATATGGTGAGGGATGTAGCACGACTCAGGAGACTGCTCAGCTTCTTGTGTTGATATTTCTGCCACATAGCCAGCTTCTTGCAGTTTTCTCATTTCAGAACAGACTCAGCTGGCCTAGGGTCTTTAGCAAGTTTACGCTCAGTGCTTCGAAGGTTCGCCATTATTGCTTCTTTTGAGGCTTTAAGAAGTTCAGTATTGGGCCATCTAAGCAAGGGAGTGGCATATCGCATAACTCCGCTGACTCCTACCCTTGTGGTATGAACGAGTGGCTGTCTTCTCCTTAACGTAGGGCAGAGTATCAGTTTGCCAGAGGCATTCCACATTCTTGAATAACTCAGTATTCTGTGTGGTTATGGTTATGTGGAAACACCGTGGGGAGGAAAGAGTGGTTTGACTGAGCCCAATGGGACCTTGGAGGGTCCAACCAAGTCTGGTACAGACAGCAATCAGTCCTTTGGCGGGTCCCATGCACATTGGCTGAACAGGAGTAAGCAGGTGAGGCATGTCAGACCCGATGAGCAACAGAGGTTGGGCTCGGTCTATCAAGGGTAATGGCAAGGACCTAATATGCTCATACTTGCGCTGAAGAGCAGACACAGGGAAAGAATGTTCGGAAAGTCTCAGGTATTTCCTGGTTTGTGCAAGGGTGACACATGAAGGGAAACAGTGGCTCCATGCAGATTAACTACATCCTGATGGACAGTGCGCAAAGTGAGTGTTTCAGGTTCAGTAGGGAGATTCGGCTGGTCTACAGCCTGTGACAGAACAATACTACACTCTGAACAGTATGGGCAGAAGGGTTGAATCTTAGAAGGGGTCTTAGATTTTGTCTGTTCCTGCAAGACTGAACTAGCCTCAGCTGAATACAAGATAGATGTGGATCTCTCTTTTAGGGGAGAAACTACTGACCTTTCTTGGCAGATGTAGCAGTATCAGCCTGATACAGTGTAGCTGCTTTATTGGAGATGCGCTTCGCCTGTGACTTCATCTGCAGCCATGCAGACAGATCAGGTAATGTATAAGTACGGTCTGTGCCAGTTTGCAGAATACCTCGGCTGAAACAGTACTCGATGAACCCATCGTGATATGATGGTGGCATCTTGCTTAACAATCGATCAATGTGAGAGCCACAGCGCAGCTCGTATCCGTTTGGGCCCTCCAAAGTTCTGAGCATCCCTACTAGTGTTTGGATAAGGAAAAGGAGTCAAATGCTTCTGCATCACCGAACTTGACTGCTGGTGCATTCAGTATGACACCTAATTCGGACTGTACCAGCTGACGTGGTTGGCCATATTTATCCTGAGGTGCTTGTAATGCGGTTGTGTATGGCCTGGGGTCATGCATGTATGCTTTGGCCAACTGCAAAGTGCTAGGGAGTTTTAAGTGACTTAAAAGGACCTGATATTTGTAATGTTCACTCAAATGAGGCTGGTTATTCATTACATTGTCTAAGGCCATCTTCAGTAGTGCAAAGTCACTTTCCCGGCCAGTGTCAAAGTATGGAATAGCCGGCTTTGGGACACCATAAGCTGAGGCAGCTAGCATTTCCAGACCAGGTGGTTGGACTGGGGAGGGGTACAATGCTGCCTGACTATAAGGGGCATCAGTTGGAGGAACAGGATACGGTACTGCTGTCCAATGAGGGCTAGGATTCGTGGCTTGGTAGGACTGAGTATGTAAGGGAGCCCCTAATGTTACAGGAACCCTAGGTGGGGCTGTAGGTAGGACACTAACAAAGGGTGTCTGACTATAGGTGACAGAGGTATCTGAGTAATGCTGCGGTCTGGCTACCGCAGCTGGGTTAAAGGGTAAAGGAGCAGCATAATCTGGCCTAGACATTAAGGTGGGCTGTGCAGTAACTAGCGAAGCCGATGACCTTGTAACTATGCTGGGCTGGGTTATCTCAGCAGCTGAGGTGACAGAACTGGATGGGGGTTCAGCTACTGAAGCAGTAATGTGTACAGCAGGTAATACAGGGGAAGGCATTACTGATGACACGGGTATAAAGTTAACATGGCAAGGGGTAGAATGACTAGGCATTACTTAGGCAGATGATTTAAGATCATCGGTAGCAGCAACTCTGTGTTGTTTAGCGCTTACCTCAGACAGAGGATCAACAGCACGGCTAGACTGTGAATCAGGAACATTAACATCTTGAGATTCCTGTTTAAGAAGTGCACAAACATATTTAGCAGCCTCAAGCTCATTTCAAACTTTTTAGAGATGCCGCCGGGTCTCTACTTGCTTAGCAAGCAACTCTCTAGCCTTAGTGGCTTGTTCCTGTCTATACTGCGCTTCTCTAGCCTGAGCATCAAGTCTCTCACACTCTTTATCAACAATGGCGTCCTCTTCAATCTGCTGTTGAAGTCTAGAGTCTTTAGCCTTTCCTCCAACATGGCAGCTTGAAGATCAGAGAGTCCATGTCTGGGAGATCTGCGTTGCGCACTGCGATGGGATCTGGATGAAGTACTGGAAACCGTGCCAGAAGAAATAGACGCGTGTCTTGATGGTCTGGATGGTCTCTGCGAAGACGAATCAGCAGGAGGTGGCTCTGGATGTAGGTTAGGCGGGAGCTGGACGTCATAATCGGCCAGATGGACAGGAAGGTGTCTCTCTCTTGGAGGGCGAGGTCGGACAACAGGCTCAGTTGCACTGGGAGTTTCAGGATCCATCTTGAGGCACACCTCCGGCTCAAAGGACCATATACGAGTGTATGGGATGTTCAGGGGGTTCAGATGTAGTGCACCAAAGATGGGGTGTGTATGTTTCCGGTAAGAGAAACAGGAGAGAGAATCCCAGTTTAACTTGTTTCATCAAAGGAGGTTTGTATATGTTACTTCACACATGTGGTCTAATAAACAGAAGAGAAACAAGGAAAACCGTTGTAAATATATCAGTAAAATGACACAAACATGCGGTTATTAAGTAATAGATTAATTAACATACATGGTTTAACTGTGTGCTGATTATATTAATAAATAATTAAATAAACAATGGCAAGCAGATGGCACAATCATTGTGTATGCTCAATATTACAAGGAAAATATGCAACGTAATCAAATTCAACATTTTTCAAACAATATTGAACAACTTGGGTGATATGTAACTATAAGTGAACATAGTATTTAGATTTTAATAGAAATACACTTATTTTCAAGCTCAAAGTCCGATATGAAAACGTTTTGGTTTCACTTTGTGACCCAGTTTCAAATTCATATTCGTAATTCAGCTGCCGATTCTGCATGTCCACGCCTGACTGAGCTGTGTATGCTACATACCACGTGTTAGGGCTTTCTCACACTCATGATAATGGAGAATACAATAACACTGTCTTTAATCACAAATCTAACACGTAGGAGAGATAAAACACAACCACTTCAACATAAACAACAGAACAATAAACAGACAGAATTTAAGAGTTTAAATACACAGACAGAGTAATCAAGGTAAAACAGAACAGCTGCAGGAACTAATTAACAACCAAGAACACTAACTAGGGAACACACACAGGCAGCAACACCATGATAATAAAACACAACAAAACTGTTACACAAATAGATTATTCTGAAATGTTACATTTGTACTGGACTAATGGTACTTTTCACTGAATCTTCTTTTATTAAGCAAAATGTGTATTTAGAGATTGTAAATTACACTCTAAAATGACTTAATAACGATTCAAGTATAATATATTCTTGCATTAAAAATGTAAAAATACACCATTTAAATGTTCATTTTTCGATTGTTTCTATATTGATCCTATATATTAATCTAGAGTGATAAATTCACTTATTTTTGGAGTGAGGACGGATCCAGACTTGGATTGTAACTAGTATCCTCAAATGATCCTGTCTTGGATTGTTCGTTTATATCATTAAGTTTCCATGTTTTTGCTGGTTTATTAGTGACTGTATGACATTTATTCATGATTCATTTAACTTACACATGAACTGAACATGGATTTGAGTCATTTTCTCTTTCTGTCTTCAGTCTGAGTATTTGCAGTATTACAGAGAAACAGTGTGTCATCCTGACTTCAGCTCTGAAATCAAACCCGTCACACCTGAGAGAGCTGAACCTGAGCAGGAATGAACTAGGAGACTCTGGAGTGAAAAACCTCAGTGATCTACTGATGAACCCACAATTCAAGCTGGAGAAACTAGAGTTAGTATCATTATATTGTACAGCAGTTACATTGTGATTGAAGTTTATTTATTTTAAGACAGCAGGGCTTATGTTTCATTCTTTATAGCAGTGCACTTTCTGGGTTTTCCCTATTGGTCACATTTAAAAAAAAAAAAAAAAAAAATCTAGTTATGCAGAAATCTGTCTTTTCAACAGAGAATAAAGAATAGAGACATCAAATGAATAGTTAAAAATGAAAGAGAAAAAACAGTATCTTCCAGCACACAGAACTAGTGTAACTGGGTTTCAGAACAGACTAACTAAATGCTGCTGAAACTCTTCAATAAGATGATCATCATAGATGTGAACTATTGTTATTTCTCTGTCTTCAGTCTGAGTAGATGCAGTATTACAGAGAAACAGTGTGTCATCCTGACTTCAGCTCTGAAATCAAACCCGTCACACCTGAGAGAGCTGGACCTCAGTGAGAATAAAATAGAAAACACAGGAGTGAAGCACTTATGTGAAGTACTGAAGGATTCACACTGTAAACTGGAGAGATTGAGGTCAGTAACATTCTTCACATACAAGAATCAAAATGCTTAAAATCACTTTAACAGTTTAAACTAAACCACTTTATACTCAATATCTCACAATGAGTCTGAGTTGAAGTCTGGACTTTAATTAGGTCATTCCCAAACTTTAATTTTCTCATTTTTCTCATGTTGTGAATCATTCAGATCAAAGACTTTCACAGCTGTACAGTTTTAGATAATTGAAATCTTGAAAGTGATGTTGATGTCTAACATATTAAAGTTCTCTGTGCCTTTTGTTTGCCTCCATATTCAGTTGTCAGTTTCTGCAACTAACTTTCAATACATTGATACAAAGAACAAATTTTCACTCTGAGGATTTCTGTTGTTCAGGTTTAACTGATTAATCATCTGAATGTTTTCGTTCCTGTTCTAGACTCTCTAACTGCAGTGTAACAGAAGAAGGTTATAAAGCTCTGGCTTCAGCTCTGAGATCAAACCCTTCACACCTGATAGAGCTGGATCTCACAGGAAATGATCCTGGACAATCAGGAGTGAAGGAGCTCAATGATTTACTACAGGAACCAAATAGTCAACTGAAGACACTGAGGTGAGACGGGATTAAATAATTATCAAAATGAGTTATATGCAGGCTAAATATTCATTACAAATATATTTTAGTTTTACAATAAGCTGGACAATTTGTTGCATCAGAATGATCAAGATCAGATCAGATGCTGCAGGTTCTGACATGATGATGATAACCGTCAACACAGTTTAGTTGTGGTTCAAGCTACAGGTCAAATAGACATTATGGGTCAGTATATGTGCTATTCTGGAGTATGGTATACCTTGACAATTAACATGCACAATTTTGTTTTTGTGCACACTTCTCATTAAAAATTCTAGATAACCTTTCAGTCAAATTGTTTTCTGAACACAATTGTTGTCCATCAAGCCCAGATTCACTGTATCTCTACAGCAGGTCTATGAGTCTCCAGATGTTCACAAACATGTAGTTTCACAAGCCAGTTTTCTCTGCTGATGTTTCTCACTCCTCCTGCTTAAAAGCCAGAAAGATCTTGAGGCCTTAATTTCACACTCTGTATTCATACTGAAAATCATGATCTAGTGAGTGTTTGCCCTTCTGCTCTGTGGGACGTTTCTGTTCTTATAAGTTTGCTTTAGGACTGAATGTCGCTCTAGCTTCTTTTAAATAACTCTATTAGACTTTAAGTATTTATATATTTATTTGTGTATTTAAATGTTCAAAGAAAAGTGTTACATCTAAATGACTTACTAGAGCTTGTCTTTAGAACAATAATTGTTTTTTATCTTATCAATCAGTTTTGTAATGCAACAGACATTTAGTTGAGAACTGAATTGACTCTTCTGCAGGTTTTTAAGTGCTACTGCAGATGAAGCCTGTCAGTATTTGAATAGAGTTGTGGGTAAAAACCCGTTACTGCTGAGAGAGCTGAATCTGAGTGAACGTGGACTAGGAGACAGACGAGTGAATCAGATCGCTGCTCTACTGCAGGATAAACACTGTCAACTCAACACACTGATGTGAGTATTGTTCATTTATTTAAAATATTACATTACTTTTAATTGTAATGTTACTGTAGCTGATAATAATATTTCCTCACGTATTTGAGGCTTGTGTCGAGAACGTCAGGTTCTTCCCGCCGGAGCTCTGTATCGAGGCTTGTATTGTTTTAGTGAAATGACATCACCGGTGATGATCAAAGCCTCGTTTGAGTGAAGTGCTTCAAGGTGTTCACTTTTGGCGGAACTTTTTTTCCCTCACGTGTTACACAAGCACTTCCACTTCTCTCTGTCCAGTTCACCTTAATCACTTTCACTTTTTTTTTCTCCGGTTTAAAGAACTTTTTTTTTCTCGTATGTTCAACAACAGCATTGCCCAGTTACAAAATTATGAAACATTATGAAACAACACTGAACATAAATACTTCACAGAACTACTTATTTATTTATTTATTTATTTATTTGTGTATGTTAATGTATCATGAACCATGTAACACATTTCGGCGCTGTCAAACCCCAAAAAAAGTTTTTTCCTGCACCATATTTCCATTGACCAGCATGTGTCTCTGCGTACATTCAAATCCTTGAGAAATGATCCACTTTTCAACACATCTGTCTGGAAAGCTTCAAAGCTTCATGAAGCTTCATCTCACCACCACTACTGTATTCAAATAAACATGAACTAAATTAAAATAACAAAGAAAGACTTGACTAAGGAACATGAACATAAACCTCACCGACAGCAGTTACAGGGAACAAAGCCAGACTAAAGACAATGATAACATGAGGGCTATATATACACACAGACACTAATGAACAAACAAGAAACACCTGAACACAATGAACCAATGAAAATGTGACACATAAAACAAGGAACCAATCAGAACATGACACATGAACAGGGGGAGCACATGGCAAGATCACATGAGGAGCAAGACTGAGAGAATCATACAAAATAAAAGACATGAAAACATAAACTAAACTAAACCCAGAACAGACGTGACACTGCCTCACGGTGCAGCACTAAAGCAAATGAACTACCTTTTCCAAAACTTGTTTGATTGTCTTCTGCTTCAGGAAATACTTTAATTCCTTAATCTGTTAATGTTTGTTTATACAATTATTCATTGTTCATGTTCGTTCACAGAGGATTAACTAATGTTAACAGAAAACTTGTGTATTTAAAACTGTATTATTAGTAAATGTTGAAACTTACATTAAGGTTATTAAATGCTGTACTAGTATTGTCCATCATTGGTTCATATGAACTAATGTAGTTAATGTTACAAATGAAAGCTTATTGTAAAGTGTTAGTGAGTCGACAATGTGTCTGAAAACAACCGACATAAACATTTGTCCCAGTGAGCAAACCAAGGGTGACATTGACACAAAACAACCTTAAATATGATATGAAATAAATGTGTAAACTAACATAAATAGATAGACGATTTCAACCTTTGTATTGTTACAATGTCGGTATTATATTTAAATGAACAATGTGTCGTCTTTCTCCATGTTACCTGCACCTGGATATCCCTGTTTATTTGTCAGCAAAAGTCTGCTGGATGAAGCTAAACATGTTAGTTGATCATCATAGATCTGAGTCATTGTCTTTTCTCTTTCTGTCTTCAGTCTGAGTGACTGCAGTATTACAGAGAAACGGTGTATCATCCTGACTTCAGCTCTGAAATCAAACCCGTCACACCTGAGAGAGCTGAACCTGAACTGGAATAATCTAGGAGACTCTGGAGTGAAAAAACTCAGTGATCTACTGATGAACCCACAATTCAAGCTGGAGAAACTGGAGTTAGTATCATTATACTGTATTTAGCATTTAGTTTATTTTAAGTCAACAGGGCACAAGTCACATCATTTGTAGCGCTGCATCTCCATCTGAAGAAAGATTCAGAAATGGTTTTAGTTAAAGGATTATTTTACTTTCAAATGAAAATTAGCCCAAGCTTGACTCACCCTCAAGCCATCCTAGGCAGGGACATGCACAGACATTTTGGGGGGCAGGGGCTCAAGTGGGAAAAAAGGGCACTTCTCATAATTATTTATTTAAAAAACTAATAAACAAAAGGTTAAATATATTAACACGATTCCCTTACCAATTTATTTTAATTCCCTCACACTCACGCAATTGTTTCATGCTCCACAGATTTCTACAAAATAATCAGTTCACACAGAGACCATTGTCTTCTTTAGTATTCAGTAGGTTTATCACAAGAGCAGGCAACAGCAAATGAAACTATGCCACAATGTGCGTGTTTTCTACACTACTACTTTTAAGTAGCTATATATTTAGAATAAATGACTGCACCAAGGAGAGGGACATAGTTTCACTAATAATTTGTTTATTTTGCACAAATCAATACATCGTTTTAATTCTTTTGGTGTTATTGGAATACTTCTTTCATGTAGTGGACAATTTTAGGATTTTGGTCTATTTTTGCTTCCAAGTCTTCTTTTACTGTAATGGAAAGAAAACTTCCAAAATACACATTTAGATGGTGTTTGTTTTAAGCCTACTACTCTCCGTCTGTTTGCATCTGTAGATTTCTTCTAAATTAAACGAAACAACCTAATCTGCATATTTAAACATATCAAGGCCCGGTTTCACAGACAGGGCTTAGACTAAGCCAGAATTAAACCTTAGTTCAATTAAGGTATTTAAGTAGCTTTTATAAATGTACATCAGAAAAAAAAAAAAAAAACATTACTGGTGTTCATCTTGAGACAAAACAATGGCACTGATTTAAGGTATGTCAGTTCGAGTTGCTTTCAGTTAAAACAGCTCAAACATGCATTTTAGTCTAGGACTAGCTTAAGCCCTGTCTGTGAAACCAGGGGCAAGAGTTTTCCCCCCTGAAATGTTATAAGTACATAATATATATTTTAACAAATGCCTGCAGAGGGCGCCAAAAGCCTGGTGATTGTTGTTGTTACACACACAATCAAATCCTTGTTTTTGGCCAACCAGCATAATTATTAAAAATATAATATTAGTTAAATAATAATAATAATAATATTAGGTCACTTCTTTATGATAGAAATGCTACAGCCACTGTAATTTCTTCAACAAGAATATGTGGACATCAAAACATGCTCACTCAGAGCGAGGGTTTAAACTTCTATTGATTTATTCTCCTGTGTAAGCGTAGATTTAAGAATGAAAGCATTATGCAATGCTGTATTATGATTTTTAATTGGTTTTAATAAACGTGCATCCTTAGAAAACTGTCTAATAATGTGGTTCATGGATTCGCGTCCGTGGAATGCTCTTCTTCCGGTATTGACAGCCCAACAGATATCTTTACCATGGTTCAAAACGCAATGTATAGCACATTAAAATAATTGAAATTATAATATGACATAAATTGCATTAGTATCAAATCAGGCAGATACGTTGCTGGTGGACAAATTATTAACGCGGCGTTAAACACTTTTAATATAATCTCACCCTTAAATAGCCAAAAATTTCACATGTTTGTGAACATACATAGGCTACCTGAAAAAGATGTACGGGATTCATCTATGGCTTTTTCTTTTTCGCTTCTCATCGCCAGACAGCTGTTGTCTTTTCCCGGGCATAGTTGTCAGAAGTTGTCAGCCAACAGCAAACACGAGGTGGAGCGGGGCGCGCGTGCGTGCAGGAATAAATGACGTGTCGTGGAGGGAGGGCATCTGAAAGCCGACCTGGACCTGAAATATAGTATATTTTTTATTCAGTAAATATATTTGTTTGACAGGGAAGCTGTGCGCAAACAGGAATATATATTCATTTATTAAAAAAAAAAAAAAAAAAAAAAAAAAACATCCCAGAAAAAAGGGGACTTTGTCTCAAGGAAGAAAAAGGGCAGGTGCTCAAGCCCCCTTTTATATCTATGTGTGCACGTGCCTGATCCTAGGTGTATATGACTTTCTTCTTTCTGATGAACATAAAGAAATATTAATAAATATCCTGGCGCATCCAAGCTTTATAATGGCAGTGAACGGGATCAATGAGTATGAGCTGAAGAAAGTGTCTCCATCCACATCCATCCATCATAAATATGTGCACCGGGGACAATACATTTTTTAATTTTGATTTTTTTTTTTTTTATACATATATTATTACATTAATAATTATGATTTAGTTTGATTATTAGGATTTTTGGTCTGCTTTTAATACAATTCACCAAAAAACTATTATACTATTAATGATGTTCGACTTCGCCAGTCGGAGATCACTAAAATTAACATTAAAGAGGTGTGTGAACTTGCAAGTACAATGTCAGAAACAGTAATTTGTTCTGGCCCCTAGACCAGAGTGATGAGATAGTTAGCAGATTATCATCACTCAATGGCTGGCTGTGTAAGTGGTGTCCGCAGAATAATATAGGTTTCATAGACAATTGGAAAAGTTTTTGGGGCAGACCTGACCTGAAAGAGATGGTATTCATCCCTCCCGGGATGGTGCTGCTCTTCTCTCTAGTAATATGAAACATAGTCTTAGAGCTGAAACATGACAAACTGGGGCCCAGGTCAGGAAGCAGCAGACAGACTGACTAAACCGACCGTCTGCTAGCCATCTCACGTCACAGAAGTTAGATAATTCCCAACACATAGAAACTCTTTCACCTAGATATTATCACATAGAAACTGTGTCTGTACCCCAAATTAGTAAATACAAAAAACGTCCAAACCCTTTTAAGGGTAAAAATCTAATTGATGTTAAACAAATAAAAAAACAGAGATAATACTGATAAACAAATGATACAGCTTGGGTTGCTGAATATTAGATCCCTTTCTTCAAAAGCACTTATTGTAAATTATATTATCACAGACAGTAATCTAGATTTGCTGTGTTTGACAGAAACCTGGCTAAAACCAGACAATTACATTACTTTAAATGAGTCTAGCCCTCAAGGTTACGATTATCGACACAATCCTCATCAGAAAGGCAAAGGGGGAGGTGTTGCTGTAATTTATAGTAATATCTACAGTATTACTCAAAAGTCCTTCAAATATAATTCCTTCGAAGTAATGTAATGTTATGTAAGTTGACATTTGTGCTGGCTACTGTATACAGGCCACCAGGGCACCATACAGACTTTATCAAAGAATTTGCTGATTTTCTATCGGAGTTGGTACTAGCTGCGGATAAAGTCCTTGCTGTTGGTGATTTTAATATCTATGTAGATAATGATAAAGATGCATTGGGATTGGCGTTTACAGACATTCTAAACTCTATTGGAGTTAGACAACACGTGTCAGGACCCACTCATTGTCGTAATCATACTTTAGATCTAATATTGTCACATGGAATCGATATTGATGCCGTTGAAATTCTGCAGCAGAGCGATGACATCTCAGATCATTATTTAGTCTTGTATATACTACATTTAGCCAAGGCTGCAAAACCGCCACCCTGCCATAAATATGGTAGAACCATCACTTCTACCACTAAATATTGCTTTATAAATAATCTTCCTTAGCATACCAGACAGCTTAGAAGACCTTGATGTTGCAATAGAAACTATTGACTATGTCTTTTCCAGCACATTACACAGTTGCTCCTCTGCACTTAAAGAAAATTAAGGAAGCTAATCCAACGCCGTGGTACAACAAGCACACTCAGGCCCTTAAGAGAGCTGCCTGAAAAATGGAGCGCAGCTGGAAGACAACAAAACTAGAAGTTTTTCGCATTTCGTGGAGAGAGAGAATGATTGAGTACAGAAAGGCCTTAAAAAATGCTAGATCTACTTATTTTTCAAATCTCTTAGAAGAAAACAAACACAACCCTAGGTATTTATTTGATACAGTGGCTAAATTAACAAGAAATAGAGCTTCAACTTCTGATGTTTCCAAACAGCACAGCAGTAATGACTTTATGAACTTCTTTACTTGCAAGATTGACAATATTAGAGAGAAAATTATAACAATGCAACCGTCTACTACAGTATCACGTCAGACAGTGCACTGTAGTGTCCCTAAGGAAAAATTCAATTCAATCGCTTCTTTAGGAGAGGAAGAATTCTCTAACCTTTTAAATCATCAAAATCAACAATGTGTATGTTAGACCCTATGCCGACTAAGCTATTGAAAGAGATGCTTCCAGAGGTCATATCCTCTTCTTAATATCATTAATTCATCTTTATCACTAGGATACGTACCGAAAACTTTTAAGCTGGCTATTATTAAACCTCTTTTTTAAAAACCACAACTTGATCCTAGAGAATTAGTCAATTACAGGCCGATCTCAAATCTACCTTTTCTGTCAAAAATACTAGAAAAGGCAGTTTCATTACAACTATGTTCCTTTTTAGAAAGAAATGGTATCTGTGAGGATTTCCAGTCAGGATTTAGACTGTACCATAGTACTGAGACTGCTCTCATTAGAGTTACAAATGATTTGCTCTTATCATCCGATCGTGGTTGTATCTCTCTATTAGTGTTATTAGATCTCAGTGCTGCTTTTGACACTATCGACCACAATATTCTTTTGAATAGACTTGAAAATTATGTTGGCATTAGTGGAATTGCATTGGCATGGTTAAACTCTTATCTGACCGTTATCAGTTTGTAGTAGTAAACGAAGAGATGTCATATCGATCACAAGTGCAATATGGAGTACCGCAAGGCTCAGTACTAGGACTGTTGCTTTTCACTCTGTACATGCTACCCTTGGGAGATATCATTAGGAAGCATGGCGTTAGTTTTCACTGTTACGCTGATGATATTTTGTGCCAATTCACAAAATTAATGGAATGCATAGCTGACATAAAAAATTGGATGACCAGTAATTTCTTACTACTAAATTCAGAAAAAAACAGAGATTCTAATTTTGGGACCAAAAACTTCTTCACGTAATAACCTAGAATACTGTCTAACACTTGATGGCTGCTCTGTTAAGTCTTCGTGTGCTCTTTGATACCAATCTTTCATTTGAAAGCCATGTTTCTAGCATCTGTAAAACCGCATTCTTCCATCTTAAAAATATATCTAAACTACGACATATGCTCTCAATGACAAATGCGGAACAGTTAGTTTATGCGTTCGTGACCTCAAGGCTAGATTGCCGTAACGCTCTACTGGGTGGCTGTTCCACTCGCCTGTTAAACAAACTACAGCTGGTCCAAAACGCAGCAGCTAGAGTTCTTACTAGAACCAGGAAGTATGACCATATTAGCCCGGTTCTGTCAACACTGCATTGGCTCCCTATTATACATCGTATAGACTTTAAAATCTTACTACTTACTTACAAAGCACTAAATGGTTTAGCTCCCCAGTACCTGAGCGAGCTCTTAATGCATTATAATCCTTCACGTCTATTGCGATCCCAGAATTCTGGACAGTTGATAATACCTAGAATATCAAATCAACTGCAGGCGGCAGATCCTTTTCCTATTTAGCACCTAAACTTTGGAACAGTCTCCCTATCACTGTTCTGGAAGCAGACACACTCTGTCAGTTTAAGTCTAGACTAAAAACACATCTGTTTAAACTTGCATACACATAAACCATTATCTACTTCTATAATTCAAATCATGTAAATTGTTAGGCTGCATAGATTAGGTCAGCCGGAACCAGGAACACTTCCCATAACACCTGATGTACTCGCTATATCATAAGAAGAATGGCGTCTACGCTAATATTAGTCTCTCTCTGTTTATCCCAAGGTTTGCCGCAGGTTGTTAGTTGTGATCCACGGACACAACTAATTTTTCTGTATTATGCGGACTAGACAAGTAATTTGGCAAATATCACTTTTTTAAAAAAAGACCAAGCTTCCACGCACATACACACTCAAACACGCAAACCTATAGACTAAACACGTAAATGAACGGCAAGAATGCATTAAAGGTATTCGGTTTCATTTAAGCGGCCCCTAAAGTAATAATTAACAATTTTTACAATGGAAGTGATTCAATCAAAAATCAGCTTTAACTTGATAAGAATTTTCCTATTGTCACTGTGAAGCTGCTTTGAAGCAATACGTATTGTGAAAAGCGCTATATAAATGAAGATCACTTGACTTGACTTAATAGTAACCATTGTAAAAGCAGTTCAAAACAATATGCCTGTTATGTGACTTTACAAAAGCACTTTACAAAAAATAAAACAACATAAATATAAGAAGATGAGATAAATAAAACGGCATTTAACAAATGTTTGTTTTCATTTTCACACGCTGTTTATACTTAGGCCCTATACAACTTTTTTAAACTTAAGTATTTTTAACTATTATTTTGCATTTTAGACACATTTTAAGCACCAAGTGTATTATTATTTACTTTATTATTACTATTTTATATATTCATATCTGATTCTTCCTTCACCACGTGATATAGTTCAGATGTGTGTGTGGAAATGATGCGTTGTGACTGTGAAACTTTTAGAGAAGTTTAAAATTGTGCAAAACAATCCCTCGCCCTGTTGAGGCCCTGTTATAAAACACATACAAACAGTATTACTTTAATTTAACATGAATAGTTAGTATGTTACTACATTGAAACCGTTAACTATTTTTTTATTAGTGTTTATTATGGATGGATGTGGATGGAGACGGTTTCTTCAGCTCATACTCATTGATCCCGTTCACTGCCATTATAAAGCTTGGATGTGTCAGGATATTTATTAATATTTCTTTGATTGTGTTCATCAGAAAGTCATATAAACCTAGGATGGCTTGAGCGTGAGTAAAGCTTGGGCTTGGAAAAGCCAACTTACTGAAATGCTTTTTAAACTTATTTTTCTGAGACTTAAATTTCTGACTTTAACTCCTCCTAGAAGTTTAAAGCCTAAACTACCAAATTCGACTCAAACACATACAGACTGTTCTGACTTAGTGTGCTTTATCTTTTCTAACCAATCGGACTTACGGTTTTCCTAAAAATGACTATTAAAACTCGGAAAAATCCCATTGACTTTCACTGATGGAATGTTCAGATGAGCCACGACTGTTCAAACTCCAACTGACAAAATTCACATTTAAACACACTGAAGCCCATTAGACTCAATTAAACTGACATTCTGTGAACTATTTCTAATCCATTGAAACTCATTCAAACTCATTTAATCTATCTATCTATATTGACCATTTCTATCTATCTATCTATATGACCATTTCTATCTATCTATCTATCTATCTATCTATCTAAATTACTAAACTGAAACTTAAACTTTCAAACTGAAAAGCTTTTAAAACTACTTCAAACTTTCTGGCGAGACTTCTTCAAGCCAACTTAAAGTTTGTCTACAAACTTTTTTATCTAGTTTTCATTTGAAAGTGAACTAATCTTTTAACAGGTTTGTATGTGTATCAGTAAAAAGAGCATTAAACTTTAAACTTTGTGGCTGTAAAAGTGTTTCATATGCTGGAATCTGACAAATCTCTGCTGTGAAACAAGACAGAAGTGAGAACAGACTAAAAAACAGTGTAACAAATTGTCATGAATGGCTGGTTATAATGAAGCTCACGACGATGAAGAATACAATAACACTGTCTTTAATCACAAATCTAACATGTAGGAGAGATAAAACACAACCACTTCAACATGAACGACAGAACAATGAACAGACAGAACTAAGAGTTTAAATACACAGACAGAGTAATCAAGGTAAAACAGAACAGCTGCAGGAACTAATTAACAACCAAGAACACTAACTAGGGAACACACACAGACAGCAACACCATGATAATAAAACACATCAAAACTGTTACACAAATAGATTATTCTGAAATGTTACATTTATACTGGACTAATGGTACTTTTCACTAAATCTTCTTTTATTAAACAAAATGTGTATTTAGAGATTGTAAATTACACTCTAAAATGACTTAATAACTGATTTAAGTATAATATTTTCTTGTATTAAAAATGTAAAAATAGACCATTTAAATATTTATTTTTCGATTTGTTTCTATATTGATCCTATATATTAATCTAGAATGATGAATTCACTTACTTTTGGGAGTGAGGACGGATCCAGACTTGGATTGTAACTAGTATCCTCAAATGCTCCTGTCTTGGTTTGTTCATTTATATCATTAAGTTTCCATGTTTTTGCTGGTTTATTAGTGACTGTATGACATTTATTCATGATTCATTTAACTCACACATGAACTGAACATGGATTTGAGTCATTTTCTCTTTCTGTCTTCAGTCTCAGTGAATGCAGTATTACAGAGAAACAGTGTGTCATCCTGACTCCAGCTCTGAAATCAAACCCGTCACACCTGAGAGAGCTGAACCTGAGCGGGAATAAACTAGGAGACTCTGGAGTGAAAAACCTCAGTGATCTACTGATGAAGCCACAATTCAAGCTGGAGAAACTACAGTTAGTATCATTATACTGTACAACAGTTACAGTGAGATTGAAGTTTATTTATTTTTGAGACAGCAGAGCTTATGTTTCATTTTTTTTGTAGCAGTGCACTTTCTGGGTTTCCCTGTTTGTCACATTTTTATGCTTTTTTATCTAGTTAGTAATTGTTGAATTTCCAGCATTTGATACGATGTACTGATTGTGTACTTGCCCTTTCAACAGAAAATAAAGAAATCAAATAAATAGTTAAAAATGAAAGAGAAGAAACAGTATCTTCCAGCACACAGAACTAGTGTAACTGGGTTTCAAAACAGACTATTGGAAACTAAATGTTGCTGAAGCTCTTCAATAAGATGATCATCATAGATGTGAACTATTGTTATTTCTCTGTCTTCAGTTTGAGTGAATGCAGTATTACAGAGAAACAGTGTTTCATCCTGACTTCAGCTCTGAAATCAAACCCGTCACACCTGAGAGAGCTGGACCTGAGTGAGAATGAAATAGGAAACACAGGAGTGAAGCTCTTATGTGACGTACTGAAGGATTTACATTGTAAACTGGAAAAATTGAGGTCAGTAACATTCTTCACATACAAGAATCAAAATGCTTAAAAGCTGCAGTCCGTAACTTTTTTTGGTTAAAAATGATCCAAAATCAATTTTTGAGCAAGTACATATCCAACCAGTGTTCAAATCTATCTCCTTATCTTAGCCCGATTAACAACGGTAAGCTTGTATTAATGTTTTATAATAAGAGCGACCTGGTGGATTTCCGCGGGAAATTAGAGCATGCAGCAGTTCATCTTTGCGTCATTACGTCACGTCTGGAAAGAGTCCAGGTTAGCCAGCTTTATAATGTGAGGATGCTTGTAGCTGTAAACGTATCATTTTGATGCCAGATTGTAATCCAGAAAGGTCTAAATGACAGTCATTAGTGACAACTGGAGATTCACCCATAGTCAAAAGCAAAAGACTTTGGTCTGCGGAGTGGCTACAGAAACTGAAATCTACAGGTAACGCTAATGCACACTAAATACACATAGTCACGCAATGCTAATGTTGTAAACATTAACAATTTGAGAACAAAGTATAACAGTAATAATAATTTGCATGGTTTGACGTGATCCAAGCAAAGCGATCGTTTGATTTAATCATCATTGGCAGCACGATTTATTGTAGGCCTAATGCTTTTTTCCTCAGTTGATCAGAACAAAAGTGGCAGAAATGTTACTTACTTGTTCAGCTGATATTCTCCAGTGAAAATTCTTATATTGGTCATACTTTCAAGACGTAGAATCTGTGATTCTTAAGTACAGTATCCACACCGGTGCGGTGACTGACAGCAAACATTAGATTCATCCGATGAGGAGCCGTGCCGATGCACAACGCACGTAACAATAACAATTCCGCATATGACTGCAATCGCAGGTTTCAAACAGAGATGGCGACAGAGGAAAAATGCCGGACTGCAGCTTTAAACAGTTTAAACTAAAACACTTTATACTCAATATCTCACAATGAGTCTAAATTCACGTATTTGTGCAAAATTCTTCACATTAATGATTTGTTGGTAAGATAATCTCTCTTCCTCTGTTTGTGTCTTTCTAGTCTATATAACTGTGGCATTACAGATGTTTCTTCTTTAACTCAGTCTTTGACTAACTCAAAAGCACTGCAGTTTTTAAAAGAGCTTGATCTGAGACACGATATGATAGGAGACTCAAAGCAGCGGCTCAGAGACGTGCTACGAGACTCAAACTGTGTCCTGAGGTGAGGAAACATCACTGTGATATTAAAGAGATCTTCATTTACCTTTGATATGTGAACAAACCTTTGAAATATTTGTGAAAGGAAATTATCATTAAACTTTATTGCAACAAAGGGTTTGTGTGAGAACAAAAGTTGAAGTTGTTATTAAAATGTTCAACACAAAGGAGGAAAGAGAACAAAAGTCACAGCTTTATTCAACAACACCTGCTTTATTAACTGTGTCAGTAGTGAATCATTTCAGTTTGAAAATAGACTTGGTCAGATTGTAGGAAAACGCTGCACTCCTGCTAAAATCAGTGCGTTCAGCTTCAGCTCACAGCCGTCCAGCCTCACATGAGAAATGTCTCTGTCTCTAGTGTGTTTTTACTTTGACAAGCAACACATCACTCTACTTTACACTCACTTTACTTTCAGTTATTTACTAAGAGCCCTACAAACATGTTTAAACTAGAGGACAAACTGTTTTAACTAAAGGTTTTTGTTTTAATTCAGATTATCATTTGTATTTGCTCCCTGTGGTTTATTCCATACGCTGTACACTCATTAGTTTCTTCTTTACAGTCACTCAATAGGAGTCACACCAACACAAACAAACAAACAAACATAACGTGATTCATGGTTTAAATGTATTATATTTAAAACACAAATATCTCTACAGGATCATGTAAAGTCAGTAATTAATCTGATTAAAGGAATTTAATGTAACTTCTTTTTACTCAAAAACAGTAATTGAAATATAGTAACTAATTTGCACTTTTTCCACTGAACACTGATTGTTTTCTCTTCTGTTTCTCCTTACAGAGTAGATAAGGATCAATCACCAGACGTCTCTGAACAAGTTAAATCACCAAAAGTCTCTGATGGATGCTTTATATTATAGTTTGAAATCATCACGAGAGGAACAGTAATCATCAGGTGATCCACAGAAGAGTCTCACTACTGTGTCTATGAGGAGAAATAAATGTGTGATTAATGTGTAAATGTGTTTCATACAGATGGAAGAGACTCAGACTTTACAATGAAATAAAGCTGCATGTGTGTTAGTGTGATGGTCTTGCCTGGGTGGTCTTTCTGCTGAGCTGCACAATGGAGAACACGTGAAAATAAGGGAAACTGCATGGAGAATTAAATGACTCCCACAGCATGTCTCATTATCTCTGCTGTTTATTTAAAACAGTATTTTCTTTTTTAATCTTTTTAAATCAATTAAATCTTTATGCGTTGTGATCGTATAGTGTATAAAATGTTGCAGTTTGACAACTTCAACAGACATTTCAATGAATTGATTACAAATAAATGAAAAACTGAACAATTCAATTAAATTGGATCGGAGGGTAAACATCCCCACCTAGCAGCGAACATATACAATTCCATTTGAACAATTAATTAATACGTTAAACACATTAAAACAACACATCTTACAACATACCTGCACAATGGAGAACACGTAGAAATAAGGGAAACAGCATGGAGAATTAAATGACCTCTACATAAAACAAAGACAATGCACAAATTAATTAAGATAGGGCCTTGTAATACAAACTAAAAATAACTCAACATAAAACACCACATTCGACGCCAAACACATATCAACAGTTCCATAAGTAGTTCATTGCAGGATGAATCTGCAATAAAGCAGTTATGTGTTTTTAATCATTTTAACTTATAATTCTCCGGCTGCTGAAAACGTGCGACTTACCCACAACATGTTGTTGTGTTCATAGTTAACCACAAGGTGGCAGTGGAATGTTGAAGTGTTGAAGTGCTGCTTGGAAAGGAGAACGAGAGGTGATATGTTCTAGAAAGACAAGTTTGGCATGTGTTAAATAAAAGAGCATCGAAGGAACCACTCCGGTCTGGTGTTTAATACTTCAATACACAACAATTGGCGACGATGGTTTCCGTGCCTACGCCTGCATCTTTTCTGCCATGCAGTGGAGAGCCTGCGATTCCTTTTGCTACCTGGCGAAAAATGTTCGAAAATTACTTGCTTGCTATTAATGCTACAGGAGACTCATGGCCGGATGCCAGGAAAGGTGCTATTCTACTACACAGTTTAGGGACTGAAGGCCAGAGGCTGTTTTACACGTTTCCTAATACTGGAACTACATTTGCAGAGGCAATGTCAGCGTTGGAGGATCATTTTGTCCCAAAGGTGAATGTTGTGGTCGCTCGACATCGCTTCCGCCAGCGTTCTCAACGCGCTGATGAGACCATTTCACAGTTCCTGTCTGCTTTGCGGGACTTATCTTCATCATGTGCTTATGGTGACATGGAAAGTGAAATGCTGCGCGATCAGCTGGTCGAACGATCGTATGCTCCAGCAGTGCGAGACCGACTCCTGCTTGAACCATCATTGACACTTGACACCGCTATTGTTATTGCATGTCAGGTGGAACAAGCGCTCTCTAATTCGGACGTGCTCACAGCACAAAGTGCAGTTCAGGCCGTAGCTTCTAAACCCTTTCATCGGAAGGAGCGTGATGCACATTCTAACGGAGCAAAATCTGTGGCTGATACTACACGGCGCGCGAATCGCGCGTGTTACCGTTGCGGAGCTACAAATCACCTCGCTAATGCTGCCAATTGCCCAGCTGCTCGAGCCAAATGCCGTACTTGTGGTAAGACCGGACATTTTTCTAAAGTTTGCCGTTCTTCTAAGGACGTTCGGGAAGTGGTCCCGGACGTGGTTGTTCTTTTGACTGATACTGTAAATACCTCTGCAGACAAACTTTTGTGCAATGTTCATGTTACAACGGCAAATGGTGCTTCTATTGAGACTGAATTAGTCGTGGACACAGGCTCTTCAGTGTCAATCCTGCCTGTGGCTGTGTACAAACGACACTTTTCGGATTGTTCACTTACTGCTCCCAAAGTGAAACTGGTTACATACATGAAAGAGGATATCCCCGTACTAGGATGTTTACATGCGGACGTTTCACTGAATGAAAAGGTAACCACCGCTTGTTTTTACGTTGTGAAAGGTGGCTCTGCTTTGATGGGCATGGACCTAATTCGAGCCTTGAACTGTTCTTTTCACTTTGGTACTGTTACTGCCCCTAACGACCTACTTGCACTCGTTGGTGAAACTATTTCTGCTCCAGATACTTCTGTGGGGTGCGTGAAAGGCTTTGTTCATAAGCCTACAGTCAAACCTGATGCTACTCCAGTTCGACAGAAGCTTCGTCGACTTCCATTCTCCGTTCGACAAGCTGTTTCTGCAGAACTGGACTCATTACTGCAAAATGGCATAATTGAGAAAATAGATTCTTCCCCATGGATTTCGCCTATTGTTGTCACCACGAAGAAAGGAGGTAAAATACGTCTCTGTGTTGATCTGCGCGAGCCAAATAAGGCCCTGATTGTTGACAGCCACCCTCTGCCGCATATGGACGAACTGTTGAGTGACTTAAGAGGCACATCAGTGTTCACTACAATTGACTTAGCGGCTGCTTACCATCAGCTTACCTTACACGAGGAGTGCCGGGACATCACCGCGTTTATTACGCATGATGGTCTCTTCAGGTACTGCCGGGTTCCATATGGCCTTGCTTCCGCGCCATCTGCGTTTCAAAAAATGATGGAAACTGTCCTGAAAGGCATACGTGGGGTGAGGAACTACCTGGATGATATTATAGTATACGGTGCCACCCAGGAAAGTCATGATGCGACGCTGCGCTCAGTCATGCAGCGCTTGTCCGACACAGGACTACAACTGAACTGGGACAAGTGTACGTTCAGCCAGTCATCCTTAAAATTCCTTGGACATGTCATTTCCAAACATGGAATTTTCCCAGATGAGGAACACAAGTCCGCGATCATTGAGGCTCCTGCGCCACACGATGTTGCTTCCTTGCGCTCATTTCTGGGACTGATTTCATGGTACAGCAAGTTCTTGCCGAACTTCACTTCTGTTGCTGAGCCGTTGCGTGCGCTACTTAGAGATGCGTCAACTTCTAAATTTGAATGGACTGTGTCTGCTGAACGCAGCTTCAAAGAGCTGAAAGAACTGCTTTCTGGAAGTCAGGTGCTTGCGTTGTTTGACCCTTCCCTCCCCACTATAGTGTCGACTGACGCTTCTGACTATGGATTGGGGGGGGTTTTGACACAAATACACCCAGACCGTGTAGAGAGAACTGTAGCGTTTGCTTCTAGAACCCTTACTGCTGCTGAAAGGAAATATTCTACGGTCGAGAAGGAGGCGTTGGCTTGTGTCTGGGCCGTAGAAAAATGGCGGCCGTATTTGTGGGGTCGACACTTTACGCTCAGAACTGATCATTGTGCGCTCACTACACTATTGGCAACCAAAGGCATTGGCCGGGCCGGTATGCGGGTCGCCCGGTGGTCGGCACGCTTGCTTTGCTACACATATGACGTCATCTACCGACCTGGACGTCTTAATTGTGCTGCAGATTGTCTATCCAGGCTGCCATTACCGACAGGAAATGATAGTGCTGCTGTGGAACCAGAGATGGTTGCTTTCGTTACTGGACTGCCTACATTGTCTGTCGAGGATTTCATGGCTGCTTCGGAAGCTTGTCCTGAGTTAACCCAGCTGCGCTTGCGAATCGGGCAGGGCTGGCCGAAAAAATGCTGTGACCTGGATCCTGTTCTGGTGCCCTTCTTTCGCATTCGTGATGAACTGTGTGTGGATGGTGTGCTAGTGAGGAGAGGTGAACATCGTGTTCTTGTTCCTTCTACATTGCACTCTAAGATGATAAGCCTAGCACATGAGACACACCAAGGAATTGTCCAGACGAAACAGAGGCTGCGTGAATTATTCTGGTGGCCTCAGATGGATGCTCAAGTACAGTCGGCTGTCTCTTCCTGCTTAACGTGCCAATTGAATGACAAATCGGCTAAAACAGCACCGGCTCCGCTTCAGCCTGTCAGCCTGCCATCTGGACCATGGCAGAAACTAGCGATCGATATCGTTGGACCTTTTGAGAGAGGACCTTCTGATTGTCGTTTTGCCATTTGTCTGGTGGATTACTATAGTAAGTGGCCTGAGGTAGCATTTTCTCAGAATGTCACTGCTGAGGTGGTCACATCATTCCTCCAATCAGTTTTCAGTAGAGAGGGAAATCCACAGTGTGTTGTGACTGATAACGGGCCTCAATTCCTCTCCAGTGTGTTTGCAGCATTCTTAAAGGAGAGAGGAATAAGTCACATGCGTAGTACGGTCTATTTTCCACAATGCAATGGGGCTGTGGAGAGGTGGAACAGAGTCCTGAAAGAATGCATCCTCTCTGCGGAACAGATGGGGAAACCATGGAAACATGCAGTGACTGAGTTCTTGCAAAGCTACAGAGCTACCCCTCACAGTACTACAGCCGTTTCACCTTCTGAGCTTCTCCATCATCGCAAAATGCGTACAAAGCTGAATGTTTTTCCTGTTGGCCCCAAAAGCGATAAATGTGCTAGAGTGAAAGAGACTGTGAGTAACAAACAGTGCAAGAGTAAAGAGTACACTGACAAAAGACGTGGTGCCAAGTACCACACTTTCAAACCAGGAGACCAGGTGAGAGTGAAACAACCTGGGCATGTGAAGAAGGGTGTTTCTCAGTTCTCACCACCACTGAACATTGAGCAACAAATCGGAAAGAGTACTTTCGTTCTGAGTGACAAAAAGAAATGGAATGTATCGAAACTAGCTCGCTTTACAGCCCCTGTTACCACACAGAATGAGAACTTGCAAGCACCAGTGACATTTAATCTCAGGAAAAGTAGTAGAGTGCGTAGAATGCCAACGTGGTTGAAGGAATATGATTTAAAGTGAAGTGAAGTGAAGTTGTACATGCATGAAAGAAAAAAAAGTAAAGAAAACATGCATCTTTGTTTTGGTTATGTCGTGAGCTTGTGAACAGTTGTAATTGCTTAAATACTTAAAACTGTGCATTAGAAAGAGTAAAACAAGGTCAGTTACATTGGTTAAGTTGTTGTGAGTTATTAACAAGTACACAGTAATTTTACGTGATTTTGTTACCTTACAAGAGTAACTTTGTTTTGAATACTAATCTGTGATATGAAGAATCTTTCAAGTAAGAGGGGAAATGTTGTGTTCATAGTTAACCACAAGGTGGCAGTGGAATGTTGAAGTGTTGAAGTGCTGCTTGGAAAGGAGAACGAGAGGTGATATGTTCTAGAAAGACAAGTTTGGCATGTGTTAAATAAAAGAGCATCGAAGGAACCACTCCGGTCTGGTGTTTAATACTTCAATACACAACACATGTCTCATTATCTCTGCTGTGGGCGGTCCCTATTTCACGTGCTAAATGCCATCACGCAGCAGACAGATGGTGCTGTCCCCATTTATGCATCAATTTAACACTTTTACACACAGTTACATGCACCCCCCTTAAATTATGCTAAACTGGGGAAGCGCCTATACAGTTGAAAACTTAACACAAGAACTAGAAAAAGGGGAGGGAAAAAAAAACAGAAAGATGACAGTGTGAATGTCCTTGACACATTTCAACATAAATGTCAATTACAAAATTCCTCCATAGGAAGTATGCAAGTATGGACCGGTACCAAAATCCACTTAAGATAGACTTAAAGAGATGCCCTAAACACCTCTCTTTACATACACAATTCAAGGATAGAAATGACTTCTTAAAAGACAATCTCAACTCAAAATGTCAAAAGCCAACTTATAAGTTACCCATGAAAAAGGCTTTTCACCACATGAAAAAGAGAAACCACTGAAGGTGATGAATCATGCACAAACTAACTATTCATCTCACAGATCAATCTTTGTGGAGGTTTAATGGTCCTACCAGCCCTAGTACTAATTGTGTCTGTATGAATGATTTTTGGTTGATTGCAAATTACAGGGTCAACCCTGTTCCAGATACAGTTATTGACTACATGTGAAAGTGGAAAAACTGGCAGGGTCAAAGAGTGCTGAAAGGAACTCTGATCTAACTCATCGTCAGGAGGTAGTCCTTCATCCAACAAATGCGGGACGTCACTTCCCTGTTCAGTGCATACAGAGCTACTACGGGTATCAGAGTTTGCTTTTGAATTGAATTGAAAGAACACTGAATTTCAGACAAAACAACTGAGTCACTGTCACTATCAGGGCAGCAGTGTTGATCAGACTGCATAACCCAGTGAGCTGTTCTCTTATCACTCTCGGGATGATCAGGCAAGTCCATAGTTGAATCACTTGAATGGGACTTGGATGGTAAATCAACTCCATCTTTGTACAGAAAGTTAACAGGGAGTAAGAGATTCCTGTGCACAGTCTTTTCTCTGCCTGTTTCAGTGTCTTTTATCCAATAAACATTAATGGGTGATCTCACTGACATCACTTCATAAAGGCTGGACTCCCACTTGTCTGCGATTTTCCGTTTGCCACGCTCACCACGGTTCGCCAGAAGGACTCTGTCACCAACGGTCAAAGGTGATCCTTTCTCTTTACGATTGTAGATCCTTGCATGCCGAGCTTGCTCAGTAGAACTGTGCTTCTACGCAATTTTCTCAGCTTCGCCGAGATCACATTTGAGCCTGGATACGAAATCTGAATATTTCACAACAGTATCATCCCTGAGAACATGTTGAAACATCACATCGATTGGAAGATGTGGAACTCTCCCGAACATCAGATAGCAAGGCGCAATGCCTGTGGTCTCGTGAACAGTGCAGTTACAACAGAATGTCAGCATCTGCAAAGACTGTGGCCACTTGGCTTTGGACTGGGGAGGTAAAGCTCTTATCATGTTCCCTAAGGTTCTGTTAAAGCGTTCTGTGATCCCGTTTCCCACTGGGTGGTAAGGAGTGGTGTGCAATTTCTTGACACCTGACATATTCATCAACAACTTAATTAATTTGCTCTCAAAACTTGGACCTTGATCTGAATGCACTCGCCGAGGGAATCCGTAAACACAGAAGAGACCATTCCATAGATGATGAGCAACCTGTTTTGCAGACTGGTTCTTGCAGGGAAAAGCATAGGCTAATTTAGTGAAATGGTCTGTTGCTACCAGAACATCCACACTCTTGTCACCCCGCTCTGCTGTCCAGAAATCGATGCAGATGAGCTCCATCGGCTCAGAGGTATGCATGTTCTCAAGTGGAGCACAATCTTTCAGTTCAGGAGTCTTTCCTACAATACATCGCGTGCAGTTCCTTACATAATTTTCTATGTCATGTTCCATGCCTATCCAAAAGAACCATTGTCTGGCCAATGAAAGAGTCCTGGAGTGCCCTTGATGACCAGTTGCATCATGCAGACCATGAAGCACTTGTTGTTTCAGAGCATCTGGGACAATGAATTGATGCAACTTTTTGTTCATTTGATTGTCTCTTTTGACTTTGAAAAGCATGTGATCTCTGATGGTAAGTTTATTCCAATGCTTGAGAAGCTTCAGGACAGTACGAGGCTCACTAGCACATTCACGCTTGTCAGGACGTCGATGTCTCTGAACATAAAAGAGTGCTCTACTCACAGCGGTGTCCTGTTCTTGTGCAGCTGAAAGTGTGCTCACATTGAGTGTGGCAGTCTGGTCCACATCAAGGAAGTGTGGAATGGATTCTGCACCCCTGACATTGACCGCCAACTCCAGTCGCTCCAGAAGAATCGTCAGCAGGACTCAATAATTGACAGTTCGTGGTAAGTCAAAAAGAATCCTGGATGACTTGATCTACAACTCCATCAACCTGACTGAGCAAAGACTGGTAAGGTTCAGTTACGATCCGATGGCTTACACTGGACTGGACAAAAGGTTCCCTGCTCAATGCGTCTGTGACTATGTTCTTAGAACCGGGCACATATTTCAGGTCGAAGCTGAAGGCAGCTAACTTTGCAACCCAGCGTTGCTCGCAAGCATCGAGTCTTGGCTTGGTGAGTATGTAGGTGAGGGGATTATTATCCGTCCAAGCTATAAAATGACGCCCCTTCAACCAATAATGGAACTTGTCACATATCGCCCACTTAAGTGCGAGGAATTCTAGCCTGTGAGCTGGGTAATTCATCTGAGAATGTGATAGCATCTTGCTAGCAAATGCAACTGGCCTGGCCATTGTGCCACCCTCTGGGATCTGGGAAAGAACAGCACCCAAACCATCAAATGAGGCATCTACAGCTAGTATGAAGTTGCGTTCGAAGTTTGGGTGAGCAAGCGTTATGCTTGAGAGAAGATCCTCTTTCAAAATGTCAAATGCTTTCTGACATTTGTCGGTCAAGTCTGTTGGTGAGAGTTTTACGCACACAGCTTTCGAGTTGAGCTTCCTCATCCTGCCTCTAGAGCCCTTTGTGTCTGTTTTGGAGATAAGCTCGAACAAAGGCTTGGCTTTGGCAGAACAGCTCTCTAAAAAATGTTGGTAGTATAATACCATACCTAAGAATGATCTGATTTTTCTATGGCATGGAGTGATTCCATCAGAGTCCATCAACTGCTTTAACATCCGTAATGGCCTTTATTTTCCCAGGGTCTGTTTTAACACCATCTTCACAAATTACATGGCCAAGAAACTTGACTGACTTTCTCAAGAAATGGCATTTTTTAGGGGAAAGCTTGAGATTGTGGGCCTTGAGTCTTCAGAACACCATCTCCAGCCTTTCAAGTGCAACCAGTTTGTTGGGAGCAAAGACCATGAGATTATCAAGGTTGCACAATAAACTTGTGAAATTCTTGTCACCAAAGATTGACATCATCATACGCATCCCAGACAGCAACATAATGTGGCCCAGATCCGGCCCACATCTGATACATGTGGATTACACATGGACCAGATGTGGGCCGGATCTGGGCTGACATTATGTTGCTGTCAGGGATGAATGTAGCTGGGCTATTGCAGAGGCCCTGCGGCATCAAGTTATATTCATGCAATCCATATGGAGACGAGAAAGAAGTGTATTTCCCATCGTCCTCATGCAAAGGAACATTATAGAAACCTGAAGTAAGGTCCATAGTCGAGAAGAAAGCATTCCCCCCCAAGAGCAGCTAAGGCGTCTGACTGATGTGGTAGAGGATGGGCGTCTTTTACTGTTCTGGTGTTCAACCATCGAAAGTCTGTACAGATCCTCAGATCACCATTCTTTTTCCACACCAGGACAAGAGGAGAAGCATACTCACTATTGGATTTTCTGATAATACCCTTCTCTTCCATTTCATCCAACGCTACTCTCAGTTTCTCATAATGGACTGGAGATACACGACGGTAGGGGAGACGAAAGGGTTTGTCATCCACTAAGCGGATCCGATGTACAAAATCTTTGGCTTCACCACAATCCATCTTGTTCCTTGAAAATATGGACTCATATTTCTTGATGAGATGGAGTAATTTCATTTTCCAAGAGGAAGACACTTCGCAAGCCGTCAGATCTAGGTCTCTTAATCCCAAATCATTCAAGGTTCACACCATCTCATCCTCAGATTCCTGGGGACCATACTCATGTTGAAAGTGTTGAACTTGAGACTTAATGTACTCACTTTCTGTGAGATCTTCCACAGCAACGCATGGAGAAACGTCTGCGATCTTTGCATTTCTTCTTAATGTCAACACACTGTTAGTGGGATTTATAACTTTCACAGGTATCCAACCATCGCCCCATAAAGGTGTAATGACTCGGCCTACCATGATCTGCTTAGGGCCACATTTGGATTGGGTAGGTTCCACAAGCACTGTACTACCCACAGACATTGCAGTGTTGACAGGAAGCTTGCCCCACACAAGATGTTCACTCTGCGGTTGAAGCGTCACACTGTGCTTGAGCTTAACAGTACCTACTTTTTCAGGTATGTGATCGCCTCTCCATCTCTGTGTGTTGGACAGTAAGGAAATGAACTCTAAACTCTCACTTTCTCCATTACCACTTGGCAGCGAGACCAATTTCCAATAGTAATCCGTATTCTTTAGGAGAGTCAGCAGGCTTTTGATGGCGTTACTGCCCAAGATCATCTCATCTGCCTGGCCTGGAATGATCAGCACTGGTATTATCATTTTACATCCATAAACACAGAGAGACAGATCATACATTGCTGTTGGTGTGACTCGATGACCACCACATCCAATAATAGCAACATCATCGGCAGGACACTTTGGCAACTTAGAAAAGCTCTCCAACAATCTTGCTTCAGCTGCCTCACTGAAAGTGCAGGCCATTGAACTGCTGTCAAGTAATGCAGTGAAAGATGGGCCATTTT
Organism: Ctenopharyngodon idella; assembly: GCF_019924925.1. Taxonomy (NCBI): domain Eukaryota; kingdom Metazoa; phylum Chordata; class Actinopteri; order Cypriniformes; family Xenocyprididae; genus Ctenopharyngodon; species Ctenopharyngodon idella. The sequence continues at coordinate 3,856,498 of NC_067221.1, read as the reverse complement.
CTACGGATACAGTAGTGTAAAAAAATTGAATCAGCTCTGGGGACTCGTTGTATTCCTTGAAAGACAGCGGTTTTATCAGGTGAGACACTGGGTTTGTACTGCTCATATACGGACTCATAATCTTGTGTGTCAAAGATGGGAGGGTTATCAACCTGGTCTGTACTAAGCTCCCTTATGCACAGACCTGTTAGTTTTCCTGTGTGGACTGAGGCAGTTGTCATCTTCTCCTAGGGCAGAAACGTCTGGAGTGACCTGGAGACTGACACTGAAAACACAGTCTGTGCTCACGGCAATGTGTTAAGGCAGAGTGAGCAGCATCATTGCAGATAGCACACAGCAAAGCGTCCAAACCTTCAGTCCTAGGGAGTCTGTTATAAGGCTGGTATTTAAGATGAGACTGAGGTCGGTTAGTATTGGTCAGCAGGACTTTCTCAAGCATGTCAATGACCTTTTTAAGAGAAGAGAAATCTGTGCTTTTTTGTTGTTGTTCGCACACCATGGGAGCGGGCACCGGAACTGTGTTAACATCAGTCTTGTTGACTGAAACTCTTTCACTTTGGCTGCGATGCACTGTACTTGTGGCATTGAAAGATAAATCAGATTGGTAGTCATTAAGTACAGCCTGTACTTCATGTGCTGACCACTTGTCAATCGGTTTGGACCCGAAGATTAAGGCTAAGTCTTTACTCGGGCAGTGTCTGATAAACATGCGCACTATTTCCACACTGGGCTTGTCAAGTGTTTTACCTTGTTCTCGCAGGCATTTTAAAGCGACATCTGCTGCTTTGTTGAGTCTCAGCAAATAGTCGTATGGATTCTCATCCTCCTCTGGCAAGATAGTGTAAAAATCAGTAAGAGGGACAGGCGAGTAGTGATTACAACTGAAATGTTTACGCAGCAGGCTATAGATAGAATTTGGGCAGACAGTAGTGGAGGAGTCACAGTTCCTGATCCAGAATTTGACTACATCTTTTGCTTTACCACGCAGGTGTACAAGGATTTCTTCCACATGTTCATCGGCACTCATGTTGCTCTTTTTGACAAATGTCCTCATCAGATCTTCCCATTCTTCAATTTCAATTGTGTCAGAACCATCCCCTCTGAATGAAGGTGGATCCTTGACTTTTCTGTGCTGAATTACTTGGTTTTGTGACAAATTTGCCATGCTTGAAGAGCTAGTAGCCTTATTATTGTCAGGGTGTTGTCTATTTGGGGTGTCAGTGCTATAAGGACTAAGATGAGATAAAATGTTGTCTGCTAACTGTTAACCAATCTGATGGACAATTGAACTCATTTGCCCCAACATATCAGATACACCATGTTCAGCATTAGGCGTTGACGTGATCACTTCACTAGGCTTATGATTGACATTTGACCATGTCTGATGCATCACACTCTACGCACACAGTGCACACCCTTCTAGTAATGCCAGGTCTACTATCACTATTGCCAGTATTGGGGCTGATAGGGAATAGGTACACCTAAAACCCCTCTGCCTCTGCCCACTGGACTAGGAGTGAATTGGTCAGGCAAATATCTATTGCTGTTACTCATTATTGGCATTAAAATGTGCTACAAGTGTACATACACAAATAAACAAACTCAATATTAATGATCAGAGTGAAAAGTCCCATGAACTGAAAAAGGATAAAGCCAGGAGTCCCTTAACGAAAGGCTATGAACTAATGATGAGCTGTTCAACCAATGATGGATGCTTCCAGAATGCAGCAGCACAGCGATCTCTAACAACTTGCTTGAAGACGTGACCCAAAGCAACACAGCGGCATCACAACTTCACGGCACCAATGTGACGGTCTTGCCTGGGTGGTCTTTCTGCCGAGCTGCACAATGGAGAACACGTGAAAATAAGAGAAACTGCATGGAGAATTAAATGACTTCCACAGCATGTCTCATTATCTACGCTGTTTATTTAAAGCAGTACTTTCTTTTTTAATCTTTTTAAATCAATTAAATCTTTATGCGTTGTGATCGTATAGTGTATAAAATGTTGCAATCTGACAACTTCAATAGACATTTCAATGAATTGATCACAAATCAATGAAAAACTGAACAATTCAATTCAATTAAATTGGATCGGAGGGTAAACATCCCCACCTAGCGGCGAACATATACAATTCCATTTGAACAAATAATTAATACATTAAACACATTAAAACAACACATCTTACAACATACCTGCACAATGAAGAACACGTGAAAATAAGAGAAACTGCATGGAGAATGAAATGACTTCTACAAAAACAATGCACAAATTAATTACAATAGGGCCTCGTAATACAAACTAAAAATAACTCAACATAAAACAACACATTCGATGGCAAACACATATCAACAGTTCCATAAGTGGTTCATTGCAGGACAAATCCACAATAAAGCAGTTAGTTATGTGTTTTTAATCATTTTAACGTATAATTCTCCGGCTGCTGGAAACGTGCGACTTACCCACAGCATGTCTCATTATCTCTGCTGTGGGCGGTCCCTATTTCACGTGCTAAATGCCATCACGCAGCAGACAGATGTCCCCATTTATGCATCAATTTAACACTTTTACACCGTTACACCAGGCCATTAAAATCTAGAGATAATGGCATGTAAGTTTTCTCAGTGTCCATCAAGAGGATCTGTGTGTAATTCCTCAAAGGTATTGTGTTCCTCCTCAGGTGAAAGGACAACTCTAGCCAAACGCTGACTCTCGTCTTTTTCTTCTGATGTAATGCAGTTATCCATCTGACGGAATCATGTTATATTAATAAATAAAGCTCACAGTTGTATTTCCTTTTTGTGGTGTGAAACAACTCGCCGTTACCCTTCAGTGTGAAATTTTCACATTGTCTCTATATATGGCACTGGATATTGGTTATCCTAAAAATGTTTTGATTTGTCTAACTTTACTTGGATGCATTTGCCTTAAAGGAACACTCCACTTTTTTTGAAACAGTTGAGTTTTACCGTTTTCAAATCCATTCAGCCGATCTCCGGGTCTGGCGGTACCACTTTTAGCATAGCTTAGCATAGTTCATTGAATCTGATTAGACTGTTAGCATCTCGCTCAAAAATGGCCAAAGAGTTTCGATATTTTTCCTATTTAAAACTTGACTCTTCTGTAGTTACATCGTGTACTAAGGCCGACGGAAAATGAAAAGTTGCGATTTTCTAGGCCGATATGGCTAGGAACTATACTCTCATTCTGGCGTAATAATCAAGGAATTTTGCTGCCGTACCATGGGTGCAGCAGGCGCAATGATATTACGCAGCATCTCTCACAAATGTCTCCATGGTTGCAAGGCACGCTCCCTGTGCAAGCAGGGTCACAGGCGCTGCGTAATATCATTGCGCCTGCTGCACCTATGGTACGGCAGCAAAGTTCCTTGGTTGGAGGGTGCACAACATCCCTTCTTAGTGCTCACTGACCACAAGAACCTGGAGTATCTCAGAGATGCAAAGAGACTGAACCCTCGACAGGCGCGTTGGGCGCTATTCTTCACCCATTTCAATTTCATGATCTCCTATCGTCCAGGTCCCAAGAATGTCAAATCGGATGCCTTATCTTGTCTCTTTAACCCTGAAGAAAATACTGAAGATCCTGAACCAATCCTACCTGAAAAGATTATCATGAGTCCAATCAACTGGTCTGAAGCAACCCTTCCCTTCTCCAATGCCTCTACCAACACTCCGCCGGGCTGCCCGCCAGGTTTGCTCTACATCACCAGGACACGGCGCACTCCACTCATACATTCTTCCCACATGTCGCTGGGCACTGGCCACCTCTGGGTCACTGAAACCCTCTTGCTGCTGAAAGAGCGCTTCTGGTGGCCCAACATGGCTAGTGACGTCAGAAGGTACGTGCAAGGATGTAAGGAATGTGCCATCTCTAAGAGCCGTCGTCATCTTCCCTCCGGAAAACTCCATCCTCTGCCCGTTCCCAACAGACCATGGTCACACCTAGGTGTGGACTTCATCACTGACCTCCCAGCATCCAACAACTGTACCTGTATCCTGGTGGTAATTAACAGATTCTCCAAGTCTTGTCGCCTGATCCCATTAAAAGGTCTGCCTACTGCAATGGAAACTGCTGAGATCATGTTCAACCATATCTTCAGATATTACGGAATCCCAGAAGATATTGTATCGGACCGAGGACCTCAGTTCATCTGCAGAGTATGGCATGCTTTCTTCTCGCTCCTAGGTGTCACCGTAAGCCTCTTGTCTGGTTACCACCCGCAGTCGAACGGGCAGACGGAGAGGAAAATACAGGAGATCGGTTGGTTCCTCTGTACCTTCTGCCATGGCCACCAGGACTCTTGGAACCAGTTCCTGGGTTGGGCCAAGTACGCACAGAACTCCCTGCGCCAACCTACCACCGGACTCACCCCATGCCAGTGCATGCTCGGTTACCAACCCCCATTGTTCCCCTGGTCAGGGGAACCGTCGGATGTACCAGCTGTCGACTACTGGTTCCGAGAGAGCGAGAGGGTCTGGGACTCCACACACACTCAGCTCCAACGGGCCTTGCGCAGACGCAGGATGACAGCCGACCTTCGACGCTCCGACACTCCAGTCTACCAACCGGGACAGAAGGTCTGGCTGTCCACCTGGGACATCAGACTGCGTCTGCCATGCCGTAAGCTGAGTCCCACATTCATTGGCCCCCCCTTCCTCTTATCCTGGAGGACGGAGCCGCGTACCAAGTAAACAAGATCTTGGACTCAGTTTACCATCATTCTACCAGCAATCCAGCCATTTACTCACCTGCATTCCTGTTTATCTCACTGGTTGTTCAATAAACATCACTTACCTGTTTCCTGTTGTCTCCGACCCTTCTGTACTGTAACAGTGTATTTAGAGATTGTAAATTACACTCTAAAATGATTTAATAATTGATTCATGTATAAGATTTTCTTACATTAATAATGAAAATATACCATTTAAATGTTAATTTTTCTATTGTTTCTATATTGATCCTATATATTAATCTAGAGTGATAAATTCACTTATTTTTGGGAGTGAGGACAGATCCAGACTTGGATTGTATCTAGTGTCCTCAAATGCTCCTGTCTTGGTTTGTTCGTTTATATCATTAAGTTTCCATGTTTCTGCTGGTTTATTAGTGACTGTATGACATTTATTCATGATTCATTTAACTCACACATGAACTGAACATGGATTTGAGTCATTTTTCTTTCTGTCTTCAGTCTGAGTGTTTGCAGTATTACAGAGAAACAGTGTGTCATCCTGACTTCAGCTCTGAAATCAAACCCGTCACACCTGAGAGAGCTGAACCTGAGTGGTAATAAAGTAGGAGACTCAGGAGTGAAGCACTTATGTGACGTACTGAAGGATTCACACTGTAAACTGGAGAGATTGAGGTCAGTAACATTCTTCACATACAAGAATCAAAATGCTTAAAATCACTTTAACAGTTTAAACTAAAACACTTTATACTCAATATCTCACAATGAGTCTGAGTTCGCATTATATTTGAGCAAAATTCTTCACATTAATGGTTTGTTTGTAAGATAATCTCTCTTCCTGTTTGTGTCTTTCTAGTCTACGGGACTGTGGCATTACAGATGTTTCTTCTTTAACTCAGTCTTTGACTAACTCAAAAGCACTGCAGTTTTTAAAAGATCTTGATCTGAGACAGAATATGATAGGAGACTCAAAGCAGCAGCTCAGTGACGTGCTACGAGACTCAAACTGTGTCCTGAGGTGAGGAAACATCACTGTGATATTAAAGAGATCTTCATTTACCTCTGATATGTGAACAAACCTTTCAAATATTTGTGAAAGGAAATTATCATGAAGCTTTATTGCAACAAAGGGTTTGTGTGAGAACAAAATGTGAAGTTATTAAAATGTTCAACGCAAAGGAGGAAAGAGAACAAAAGCACACTGTCACAGCTTTATTCAACAACACCTGCTTTATTAACTGTGTCAGTAGTGAATCATTTCAGTTTGAAAATAGACTTGTTCAGATTGTAGGAAAACGCTGCACTCCTGCTAAAATCAGTGCGTTCAGCTTCAGCTCACAGCCGTCCAGCCTCACATGAGAAATGTCTCTGTCTCTAGTGTGTTTTTACTTTGACAAGCAACACGTCACACTACTTTACACTCACTTTACTTTCAGTTATTTACTAAGAGCCCTACAAACATGTTTAAACTAGAGGACAAAACTAAAAGTTTGTGTTTTAATTCAGAATATCATTTGTATTTGCTCCCTGTGGTTTATTCATACGCCATACACTCATTAGTTTCTTCTTTACAGTCACTCAATAGGAGTCACACCAACACAAACAAACAAACAAACAAACATATCAACGTGATTCATGGTTTAAATGTATCATATATTTAAAACAAAAATATCTCTGCAAGATCATGTAAAGTCAGTAATTAATCTGATTACAGGAACTTAATGTAACTTAATTTTACTCAAAAACAGTAATTGAAATATAGTCACTAATTTGCACTTTGTTCCACTGAACACTGATTGTTTTCTCTTCTGTTTCACCTTACAGAGTAGATGAAGATCAATCGCCAGAAGGCTCTGACGGATGCTTTATATCATAGTCAGAAATCATCATGAGAGGAGCAGTAATCATCAGGTGATCCACAGAAGAGTCTCACTACTGTGTCTATGAGGAGAAACAAATGTGTGATTAATGTGTAAATGTGTTTCATACAGATGGAAGAGACCCAGACTTTACAATGAAATAAAGCATCATGTATGATAGTGTCTGTATTAGAAACATGTGATATTGAATGATTAATGTTGCTTTAGTATTCAATCAAATGATGGTGTTGTTTTATTTAAAGGTGGAACAGGAGGAAGAAGCTCAGATGAGTCTGTCAGCAGAAATCTTCAGGCTCTTCAGTATCAGGCCTACAAATATAATAATGTTTGGATTGAACTCATCTATAATGATTAAAATGTATCATAAAATGGATCATAAACGTGATTGTCAAGTATAGCACATAAATCTATCAAATGATATAAAGTCTACAAGAGATATAAACTTATATGTCTTACATTTTTTGCACAGAATATATTTGTTTATTTTTGTTATTGTTTTATTTTATATTAAGTTATCTGTGTCTGTCTGTTAATGCTCTTTCACCACATTTACATTCACATGCAAATAAAATGTGACAAACTATCAGATGGACTCATAAATGGATGACAAGTCTACGAAACAATAACAGATATTTTGATTAAGTAAATCTGTGCAAAACTTTTTAGAATTATATGAATTACCTAGAAATACCTAGAAATTGTAAGTAAAATCACTGAAGAAGTGTTTTAAGCGTTTGTGAACAGGAAGAACAAAAGCGGGAAGGATCTCAAACCGAAGTCTTCTGTATCAATCAGTTGTGTTGAAGGTGGGAGTTTTGAGGCTTCAGCCGCTGATCTTTATGAGGATTCATCAGTGAGAAAACAGAAACAATAACTTAATGTACTGTAAAAAGAAAGAAACTTTAGTTAGGCTAAGCACTTTGAACTTCATATTTTTACGGATCATGCTCATTGGAGAAGCATTGTGGCTGTGGAATACCCATAATCCCTTGCTCTGTAATTTGTTTGCTCAAAGCAAAGATCTGTATATAATTGGTATTTTGAATTGACAGATCTTTGAACTTTGTTGTAAAGTTGTGGTTTGTGATTAAAAAAAAAAAAAAAAAAAAAAAAAAAAAAACATTTAAGTAAAATTGTTCATAGTGTTGAACTATAATCTCTAATTTTTCATTAAAAAGATGATGATGGACTGTTGATCAAACTGAGCTCAACAGACTTCATGATCAAAGAGATCATTGTAAGTTCATTAAAAAGTAAAATGACAAGTTAAATGAAGCTGGACTCAATTAGAGTGTTATTTGTTATAATCATAATATATATTCACAAAATGATTCACTGTTTCAAAGCACCTTACGCTGGCAACACCTGCTGGTCAAAACTGTGTAAATGCAATGGAAACGTCTCTGGTTACCAAACCTCAGTCCCCTGAGAGGAGGGAACGAGACACTGCATCAGAGCTGATGCTATGGGGATCTCATAATCTGTCTTTAAGATTTGGCAGATAAGGATTCACAACCTATTTACAAAAAGAATCAAGGTAAGGGCTACTGGATTGTTAACACAAAGAATCAAAAAGGGTAACCACAAAAAAATTGAGAATGCATACTTAAACCTCCCTCACTTTATAATTGTTTGCCCAGTGCCAGTTATTTGTGAATAATTTGTAGGGGCCCATTTTTCCCCGCTGTTTCTTGCCCTCCCATATATCACTGATCACTAAAAGAAGCACAAATGATCGCGAAGTAAAATACTGAGCTATGGCACTCTCAAATACTTAATATTTACCATGATCTTCTGAATATGTTGATGAAGGGAAGGTGTCTGGGGAGCAAGAGTGATGGATGATGGGCCTGGGTTCATTTGTGTTCGTGTCATTGTGAATCTGTGAATTGAGTGTTGCGGTGGGCTGAGGTGAGGAGATACTTTAAGTGGCTCCACATACTTTAAGTGATCTGTGTTGAATTTCATTCTGTCTTTTTGTTGAAACCACATCAACATTTTTCTCTTCAATTGTGACAAGAGTAAATGGACCAAGCATGTCTGGCTCCATTTTTCCACCCTTTCTATTCTCCTGTCACACATTCCTTACCAAAACTTTGTCCACAACCACGAAGTTGTCCTTCTGCGCTCTTTCCATCTTTCACTTCTCAATTTGTCCTGACTCTTTGTGATGTTCTGTTTGACAGCATCCATGGTCTCCCTCCTATCGCTCAATGCCTCAGAAAGTTGCTCACTGGAAACCATGGCTTCCACTTTTCCATGAAAGTTCGCAGTAAAACATTCACAATAATTATTTGCATCTTTCAAGATCAAGTGTCATTACAAAAACAAAGTACACAAGTCACTAACCTCATAATCCTTCTGTACCTCACATGGATACCGTGCCTCTCTCCCAAAAATCAAATAGTATGAGAAAAACTTTATTTTTGTTGTTGTTGTTATTTGTTTTTTGTTCTTAAGTGTGAACATTGTAGCGTTCAGATGCAGGTGCCATGGTGAAGGGTTTTCCCTGCCCATTTTTGTCAGGCTTCTGAACATTTATAATTAAAAAGAAAATCATGAACTGTTCAAAAAAGTACTGAACATGTGTCTGTTCATATTTAAAATACATTTGAATTATGCCATTCATTTGCTCAACAAGGCCATTATTCTGGGGATGGTATGGAGAACGGAGACTCCTGGTGATGCCCAGTTTCTCACACAGGCTAAAATTGACCTTTGGGAGAAAAAAATATATGGTTATATCAATTTATTTTAACTTGATTTGTTTTTAAATAACCTTGTTTACAAACTCTCTTGCCTGATCTGTTAAAAGTCACTTTGGTGCTCCAAATTTGTAAAAAATAAATAAATAAATAAAATAAAGTATTTGAGAGGATATGCTTTAGATCACTTGGTAAAATAGTCCATCATAACACATATATACATGTGGCCATTTTCACTCAGCTTGCCTACAAGATCCATCCCAATTAATTCCTGTGTCCTGAAATGGGTGATTTAAATATTCAGGACTAAGGTATGAACTAAGTATGTTCATATAACATATAACATAACATATAACATATAACATATAACATAATTTCTCCTTTGATTTGTTCTGGTCTGACACTGAAGACACTGAGCTGAAAGAAGAGAGGTGGGTCACGAGCATTTTAATGTAATATTGTAAACAACAACAACATCTAATATGGCATGTTTAACAATGAACTTACCCACTTGCGGATATCCTGCTCCATGCCAGGCCATTAAAATATAGGGATAATGGCATGTAAGTTTCCTCAGTGTCCTCCAAGAGGATCTGTGTGGAATTCCTCAAAGATATTGTGTTCTTCCTCAGGTGAAAGGACAACTTCAGTCAAACGCTGACTCTTGTCTTTTTCTTCTGATGTAATGCAGTTCTCCATCTGATGGAATAATGTTATATTAGTAAATAAAGCTCACAGTTGTATTTCTTTTTGTGGTGTGAAACAACTTAACTCACCATTACCCTTCAGTGTGAAATTTTCAAATTGTCTCTTTATATAATGGTGCTGGATATTGGTTATCCTAAAAATTTATGATTTGTCAAACTTTACTTGGATCCATTTGCCTTGGCAGGGCAGGGCTGAGTAACAATGACGCTAGTTACCATGATGACACTGAATCTGTTCCTAATTATTAGCAGGCAAAAACATTGATAGCACATACTGTAATGTGATGAATTAGGTAGGAAAGAGAATATGTTAATGAGGTTGGTGAAATTGATGAAATTAACTAGCATAATTCAAATTTATATTATGCATAAAGAGGCCCACTGTCACAGACACGCCAGGCTCTACACTCTCACAGACACAGCACACGTCATCACCAGAGTACTAATCACTTACACCTGCAGCTCATCAGCACCCTCATCACCAGCAGCACAAAAGGCCCACGCTCTCACTCAGTCACTGTCCGGTCTCGTTTGCACTTGGTACTCACCAGTCTGCTTACATTAAGGACTCCTCTGACGATACTTACCTGTCTCCTGTGTTCCCTCGACTCCTCGTTGTCTCCTCGTCTCCTGTGAAGTTCATCTGTGTCTGCTCAAGCTTCAAGTCTGCCATCCGTCTGCCCATCCTGCAACACCAAGACAAGTATCAGTTTATCAGCCAATCCAGTCAACGTATTTACCTGTCTTCACTCACCTGCACTCTGTTTGATTCTGGTCGCTCAATAAACTTTAATACCTGCAATTCCTGTGTCGCTGTCCCCTTCTGTATACGTAACACCCACACCTTTACATTTTATTTTATAAAACTGACTATTCTGATAGTGATGTTAGTTAGTGATGTATACTGTCTTTTAGAATATTAGTCATATTTGTAATAATTCATCATCACTGTATAATAATATGTTCTGCTTATTTCAGTCATGAAAAGTTGTGGATGCCACTGAGTGGTTTTCACAGGACTTTCATACAAAAGACAGTATGGAAACTGGGAAAAAAAAGTCAGTAAGAAAGATCTTACAGCATTGTTCATTTTTAATTGTTAAACATTTGTAAAACACTTTATTATGTTGCACTGAAAATGTAAACATGCCATATGTGATATACAAATTGTGGAAAAAATACCATCCTGTGTTCATCATACATAATAAAGAGTTTGGCTTTGAATCCTGCACATGTTTTCAACTGTCAGGAACACAAGTGGTCTGGTTAGAGATCAGTGTGTAGTAGGTCAAATGAAAAGCTGGAGTCATGAACTCAGAGAATTTACTGAAGATAAAGTGCAAGTAGTTCTGTTAAGCTATTTGAATCATTTAGAAAAAAAATAAAACAATATCTGAAACATTGTGCTCTTATAATTCCTAAGCCAATGCAAAATGTTGATTTCAAATCAGTCATAAATCCAGGATGAAACTTCTTAACCAAGATGAACATTCCTGGAGTCCATTGGTAAAGTCACACACCTGCATAATACCAAACAAGCCCTGCAATCACAACATTAAAAGAACAAGCATTCTTCCCTCTTCAAGGTTGAGTTTCATCAAAACCCACAAAAATCTTAGCTTCATTCAACTAGAACAACAACAACAGGATAGAATACTTTCACCCAGAGCAGAATCTAACAGTGCATGAGATATTTACCTTCATATCCACCTTATTTTTCAGCTAAGAGTAGTGATGGGAGATTTCGAAACACTACTTCATGAAGCTTCGAAACCTTTATGAATCTTTTGTTTCGAATCAGTGGTTCAGAGTATCAAACTGCCAAAGTCACGTGATTTCAGTTGATTCGAAGCTTTGAAAAGTTAGTTAATTCTCCCATCACTAGGGCTGCATCCGAAACCATATACTTCCTTACTATATAGTAGGCGAAAAACAGTATGTGACAAAAAAAGTTTGTCTGAATTCACAGTACTCCTAAAAGAGTAGGCAAAAAGTACCCGGATGATTCTGAAGTGTGTGGCTGTGTCCGAAATCGCCCCCTATACCCTTAAATAGGGCACCATTTGAGGGGACAGACATTTGTAGTGGTGTCCGAAACCATAGTGAACGATGTTGAGTTCACTCATTCAATCCCACAATGCACCGCAATAACGAGTTTACAACCGAGAATACCCATAATGCACTGTGAGGCACGTGCCCGCAGCTGAATCAATCATTCATTCATTTTCCAAACCGCACTGGTCCAGCATAATATCATACAGCTATAAATTCCTTTTTAATTGATAATTAAATCATTTAATTAAGGTTTGTACATGCTAGTTTCCATGGCAGAGTTCAACATAAATATTCATTACTACTGGATCTGCCAGTTTGCTACGTTTCAAATGATTATTAAACAGCAGCACAAACTATGTGAAATTGGCAGCCCAATTCGACAGTGTGGCGATTGTAGTACATCCAGATTACATTCATACACACATCTCATACTATATCATACTTTCTGTAATTACTCATTTATAATAAGTTCCTACTGAAGAGAGTATGATTTTGGATGCAGTCTAAGAGCGGACGTGGACAGAGTAAAATAAGCCAAAGTACTTCTATGTTTTTATATGAGAGAATAGACCAATTAATATGATTATATGTAGCCTACAAATCAATTACGACTTGTTAATAAAAACGTAAAGGACTTTGCATGCCTACTGCTAATTTAACTTTATCTGGTTGACGACACAACTCTGTTTTTGAAAAATAAAGATCAAGTTTCTTTAGCCTTAAATATAATTAATCTCTTTTTTTTTTGCTTCTGGTTTAGTTCTTAATATTCACAAATGTGAACTATTATCTATCAAACATTCAACTGATGTTAAAATTTGTGACATTCCAGTTAAATCCGAAGTTAAATACTGGAATAATTATTTGTAAAGATCAGAAAAAAAGATCAAAACTTTACTTCGAACCTCTTATTCTTGCTGTCCAACGTAAACTGAACTCTTGGTTACAGCGTGATTTATCTATAACAGGTGGAGTGTTGCTCTCTAAAGCAGATCGGGTTATTTATCCTTTGTTTGGAAGTCTAAAGTCACTTAATTAAAAAGAGTGTTATGATAGCTGATCGGGCAATGGGTGGTTTCAAGTTAGTGGACGTTTCCACTCTTAATAATTCTTTCAAGATTAAATGCCATTGTTTTTGGTGCAGTTCCTGATTTTGTCGAATCTTTAGTCAGTTCTGTCCCTTAAGGTCCTTTATGCTCTCCTCCTATTTTTGACAGCACAAATCTATTTGTTGATCAATGTCTTCTCAGCAGTTTGTCAAACAAAAAAAAATTCGCTCAATTCTTAACAGAAATCAGATCTGTTTACCTGCTTGTGTAAGCTTTTGGAATAACAAATTTAATTATATGATTTGGGAAGATTTCTGGCTTCTTCGGCAAAAATATCTTTTATCTAGTAAAGCTGTTAAAGGCTCTTATAAACTCTTATAAACTATAAAAATAATTATAAACTAGCTAAATTTAATAATAATATTTCCCCCTTGTGCTCCTTTTGTCATCATTTTGAATAGATGATTAACCATTTGTTTTGGGACTGTGTGTATTGCAAAGTATTTTGGGTTGATTTTTTTAAACTTTGTTAAAAGATATCTATAGTCTAACTTCTGTATAAGCCCAAAAAATGTGTTTTTTGGTGTGTCTCTGAATTTAGACCATTCTCATTTTAATTTTGTACTTAATTTACTTTTCTTTCTTGCCAAATTTTATATTCACAAATGCAAATTCTCTAAGAAAACTATTTTTAAGAAAGATCTTTAAGAAAATTCTAAAAATTATATTGCATGTAAGACTCTGTTACAGTGTAATACATTTGGCCTAATTTAATATGTTTTTTTTTTTTGTGACCCTCATCTTTGTTCTGTTTAGTGTTGTTAAATATTGTTTGTTGCTGTTTGTCTTGTATTTGTTGTTATTGCATAATAAAACTTTTTTTTTTTTTTTTTTTTTTTTTTTTTTACTTCTATCTTAACTATATCTGTTGGTTTCTGTGATTAGAAGACATGACAACACACTACAGACACAATATGATTCACTATGTTGAAAAGAAAATACAGTTTTACTCAAGTGTGCTGATAAGTCTGATCATCCGCTGAAATAAAAGACTTTTATTGAAACTGACGGTGCGTTCCAAATGGGATATATCCCCCTCCGAAGGGCACTTTGGAGTGAAAACAATCATGGCCACCATATTGAAGGGTCGTTCCAAACCGAAGTGCTCAAAACTGGCCACTTCAAAGGGCCCTTCGGAATGAAGGATTTTGAAGGGTACAACTGATGGACACTTCAGGCCCCCATGATCCTTTGCACAGGGAAGTTGTTTGACGTCACAGAATGGGTACAGAGGGCTCGGTTGCTTGGGTCAGATTCTATGTGGTATTTTATTCCTAATAATATATTTAATAGGGTAGGTGGCCTTTCTTTTTTGATGAAATGCAATTACTCCACTGGTTAAATATCTATTAAACTGGCCAGATTTCATCAACAAGTTTTGTTAGCCTGGAAACTGGTTTACAACTACAACTTTCCCCCAAACAGAACTATCTTATGGAATAATTTGGATATTAAAATTAGAAATAGATCAGTCTTCTTTGATAAATGGTTTAATAAAAACAGAATTTTTATTGCTGATCTATTCAACTCTAATGGTGATTTGTTATCTAATGAATGTTTTATGAATATCCATCAATGTCCCGTTCCGTTTAAAGAATTGAACTCTGTTATAAAGGCGATTCCTGATGGATTAATATGTCTGATGAAAGCTTCCTTTACCCACGAGTCATGCTCAAAACAACTTTCACAGTTATGTTTGGGAGGTGTTTCGCTTTTAAGTAAAGAATGTAATAATACATTTATTCGTCAACTTTCTCAATCTTGAAGCTCAATTTCTCCAAAAGGGAATTTTCTGGGGGTTCTAAAATAGATAACATTCAGTGGAGGAAAACATGGTTATACCATATAAATACTGTATAAAGCGAAAGAAGTGCATTATAAAATTTTGCATAATATATACCCTTGTAATGCTTTTGTGTCGAAATTTTGTGATGTAGCTGATATATGCACCTTCTGTAAAAAAGAAAGTGAAGATATTTGTCATTTATTTTTCTCATGTTTCATCACTTTTCTGGAAAAATTTGAGTTCCTATTGTTTTTATAAAGTTAATATGAAGAGATATGGTGAGATCTTTCATGTACTGTGATTAATACTTCTTTTTTAAATCCTCTTTTCTTTTCTTTTCTTTTCTTTTCTTTTCTTGTTTTTTTGTTCTGTCCCTGCCTTTCCTTGTTGTAAGTTGTATTTCATTAATCTCATGTCTTAATCTTTAACCAGCGTACAAAATGTGCGACAAAGGCGCTTCCTCGTTATGACGCAGAAGTGCATTCCAAAAGAAGAGGGTTTTTTTGACCCCTACACCCTTTGAAGCTCTCACTCCGGAGGGTAAACCCTTTGAAGGGATTAGGGCATGAGCATCAAAAAAAAAAAAAAAAAAAGAAGAAGAAGAAGAAGAAGAAGAAGAAGAAGAAGAAGAAGAAAAAGCATCAAATACGCAGGAACAGACACTGTGAAATCAAAGCGCTTTATTATGCATACCAGTGTATACAATTGGTGAAACATACGTTTTTTTTAATATATGATCCGTGAAATATCACATGTGTCGAATCTGTCGCAGTCTAACATCTGCTGGAAATCCAGGTAAACATCTGCGTGCACGCGCATGTCCGTATATGATCTCCAGATGATCCATATCACCTGTTGATACTCCGAACAGACGAAGAATCTTCCAGAAATGACAATCTTTTGAAAGCCACGGATGCTAAAACATGAAGAAAGGGTTACTGAGAAAGAGTTATTGAAAACGAATTTTCTAAAGGTTTCTGAAGGTTTTCTCCCATTTTCTCTTCTGTTTTAGGCTGTTGATTTTGTGACGCGAAATCGAAAGTATTTTTGAACCAGACATTTAGCTTACAGTAGACAGATAGTTGAAGCCTAACGTGAATGTGTTTATTATTATTATTTTTGTCAAAGAATACAAATCTGTTATCATTAAATTTAATATTTCAGTTCATTATAGCAATTATGATCAGTAGTTATACAGTATGACCATTATAATTCAGGTTACTTTTACTCAATCAATTATTTTAAAATCATTTGAAAGTAATTAATTCAACCATCATTGTGAACTTGAAGTAATGATTAAATGACAAACGATTCAGCAATTAAAGATTGTGAAAATATGATTGAAATATTAAACTGCAATAGAGAATAAAACAAATTAGGTTTAAA
Source organism: Ctenopharyngodon idella (assembly GCF_019924925.1). NCBI lineage: Eukaryota > Metazoa > Chordata > Actinopteri > Cypriniformes > Xenocyprididae > Ctenopharyngodon > Ctenopharyngodon idella. The sequence goes on along the minus strand of NC_067221.1, from coordinate 3,840,158 downwards.
CAGTGTAAATTTCTGTTCCCCAGTGAATTCATATTTAGAGTCATGAGTCAGTTAAACTCATTAAACAATCTGAAATTATTAAGACCATTCAGTTATTTTACATGACAATATATTTGTAACTCACTTTATTTTATTCATTGTTTTTGCTGTTGTTTCTAACTCATCATTCTTCATTATTTTCTTCAGTAACTGCCATGTTCTTCATCTCTGTAAAATCTTGTCATTTCCAGGTCCTGCTGAACGATTGATTGTTTTCTCAAACCAGTGCTGATTAGAGGAGCGAGGAAAGGACTCTCTCTCTAAGATGAGTCTCTCAGAGAAACACAGGTAAGACTGCGTCTGTTTCACACAATCATTTTAAACTCTACTGGAGTTTGTTTTTTCCTGTGAATAACAAAACTTTAAGCATTGTTTTATATTTCTTCAATTTTGAACTTCTTAAATTAACTCTGACATTATCTATAAAATCCCGTTTGCCACAGGACTCTATAGACAATATCACAGTTAATAATTTGTTAATTTCCTTCTAGACGCGACAACACTGAATTAATCCAAATACATGACTTTGGTTTTTAGATTATAAAATTATTGACAGACATTAGAAAACAACTATAAACTTAATTTAATTGAAGTATGCTAACAAAACTGTGTCACACACATTTCTGCTCTCCATTTCTGTTAATTAAAAAAACATGACGTTCGTTTAAATTAGTCAGGTATTTTTTTTTAAACATCAACATATTTAATCTCACTCATGTACATTAAAGAAATCATTAAACCAATGTTAGCCTGTAAAATAAAATTATCGATAACTATAAAACTGTAAATTGTGTGAGTGTGTGCATTTCTGTGGAGGATTAGATAAAGACACGGATGTGTTTCAGACACAGTTGAACCTCCTTTACTAAAGTGTTTTTGTCTCTGTTCTTTGTGTCATTAGTGTAAGATCAGGATCACATGTGTCCAGCTCTGTGTCTCTGAAGAGTGACCGGTCAAAAGGAGAACCACCAGAGTTCAGTGAGAAAACACCATCATCTAATAAGAGGTATTTAATGTGTTTTCATTATAGGGTTGCATTATTTGTCCACAGTGGTGTATGTAATTGAACTTTTTTCTTCAATATTTTCTTTGAGTTTTAACATTTAAAATTACAAGCCGTACCGTAAGTACCGATGGTACCTGTTACTCCCCTCGAGTTGAATCAAAGGCTCAGGTCGTTCTTGGTTTTAACAGACATTTATTCGGACACAAGTCTTCAACATGTCTTGTACATTCTAGTCTTGCAGTCCTTTTATGCCCCAACAATGCCGTCAGAACTACGAAAGGAAATATGTAAAATTTAAATTAACCCTCTAAAAGTGGTGTTTTGCACATAATAATAAACAAAAAATACTTACAAAACGAATAAATAAAGTGCACATTCAACACGTGAGAAAATACACTTAATTGGCTAATTATACATTAACACACGGTCACATAACACACATGTCCACATACGGCAAAGCAATTAACACGATAAAACACATACCTCATTGGCCTCTCTAACTCAAGAGGAATAAGCTTAGAGGGTTACAGTTTCTTCTTCTTAAACAAAAAGACAATAAAACTTCTTAGCACTTCTTAGAGGCATAACTCTTACTGCTCTTCTACATGTAGTGCACTGGAAAAAATATCCTGATAGCAGCAATTAAATAATTCCCAAGCGGAACAAAAAAGAAATAGGTTCCCCCCTTTTTCTATGGTTTTAGCTGAATAATATGAAATGAATTGACATGTATTAACAAAAAATATATTACTTATTTATTCTAATGATTATTCTGAAGATTATTACTATTTATTGACCTTTTAACTGTAAAGTGCATATTATGAACTGAAATATATGAGAGTTGCCTCTGACGGCAGCTACAGTACCAAACATGTATGCACTATATCATGTAGGTTGAACCCAAACAGATTATCAGAGCAAATCAGTAATTTTAAAACTCTGAGACGTAATTTCACAAACGGTGTGAGTGATTCAGTGGTACCACGTTTTCTCTCTCTCTCTCAAAATGCACAAATGGCTTCACATCCATAGTGTCCACACTGATTTTGCTCTGCAAGCGAGCTGCACGGTGCACTACACAATACAGTGCCATAAAAGACTTTAGTGCACACCGTTTTATATCATGACAATTTATTATAGATTCAAGCAGTTTTAAACTATAAAGTACTCGTGCGCTCTCTGAGAGACGGTCTTCAGTCAGTGCGCTCTCAACCGAAGCACACACACATAGCCGCCTCTCACAAGTGTCAGATTTTCACAGATTATTACACACAGTCGGTTATGTGAATGTGAACAGCATGTGTAACAGCATATTGTCTCCATCCATTAGGTCTTAGTGACATCAGCCTTTAAAACCTGCTGCTGTCTGCTATTGGCTGTCTGTATTATTAATGATAACCAAACAACAAAAGAAAAGCTTTAATAAGGATTAATCTATATTTAACTTATACAGTTATGACTATGCAGAGATATTATATATATTTGATTATTCAATTTCTGAGGTATTTTTACTTGAATACTACTGTTAGACCTACCTGAAAAAATATACATTGTTTATTTTGTATCTTTATTTTATTTATTTATGCTACTGCTTCTAATGTTTTAATTCATTCTTGTTTTATTACTGACTGTTGCAACAAATTACCTCATAGAAACACAAATACATTGAGTGAGCAAACATTTAGGTGAAATAATTGTAATTTCTTCTTAAAAATATGTATAAAAATTTTCAAACTACATCATCCAGTAAGTGCTAAATAAGCTGTTCAGTGATAAGAAATGTGCGAAGCAGAAAACTTTGAATATGTGATTGAACTTGTCAATAAGTCACAATAAAACTCAATTCCTGGGAACCTTATGAAACTCATTCCAGTAACACAATTACACAGGCAGCCACAAGGAGGCATAAATTCACTATGGAAAATAGATCATGCAACTAAACGTGTAAATATCCATCCATCCAACCTTAGTCATAAATGGACAAATGCACAGCTATACTGCATTTAATTACTAATTGCAACATTAAACCTTTTCAGATGAGACTAAAGTATCTTCTTTACTAAAGTGTTTTTCTTTATTCTTTGTGTCATTAGTGTAAGATCAGGATCACATGTGTCCAGCTCTGTGTCTCTGAAGAGTGATTGGTCAAAAGGAAGAGTACCAAACTTCAGTGGGGAAAAACCATCATCTAATAAAAGGTATTTAATGTTTCTAATTTTTGGTCACACACTGAATGTGTTTAAAAAGTTGTATCAGTGATTATCAATCATGGAACATTTTTAGATCAAATGTTTATCAAAGTTTTCATGGTTAATCTTTTTTTTCTAGCTTTCTTTAATATTTTGCCTTGAAAATCAGTATTTTATTATATTTATTTGATAACAGGCTTCAATATGAGACATTAGACTCAGACGTTCAGACTCACAGGAACCACAAGAATTTCAAAGACAATCTCCTGTGGATCTTCCAGGTAGGGAAACACATTTTCATAAATGTTTAATATTTAAACCGAACAAATATTATTTGTTGTTGAACAAAAAAATGTAATTTAATTCATCTTGATCACTTAATTTTCCTTTTAAGTACATTTGTTTTTCTATTTGTGAAAAATAAAAGCTGGTTAGCATGTTAGTGTTTTAATTGGGATTCTTTATTTTTGCGGTATTATAATTATTGAATAAATAGTGTTGACAAAATGTAGATGTACAATTTGGTTTAAATTGTGTTATTCTGTCTTTTTTCTTACTTTTGTTTGTAGAATCTTGAGAGCAAAATAATCACATTTCTGAAGAAAGAGCTGGAAAAGTTTAAGAAAATATTAGAAAATGAGAACACAGAAAACTTTGTGAAGGACTTTAATGAGAATAGATGCAGTATCAAAGCAGCAGCTCTTGATCTTACACTACATTACCTGAGAGAGATGAAGCAAGATGAAGCTGCTGATGATCTAGAAGGTTAGAGACTCATGACCATCTGTCAGATTGTCACTTATTAATATAAACTATCTATAGAACTATAAATTAAGACTAAAACTATCTATTTTTTGTTCCTGTGTTTAGATGAGCTGTTCTTCATTCATCAGCTAAAATGTGGCCTAAAGAAGAAGTATCAATGTGTGTTTGAAGGAATTGCGAAGCATGGTGACTCCATACTTCTGAATAACATCTACACAGATCTCTATATCACTCAGGGTGGCAGTGAACAGGTCAATACTGAACATGAGGTCAGACAGATTGAAGTTGCTTCCAGGCGTCATGAATCTCAAGAGATTCAGGTTAAATGCACAAATTTGTTTGAAGCACCTGATCAAGACGAGGAGATCCGAACTGTACTGACAAAAGGAGTCGCTGGCATCGGAAAATCAGTCTCTGTGCAAAAGTTTGTTCTGGACTGGGCTGAAGGAAAAGAAAATCAAGATATCAGCTTCATATTTCCTCTTCCATTCAGAGAGTTGAACTTAAAGGAGAAAGAAAAACTAAGTTTGATGGACCTTATAACTCATTTTTTCCCAGAGACAAAAGGACTGAACCTTACAAGAAGGAATCAATTCAAAGTCCTGTTCATCCTTGATGGATTGGACGAATGTCGCCTTCCTCTGAAGTTTGATTGTAATGAGACGTGGTGTGATGTATCGTCACCAGCCTCTCTGGATGTTCTCCTAACGAACCTCATGAAGGGAAATCTGCTTCCTTCTGCTCTCATCTGGATCACCACCAGACCAGCAGCTGCCAGTAAGATTCCTCCTGACTGTATCGACCGGCTGACAGAGATACGAGGATTCAGTGAGGCACAAAAGGAAGAGTACTTCAAAAAAAGATTCACGGATCAGAATCAGGCCATCACAATCATTGATCATGTTAAAAAATCAAAGAGTCTCTTTATCATGTGCCACATCCCAGTCTTCTGCTGGATTTCAGCCACTGTTCTCCAGAACATTCTGGATGAGAAAAAAAATAATGATGTGAAAAACAATCAGGCTGATGAGATCTCTAAAACACCACAGGAATCAAATACTGAAGACACTCCCAAGACTCTGACACAAATGTACACACACTTTCTCCGCTTTCAGATCCAGCAGAGCCGCCGAAAGTATGATGGAGAATACGCAGCAGATGTTTCCTGGGATAAAGATGCCATCCTTTCACTGGGGAAACTGGCATTTCATCAACTGGAAAGAAACAACGTGATCTTCTATGACACAGACCTGGAAGCCTGTGGTATTGACGTCTATAAGGCATCAGTGTACTCAGGCATGTGTACCCAGATCTTTAAGGAGGAAACAGGGATCATTCTTGGTACCATGTACTGCTTTGTTCACTTGAGCATTCAAGAGTTTATTGCAGCCCTTTATGCACATCTGTTTCTAGACATCAACAACAAAAGTGTGTTTGTTCATGAGTCTACAGAACAGGAAAACAAAAATGAAACTATGATTGATTTTCTCAAGACTGCAGTGGACGAGGCGCTCGAGAGTGACAATGGACACCTGGACCTTTTCCTTCGCTTCCTCCTCGGTCTGTCACTCCAGTCCAATCGACGACTCTTACGGGGTCTCTTGACACAGCAAGACGGCAATGACCAGAGCAACAAGGAAATAGTTCAGTACATCAAGCAGAAATTAGAAGGTAATCTGTCTGCAGAGAGATCCATCAATCTGTTCTACTGTCTGAATGAACTGAACGACCAAACTCTGGTGAAGGAGATTCAGACCCACCTTAGCAAAGGAAGTCTCTCATCTGGTGACCTTTCACCTGCCCAGTGGTCTGCTTTGGTCTTTGTGTTGTTGACATCAGAGGAAGAGCTGGAGGAGTTTGAGCTTCAGAAATTCAAGAAATCAGACGAGTGTCTCATTAGATTATCGGCAGTCATCAAAACCTCCAGAAGAGCTCTGTAAGTCATTTAACATGTTTTGTCATGTTTTGCTCTCATCTGAAAAATGCATTTATCTACATTATTCTATAGTGATTCCCCATCATGAAAATTAACTTAAAGGCCCTGATATACAAGCAAAGTTCTTTTTCGTTCTTCGTTTAGGGGTTAAACGAAGTTCGAAATACGTGAGCAGCGATCTACTGTAATCGAACATCTGATGCCACCCACACTGCGGAGAGCGACGGTTAAATGAATATGTACAAATGTTGCGTACTTTCCTCTCAGTAACAAAATAAACACAATAAAACTGAGAAACTAGCAAGGATTTGTGGATATGTTTGTTTGCACAAGCTCTGTAATTCGGCACTCCAGCAAATAGGGGTGTAAGAAAATATCGATACACATAAATATCGCGATATTATGTTTGGTGATACTGTATCGATTCTCAAAAACACTGTATCTTTATTTATTTATTTATTTAGATCCAAGATTCGTGGCTTTGTGTTTGGTTTAAACCACAGACTGTATAAAACCCAACCGCTAGATGTCAGTGTTATCTCAGAACGGAAACTGACGCGTAGCCGGAGAAGTGCAAGGTGCATCGATAAAGTTAGCATTAGCAAACCCATCTCACAAAACGATAGAATTATTCCGCTCCTGCGGCATACAGAGCTGAAGTGTGTGTGCTCATTTTGGCTTCAACTATAAAGAACCCACTAAGGAGATCGACAAGAGTCAGTTGTTTGCAAAATAGGCCATGTTAAAATCCAAAACTCGGGAAATGCATTGAATCTGAGAGCTCACTTAATATCCCGATGCCATCTGCGCTGCTGAGAGAGGCGTTCGATAGAATATGTAGTATGTACTGCACGCTTTCCTCTCGGTAACAAAATAAACACACAACAAAAATGACAGCGGTGACAGAATTAAGAAAGCATCTGATCATAGCGATGTGAATATGTTTGCACTAGCTCTGTTCAGCACTTCAGTGAAGTCACGTTTATTTAAATAGCACTTTATACATTAGACTGCTTTAAAGCAAGCAGCTTTACAGTATTAAATATAAAACAAACAGATATTCAGTCATGAAATGGACTATGCACTAGTTGTTAAATAGTTTAGAAATTAAAAACTGCTATACCGTGAACTTTTAAAACACATATACCTAAAGAATCCTGCAGTCACTTTACTATTTTCCCTGAGATTGCATAAAATAGTGATTAGTGATATAAATGCAAATGATACTGCATTGATTAAATAAAATAAAGTTGTTTGTAAGGTTTTATGCATATGGTGGTGTGTTCACATTGCAATATATCGCCTTTCTTACAGTATTGCAATATATCACAATATATCGTATCGTAACCCCTGTATCGTGATACGTATCGTATCGCCAGATTCTTGGCAATACACAGCCCTACCAGCAAAGTCACGTCGCATTTATATTATAACACTTTATACAGTATATTCGTTTCGGCCTGATTTTGTTTGAAATGATTCACATCAGTTTGTTCTTCGATTTCTTTTGAGGTGTATCGGGACCTTTACCCAGTAAAGCCTGACATATGAAATAATAGTCTGAAAAAATCTATTTTTTTTTAATGGAGACAGTTTATCAAATATTTACACAAAATATAAAAGAACATTTAAAAATGTTTGCGTATTTGTTTTTGTTACAGATGTTATTTATATTGCCAAAAAATAAAATGAAATTCTGAAAGGTTATGATATAAAACAATGAGATTTTTATATAACAGGCTAAATAAAGTAGAATTATATTATCAGTTGGTACTCTGTATCTCCCAATAATTTGATATTTTAAATGGTTAGTTTTATGAGTAGTACTTTAGTTTTAATTGTGTTTGTACTGCAATACGTAGATGATTGAGAGATTTACAAATAAACACTTATCAAAAGTCTGTTGTATCATATTTGATGTACACATTTTAAGATGGTTTTCTGAAAAAAAATTTTTTTGAGTTTAAATTAAAATATGTATTTCTAATTTAGTAAATATTAAGTAAAATAAATATAAATTTAATTTCAGCAATTGTTATGGATGTGTTTATACTATCATTAAATTAATGATATTTCACCCATTGGCCCTGCTCTCTAAGATATCAGCATCGGCCATCGGTTGACCACTATGAATAATCAAGGAAACCACAATTGCTTTAATCCAGTAAATGTTAATCTTGAAATATTAATAACTAATACAATTTCTTAGGTTCTTAGATTTAAGTAATCTTAGCTTTATTTAAATCATTAAAGATTTCATTGCAACAAGACATATATATGTGAATGCAGAAATTTTTTCAGACATCACTAACCCTAAAATTTACATAAACTCCAGAACAAAATATTTACATAAATTCTCCAGCTTTGTTGTTGTTGAGCAACCAAAGCGTGAGCTGTTAAAGCAATGCCTTCTTTTGGAAAGTGGGCTGCAAGCAGCAGCTTATTTGCATTTAAAGGGACACACACAAAAAAAGGCATGTTTTTGCTCAAGTGTCCCCAACAAAGCAAGCTAAAGGTAACAGTGGCAAGAACCCAAACTCCATCAGGTGAAAGAAATATAGAAAAAATCACTGGAGAAACCAGGCTCAGCTATAAAAAGCTAGAAATCTTAACACAAATATTTTTTTTTTTCATTCTTCATATTTTTCACATGCTTCATTTTACCCAGGAAATTTGTACAGGAAATACTAGTTTTTGAAGAGTATTCATATTTTAGCTCAGCTTCTTTACTGTATATATGCTGTTTATGTAAAAATAATAATGGAAAATATATTTGATATTTGTATGTAGAAAATGTATTGTATGTGTTCCATCTAATTCTGTGATGTGATTTATTTCTCTTGTAGGTTAAATGACTGTAACTTAACAGACAAAAGCTGTTCAGCTCTGGCTGCAGTTCTTGGAGCAGATACTAATCTGAGAGAGCTGAACATGAACAATAATAATCTACAGGATTTAGGAGTGAAGCTGGTCTGCACTGGACTGAAGAATATAAACTGTAAATTGGAGATACTGAGGTAAGTTGAGCCACAGGAGTCAAATGCCGAGAGTGAGGTGCAATGACTGACAGGATGTTGTCAGAGGCAAAAGCGCAAGAGAACTTTTGTTAATAAATGTTGCATTTCTTTGTTTAAAGTGCCCCTATTATGGATTTTTGAAATTTAACTTTCATGTAGTGTGAAACATAGCTCTAAGTGAATGAAAACATCCTGCAAAGCTTTAAATCTGAAAGTGCACCATATATTAAGTTATTGTCTCTCAAAAGTAAGAGTAGACTCTGAATTAAACGAGTCATTTGTAAAATGAATCTTAAGCTGTTTCGTTGTGACGTCACAAGGTTCGTCAAAACCCGAACCTTGTGCTGTGTGTTCCCGTCATTTTACTGACGACTGCTTCTTCAATCTAAATGCGTTCAACGAGGGATTCGCAGGCTGGTTGTTATTGAAGGATGGGTCAGTACCCAGTTTATTTGGACCAGCTCTTTTCCATCTCCAAATCACAACCTGTAAGTATGATTAATAATTGTTGCCACGTTTGACAGACTGACTGTTTTGTAGGAAAGAATGTAAGTTTTTAAGGAGTCAAGATATAAAACTGCTCCCAAACAAAAAGACTCACCTGTTCTGATGTGCAATCCAACTGAAACTGCACAAGTCTGTATGTCCTCTAAGTAAAAAAATAAATAAAAAAATTCTAGACAAATATGTGATTAGCAAGGACTAAAATCCAGTGTCTTAAATCCACACAGTTCTGAGTTTCAGTTCAATGGCCTAAGTAGAGTAACGTTACTGGACTTACACGGTTTAGTCCGAACATGTCAGTGACGTCTCTGCGTCCAAATTTGATTAGCGTCATGCAAACAAGGGGTTCGGCAAAATGAATCATTGAGCGAATCATTTGGGAGTAGTTGAGCAAATAAGGTAAAAATAAATGCATATTATAAGAAAGTTAAAGTGTTTTTTGACCTTGCATGATTTTAAACCTGTTGTTGGGGACTTCCAAAACAGAATAGTAACCTTTCAAATGCCATAATAGGGGCACTTTAATATAAGTGAGTTTGTCTTTGTTTTATTGTTGTTGTGTTTTTCATTAAAAAATAATAATTAACTACGAACTAAGCATTCGTTTAAAAACCCAAAGATCTTTTATTTATTTGTTACAATGTGGGTATACCATATCATCCGTCTTATTAATTTTGGTAATAAAAGTCCAATGTTTAAAAAGCACATTGGGCTCAGTGCTCAAGATGGTCTCTTTGAGCTTTGGCGGTGTGAGTGTGTGCATGTTTACCTCCGCTCATACTCTTTCAGTCTTAGCGATGTTCACATTTACTATAAGAAGCTTTTATATGAAGCTTGGCTAGGTATAATAGCTTTTTTTTAGGCGTTTTAGGCAAATTTTACAGTAATGCTAAGGGTTTAAAGAGTAGATGGTGGTCTATCAGAGATGAAAGAAAACATTCTTACATTATAGTGTACCTCTGTGGCTGTGCTGTAATTCATCAAGATACGCAGAGATTATCTTTCATTCTTTCTCCTCTTGTTTGTCTCCATATTCAGTTGTCAGTTTTTGCAACTAGCTTTCAATACATTTGTACAAAGAACAAAATAAGGGTTCCCACACGCCTTGAAAGTACTTGGATTTCAGACACATGAATTCAAGGCCTGGAAAGTACTTGAAAAGAAATATTAGTCTTTGAAAGTGCTGGAATTAAATTTGAAATAAATTTTGTGAAAATTATAACAGATCCCCCTTAGTCCTATAGTATATTTGCAATCAGTTTCCGAATGTTTTCCATTGCGGTACTTTCCCTTGCTTGTTATTAGGCGGGGTTTGGACATTTGAGCAGCTGTGACACTTGCTGTGTCCGAAATGAACATTCTTATAGGGGTGTGCGATTTTGATTGTGAACAATTAAATGGTCTCCACGATCTGCTTTTGAAGAAATATTGTTGTTATTTTGATTAGCACTGCAGTTATTCACAATCACAAAAGTGTATTATTTGCATGCGTTTTAAAGCCTTGCCGGTTAAACACTTTATCTGCGTTCTGGTCTGACACGTTCTTTTCTGAGCAGATACTCCCGAAGCGCGCACACTCTAAAAGCCTGTCAAACACTGCATTTGCTGGAAAAAAGTTATCATTCGCATCTTATTCTGCTAAAACTGTCAAATACACAGAAGGTTTACACCATCGGTTAAGTGGAAAGTGGAAGTAAACAGTTGAGAGACAATCGAATGCGTGTCAATATATAAGATGCGTGCATGAACTTTAAAGGGACAGACAACACATGCTACGACTTGTTCTTAAAGGGATAGTTCAACCAAAAATGGAAATTCTGTCTTTATTTACTCACTCTAAAGTAAAGTTACCCACATTCTTCTTCTTCTTCAAAAAAAAACTTCAACAGAAGAAATTTATTCCAGTTTAAAACAAGTTCTAAGGTGAGTAAATAATGACATAATTTCCTTTTTTTTTTTTTTTTTTCAATTTATTTAATACAGTAGCTTTAACAAGAAACCTATAAATTAGTATTTTATCTTGATCCACTTTAGGCTGAAAGTCTGTCATTCTTTTTTCTTTTGTATTTTGTTACCTTTTTAATATATAGGGAAATTAGTTTGACTGCTCAGTCACTGGAACAACATGAAAAAGATCTGTGATCAAATCATGAAGCGTGATATTTTTGCCATATCGCCCACCCCTACTTATTAATAAGAATATTATGCATATTGTGTGTAGTTAGTTGTCCCCCAAGGGGCCGTTTTCCCCACTCTACCCTAAATTCACAATTGTGAGTTAAAAAGTCAGAATTGCGTGATTATAAATCCAGAATTGTGTCTTATAAAGTCAGAATTGTAATATATAAATTGCAATTCAGATTTTTTTTCTCAGAAGTGCTCATTTATATCTCTCAATTCTAACTTTTTTTCTCAGAATTGCAAGCTTATATCTATAATATATTGTATATATTCTGACAATTACGATCCATATGATCCTTCTTTTTTTTTTTCACTCAATTGCAAAATTATTATTATTTTTTTTACAATATTCTCTCTATAATATAATGTTTTTACTCAAGTAATGATTCATAAAAAATGAAAACCAAAACTAGTGTTGTCACAGTTCCCTTCGTTCCCGGACTCCATTTCCCATCATCCTCCTTGTGTCATCACCTGCACTCACTTCCTCGTCATCTCCCCATCATCACTCATCACCTGCACCTGGACTTGAACATCTGCACTCCCTTTATAATGGACTCACTCCCTTCACTCCTTGTCTGTTCTATTGTTAGTTTGATGTGTATTGGTTGTATCTCTGCTCCTTCGTTGATTAAAATACCATTTTGCTGAAGTCCGTTGAAGCCTCGTCTCTGCTGCAACCATCACCCGTAACAAGTGTGGAAAGATTGTTAATATTAGGGATAAGAAAGCTGCAACCGGTTTTAATATATTTCCAAAATTAATGTACAAATGATTCTAACCTCTTTCGGGTTAAAATGGATGCAAATGCAATAGGAGGGTTAAAATGTTAAGAACTGTAAGAGGTCTTTCATGACGCTCCATATGCTGGGATGTGAATTTGATAGGTGCTTGATATAAAATAAATTTAAAAAGTCCTTGAAATTCATTGAATCTGGTGATCATGAAAGAGTGGGAACCCTGACAAAATAAAATTCTCTCTGAGGATTTCTGTTGTTCAGGTTTAACTGATTAATCATCTGAATGTTTTCATTCCTGTTCTAGACTCTCTAACTGCAGTGTAACAGAAGAAGGTTATAAATCTCTGGCTTCAGCTCTGAGATCAAACCCTTCACACCTGATAGAGCTGGATCTCACAGGAAATGATCCTGGACAATCAGGAGTGAAGGAGCTCAGTGATTTACTACAGGATCCAAACTGTCAACTGAAGACACTGAGGTGAGACGGGATGAAATAATTATCAAAATTAGTTATATTCAGGCTAAATATTCATAATACATATATCATTTTAGTTATACAATAAGCTGGACAATTTGTTGCATCAAAATGATCAAGATCAGATCAGATGCTGCAGGTTCTGCATGATGATGATAACCGTCAACACAGTTTAGTTGTGGTTCAAGCTACAGGTCAAATAGACATTATGGGTCAGTATATGTGCTATTCTGGAGTATGGTATACCTTGACAATTAACATGCACAATTTTGTTTTTGTGCACACTTCTCATTAAAAATTGTAGATAATCTTTCAGTCAAATTGTTTTCTGAACACAATTGTTTTCCATCAAGCCCAGATTCACTGTATCTCTACAGCAGGTCTATGAGTCTCCAGATGTTCACAAACATGCAGTTTCACAAGCCAGTTTTCTCTGCTGATGTTTCTCACTCCTCCTGCTTAAAAGCCAGAAAGATCTTGAGGCCTTAATTTCACACTGTATTCATACTGAAAATCATGATCTAGTGAGCTTTTGCCCTTCTGCTCTGTGGGACGTTTCTGTTCTTATGAGTTTGCTTTAGGACTGAGTGTCGCTCGAGTTCTTTTAAATAACTCTATTAGACTTCATTTTCAAGTATTTATATATTTGAAGTGTTCATTTGCAAAAACCGATAAACGCTGTGCTTTATTCTGCTGTGCTTTATTCTCCACATATAGCACGTTCTGTACCCTAAATCCGTTTGGTCAGAAAAGCCGGTATTGTCCACTGTCAGGCATCACGAGTTCACGTTTTACAGCAGAAACTGACAAGCGCCCTTGTTGTTTGTGTACAGAAACCGGTAAGTCCGTTTTAGCGAATCAGCGCACAGTATTCAGGTCAGGTGACAAGGCTTCTAGTCACTTCAGAAAGACGCGCTAGCTGAGGGAAGTTTTGTCAAAGCTGACTAAAAGTGATCAGGATTTATAATTTCGACTCCTGTAAGACCTTGTACACCATACACGTCTTACATGCTGAACCCTTGGTTGTCCTTTTGCGTGCGTGTGTGTGTGTGAGTGTGTGTGTGTGAGTGTACGTGTGAGCCGATCTGTTTGCACAGGTGTGTTTGAGTGTGTTTTAAATGCAATTACTTGGTTTTGTTTAACTCTGAAACATGAAATGTGGAGTTAAATCTGCTTTTGCTAAAGAACAAACTTTTAATAAATTTAAAAAACATACTTTCAATGAACTTTAATTTTTTAATTTACCTGTATTTTTTGGAGTTATTATTACTTAATCAAAACAACCCAACTGCAGTCTGATTGATATTACTTGGAATGCACAATAAAAAAACATGATTTGTGAGAATTAATAAAAATGGAGTTAACTGTTTTTGCAAATTAACTCTTCATTTATTTGTGTATTTAAATGTTCAAAGAAAAGTGTTACATCTAAATAACTAACTAGAGCTTGTCTTTAGTACAATCATTTAAGTTTTTTATCTTGTCAATCATGTTTGTAATGCAACAGACATTTAGTTGAGAACTGAATTGACTCTTCTGCAGGTTTTTGAGTGCTGCTGCAGATGAAGCCTGTCAGTATGTGGAGAGAGTTGTGGGTAAAAACCCGTTACTCCTGAGAGAGCTGAAACTGAGTGAACATGAACTAGGAGACACACGAGTGAATCAGATCGCTGCTCTACTGCAGGATAAACACTGTCGACTCAAAACACTGATGTGAGTATTGTTCATTTATTTAAAATATTACATTACTTGTAATTGTAATATGACTGTAATATTTCATCACGTATTTCAGTCGGAGCAGTTTTTTTCCCTCAGTGTCACACAGAGCCACAACAATGTAAAGAAATATAATTAAACAAGAAATTAAAAACACACAATTTAAATGTGACATCAAGCTTTAAATATTTAACTAATAATTTAATTATTATGAACCACTTTTCAACACATCTGGATGGAAAGCTTCAGAGCTTCATCTCGCCACCACTACTTTATTCAAATAAACGTGAACAAAAATTAAAATAACAAAAAAACACTTGGAAACTAAGAAACATGAACATAAACCTCACCAACAGCAGTTACAGGGAACAAAGACAGACTAAAGACAATGATAACATGAGGGCTATATATACACACAGACACTAATGAACAAACAAGAAACACCTGAACACAATGAACCAATGAAAACGTGTCACATGAAACAAGGAACCAATCAGAACATGACACATGAACAGGGGGAGCACATGACAAGATCACATGAGGAGCAAGACTGTGAGAATTATACAGAATAAAAGACATGAAAACATAAACTAAACTAAACCCAGAACAGACGTGACACTGCCTCACGGTGCAGCACTAAAGCAGATGAACCTTTTCCAAAACTTGTTTGATTGTCTTCTGCTTCAGGAAATACTTTCATTCCTTAATCTGTTAATGTTTGTTTATACAATTATTCATTGTTCATGTTCGTTCACAGTGGATTAACTAATGTTAACAGAAAACTTTTTTATTTAAAACTGTATTAGTAAATGTTGAAACTTACATTAAGGTTATTAAATGCTGTACTAGTATTGTCCATCATTGGTTCATGTTAACTAATGTACAGGTGCTGGTCATATAATTAGAATATCATCAAAAAGTTCATTTATTTCACTAATTCCATTCAAAAAGTGAAACTTGTATATTATATTCATTCATTACACACAGACTGATATATTTCAAATGTTTATTTCTTTTAATTTTGATGATTATAACTGACAACTAAGGAAAATCCCAAATTCAGTATCTCAGAAAATTAGAATATTGTGAAGAGGTTCAATATTGAAGACACCTGGTGCCACACTCTAATCAGCTAATTAACTCAAAACACCTGCAAAGGTCTTTAAATGGTCTCTCAGTCTAGTTCTGTAGGCTACACAATCATGGGGAAGACTGCTGAACTGACAGTTGTCCAAAAGACGACCACTGACACCTTGCACAAGGAGGGCAAGACACAAAAGGTCATTGCAAAAGAGGCTGGCTGTTCACAGAGCTCTGTGTCCAAGCACATTAACAGAGAGGCGAAGGGAAGGAAAAGATGTGGTAGAAAAAAGTGTACAAGCAATAGGAATAACCGCACCCTGGAGAGGATTGTGAAACAAAACCCATTCAAAAATGTGGGGGAGATTAACAAAGAGTGGACTGCAGCTGGAGTCAGTGCTTCAAGAACCAAAATTAAAAGAAATAAACATTTGAAATATATCAGTCTGTGTGTAATGAATGAATATAATATACAAGTTTCTCTTGTTGAATGGAATTAGTGAAATAAATCAACTTTTTGATGATATTCTAATTATATGACCAGCACCTGTAGTTAATGTTTACAAATGAGTGTTAGTGAGTCAACAATGTGTCTGAAAACAACCGACATAAACACATTTGTCCCAGTGATCAAACCAAGAGTGACATTGACACGAAACAACCTTAAAGATGAGATGAAATGAATGTGTAAACTAACATAAATAGATTGACAATTTCAACCTTTGTATTTTTACAATGTCGGTAGTATATTTAAAAGAACAATGTGTCGTCTTTCTCCATGTTACCTGCACCTGGATATCCCTGTTTATTTGTCAGCAAAAGTCTGCTGGATGAAGCTAAACATGTTAGTTGATCATCATAAATCTGCGTCATTGTCTTTTCTCTTTCTGTCTTCAGTCTGTTTAAATGCAGAATTACAGAGGAACAGTGTGTCATCCTGACTTCAGCTCTGAAATCAAACCCGTCACACCTGAGAGAGCTGAACCTGAGCGAGAATAATCTAGGAGACTCTGGAGTGAAAAACCTCAGTGATCTACTGATGAACCCACAATTCAAGCTGGAGAAACTACAGTTAGTATCATTATACTGTATTTACCGCTTAGTTTATTTTAAGACAACGTCACATCATTTGTAGCGCTGCATCTCCATCTGAAGAAAGATTCAGAAATTACATTAGTTAATGGGTTTGTATGTGTATCAGTAAAAAGAGCATTAAACTTTGAAGCATTTTAAACTTTGTGGCTGTAAAAGTGTTTCATATGCTGGAATCTGACAAATCTTTGCTGTGAAACAAGACAGAAGTGAGAACAGACTAAAAAACAGTGTAACAAATTGTCACGAATGGCTGGTTGTAATGAAGCTCACGACGATGGAGAATACAATAACACTGTCTTTAATCACAAATCTAACATGTAGGAGAGATAAAACACAACCACTTCAACATAAACGACAGAACAATGAACAGACAGAACTAAGTTTAAATACACAGACAGAGTAATCAAGGTAAAACAGAACAGCTGCAGGAACTAATTAACAACCAAGAACACTAACTAGGGAACACACACAGACAGCAACACCATGATAATAAAACACAACAAAATTGTTACAC
Source organism: Ctenopharyngodon idella (assembly GCF_019924925.1). Classification (NCBI taxonomy): domain Eukaryota; kingdom Metazoa; phylum Chordata; class Actinopteri; order Cypriniformes; family Xenocyprididae; genus Ctenopharyngodon; species Ctenopharyngodon idella. The sequence continues at coordinate 3,822,901 of NC_067221.1, read as the reverse complement.
AAATAGATTATTCTGAAATGTTACATTTATACTGGACTAATGGTACTTTTCACTAAATCTTCTTTTATTAAACAAAATGTGTATTTAGAGATTGTAAATTACACTCTAATGACTTAATCTATGAATGTGTAAGATTTTCTTAAATTAATAATGAAAATAATCCATTTAAATGTTAATTTTCTATTGTTTCTATATTGATCCTATATATTCAATTAAGAGTGATAAATTCACTTATTTTTGGGAGTGAGGATGGATCCAGACTTGGATTGTAACTAGTATCCTCAAATGCTCCTGTCTTGGTTTGTTCGTTTCTATCATTAAGTTTCCATGTTTTTGCTGGTTTATTAGTGACTGTATGACATTTATTCATGATTCATTTAACTCACACATGAACTGAACATGGATTTGAGTCATTTTCTCTTTCTGTCTTCAGTCTGAGTTACTGCAGTATTACAGAGAAACAGTGTGTCATCCTGACTTCAGCTCTGAAATCAAACCCGTCACACCTGAGAGAGCTGAACCTGAACTGGAATAAACTAGAAAACACAGGAGTGAAGCACTTATGTGACGTACTGAAGGATTCACACTGTAAACTGGAGAGATTGAGGTCAGTAACATTCTTCACATACAAGAATCAAAATGATTAAAATCACTTTAACAGTTTAAACAAACACTTTATACTCAATATCTCACAATGAGTCTGAGTTGAAGTCTGGACTTTAATTAGGTCATTCCCAAACTTTAATTTTCTCATTTTTCTCATGTTGTGGATCATTCAGATCAAAGACTTTCACAGCTGTACAGTTTTAGATAATTGAAACACTGAAAGTGATGTTGATGTCTAACATATTACAGTTTTTCTCAGTTGCTTTGGCACATTTCTCGAATTATCCTTACAATTTGCAAAACAGTATGTTAATTTCTAGAAACAATTTGTACAAACAGCACAACAAATTGGATTACCTGCAAAAGCCTGTAACTTGCTCAAAATCCTTAGTTCATTTTTCAAAAGCAAGTATTTATGTCAATGAACATATCAGTGCTGTCAGAATGACAAGTCCTTGTGTCATTGTTCTCGAACAAGATAGTCAAAATGCTTAGCCATGTTGTCAATATAACAGTGACGAATATTTCAGATGTAAACTATGGCTACAGTTTTTATGACAGTGATTGAAACTGCACAAGACTGCACTTTGTCTGTATGGCATATATCAATTTTAACAGTACAAATGGACACATTACTGTTTATGGGAGATTGATTGCAAAAGACTGGACAGGATTCACAGTTTTGTATTTACTGTTGGTCTGTCAACAAATCACTGTAAAATGTCCTTGTCATAAAAAAGACAAGACTATATACATACACTGTATATATGTGTTCATGTGTGTAGTATGTATCTGTATAAAGTTCATTTAGCCTACTATACTGTACGTGTAAAGCAAGTGTAATATGCTACTGTAAGTGTAAAAATGCTACTGTAATATTAAGATTATAGCATGCATACCACATTAGTGTGCAGTGCACATTGCTGAAATACATACCTGATATGTCTATGAAATGCTTGAATGATTGAGGAAAAGGTTTTTCTCCAAACGTTCAGCTGCACCTTTAGACCTTCATAAGCCATTGTATAAGGTCATGATTGAGAACATTGTTTACAATAGTGGTCCTTATTTCAGTAGAAACGTGCCTACGCCCTTTGCCTTATCTACCTCTTCCTCTGTTTTGCCTCTCTACCCTTCTACCACACATCCTTACTCCTCTTCTTCTTTCCAGCTGTTGACCCTGTTTGTTTCCATGATGTTCTTCCATTATCAGAAATTGTAACTCTTGTGTTGTGCTCTGTCTATATATGCTTTCCAGTTGAAGATTCATGACATGCATCTTTTAGCTGCTTTAGAGAACTGGTTGGGTCATTGGTTGATCTAATGCTTTACATTCCCCTGAATACATTAGTGAAATTCAGGATTCACCTGCAAAATTCATGAATTCAGGACACATTTACAAAAGTCTAATAATATACTTGACACATTGTGATAACTAGGTCAACCATTTTGCATTTAATGACTTGTGCGATGAACTAATGACTAGATGTTTTGAGGGGTAAGACTATTCAACAGAGAACCATATAATACATTTTGAGCAACATGACATTAGCAATTGATAATGTAGGAAATAGCAGACAATTGGACATAATCAGTTGCATGAATGTACCAAAGCATTTGCAATTTGTTCAAAAGAACGAGAAACTGCTTTTATGATGTACAAGTGACTAGATGATGTGGAGGTTGAACAAGTAGTTTTGAAAATTTCAGTTCTGATCTGAGAAATGTGCCAAAGTGACTGAGAAAAACTGTAAAGTTCTCTGTGTCTTTTGTTTGTCTCCATTTTCAGTTGTCAGTTTTTGCAACTAACTTTCAATACATTTGTACAAAGAACAAAATAAAATTCACTTTGAGGATTTCTGTTGTTCAGGTTTGACTGATTAATCAGCTGGATGTTTTCATTCCTGTTCTAGACTCTCTAACTGCAGTGTAACAGAAGAAGGTTATAAAGCTCTGGCTTCAGCTCTGAGATCAAACCCTTCACACCTGATAGAGCTGGATCTCACAGGAAATGATCCTGGACAATCAGGAGTGAAGGAGCTCAGTGATTTACTACAGGATCCAAACTGTCAACTGAAGACACTGAGGTGAGACGGGATGAAATCTTTATCAAAATTAGTTATATGCAGGCTAAATATTCATAACAAATATATTATTTTAGTTACACAATAAGCTGGACAATTTGTTACATCAAAATGATCAAGATCAGATCAGATGCTGCAGGTTCTGCATGATGATGATAACCGTCAACACAGTTTAGTTGTGGTTCAAGCTACAGGTCAAATAGACATTATGGGTCAGTATATGTGCTGTTCTGGAGTATGGTATACCTTGACAATTAACATGCACAATTTTGTTTTTGTGCACACTTCTCATTAAAAATTGTAGATAATCTTTCAGTCAAATTGTTTTCTGAACACAATTATTTTTCATCAAGCCCAGATTCACTGTATCTCTACAGCAGGTCTATGAGTCTCCAGATGTTCACAAACATGCAGTTTCACAAGCCAGTTTTCTCTGCTGATGTTTCTCACTCCTCCTGCTTAAAAGCCAGAAAGATCTTGAGGCCTTAATTTCACGCTCTGTATTCATACTGAAAATCATGATCTAGTGAGCTTTTGCCCTTCTGCTCTGTGGGACGTTTCTGTTCTTATGAGTTTGCTTTAGGACTGAGTGTCGCTCGAGTTCTTTTAAATAACTCCATTAGACTTCATTTTCAAGTATTTATATATTTGAAGTGTTCATTTGCAAAAACCGATAAACGCCACTTTAAAAAAAAAAAAATGAACTAACTGCTGTGTGTTATTCTCCACATATAGCACGTTCTGTACCCTAAATCCATTTGGTCAGAAAAGTCGGTATTGTCCACTGTCAGGCATCACGAGTTCACGTTTTACAGCAGAAACCGACAAGCGCCCTTGTTGTTTGTGTACAGAAACCGATAAGTCCGTTTTAGTGAATCAGCGCACAGTATTCAGGTCAGGTGACAAGGCTTCTAGTCACTTCAGAAAGACGCGCTAGCTGAGGGAAGTTTTGTCAAAGCTGACTAAAAGTGATCGAGGATTTATAATTTCGACTCCTGTAAGACCTTGTACACCATACACGTCTTACATGATGAACCCTTGGTTGTCCTTTTGTGTGTGTGTGTGTGTGTGTGTGTGTGTTTGTGTGCACACGTGTGTTTGAGTGTGTTTTAAATGCAATTACTTGGTTTTGTTTAACTCTGAAACATGAAATGTGGAGTTAAATCTGCTTTTGCTAAAAAGCAAACTTTTAATAAATATAAAAAAACATACTTTCAATGAACTTTAATTTTTTAATTTACCTGTATTTTTTGGAGTTGTTATTATTACTTAATCAAAACAACCCAACTGCAGTCTGATTGATATTACTTGGAATGCACAATAAAAAAACATGATTTGTGAGAATTAATAAAAATGGAGTTAACTGTTTTTGCAAATGAACTCTTCATTTATTTGTGTATTTAAATGTTCAAAGAAAAGTATTACATCTAAATAACTAACTAGAGCTTGTCTTTAGAACAATAATTGGGTTTTTTATCTTATCAATCATGTTTGTAATGCAACAGACATTTAGTTGAGAACTGAATTGACTCTTCTGCAGGTTTTTGAGTGCTGCTGCAGATGAAGCCTGTCAGTATGTGAAGAGAGTTGTGGGTAAAAACCCGTTACTCCTGAGAGAGCTGATTCTGAGTGAACATGAACTAGGAGACACACGAGTGAAGCACTTATGTGACGTACTGAAGGATTCACACTGTAAACTGGAGAGATTGAGGTCAGTAACATTCTTCACATACAAGAATCAAAATGATTAAAATCACTTTAACAGTTCAAACTAAAACACTTTATACTCAATATCTCACAATGAGTCTGAGTTGAAGTCTGGACTCTAATTAGGTTATTCCCAAACTTTAATTTTCTAATTTTTCTCATGTTGTGGATCATTCAGATCAAAGACTTTCACAGCTGTACAGTTTTAGATAAGTGAAACACTGAAAGTGATGTTGATGTCTAATATATTACAGTTTTTCTCAGTTGCTTTGGCACATTTCTCGAATCATCCTTACAATTTGCAAAACATGTTCATTTCTAGAAACAATTTATACAAACAGCACAACAAATTGGATTACCTGCAAAAGCCTGTAACTTGCTCAAAATCCTTAGTTTATCTTTCAAAAGCAAGTATTTATGTCAGTGAACATATCAGTGCTGTCAGAATGACAAGTCCTTGTGTCATTGTTCTCGAACAAGATAGTCAAAATGCTTAGCCATGTTGTCAATATAACAGTGATGAATATTTCAGATGTAAACTATGGCTACAGTTTTTATGACAGTGACTGAAACTGCCCAAGACTGCACTTTGTCTGTATGGCATATATCAATTTTAACAGTACAAATGGACACATTACTGTATATGGGAGATTGATTGCAAAAGACTGGACAGGATTCACAGTTTTGTATTTACTGTTGGTCTGTCAACAAATCACTGTAAAATGTCCTTGTGATAAAAAAGACAAGACTATATACATACACTGTATATATGTGTTCATGTGTGTAGTATGTATCTGTATAAAGTTCATTTAGCCTACTATACTGTATGTGTAAAGCAAGTGTAAAATGCTACTGTAAGTGTAAAAATGCTACTGTAATATTAAGATTATAGCATGCATACCACATTAGTGTGCAGTGCACATTGCTGAAATACATACCTGATATGTCTATGAAATGCTTGAATGATTGAGGAAAAGGTTTTTCTCCAAACGTTCAGCTGCACCTTTAGACCTTCATAAGCCATTGTATAAGGTCATGATTGAGAACATTGTTTACAATAGTGGTCCTTATTTCACTAGAAACGTGCCTACGCCCTTTGCCTTATCTACCTCTTCCTCTGTTTTGCCTCTCTACCCTTCTACCACACATCCTTACTCCTCTTCTTCTTTGCAGCTGTTGACCCGGTTTGTTTCCATGATGTTCTTCCATTATCAGAAATTGTAACTCTTGTGTTGTGCTCTGTCTATATATGCTTTCCAGTTGAAGATTCATGACATGCATCTTTTAGCTGCTTTAGAGAACTGGTTGGGTCATTGGTTGATCTAATGCTTTACATTCCCCTGAATACATTAGTGAAATTCAGGATTCACCTGCAAAATTCATGAATTCAGGACACATTTACAAAAGTCTAATAATATACTTGACACATTGTGATAACTAGTTCAACCATTTTGCATTTAATGACTTGTGCGATGAACTAATGACTAGATGTTTTGAGGGGTAAGACTATTCAACAGAGAACCATATAATACATTTTGAGCAACATGACATTAGCAATTGATAATGTAGGAAATAGCAGACAATTGTACATAATCAGTTGCATGAATGTACCAAAGCATTTGCAATTTGTTCAAAAGAATGAGAAACTGCTTTTATGATGTACAAGTGACTAGATGATGTGGAGGTTTGAACAAGTAGTTTTGAAAATTTCAGTTCTGATCTGAGAAATGTGCCAAAGTGACTGAGAAAAACTGTAAAGTTCTCTGTGTCTTTTGTTTGCCTCCATATTCAGCTGTCAGTTTTTACAACTAACTTTCAATACATTTGTACAAAAAACAAAATAAAATTCACTTTGAGGATTTCTGTTGTTCAGGTTTAACTGATTAATCAGCTGAATGTTTTCATTCCTGTTCTAGACTCTCTAACTGCAGTGTAACAGAAGAAGGTTATAAAGCTCTGGCTTCAGCTCTGAGATCAAACCCTTCACACCTGATAGAGCTGGATCTCACAGGAAATGATCCTGGACAATCAGGAGTGAAGGAGCTCAGTGATTTACTACAGGATCCAAACTGTCAACTGAAGACACTGAGGTGAGACGGGATGAAATAATAAACATAATTAAGAAAAAAATGCAAGCTAACAAAATATGCAGGCTAAATATTCATAACAAATATATTATTTTAGTTATACAATAAGCTGGACAATTTGTTGCATCAAAATGATCAAGATCAGATCAGATGCTGCAGGTTCTGCATGATGATGATAACCGTCAACACAGTTTAGTTGTGGTTCAAGCTACAGGTCAAATAGACATTATGGGTCAGTATATGTGCTGTTCTGGAGTATGGTATACCTCGACAATTAACATGCACAATTTTGTTTTTGTGCACACTTCTCATTAAAAATTCTAGATAATCTTTCAGTCAAATTGTTTTCCATCATATGAGTCTCCAGATGTTCACAAACATGCAGTTTCACAAGCCAGTTTTCTCTGCTGATGTTTCTCACTCCTCCTGCTTAAAAGCCAGAAAGATCTTGAGGCCTTAATTTCACACTCTGTATTCATACTGAAAATCATGATCTAGTAAGCTTTTGCCCTTCTGCTCTGTGGGACGTTTCTGTTCTTATGAGTTTGCTTTAGGACTGAGTGTCGCTCGAGTTTCTTTTAAATATTTCTATTACACTTCATTTTCAAGTATTTATATATTTGAAGTGTTCATTTGCAAAAACCGATAAACGCCACTTAAAAAAAAAAAATGAACTAACTGCTGTGCGTTATTCTCCACATATAGCACGTTCTGTACCCTAAATCCGTTTGGTCATTAAAGCCGGTATTGTCCACTGTCAGGCATCGCGAGTTCACGTTTTACAGCAGAAACCGACAAGCGCCCTTGTTGTTTGTGTACAGAAACCGATAAGTCCGTTATAGCGAATCAGCGCACAGTATTCAGGTCAGGTGACAAGGCTTCTAGTCACTTCAGAAAGACGCGCTAGCTGAGGGAAGTTTTGTCAAAGCTGACTAAAAGTGATCGAGGATTTATAATTTCAACTCCTGTAAGTCCTTGTACACCATACACGTCTTACATGATGAACCCTTGGTTGTCCTTTTGTGTGTGTGTGTGTGTGTGTGTGTGTGTGTGTGTGTGTGTGTGTGTGTGTGTGTGTGTCGATCTGTTAGTGTGCGCGTTTGTGTGCACACGTGTGTTTGAGTGTGTTTTAAATGCAATTACTTGGTTTTGTTTAACTCTGAAACATGAAATGTGGAGTTAAATCTGCTTTTGCTAAAAAACAAACTTTTAATAAATATAAAAAACATACTTTCAATGAATTTTTTAATTTACCTGTATTTTTTGGAGTTATTATTACTTAATCAAAATAACCCAACTGCAGTCTGATTGATATTACTTGGAATGCACAATAAAAAAACATGATTTGTGAGAATTAATAAAAATGGAGTTAACTGTTTTTGCAAATGAACTCTTCATTTATTTGTGTATTTAAATGTTCAAAGAAAAGTGTTACATCTAAATAACTAACTAGAGCTTGTCTTTAGTACAATAATTGAGTTTTTTATCTTATCAATCATGTTTGTAATGCAACAGACATTTAGTTGAGAACTGAATTGACTCTTCTGCAGGTTTTTGAGTGCTGCTGCAGATGAAGCCTGTCAGTATGTGGAGAGAGTTGTGGGTAAAAACCCGTTACTCCTGAGAGAGCTGAATCTGAGTGAACATGAACTAGGAGACACACGAGTGAATCAGATCGCTGCTCTACTGCAGGATAAACACTGTCGACTCAAAACACTGACGTGAGTATTGTTCATTTATTTAAAACATTACATTACTTTTAATTGTAATATGACTGTAATATTTCCTCACGTATTTGAGTCAGAGCAGTTTTTTTCTCAGCTACAACAATGTAAAGAAATACAATTAAACAGGAAATTAAAAACACAATTTAAATGTGACATCAAGCTTTAAATATTTAATTAATAATTTAATTATTTCAGTTACTGTAGAGGGAGATCAATGGTTTTCTTCCAGAGCTCAGAAAACTCTTCAAATAAGTGATAGATTGAAAAAACAGCTGCTCTATAAACACAGAGATGTCTTTCCTAACTTTCACAGGTTAATTCTGTGTAAATTAAATATAAGTGTGTATATATTGATGCTCTTTTTGAACACGACTGCTGAATGTGATCATGTTTACTGATTGCTGGTGTGAAACAAAGTTTTTTGTGACATCAGAACTGTTCATAACTGCTTTCAGTTTAATGTTTGTATTTCACAAAATGTAAAATGTCTAATTTTGGTGCAGCATTTACTGTAACTTTTGAACAAGTGCATTTTAGAAATCTGTGATCAGAATCTGCCTGTAAAAAGATCCACCGAAGGCAAGTTGACTGAACACAAGTGCAGCTTTATTCTAGTGATGTTACTCCTGATATCGAGGCTTCGAAGCTTGTGTCGAGAACATCAGGTTCTTCCCGCCGGAGCTCCGTATCGAGACTTGTATTGTTTTAGTGAAATGACGTCACCGGTGACGTTCGAAGCCTCGTTTGAGTGAAGTGCTTCGAGAAGGGGTTCATTTTTGGCGGAACAATGTGTTTTTTCCTCTCGTGTTACACAAGCACTTCCACTTCTCTCTGTCCAGTCCACCTTAATCACTTTCACTTTTTTATCCGGTTTAAAGAACTTTGTTTTTTTCTCATATGTTCAACAACAGCATTGCCCAGTTACAAAATTATGAAACATTATGAAACAACACTGAACATAAATACGTCACAGAACTACTTATTTATTTATTTGTGTATGTTAATGTATCATGAACCATGTAACACACATTTTGGTGCTGTAACACTCAAAAAAAAAGCTTCAAAGCTTCATGAAGCTTCATCTCGCCACCACTACTTGATTCAAATAAACATGAACAAAATTTAAAATAACAAAAAAACACTTGGAAACTAAGGAACATGAACATAAACCTCACCAACAGCAGTTACAGGGAACAAAGACAGACAAAAGACAATGATAACATGAGGGCTATATATACACACAGACACTAATGAACAAACAAGAAACACCTGAACACAATGAACCAATGAAAACATGACACATGAAACAAGGAACCAATCAGAACATGACACATGAACAGGGGGAGCACATGACAAGATCACATGAGGAGCAAGACTGTGAGAATTATACAAAATAAAAGACATGAAAACATAAACTAAACTAAACCCAGAACAGACGTGACACTGCCTCACGGTGCAGCACTAAAGCAGATGAACCTTTTCCAAAACTTGTTTGATTGTCTTCTGCTTCAGGAAATACTTTCATTCCTTAATCTGTTAATGTTCGTTTATACAATTATTCATTGTTCATGTTCGTTCACAGTGGATTAACTAATGTTAACAGAAAACTTTTGTATTTAAAACTGCATTAGTAAATGTTGAAACTTACATTAATGTTATTAAATGCTGTACTAGTATTGTCCATCATTGGTTCATGTTAACTAATGTAGTTAATGTGAACAAATGAAAGATTATTGTAAAGTGTTAGTGAGTCGACAATGTGTCTGAAAACAACCGACATAAACACATTTGTCCCAGTGATCAAACCAAGGGTGACATTGACACGAAACAACCTTAAAGATGAGATGAAATGAATGTGTAAACTAACATAAATAGATTGATGATTTCAACCTTTGTATTGTTACAATGTCGTAGTATATTTAAATGAACAATGTGTCGTCTTTCTCCATGTTACCTGCACCTGGATATCCCTGTTTATTTGTCAGCAAAAGTCTGCTGGATGAAGCTAAACATGTTAGTTGATCATAATAGATATGAGTCATTGACTTTTCTCTTTCTGTCTTCAGTCTGAGTGAATGCAGTATTACAGAGAAACAGTGTGTCATCCTGACTTCAGCTCTGAAATCAAACCCGTCACACCTGAGAGAGCTGAACCTGTGGAGGAATGAACTAGGAGACTCTGGAGTGAAAAACCTCAGTGATCTACTGATGAACCCACAATTCAAGCTGGAGAAACTACAGTTAGTATCATTATACTGTATTTACTGTTTAATTTATTTTAAGTCAACAGGGCACAAGTCACATCATTTGTAGCGCTGCATCTCCATCTGAAGAAAGATTCAGAAATGGTTTTAGTTAACGGGTTTGTATGTGTATCAGTAAAAAGAGCATTAAACTTTGAAGCATTTTAAACTTTGTGGCTATAAATGTGTTTCATATGCTGGAATCTGACAAATCTTTGCTGTGAAACAAGACAGAAGTGAGAACAGACTAAAAACAGTGTAACAAATTGTCATGAATGGCTGGTTGTGATGAAGCTCACGACGATGGAGAATACAATAACACTGTCTTTAATCACAAATCTAACATGTAGGAGAGATAAAACACAACCACTTCAACATGAACGACAGAACAATGAACAGACAGAACTAAGAGTTTAAATACACAGACAGAGTAATCAAGGTAAAACAGAACAGCTGCAGGAACTAATTAACAACCAAGAACACTAACTAGGGAACACACACAGACAGCAACACCATGATAATAAAACACAACAAAACTGTTACACAAATAGATTATTCTGAAATGTTACATTTATACTGGACTAATGGTACTTTTCACTAAATCTTCTTTTATTAAACAAAATGTGTATTTAGAGATTGTAAATTACACTCTAATGACTAAATAATCAATTCATGTACCAAATTTTCTTACATTAATAATGAAAATAGTCCATTTAAATGTTAATTTTCTATTGTTTTTATATTGATCCTATATATTCATCTAGAGTGATAAATTCACTTATTTTTGGGAGTGAGGACGGATCCAGACTTGGATTGTAACTAGTATCCTCAAATGCTCCTGTCTTGGTTTGTTCGTTTCTATCATTAAGTTTCCATGTTTTTGCTGGTTTATTAGTGACTGTATGACATTTATTCATGATTCATTTAACTCACACATGAACTGAACATGGATTTGAGTCATTTTCTCTTTCTGTCTTCAGTCTGAGTTACTGCAGTATTACAGAGGAACAGTGTGTCATCCTGACTTCAGCTCTGAAATCAAACCCGTCACACCTGAGAGAGCTGAACCTGAGCGGGAATGAACTAGGAGACTCTGGAGTGAAAAACCTCAGTGATCTACTGATGAACCCACAATTCAAGCTGGAGAAACTAAAGTTAGTATCATTATACTGTATTTACTGTTTAATTTATTTTAAGTCAACAGGGCACAAGTCACATCATTTGTAGCGCTGCATCTCCATCTGAAGAAAGATTCAGAAATGGTTTTAGTTAAAGGATTAGTTCACTTTCAAATGAAAATTAGCTCAAGCTTTACTCATCCTCAAGCCATCCTAGGTGTATATGACTTTCTTCTTTCTGATGAACATAATCAAAGAAATATTAATAAATATCCTGACACATCCGAGCTTTATAATGGCAGTGAACAGGATCAATGAGTATGAGCTGAAGAAAGTGTCTCCATCCACATCCATCCAACCTGGTTGGTCGGGCTTTTTTGCAATGCATTTGCGGGTTGTTTTGAACGAGCTGTAAGCTGTGTGGAGTACGTTTATTATGGATGGATGTGGATCTTCAGCTTATACTCATTGATCCCGTTCACTGCCATTATAAAGCTTGGATGTGTCAGGATATTTATTAATATTTCTTTGATTATGTTCATCAGAAAGAAGAAAGTCATATACACCTAGGATGGCTTGAGGGTGAGTAAAGCTTGGGCTTGGAAAAGCCAACTTAAGCCGGGGACACACTTAAAGTCGGCATGAAGCGGAAGTTGCGATTGTCTTTTCTTCTCTACTGTGACGTCTATCTGAGTGAAACGGCATCTGAAATGAGAGGGCGGTACTTGATTTCTTACTTCGGGAATTGATTGGATCGTTTGAAGTTGGGCGTTGCTAATAAAATGGAGGTAGATCTGAATGCCCGTTTGGGAATTTCTCTCCACCGGACTCACTGCGAGCACCCTCACATTACTGTAAGAACCTTCTTTATTGAGGATGACGAGGACGATCAACGGCACTAAACAGCGAGAGAGAGACTGACTGACGGTGTGTGTCCGCCATTATAGCATGTGACAGGAAGAGACGATGAGTCGTTTTGAGGGGGAGAGCAGGTTAATGTTTTTGATTAAAGATTACGAGGGCACATGAATTTTAAAAAAATAATGAAGTGCACGGATAAATTATTGATAATAAATACTACAATATTCCATAAAAAAATAAGAGTTGTCAATTTTGATTTCATGCGACTTTAACGATTGTACGGCCGATTATGAATGTAAATTGATACTTATGACTGATCGCGCTCAAACGCGTCCAGTCAGAGCCAGTTGCGTTCAGTCGGCGATTACAGTCGGTGTTCAGATTCCGTGTGTAAGTATTTAAATCTGCTTCAGTCGCAGGAAACAATCGCTGTGTGTTGAGCTCAGTCTTAGGATGTTTTAGCTAGTCGTTAAATGTGTGCCCAGCTTTACTGAAATGCTGTTTAAACTTATTTTTCTGAGACTAACATTTCTGACTTTAACTCCTCCTAGAGCTTTAAAGCTAGAACTACCAAATTCAGCTCAAACCTTCAGACTGTTCTGACTTAGTGTGCTTTATCTTTTCTAACTGATCGGACTTACGGTTTTCCTAAAAATGACTATTAAAACTCGGAAAAATCCCATTGACTTTCACTGATGGAATGTTCAGATGAGCCACGACTGTTCAAACTCCAACTGACAAAATTCACATTTAAACACACTGAAGCCCATTAGACTCAATTAAACTGACATTCTGTGAACTATTTCTAATCCATTCAAACTCATTCAAACTTTAATCTATCTATCTATCTATCTATCTATCTATCTATCTATCTATCTATCTATCTATCTCATAGCAAACCCCCAGAATACCCTAACAACCACATAGCAACACTCTAGCAACCACCCAGAATACCATGTAACATGTAGGAGAGATAAAACACAATTTTATATTAATCCACAGTGATAAATTCACTTATTTTTGGGAGTGAGGACGGATCCAGACTTGGATTGTAACTAGTATCCTCAAATGCTCCTGTCTTGGTTTGTTCGTTTCTATCATTAAGTTTCCATGTTTTTGCTGGTTTATTAGTGACTGTATGACATTTATTCATGATTCATTTAACTCACACATGAACTGAACATGGATTTGAGTCATTTTCTCTTTCTGTCTTCAGTCTGTATAGATGCATTATTACAGAGAAACGGTGTGTCATCCTGATTTCAGCTCTGAAATCAAACCCGTCACACCTGAGAGAGCTGCACCTGAACAGGAATGAACTAGGAAACACAGGAGTGAAGCTCTTATGTGACGTACTGAAGGATTCACACTGTAAACTGGAGAGATTGAGGTCAGTAACATTCTTCACATACAAGAATCAAAATGCTTAAAATCACTTCAACAGTTTAAACTAAAACACTTTATACTTAATATCTCACAATGAATATTTGTGCAAAATTCTTCACATTAATGATTTGTTTGTAAGATAATCTCTCTTCCTCTGTTTGTGTCTTTCTAGTCTACGGGACTGTGGCATTACAGATGTTTCTTCTTTAACTCAGTCTTTGACTAACTCAAAAGCACTGCAGTTTTTAAAAGATCTTGATCTGAGATGGAATAAGATCGGAGACTCAAAGCAGCGGCTCAGAGACGTGCTACGAGACTCAAACTGTTATCTGAGGTGAGGAAACATCACTGTGATATTAAAGAGATCTTCATTTACCTCTGATATGTGAACAAACCTTTCAGATTTTCATGAAAGGAAATTATCATTAAGCTTTATTGCAACAAAGGGTTTGTGTGAGAACAAAATGTGAAGTTATTAAAATGTTCAACACAAAGGAGGAAAGAGAACAAAAGCACACTGTCACAGCTTTATTCAACAACACCTGCTTTATTAACTGTGTCAGTAGTGAATCATTTCAGTTTGAAAATAGACTTGGTCAGATTGTAGGAAAACGCTGCACTCCTGCTAAAATCAGTGCGTTCAGCTTCAGCTCACAGCCGTCCAGCCTCACATGAGAAATGTCTCTGTCTCTAGTGTGTTTTTACTTTGACAAGCAACACGTCACACTACTTTACACTCACTTTACTTTCAGTTATTTACTAAGAGCCCTACAAACATGTTTAAACTAGAGGACAAACGGCTTTAACTAAAGGTTTGTGTTTTAATTCAGAATATCATTTGTATTTGCTCCCTGTGGTTTATTCATACGCCGTACACTCATTAGTTTCTTCTTTACAGTCACTCAATAGGAGTCACACCAACACAAACACACAAACAGATCAACATGATTCATGGTTGAATGAATTATATTTAAAACACAAATATCTCTGCAAGATCATGTAAAGTCAGTAATTAATCTGATTACAGGAATTTAATGTATCTTCTTTTTACTCAAAAAACAGTGACTGAAATATAGTAACTAATTTGCCCTTTGAACACTGATTGTTTTCTCTTCTGTTTCACCTTACAGCGTAGATAATCAATCACCAAACACCTCTGGTGGATTGTTTAAATCATGGTTTAAATCTCTTAAATCATCATGAGAGGAGCAGTAATCATCAGGTGATCCACAGAAGAGTCTCACTACTGTGTCTATGAGGAGAAATAAATGTGTGATTAATGTGTAAATGTGTTTCATACAGATGGAAGAGACTCAGACTTTACAATGAAATAAAGCAGCATGTGTGTTAGAAACATGTGATATTGAATGGTTAATGTTGCTTTAGTATTCAGACAAATGAAGGTTTAGTTTTATTTAAAGGTGAACAGGAGGAAGAAGCTCAGATGAGTCTGTCAGCAGAAATCTTCAGGCTCTTCAGTATCAGGCCTACAAATATAATAATGTTTGGATTGAACTCATCCAAAATGATTAAAATGTTTATAATCATAAACGTGATTGTCAAGTATAGCACATAAATGTGTCAAAAGATATAAAGTCTACATGTTACTTCAAACATTTACATTATCTCTCTTACATTTTATGCACAGAATATATTTGCTTATTTTTGTTATTCTGTTTTATTTTATATTAAGTTATCTATGTGTCTGTTGTTAATGCACAGATATACAGTATATTGTCTTTGTTCTGTGGATGGAGTCTCTTCTAGTCAGACCAACTAAACATTTTACCAGTTAACAGCATTTGTGTGTCTTTCACTTGCTCTGGTCTAGATTGTCCAATGCATTTTGTTTAGCGATTATAATTTCACCACATTTACATTCACATGCAAATAAAATCATACATATAAAGTTAAGATCAATTGTTTTTGTTTGAAAAGTTCACTTGTCTGTTGTATTATTGAAGCTACATGAGCAGATGCAGAGAGATTCTCCTTCTTAAATAAAGGTGAAGTTGTAGATGTTAAACATAAAATCATTTGAGCGATCTTTAGGATTGTTGGAGAAGAAATCATGCTGGGCTGCGTTTCTCTAAGCATCGTGAGCCTCCAGCTTCCAGTATGAATGAAACAGAAATGACATGAGAATGTTTAGCTCTCCTTCTTGCTAAGATCGCCTCATTTTGGGTAAAAATAGAAAAATAATAATACTAAAGTACTTTGTAACGTAGTAACTTGAGTAGTTTTTCCAGCAAACTACTTATTTACTCTTACTTGAGTCATATTATTTTTCAGTACTTCTTGTACTCAAGTAAATTATTTCTTAAATAGCAATACTTTCCCAGGGTCTCTAATACAGACTACCTTCTGTCCTCAGTAAAGTGTGAACTACACAAGTCTGGGACCTTGATTAATACAATTTCCAATTGCTAGCTCATGTTTCCATTTGAAAGAGTTTTCTGTCTTAGTCTGAGTATTTAAAGAGATGTTGCAGGAGGCTCAAGGCGCAATTCTGTAATCAGATCAGCCCGTAACGCAGCGTCTTCCAGACACTCAGCGTTATGTGTTTTCCAGATGTCAGGTACATCTTTTACTCTATTTCTGAGCATTTGATGTTTTGTATCAATTATCTTTGAATTGATTATGTAATTGGGATGATACATTTACCCGACTAATAATAAATTGTTACCTTTGGATTTATTCTGACTTACTCTGAAATTTTTGACTCAAGTAGATTAAGTGAAGGCTTATGTTACTGCAAATCTGCGTCCAGGGTTAAGTACATACTAGGGGCCTCATTTATAAAATGTTACGCAGAAACCTTCCTAAATTTGATCTTACGATCATTTCTCAGATGTGCGTACGTGTGATTCATAGAATGAACGTACACACAGAAAACAAGCATACGCCTCTCTTTCAGATGTGAAATCTATAAATCGCAATTGATCTTGAACTTGGGCGCAGCTGAATGGTTTCAGTTCTCCGCATTGTAAACGACACCTAATTAATGTAATTTACATATAAAAGATCACCACACATCATCCAAATCCTTTCATTTAGAATAGCGAGCTGCAAGAATAGCTTAGATTTCCAAAAACCTTTAAGCGTACACACACTCTAAGATCAAATCTGTGTGTGTACACGCTTTATAAATGAGGCCCTAGATCTCACGTTAGATGGAGCATAAGGCACATCAGGTGGGATTCTAGATCTCTGACTAACTGCTCGACTTTAGTTAAGCTGTTATGCAGTCGCTTATAGGGGGCTACATGGGTACCTTTTAACAATAGCAAGCATGGGCGGCATTGTTAAATTGCTTTAGCCATAACCTCTGACTAATGACTGGACTGACAAGTTTGTGACCGTGAGACCCGCGTTAAACCGCCGTCACGAGGCTCTCTAAGCGACATAGATTCCTAATGAACGAACACAATAAGAGTAAAGAGTTAAATAGCATAATCAGATGTCTAGATAAATTATCATATAGTCAATAATCAATTGGCATTCTAACCTAAATTTGAGGTCATAATAAAATGGAGTCAGATAATAGTTTAATTGGAATTAAACTATATTGCCACGCTGAAAAGATCGAACGCACAAGAAACCTTCCCCGCCCCTATGGGAAACCGTCGTTGGGCTGATTGGGTGGGCCTTACACAATTGTGTTACATGGTGGTCTATGGATTTGGCTCTCCCTCTGTCAAAATGGAGGGGTTGAGGGTCTGTCCAAATAAATTTCCCCTTTTCCACTTGACGAAGTTGAATGCACTTCAAAATGGCAACAGGGATTCCCCCAAGGGGAAGTTAAACATTATTGCTATGACATGGAAGAAAGCAGAGAAACAAGGAAGGTGATTCCAGGTCAGGATAAGGACTTCATACAACATCTGTATTTTGGGAATATTTTGGATACTGGAGCGATGAGAGCCAGGTAATTTGCAAGACCTGTCAAACTATTGTTGCGGCAAAACAAAGAAGGGGCCATTCACACACACAACACATTTCTTGTGGTTAAAAACAGACATGTATTTTAAAAGTTGAACTTCTTTTACCTTTACCATGTAAAATGGCGTGTCATGCGCAAGATGGTGCAAAAGACACAAGCGCAACAATTAAAAGAAGTCCGTCTAGCATGTTTAACTAGAAAAACAATAGCACGTGAACAAAAATCAAAAAGAGTTTAAAAAGGCATAAAGAAATAACTGATGCCAACACGTATCTTTTATGCAAAGATATGGTGTCCGCAAATTTCTTCATTAAAGCTTGCTTACAAAAAAACAACACAGACAAGAATGTTTGTAGGGAAATATAGTTTCAAAATTGTGATTAAAATCAAAATTGGAATATGGATCAAAACATTGTGATTGAGATTTTTTGTCCATAATTGCACAGCCCTGGCCAGTATGTGCACTTACAGTCTTGTGGATTTACAGTGGCTGTCTCGTGTGAGTGATCCTGAAGTCCACAAGACTGTAGGGTGTCCCATTTTGTCATTTTAGGTTTCAGAAGGGTGCTTGCGAACGCCTCCTGTGTGGTCGATATGCACCTTCAATGCGCACTTTTACAGAGCCTGTGAGCTTCACAGCAGACTTCTACCCGACAGTCAACGCAGCATTACATCACGAACGTGTGGACTCAGAGGAAGATCGCAAGTGTTTAGGGTGCCATTTGGGACAGGGCCATAGAAATGAATGAAGTACTGTAAACTGAATCCTACCTGTTGCAAAATGTCCTAAAAATGTGGTGTAAACTCAATATAGCTCACTTCAAAATAGTGTACATTATAGATCAGATGACAGGCTGTCAATATATTAAGTGATTTGTTTCTCCACAAAAGCAATTTATTCAATGTACTGAAGCCTCTTCTCCATTGACATCTGTTAAATCCCTATTAGTTTAGGGGGATCACAGGGACGTCAACAAACCAGAACAGAACTAATTAGAACAACCTTCTACAAAACAGAAGGAGACTTAAGCAGACCATCAACAAAGCTTGAGCATAAGTAAAGCTTTACTGAAAATAAATTAAACGTATTTACAGAAAAATCAAACAAAAGAAAAAGCACAAAAAGGTGAAAAGGGAACAAGAGTGTTGCCAACAAAAAGAAAAAGAAAATCTTACTAAAAAACAAAACACAAAATAAATCTGCCTACTCTAACTAAAACAAAACTTACAACTGGTGGCAACCACTTCTTGTGTTGCGACATGTAGGGCCCCTAACCTGTTCCCAATTAAAAAAAAAAAAAAAACTGAAAAGTTTTACAACAAAAACCACAAGCAGAACAAAAGAATCTTCTTTTATGTATCGGCCATCTTGGGTTTTTATAGGCTTTGGTAATCTCAAGTCTCTGTGTGTGATTGGCTAATCACAAGGCAGGCAGCAATTGGCTGGAACAACTGCAAACGGATGAACCAATAGAGGGCAGACTCCTGCAACAGAAACACAGAGAACACGTGATTTTTTTTCCCAAACCAGGGGCACGTTCAAGCTCAAACCGGTGCACAACATTTTGCTACGGTTTCCGGGTTGAACGACATGTTTCCTGGAAACGGTGTGCAACGGGGTTTGAGATACATTTTCTCTTGTTTGGTGGGTGTGTCAAAAATGTCAGCCCAATCAGCAGCAACATGTATATAAACCACACGGTATTAAAGAGACAGCAATGGGTCCAAGTAAAGTCGTTTACAAATGTGTCCGCTGCAGCTCGCTATACGCAACAACTGAAGATATTAGAAGACATGATTGTCGTAAGAGTTTTATAGTAAAAATATAGCATATCAACATGATGATGTAGCTGTTTATATTTTTGCTTCATTGCAAGGCAAGTTTATTTATATACAAAATTTTGCAGTATTAAACACATATTTATACCGATTTCATCAGGCTCTGAAAATTCTTCACAAAGAACACAAAGAATGTCCTTCTCGGCTGCCATAGTTGCAATTCTTGCGTCATCAGAACAGCACCACCGTTTCCGTTAAAAAACGTTTTTTGTCGGGACTGAACGCAGCCCTGATTTCACCAAGTGCAACATGTTTCTGGATCAACATTTCAATCAACCAATCAGATTTGAGGGACAAGTTTACCGTTTATAAGTTTAGGCTTACAGTCAGAGTTAGGTGCTTCTACATCAGTGTTATTCACTATCATTTCCCTCTGATTTTGAGCTTTGTTGTAAAGTTGTGGTTTGTGATTTTATTTTAGTAAAAATTTTCATAGGGTTGAACTATAATCTCTAAATTTTCATGAAAAAGATGATGATGGACTTGATCAAACTGAGCTCAACAGACTTCATGATCAAAGGAAACATTGTAAGTTCATTAAAAAGTAAAATGACAAGTTAAATGAAGCTGAACTCGAAGTGTTATTTGTTGCAAATCTACATTTATTTCTGAATTTGTATATTCCTATTTTTTATTTGTGCATTTTTTTATTTGGATTCTTTTAATTGTGGCATATTTCTTTGTCTATATGTTCATACTGAAGATAAAAGAACAAAATGAATAAAAAATATTAAAATGACTCACCAATAAATATGCAGCAGAATTTGTCCATTTCTCTTAAATAAACGTACATTTTGATAGACAAATAGGCTAAATAAACAAAACATACATGCATAAAATATGTGGATGAGTGAAAACATCTACTTTATGATTTATTTGTTGATTTTGGCAGATCTGCTCCTCTTACCACACAGTAATTCAACTCCAGTGAAGCTCCATCTACAGCAATTCACCAATAATATTTCCATCAGTCTACAAGTACTGACGGGAGAAGCTCTTCGAAAACTCTGAATCACTTGAACCAATTGACTCACAAAATGATTCACTGTTTCGAAGCGCACGAAACGCCTCACGCTGACAACACCTGCTGGTCAAATCTGTGTAAATGCAACGAAAACGTCTCAGTCCGTCTCCGACCGCGCCGCGCCGCCAGGGCAGGGACCGGCCCTCGTACAGCAGGCACTCGAGGTCACAGTAACCACAACACTTACCATGCTTTTAATGCCTAATAATGTAAAATCCAAAAATTGTAAGGTAAATCAGCACTTTTTTCCTATATATAATCCTATTTATTATATATAATGATATTATATATAACACTTTATCAAACATTTTATCAAGCATTTGTTAGAGCATAGTCTCAAAGTCTTAATAATTCACAAGATTTAACTAGTTGTCAAATTCATATAATATTTGTACATATTCATATTTATACTCATACATAATCCAGCGGCTTTTACTCCTGCTGCTGTCATTGGCTACTGCCTCAATTCCTGTACATATTTATGGAGATATTTGTAAATCAGTTGTGCCCCTTCTTGGAAAGTAGTGGGATGTCCCACACAGTCAGAAAGTTTATATTAATTTCATTGTATTCTTCAAAATGATTGTAAATTGGGCCCCGTCTGTTCATGTCACATGATACATGATGTCTCTCCGCACCTCATAACCTCTGCTTGTAAGAGTGGAAATGCTAATTTGATTCTCACATAGGTGTTTCGGGTCACAGACTTGCTTTTATTTTAAATTGAATAAATATTTTTTGCAGAAAAAGAGTGGATCTGAAAGAAGTAAACAACACAAGCTGCTGGAGAGAACAGCACCTGACATTAGAAATAACGCTCTAAAATGAGCAGCTAAACCTTTACATGCTTTAACAAGTTTTTATTTTTAACTTCTTAGGAAAGAGGAATGTCAATTTGTTCTAGAATAAATTGAGATTTTAAAGTGAACATTACTTGTAAGCAAACAGAAATAATCTCTAAAGCCTCTGAAGATGGTCTCAACTCCACTAGATCAAAACAGCTTCAAAATGAATCAAATATAAAATGCTTCCTCAGGTCAGGTCAAGTAATATATAGTGTTTTTGGGTGAAGAACAGTTAATTGATTGACGTCTGTAGGTGTCAACAACACTGTCTATGACATGCAGAAATCACATACTCTGGGTGGACTTATAAACGTGTTAAGATAAATAAATATATATTAAATTAAAAATTATAGATATTCCATATTTTTATAGATATAGAGAGCCTGTCTTTAGAGGCCGTCAAAAATTTGGACACAAGAATTTTCTAATGAATTTCGCTTTTTTTTCTTCTTTGAAAGTAAAAAAATAATTGAAAACAAACAAACAAAAAAATAATAAAAAGGTTAAAACATGTATGTTTCACTGTGGATTTCAGATATATCTCAGAAGAAAACAGCAGACGGATCCTCAGTGTTGTGAGAGAGAGTTTCATATGGGCTGCACAAGATGGTGTTTGTAATGTTTATTTCCCCTGTGTGTTTCTATAAATTACTGCATTTATTTTTGTGCAAGTGTGAAGTTGTCTTGGTTTTTTTCTGTATCTGTTTGTATAAAGAAGGATAAATGAAAGTCATAGCCAGAAGGTGTTTTCCATAGCCAATACTTGGCTTAGCCTCATTGTTTGTTTGTTTATAAATACTGCTGCCTGTTGCCAGCATATTTGAGGTCTAAATCAACTTTGGATGGTAAGAAACCAACAAACAGAGTGTATAGTAAAAGAGCTATGACCCCACCTGCGGCCATCTTGGTTCCACTGCGTGCGGAGTCTGCTGCCTTTCACGACATGTTTGTCATAAGAGTTTTATAATAAAAATATAGCATATCAATATCAATGTAGTTGTTTATATTTTTGCTTCATTGCAAGGATCTTTCTTTTCCATGAAAGATCGAAGTAAAACATTCACAATAATAATTCGCATCTTTCAAGATCAAGTGTCATTACAAAAACAAAGTACACAAGTCACTAACCTAATCCTTCAGTACCTCACATGGATACTGCCTCTCTCCCAAAAATCAAACAGTATGAGGAAAAAATACATTTGAATTGTGCCATTCATTTGCTCAACAAGGCCATTAGACTGGGGATGGTATGGAGAACAGAGACTCCTGGTGATGCCCAGTTTCTCACACAGGCTAAGATTGACCTTTGGGAGAAAAAAAAAATGCATTTTCATGTCGTTATATCAATTTATTTTAACTTGATTTGTTTTTAAATAACCCTGTTTACAAACTCTCTTCCCTAATCTGTTAAAAGTCACTTTGGTGCTCCAAATTTGTATTTGAGAGGATAGGCTTTAGACCACTTGGTAAAATAGTCCACCATAACACACATATACTGGTGGCCATTTTCACTCAGCTTGCCTACAAGATCCATCCCAATTAATTCCAGTGGTACTGTGTCCTGAAATGGGAATCTGTGTTTTAAATATTCAGGACTAAGGCTATAACATCTTAAAAGTATGTTAATATAACATACTTTCTCCTTTATTGATTTTTTTCTGGTCTGACACTGAGCTGTCTGAAAGAAGAGAAGTGGGTCAAGAGCATTGTAATGTAATATTGTAAACAACAACAACATCTAATATGGCATGTTTAACAATGAACTTACCCACTTGCAGATGTCCTGCTCCATGCCAGGCCATTAAAATCTAGGAATAATGGCATGTAAGTTTCCTCAGTGTCCTCCAAGAGGATCTGTGTGGAATTCCTCAAAGATATTGTGTTCCTCCTCAGGTGAAAGGACAACTCCAGTCAAACGCTGACTCTCGTCTTTTTCTTCTGATGTAATGCAGTTCTCCATCTGATGGAATCATGTTATATTAGTAAATAAAGCTCACGATTGTATTTCCTTTTTGTGGTGTGAAACAACTTAACTCACCATTACCCTTCAGTGTGAAATTTTCACATTGTCTCTTTATATAATGGTGCTGGATATTGGTTATCCTAAAAAACTTTGATTTGATTTGATTTACTTGGATCAATTTGCCTTGGCAGGATGGCTTAGTAACAGTGATGCCAGTGATGACACTGAATTTATAGACCTTTTCATCTGTTCCTAATTATTAGCAGGCAAAATCATTGATAGCACATAATGTGATGAATTAGGTAGGAAAGAGAATATGTTAATGAGGTTGGTACCACTCAAATGAAATTAACTAGCATAATTCAAATTTATATTATGTATAAAGAGACCCACAACTTTTAATTTTATCTGATAAAACTGACAGGCTGATAGTGATGTATACTGTCTTTTAGAATATTAGTCATATTTGTAATTATTCATCATCACTGTATGATAATATGTTCTGCTTATTTCAGTCATGAAAAGTTGTGGATGCCACTGAGAGGTTTTTACAGGACTTTAATACAAAAGACCGTATGGAAGCTGGAAAAAACGTCAGTAAGAAAGATCCTACAGCATGGTTCATTTTTAATTGTTAAACATTTGTAAAACACTTAATTATGTCTCACTGAAAATATAAACATGCCATATGTGATACACGAATTGTGGAAAAAATACCATCCTGTGTTCATCATACATAATAAAGAGTTTGGCTTTGAATCCTGCACATGTTTTCAACTGTCAGGAACACAAGTGGTCTGGTTAGAGATCAGTGTGTAGTAGGTCAAATGAAAAGCTGGAGTCATGAACTCAGAGAATTTACTGAAGATAAAGTGCAAGTAGTTCTGTTAAGCTATTTGAATCATTTAGAAAAAAAATAAAACAATATCTGAAACATTGTGCTCTTATAATTCCTAAGCCAATGCAAAATGTTGATTTCAAATCAGTCATAAATCCAGGATGAAACTTCTTAACCAAGATGAACATTCCTGGAGTCCATTGGTAAAGTCACACACCTGCATAATACCAAACAAGCCCTGCAATCACAACATTAAAAGAACAAGCATTCTTCCCTCTTCAAGGTTGAGTTTCATCAAAACCCACAAAAATCTTAGCTTCATTCAACTAGAGCAAAAACAACAGGATAGAATACTTTCACACAGAGCAGAATCTAACAGTGCATGAGATATTTACCTTCATATTCACCTTACTTTTCAGCTAAGAGTAGTGATGGGAGATTTCGAAACACTACTTCATGAAGCTTCGAAACCTTTATGAATCTTTTGTTTCGAATCAGTGGTTCAGAGTATCAAACTGCCAAAGTCACTTGATTTCAGTTGATTCGAAGCTTTGAAAAGTTAGTTAATTCTCCCATCACTAGGGCTGCATCCGAAACCATATACTTCCTTACTATATAGTAGGCGAAAAACAGTATGTGACAAAAAAAGTTTGTCTGAATTCACAGTACTCCTAAAAGAGTAGGCAAAAAGTACCCGGATGATTCTGAAGTGAGTGGCTGTGTCCGAAATCGCCCCCTATACCCTTAAATAGGGCACTATTTGAGGGGATAGACATTTGTAGTGGTGTCCGAAACCATAGTGAACGATGTTGAGTTCACTCATTCAATCCCACAATGCACCACAATAACGAGTTTACAACCGAGAATACCCATAATGCACTGTGAGGCACGTGCCCGCAGCTGAATCAATCACTCATTCATTTTCCAAACTGCGCTGGTCCAGCATAATATCATACAGCTATAAATTCCTTTTTAATTGATAATTAAATTGTTTAATTAAGGTTTGTACATGCTAGTTTCCATGGCAGAGTTCAACATAAATATTCATTACTACTGGATCTGCCAGTTTGCTACGTTTCAAATGATTATTAAACAGCAGCACAAACTATGTGAAATTGGCAGCCCAATTCGACAGTGTGGCGATTGTAGTACATCCAGATTACATTCATACACACATCTCATACTATATCATACTTTCTGTAATTACTCATTTATAATAAGTACCTACTGAAGAGAGTATGATTTTGGATGCAGTCTAAGAGCGGACGTGGACAGAGTAAAATAAGCCAAAGTACTTCTATGTTTTTATATGAGAGAATAGACCAATTAATATGATTATATGTAGCCTACAAATCAATTACGACTTGTTAATAAAAACGTAAAGGACTTTGCATGCCTACTGCTAATTTAACTTTATCTGGTTGACGACACAACTCTGTTTTTGAAAAATAAAGATCAAGTTTCTTTAGCCTTAAATATAATTAATCTCTTTTTTTTTTGCTTCTGGTTTAGTTCTTAATATTCACAAATGTGAACTATTATCTATCAAACATTCGACTGATGTTAAAATTTGTGACATTCCAGTTAAATCTGAAGTTAAATACTGTTATAATTATTTGTAAAGATCAGAAAGAAAGATCAAAACTTCACTTTGTACCTCTTATTCATGCTGTCCAACGTAAACTGAACTCTTGGTTACAGCGTGATTTATCTATAACAGGTGGAGTGTTGCTCTCTAAAGCAGATCGGGTTATTTATCCCGCGATGGCTCTGGATGTTTCTGTGGAGATTTGTGGAATGCTGGACAAAATTATAGTAGACTTTGTTTGGAAGTCTAAAAGTCACTTAATTAAAAAGAGTGTTATGATAGCTGATCGGGCAATGGGTGGTTTTGAGTTAGTGGACTTTTCCACTCTTAATATTTCTTTCAAGATTAAATGGATAAAGTCTTTTTTGAACAACCCCACGTCTTTTTGGAATATTATCCCAAATCATATTTTCAGTTCAGTTGGAGGTCTGCATGTTTTGTTGCGCTGCAGCTATGACATTTCTAAAACACCTTTAACTCTTTCTAGTTTTCATAAACAGGCTTTAATATGCTGGTCCCTAATACAGTATATAATTATAATTTTCTCTACATAGCTATTTTATCTGGAACAACCAAAATGAACAATCTTTCCCAGTCTCCCCAAGAGATGCCATTGTTTTTGGTGCAGTTCCTGATTGTGTCGAATCAGAAACTGTTTCGACACAAACTGTTTAGTCAGTTCTGTCCCTTAAGGTCCTTTATGCTCTCCTCCTATTTTTGACAGCACAAATCTATTTGTTGATCAATGTCTTCTCAGCAGTTTGTCAAACAAAAAAAATCGCTCAATTCTTAACAGAAATCAGATCTGTTTACCTGCTTGTGTAAGCTTTTGGAATAACAAATTTAATTATATAATTTGGGAAGATTTCTGGCTTCTTCGGCAAAAATATCTTTTATCTAGTAAAGCTGTTAAAGGCTCTTATAAACTCTTATAAACTATAAAAATAATTATAAACTAGCTAAATTTAATAATAATATTTCCCCCTTGTGCTCCTTTTGTCATCATTTTGAATAGATGATTAACCATTTGTTTTGGGACTGTGTGTATTGCAAAGTATTTTGGGTTGATTTTTCAAACTTTGTTAAAAGATATCTATAGTCTAACTTCTGTATAAGCCCAAAAAATGTGTTTTTGGTGTGTCTCTGAATTTAGACCATTCTCATTTTAATTTTGTACTTAATTTACTTTTCTTTCTTGCCAAATTTTATATTCACAAATGCAAATTCTCTAAGAAAACTATTTTTAAGAAAGATTTTTAAGAAAATTCTAAAAAATTATATTGCATGTAAGACTCTGTTACAGTGTAATACATTTGGCCTAATTTAATATGTTTTTTTTTTGTGACCCTCATCTTTGTTCTGTTTAGTGTTGTTAAATATTGTTTGTTGCTGTTTGTCTTGTATTTGTTGTTATTGCATAATAAAACTTTTTTTTTTTTTTTTTTTTTTACTTCTATCTTAACTATATCTGTTGGTTTCTGTGATTAGAAGACATGACAACACACTACAGACACAATATGATTCACTATGTTGAAAAGAAAATACAGTTTTACTCAAGTGTGCTGATAAGTCTGATCATCCGCTGAAATAAAATACTTTTATTGAAACTGACGTTGCGTTCCAAATGGGATATATCCCCCTCCGAAGGGCACTTTGGAGTGAAAACAATCATGGCCACCATATTGAAGGGTCGTTCCAAACCGAAGTGCTCAAAACTGGCCACTTCAAAGGGCCCTTCGGAATGAAGGATTTTGAAGGGTACAACTGATGGACACTTCAGGCCCCCATGATCCTTTGCACAGGGAAGTTGTTTGACGTCACAGAATGGGTACAGAGGGCTCGGTTGCTTGGGTCAGATTCTATGTGGTATTTTATTCCTAATAATATATTTAATAGGGTAGGTGGCCTTTCTTTTTTGATGAAATGCAATTACTGGTTAAATATCTATTAAACTGGCCAGATTTCATCAACAAGTTTTGTTAGCCTGGAAACTGGTTTACAACCACAACTTTCCCCCCCACCATCTTATGGAATAATTTGGATATTAAAATTAGAAATAGATCAGTCTTCTTTGATAAATGGTTTAATAAAAACAGAATTTTTATTGCTGATCTATTCAACTCTAATGGTGATTTGTTATCTTATGAATGTTTTATGAATATCCATCAATGTCCCGTTCCGTTTAAAGAATTGAACTCTGTTATAAAGGCGATTCCTGATGGATTAATATGTCTGATGAAAGCTTCCTTTACCCACGAGTCATGCTCAAAACAACTTTCACAGTTATGTTTGGGAGGTGTTTCACTTTTAAGTAAAAAATGCAATAATAAATGTATTCTTCAACTTTCTCAATCTTGAAACTCAATTTCTCCAAAAGGGAATTTTCTGGGGGTTCTAAAATAGATAACATTCAGTGGAGGAAAACATGGTTATACCATATAAATACTGTATAAAGCGAAAGAAGTGCATTATAAAATTTTGCATAATATATACCCTTGTAATGCTTTTGTGTCGAAATTTTGTGATGTAGCTGATATATGCACCTTCTGTAAAAAAGAAAGTGAAGATATTTGTCATTTATTTTTCTCATGTTTCATCACTTTTCTGGAAAAATTTGAGTTCCTATAGTTTTTATAAAGTTAATATGAAGAGATATGGTGAGATCTTTCATGTACTGTGATTAATACTTCTTTTTTAAATCCTCTTTTCTTTTCTTTTCTTTTCTTTTCTTTTCTTTTCTTTTCTTGTTTTTTTGTTCTGTTCCTGCCTTTCCTTGTTGTAAGTTGTATTTCATTAATCTCATGTCTTAATCTTTAACCAGCGTACAAAATGTGCGACAAAGGCGCTTCCTCGTTATGACGCAGAAGTGCATTCCAAAAGAAGAGGTTTTTTTTGACCCCTACACCCTTCGAAGCTCTCACTCCGGAGGGTAAACCCTTTGAAGGGATTAGGGCATGAGCCCTTCCGAATGGAACGCAGTGTGAATGTTCCATGTTAACATGGGCGTGGTTTGTGATCGTGACAGGAAAGTATGGTAAAGTTCCTTGAAACGGCATCAAAAAAAAAAAAAAAAAAAAAAAAAAAAAGAAGAAGAAGAAGAAGAAGAAGAAGATGAAGAAAAAGCATCAAATACGCAGGAACAGACACTGTGAAATCAAAACGCTTTATTATGCATACCAGTGTATACAATTGGTGAAACATACGTTTTTTTTAATATATGATCCGTGAAATATCACATGTGTCGAATCTGTCGCAGTCTAACATCTGCTGGAAATCCAGGTAAACATCAGCGTGCACGCGCATGTCCGTATATGACCTCCAGATGATCCATATCACCTGTACTCCGAACAGACGAAGAATCTTCCAGAAATGACAATCTTTTGAAAGCCACGGATGTTAAAACATGAAGAAAGGGTTACTGAGAAAGAGTTATTGAAAACGAATTTTCTAAAGGTTTCTGAAGGTTTTCTCCCATTTTCTCTTCTGTTTTAGGCTGTTGATTTTGTGACGCGAAATCGAAAGTATTTTTGAACCAGACATTTAGCTTACAGTAGACAGATAGTTGAAGCCTAACGTGAATGTGTTTATTATTATTATTTTTGTCAAAGAATACAAATCTGTTATCATTAAATTTAATATTTCAGTTCATTATAGCAATTATGATTAGTAGTTATACAGTATGACCATTATAATTCAGGTTACTTTTACTAAATCAATTATTTTAGGATCATTTGAAAGTAATTAATTCAACCATCATTGTGAACTTGAAGTAATGATTAAATGACAAACGATTCAGCAATTAAAGATTGTGAAAATATGATTGAAATGATATTAAA
The DNA here is from genome assembly GCF_019924925.1 of Ctenopharyngodon idella. Classification (NCBI taxonomy): domain Eukaryota; kingdom Metazoa; phylum Chordata; class Actinopteri; order Cypriniformes; family Xenocyprididae; genus Ctenopharyngodon; species Ctenopharyngodon idella. The sequence goes on along the minus strand of NC_067221.1, from coordinate 3,793,206 downwards.
CTGCAATAGAGAATAAAACAAATTAGGTTTAAACAGTGTAAATTTCTGTTTTCCATTGAATTCATATTTAGAGTCATGAGTCAGTTAAACTCATTAAACAATCTGAAATTATTAAGACCATTCAGTTATTTTACATAACAATATATTTGTAACTCACTTTATTTTATTCATTGTTTTTTCTGTTGTTTCTAACTCATCATTCTTCATTATTTTCTTCAGTAACTGCCATGTTCTTCATCTCTGTAAAATCTTGTCATTTCCAGGTCCTGCTGAACGATTGATTGTTTTCTCAAACCAGTGCTGATCAGAGGAGCGAGGAAAGGACTCTCTCTCTAAGATGAGTCTCTCAGAGAAACACAGGTAAGACTGCGTCTGTTTCACACAATCATTTTAAACTACTGGAGTTTGTTTTTTCCTGTGAATAACAAAACTTTAATCATTGTTTTATATTTCTTCAATTTTGAACTTCTTAAATGAACTCTGACATTATCTATAAAATCCCATTTGCCACAGGACTCTATAGACAATATCACAGTTAATAATTTGTTAAGTTCCTTATAGATGCGACCACACTGAATTAATCCAAATACATGACTTTGGTTTTTAGATCATAAAATTATTGACAGACATTAGGAAACAACTATACACTTAATTTAATTGAAGTATGCTAACAAAACTGTGTCACAGACATTTCTGCTCTCCATTTGTTCATTAAAAAAAAACGTGACGTTCACTTAAATTAGTCAGGTATTTTTTTTAAACGTCAACATATTTAATCTCACTCATGTACATTAAAGATATCATTAAACCAATGTGAGCCAGTAAAATAAAATTATCGATAACTATAAATCTGTAAATTGTGTGAGTGTGTGCATTTCTGTGGAGGATTAGATAAAGACACGGATGTGTTTCAGACACAGATGAACCTCCTTTACTAAAGTGTTTTTTCTCTGTTCTTTGTGTCATTAGTGTAAGATCAGGATCACATGTGTCCAGCTCTGTGTCTCTGAAGAGTGACCGGTCAAAAGGAGTACCACCAGAGTTCAGTGAGAAAACGCCATCATCTAATAAGAGGTATTTAATGTGTTTTCATTATAGGATTGCATTATTTGTCCACAGTGGTGTATGTGATTGAACTTTTTTCTTCAATATTTTCTTTTGATTTTCTTTAACATTTAAAATTACATGCCGTACCATAAGTACCGATGGTACCAAACATTTATGCACTATATAGCATGTAGGTTGAACCCAAACAGATTATCAGAGCAAATCAGTGATTTTAAAACTCTGAGACGTAATTTCACAAACGGTGTGAGTGATTCAGCGGTACCACGTTTTCTCTCTCTCTCAAAATGCACAAATGGCTTCACATCCATAGTATCCACATTTGTTTTTGCTCTGCAAGCGAGCTGCACGGTGCACTACACAATACAGTGCCATAAAAGACTTTAGTGCACACCGTTTTATATCATGACAATTTATTATAGATTCAAGCTCGTGCGCTCTCTGAGAGACGGTCTTCAGTCAGTGCGCTCTCAACCGAAGCACACACACATAGCCGCCTCTCGCGAGTGTCAGATTTTCACAGATTATTACACACAGTCGGTTATGTGAATGTGAACAGCATGTGTAACAGCATATCGTCTCCATCCATTAGGTCTCAGTGACAGCAGCCTTTTAAAACCTGCTGCTGTCTACTATTGGCTGTCTGTATTATTAATGATAACCAAACAATAAAAGAAAAGCTTTAATAAGGATTAATCTATATTTAACTTATACAGTTATGACTATGCAGAAATATTATATATATTTGATTATTCAATCTCTGTGGTATTTTTACTTGAATACTACTGCTAGACCTACCTGAAAAAATATACATTGTTTATTTTGTATCTTTATTTTATTTTATTTATTTATGCTACTGCTTCTAATGTTTTAATTCATTCTTGTTTTATTACTGACCGTTGCAACAAATTACGTCATAAAAACACAAATACATTGAGTGAGCAAACATTTAGGTGAAATAATTGTAATTTCTTCTTAAAAATATGTATATAAATTTTTCTCATTCCAGTAACACAATTACACAGTCAGCCACAAGGAGGCATAAATTCACTATGGAAAATAAATCATGCAACTAAACGTGTAAATATCCATCCATCCAACCATAGTCATAAATGGACAAATGCAAAGCTATACTGCATTTAATTACTATTTGCAACATTAAACCTTTTCAAATGAGACTAAAGTATCTCCAGTAGTAAAGTGTTTTTCTCTGTTCTTTGCGTCATTAGTGTAAGATCAGGATCACATGTGTCCAGCTCTGTGTCTCTGAAGAGTGATTGGTCAAAAGGTGCAGGACCAGGCTTCAGTGAGAGAACACCATCATCTAATAAAAGGTATTTAATGTTTCTAATTTTTGGTCACACGTTGACTGTGTTTAAAAAGTTGTATCAGTGAATACCAATCATGAAACATTTTAGATCAAATATTTATCAAAGTTTTCATGGCTAATGTTTTTTTTTTTCTAGCTTTCTGTAATATTTTCTCTAGAAAATCAGTATTTTATTTAATTTATTTGATTACAGGCTTCAATATGAGACATTAGACTCAGACGTTCAGACTCACAGGAACCACAAGAATTTCAAAGACAATCTCCTGTGGATCTTCCAGGTAGGAAAACACATTTTCATAAATGTTTAATATTTATACCAAACGAACATTATTTGTTATTGAACAAAAAATTTAATTTAATTAATCTTGATCACTTAATTTTCCTTTTTAAGCTCACTTTTTTTTTCTATTTGTGAAAAATAACAGCTGGTTAGCATGTTAGTGTTTTCATTGGGATTTTTTTTATTTTTGCAGTATTATAATTATTGAATGAATAGTGTTGACCAAATGTAGATGTAGATGTGTTATTCTTATTTTTTTCTTACTTTTGTTTGTAGGATCTTGAGAGCAAAATAATCACATTTCTGAAGAACGAGCTGGAAAAATTTAAGAAAATATTACAACATGAGAACACAGAAAACTTTGTGAAGGACTTTAATGAGAATAGATGCAGTATCAAAGCAGCAGCTCTTGATCTCACACTACATTACCTGAGAGAGATGAAGCAAGATGAAGCTGCTGATGCTCTAGAAGGTTAGAGACTCATGACCATCTGTCAGATTGTCACTTATTAATGTAGACTATCTATAAAACTTTAAATTAAGACTAAAACTATCTATTTTTTGTTCCTGTGTTTAGATGAGCTGTTCTTCATTCATCAGCTAAAATGTGGCCTAAAGAAGAAGTATCAATGTGTGTTTGAAGGAATTGCGAAGCAAGGTGACTCCATACTTCTGAATAACATCTACACAGATCTCTATATCACTCAGGGCAGCAGTGAACAGGTCAATACTGAACATGAGGTCAGACAGATTGAAGTTGCTTCCAGGCGTCATGAATCTCAAGAGATTCAGGTTAAATGCACAAATTTGTTTGAAGCACCTGAACAAGATGAGGAGATCCGAACTGTACTGACAAAAGGAGTCGCTGGCATCGGAAAATCAGTCTCTGTGCAAAAGTTTGTTCTGGACTGGGCTGAAGGAAAAGAAAATCAAGATATCAGTTTCATATTTCCTCTTCCATTCAGAGAGATGAACTTAAAGGAGAAAGAAAAACTAAGTTTGATGGACCTTATAACTCATTTTTTCCCAGAGACAAAAGGACTGAACCTTACAAGAAGGAATCAATTCAAAGTCCTGTTCATCCTTGATGGATTGGACGAATGTCGCCTTCCTCTGAAGTTTGATTGTAATGAGACGTGGTGTGATGTATCGTCACCAGCCTCTCTGGATGTTCTCCTAACGAACCTCATGAAGGGAAATCTGCTTCCTTCTGCTCTCATCTGGATCACCACCAGACCAGCAGCTGCCAGTAAGATTCCTCCTGACTGTATCGACCGGCTGACAGAGATACGAGGATTCAGTGATGCACAAAAGGAAGAGTACTTCAAAAAAAGATTCACGGATCAGAATCAGGCCAACACAATCATTGATCATGTTAAAAAGTCAAAGAGTCTCTTTATCATGTGCCACATCCCAGTCTTCTGCTGGATTTCAGCCACTGTTCTCCAGAACATTGTGGAGGAGAAAAGAAATAATGATGTGAAAAACAATCAGGCTGATGAGATCTCTAAAACACTACAGGAATCAAATACTGAAGACACTCCCAAGACTCTGACACAAATGTACACACACTTTCTCCGCTTTCAGATCCAGCAGAGCCGCCGAAAGTATGATGGAGAATACGCAGTAGATGTTTCCTGGGATAAAGACGCCATCCTTTCACTGGGGAAACTGGCATTTCATCAACTGGAAAGAAACAACGTGATCTTCTATGACACAGACCTGGAAGCCTGTGGTATTGACGTCTATAAGGCATCAGTGTACTCAGGCATGTGTACCCAGATCTTTAAGGAGGAAACAGGGATCATTCTTGGTACCATGTACTGCTTTGTTCACTTGAGCATTCAAGAGTTTATTGCAGCCCTTTATGCACATCTGTTTCTAGACATCAACAAGAAAAGTGTGTTTGTTTATGAGTCTACAGAACAGGAAAACAAAAATGAAACCATGATTGATTTTCTGAAGACTGCAGTAGACGAGGCGCTCAAGAGTGACAATGGACACCTGGACCTTTTCCTTCGCTTCCTCCTCGGTCTGTCACTCCAGTCCAATCGACGACTCTTACGGGGTCTGTTGACACAGCAAGACGGCAATGACCAGAGCAACAAGGAAATAGTTCAGTACATCAAGCAGAAATTAGAAGGTAATCTGTCTGCAGAGAGATCCATCAATCTGTTCTACTGTCTGAATGAACTGAACGACCAAACTCTGGTGAAGGAGATTCAGACCCACCTTAGCAAAGGAAGTCTCTCATCTGGTGACCTTTCACCTGCCCAGTGGTCTGCTTTGGTCTTTGTGTTGTTGACATCAGAGGAAGAGCTAGAGGAGTTTGAGCTTCAGAAATTCAAGAAATCAGACGAATGTCTCATTAGATTATCGGCAGTCATCAAAACCTCCAGAAGAGCTCTGTAAGTCATTTAACATGTTTTGTCATGTTTTGCTCTCATCTGAAAAATGCATTTATGTACATTATTCTATAGTGATTCCCCATCATGAACATGAACTGAAAGACCCTGATATACTTCAAGCAAAGTTCTTTTTCGTTCTTCGTTTAGGGGTAAAATGAAGCTCGAAATACATGAGCAGCGATATACTGTAATCGAACATCTGACGCCACCCACACTGCTGAGAGCGACGGTTTAATGAATATGTACAAATGTTACGCGCTTTCCTCTCAGTAACAAAATAAACACAATAAAACTGAGAAACTAGCAAGGATCTGTGGATATATTTGTTTGCACAAGCTCTGTAATTCGGCACTCCAGCAAAGTCACGTCGCGTTTATATTGTAACACTTTATATATTCGTTTCGGCCTGATTTTGTTTGAAATGATTCACATCAGTTTGTTCTTCGATTTCGTTTGAAGTGTATCGGGGACTTTACCCAGTAAAGCCTGACATATGAAATAATAGTCTGAAAAATTTATTTTTTTAATGGAGACAGTTTATCAAATATTTAGACAAAATATAAAAGAACATTTAAAAATGTTTGCGCATTTGTTTTTGTTACAGATGTTATTTATATTGCCAAAAAATAAAATGAAATTCTGAAAGATTATGATATAAAACAATGAGATTTTTATATAACAGGCTAAATAAAGTACAATTATATTATCAGTTGGTACTCTGTATCTCCCAATAATTTGATATTTTAAATGCTTAGTTTTATGAGAAGTACTTTAGTTTTAATTGTGTTTGTACTGCAATACGTAGATGATTGAGAGATTTACAAATAAACATTTATCAAAAGTCTGTTGTATCATATTTGATGTACACATTTAATATATATTTTTTTTTATCGAGTTTAAATTAAAATATGTATTTGTAATTTAGTAAATATTAAGTAAAATAAATATAAATTTAATTCCAGCAATTGTTATGAATGTGTTTATACTATCATTAAATTAATGATATTTCACCCATTGGCCCCCCTGCTCTCTAAGATATCAGCATCGGCCATCGGTTGACCACTATGAATAATCAAGGAAACCTCAATTGCTTTAATCCAGTAAATGTTAATCTTGAAATATTAATAACTAATACAATTTTTTAGGTTCTTAGATTTAAATAATCTTAGCTTTACTTAAATCATTAAAGATTTCATAGCAACAAGACATATATATGTGAATGCAGGGATTTTTTCAGACATCACTAACCCTAAAATTTACATAAACTCCAGAAAATAATATTTACATAAATTCTCCAGCTTTGTTGTTGAGCAACCGAAGTGTGAGCTGTTAAAGCAACGCCTTCTTTTGGAAAGCGGGCTGCAAGCAGCAGCTCATTTGCATTTAAAGGGACACACAAAAAAGGCACATTTTTGCTTACACCCAAATAGGGGCAAATTTGACAAGCTATAATAAATGATCTGTGGGGTATTTTGAGCTGAAACTTCACAGACACATTCTGGGGACACCAGAGACTTATATTACATCTTGTAAAAGGGGCATTATAGGTCCCCTTTAAGTGTCCCCAAAGTAGCAAGCTAAAGGCAACAGTGGCAAGAACCCAAACTCCATCAGGTGAAAGAAATATAGAAAAAATCATTGGAGAAACCAGGCTCAGCTATAAAAAGCTAGAAATCTTAACACAAATATTTTATTTTTCATTCTTCATATTTTTCACATGCTTCATTTTACCCAGGAAATTTGTACAGGAAATACTCGTTTTTGAAGAGTATTCATATTTTAGCTCTGCCTCTTTACTGTATATATGCTACTTATGTAAAAATAATAATGGAAAATATATTTAATATTTGCATGTAGAAAATGTATTGATGTGTTCCATCTAATTCTGTGATGTGATTTATTTCTCTTGTAGGTTAAATGACTGTAACTTAACAGACAAAAGCTGTTCCGCTCTGGCTGCAGTTCTTGGAGCAGATACTAATCTGAGAGAGTTGAACATGAACAAAAATAATCTGCAGGATTTAGGAGTGAAGATGCTCTGCACTGGACTGAAGAATATAAACTGTAAATTGGAGATACTGAGGTAAGTTGAGCCACAGGATTCAAATGCCGAGAGTGAGGTGCAATGACTGACAGGATGTTGTCAGAGGCAAAAGCGCAAGAGAACTTTTGTTAATAAATGTTGCATTTCCTTGTTTAAAGTGCCCCTATTATGGATTTTTGAAAATCATCTTTCATGTAGTGTGAAACATAGCTCTAAATGATTGAAAACATCCTGCAAAGTTTTAAATCTGAAAGTGCACCGTATATTAAGTTACTGTCTCTCAAAAGTAAGAGTAGACTCTGAATCAGTTAAACGAGTCATTTGTAAAATGAATCTTAAACTGTTTCGTTGTGACGTCACAACGAAACATTAGCATATTGCCCACCCACTTATTGCACGTGCAGATGCCAGGGAAAACTTGAAACCTGAACCTTGTGATGTGTGTTCCCGTCATTTTACTGACGACTGCTTCTTCAATCTAAATGCGCTCAACGAGGGATTCGCAGGCTGGTTGTTATTAAAGGATGGGTCAGTACCCAGTTTATTTAGACCAGCTTCTTCCTCCGAAGAACCTATAACCTTTAACCTATAACCTGTAACCAACAACCTGTTTTGTAGAAAAGAATGTAATTATAATTTTCACAGAGAAAATAATTTAAATTAGTTAAGTTTTTAAGGAGCCAAGATACAAAACTGCCCCCAAACAAAAAGACTAGTAAAAAAAAAAAAAAATCTTCTAGACAAATATGCGATTAGCAAGGACTAAAATCCAGTGTCTTACATCCACACAGTTCTGAGTTTCAGTTCAATGGCCTAAGTAGAGTAACGTTACTGGACTGAAACCATTATACGGTTCAGTCCGAACATGTCAGTGACGTCTCCGCGTCCAAATTCCAAGCCAGAGTCACCTCATACTCTGTAACATGTACGTTCTTTTCTGAGCAGATACTCCCGAAGCGCACACACTCTAAAAGCCTGTCAAACACTGCATTTGCTGGAACAAGTTATCATTCGCATCTTATTCTGCTAAAACTGTCAAATACACACAAGGTTTACACCATCGGTTTAGTGTAAAGTGTAAAGTGAAAGTAAATGGTTGAGAGTCAATCGAATGCGTGTCAATATATAAGATGCGTGCATGAACTTTAAAGGGACAGACAACACATGCTGCGACTTGTCCTTAAAGGGATAGTTCAACCAAAAATGGAAATTCTGTCTTTATTTACTCAGTCTAAAGTTGTTCCAAACCTGTATTTCTGTCTTGTGCTGAACACAAAAGAACATATTCTGAAGAATGTGGGTAACCAAACATTTGCTGGTACCCATTGACATCCATAGTATTTTCTTTCCTATATGGAACTCACTGGGGACCAGCAACTGTTTGGTTACCCACATTCTTCAGAAAAAAAAACTTCAACAGAAGAAATTTATTCCGATTTAAAACAAGTTCTAAGGTGAGTAAATAATGACATAATTTCCTTTTTTTTTTTCAATTTATTTAATACAGTAGCTTTAACAAGAAACCTATAAATTAGTATTTTTATCTTCATCCACTTTGGGCTGAAAGTCTGTCATTCTTTTTTCTTTTGTAAGTGTAGGACCAAAATCAGCTCAAATGAAATAATTTATAGGGAATTATAAAGAGTCATTTAGTTTACGACAGAGCAACTGAATCATCCAGCGTTCATCTGCTCGGATTGTAATAAGCTCTTGTAGCGGATATGAATATCCACTGTCATGAAAACACTGATTAGAGCCCGGTAACTTCAAGATCGACAGTTTAAGACATTAAATTTTACAAGCACATAATACAAGACACTTTCTTTTAAAATCTACAAGAGACTTTATTTATTCTAACACAAACTAATCTAACACAAACACACACACAAACATTCATACGTGTGGGAGAAAGAAAGAAAATGAGAGAGAAAGAGTTTTAAGAGAGAGAGAGAGAATGATATGATGAGCATTTCTAGCAAAATATGCACTTCAAAAGACCTGACCTGAACGAACCATGAATCATTAATTTAATGCACCAGTTCAGCTTTAGAATCTGGAGGTACTTGCTTGTCAACTTTAAATGTGAATCTCCTCGTCGGCGTCCTTAGCTTGGAGAGAAGTTTTTTTTCGAGTCGATGATTTGTTGCAGGGTCTTTTCGGGTCCGGATTGTGTTAGGTAAAGACCAATCCCGTTTGAGCGTGCTGGCAAAATGAAAGGAAGTCTCTTTGTTGTGGCTGGAGTTAAAGTTGAAGTGGCAAAAGTTGTTGATTAAACTTTGCGGCAAAACTTAGAACACGAGACTCTCAACTGAAAAGAAAATTAAGTAAAAGAAGAGAAAAGTGAGTGAAAGTTGGATGGCTTGAATGAGCTGCTTGTCTGTCCTTTGTCAGCTTAGTCTTGTCTTCGTTTTGTTCTTCTTGTTACTCCATTGTGTTACTTTTCTTTCTTTCTTTCTAGTTTGTTAACTTTGATGCGACTATTTAAACTTAGGTGTTTGTCCCACCTCTGTGAGGAGTTCTGGCCTATCAGATATCGTCTTGTTTCAAAAGGTGGCTTTTCTCCACCCCCAATCATAAAATAAGCGTTATCTCCGGTCTCTGGAATTGCCGGCTTCGGCAGAGAGTACCGTTTTAGACATAATTTCTATTAAATGGAATATGACACATTTTACACAGATTTCATTCAAGCCATGATTTAAACATACATTAGAGATTTAAATTCATTCCAAATAAGGCATACTTTCAATCAAGCATTCAAAAGTTATCACATTTACATGAATTGTGGGTGTTCTAAAACATAACTGGTCACATGTAGCATGTGTAGACATGATATAAAATTTATGCAGTTGAAAGATGTTTGATAAGTCCATTTCAAATTGTTTGGAACAATTTGATGCAGTTTTAGTTATAGAAACCTTCTTTGTGGGTTTTTCTGTAAAGTTAGGTCACTCAGAGAAACGGGCCTGCATTGTCTCTCTGTCTCTTTTGATCTGGAGATCAAAGACTATTTATCTTCTGGTGACCATTTGGTTTAAGTTTTGCCGCCTCTCCTTCAGTCAGGAAGCATGGGTGCCATAAGAGTAATTAGCAGGGGGTTGTTCTGTAGACGGACTGGAGCCGAAAATTAGATTCTCAGAGCTTGGGTTTCTGGAATTATGTTTTGAAAGAATCATCTGAATGATTCATTTGTCTGGTTCGTCCACGGTTCCTACAAAGGCTACTTTTTAATATATAGGGAAATTAGTTTGACTGTACTGCTCAATCACTGGCAAAACAGTAAAAACAACATGAAAAAGATTTGCGATCAAATCATGAAGCGTGATATTTTTGCCATATCACCGACCCCTACTTATTAATAAGAATATTATGCATATTGTGTGTAGTCAGTTGTCCCCCAAGGGGGCGTTTTCCCCACTCTACCCTAAATTCACAATTGTGTCTTATAAAGTCAGAATTGTGATATATACTGTAAATGGCAATTCAGATTTTTTTTCTCAGAAGTGCTCATTTATATCTCTCAATTCTGACTTTTTTCTCAGAATTGCAAGCTTATATCTATAATATATTGTATATATTCTGACAATTATGATCCATATGATCCTTTTTTTTTCACTCAATTGCAAAATTTATTTTTTTACAATATTCTCTCTATATTATAATGTTTTTACTCAAGTAATGATTCATAAAAAATGAAAACCAAAACTAGTGTGGAAAGATTGCTAATATTAGGGATAAGAAAGCTGCAATTGGTTTTAATATATTTCCAAAATTAATGTACAAATGATTCTAACCTCTTCTGGGTTAAAATGGATGCAGATGCAATAGGAGGGTTAAAATGTTAAGAACTGTAAGAGGTCTTTCATGACGCTCCATATGCTGGGATGTGAATTTGATAGGTGCTTGATATAAAATAAATTTAAAAAGTCCTTGAAATTCATTGAATCTGGTGATCATGAAAGAGTGAGAACCCTGACAAAATAAAATTCACTTTGAGGATTTCTGTTGTTCAGGTTTAACTGATTAATCAGCTGAATGTTTTCATTCCTGTTCTAGACTCTCTAACTGCAGTGTAACAGAAGAAGGTTATAAAGCTCTGGCTTCAGCTCTGAGATCAAACCCTTCACACCTGATAGAGCTGGATCTCACAGGAAATGATCCTGGACAATCAGGAGTGAAGGAGCTCAGTGATTTACTACAGGATCCAAACTGTCAACTGAAGACACTGAGGTGAGACGGGATGAAATAATGAACATTATTAACAAAATATGCAAGCTAACAAAATATGGAGGCTAAATAGTCATAACAAATATATCATTTTAGTCATACAATAAGTTAGACAATTTGTTGCATCAAAATGATCAAGATCAGATCAGATGCTGCAGGTTCTGACATGATGATGATAACCGTCAACACAGTTTAGTTGTGGTACATGCTACAGGTTAAATTACTTATCCACTGAAAAAGTGATTACTGTTCATTTTTAGGTAATTTAATTACAGTTACTCATAATGTACTTGCGTTACATACTGTAAATTAGTTCAATAGTTCTGTTTAAATCAATATTGAATTTAAAATCTAAATTTGTTGTCTAAAGGTAAAAGTGAACGCTGCCTCTATTTAGAATAATAAGGAGAAGGACATAGTTTCACTAATAATTTGTTTATTTTGCACAAATCAATACATCGTTTTAATTCTTTTGGTGTTATTGGAATACTTCTTTCATGTTGTGGACAGTTTTAAGATTTTGGTCTATTTTTGCTTCCAAGTCTTCTTTTACTGTAATGGAAAGAAAACTTCCAAAATACACATTTAGATGGTGTTTGTTTTAAGCCTACTACCCTCCGTCTGTTTGCATCTGTAGATTTCTTCTAAATTAACCAAAACAAGCTAATCTGCATATTTAAACACATTGACCCCCAGTTTCACAGATAAGGCTTAAACTAGTCCTAGACTAAAATGCATGTTTGAGCTGTTTTAACTGAAAGTAACTTGTACTGACAGATCTTAAAATATGTCAGAGCCATTGTTTTGTTTCAAGATGCACACCAGTAATGTTTTTTTCTTGGTTATGTTTATAAAACCTACTTAAATATCCTAATTGAACTAAGGCCTAATCCTGGCTTAGGCTAAGCCCTGTCTGTGAAACTGGGCCCAAGAGTTATTTTCCCCCTGAAATGTTACAAGTACATAATATGTATTATAACAAATGCCTGCAGAGGGCGCCAAAAGCCTGGTAATTGTTGTTGTTACACAGCACGATCAAATCCTTGTTTTTGGCCAACCAGCATAATTAAAAATATAACATTAGTTAAATAATAATAATAATAATAATAATAATCGGCCACTTTATTATAGAAATACTGTAATTTCTTCAACGAGAATATGTGGACATCAATCATGCACACTCAGAGCGAGGGTTTAAACTTTTATTGATGTAACGCATTCTCCTGTGTAACTAAGCGTAGATTTAGGAATGATAGCATTATGCAATGCTGTATTATGATTTTTAAATGGTTTTAATAAATCGTGCATGCTTAGAAAACTGTCTAATAATGCAGTTCATGGATGTGCGTCCATGGATGCTCCTCTTCCGGTAGTGACAGCCCTACAGATATCTTTACCATGGTTCAAAACGCAGTGCATAGCACATTAAAATAATTGAAATTATAATATGACAAATTGCATTAGTATCAAATCAGACAGATGCGTTGCTGGTGGTCAAATTATTAATGCGGCGTTAAACGTATAAATAATCTCACCCTTAAATAGCCAAAACTTTCACATGTTTGTGAACATACATAGGCTACCTGAAAGAGATGCATGGGATTCTAGGGCTTTTTTCTTTTTCGCTTCTCATCGCCAGACAGCTGTTGTCTTTTCCCGAGCATAGTTGTCACAAGTTATCAGCCAGCAGCAAACACGAGGTGAGGTGAGGTGAGGTGGGGCGTGCGTACATGCGGGAATGAATGACGTGTCCCGGAGGGAGGGCATCTGAACTCGAACTGATATATAGCCAAACTGATACATATATATATATATATATATATAGTATTTTTTATTCAGTAAAGATATTTGTTTGACAGGGAAGCTGTGCGCAAACAGGAATATATTTTCATTTATTTAAAAAAAAAAAAAAAAGTACCCTAGAAAAAAGGGAACTTTCTCTCAAGGAAGAAAAAGGGCAGGTGCTCAAGCCCCCTTTTATGTATATGTGTGCACGTGCCTGCCGTCCATTATCAAACAACAAAAGAAAATCTTAAATAAGGATTAATCTATATTTAATTTATACAGTTATGACTATGCAGAGTTATTTTATATTTGATTATTCAATTTATGTGGTATTTTTACATACTACTATTAGACCTACCTGGAAAAAAAAATATAGCATTGTTTTATTTGTATTTTTATATATTTTTACCGTGGTATCGACTTTGGTATCGAGTATTGTGCACTTTTGGTGGTGTCAGTACCGACTACTAGATTTTTCTGACATCCCTATTTGTTACTAAAAAAAATTCAAGTATTATAAAGTAAATAAAAGGATTATAGTATATGTTTTAATAAAGTTAAAATGTTTTAAAAAGCTATAAAAGGCTAACCTATTCCATGTTTGACTAAATTATTAAAAGTGTTTCCTTTCTATTGTCCATCCGGTCAAGGTTTATAAGGATTTTAAGAAGTAATTAGTAAGTTACTTATTGAGTAATTAAATTACTTTTCAGACAGAGTAATTAGAAAAGTATTTTAAATACAACATTGATGATGTAATTAGCAATGGATTTGTAAAAATCACATTTCATGTGATTTTTGGCCATTCAGGATGGGTCAATACCACAATTTTGGCTTCGGTACGGTACCACAATCTAATACCGGTATATCGGTATTAAATCAATACCATACAGGGTCTAAATTTTGGTGCGGGTATTGCGCATAATTATTCTCATTCTCGCAGGTTGCGCGTTTACAAAGAGGGAAATTACCGCAAATGTTTATTAGTAAATTAATCAACACAGATTATCACATCAAATCAGTAATTGGTTACCACTTATAGCACACTTGAACCCATAGTCTATTACAAGTGTTAACTAAATACATTTTTAAAATACAGAGATAGTATATTAAAAGCACATTTTAGTTCATATTTCATGGTGTTTCAAAATAGCACAGTTGAGTACACTTAGATGTTCTTAAGATTATCTTAAGAAGTACTAAAGAAGAATCTTTAGTATATTAAGTACAAAATTAGTGTGCGAAAAGAAGGTCTTCACTTTTGGTGGAACAATGTGTCTTTTTTTCCTCTCGTGTTACACAAGCACTTCTCTCTGTCCAGTCCACCTTAATCACTTTCACTTTTTTATCCGGTTTAAAGAACTTTGTTTCTTCTCGTATGTTCAACAAAAGCATTGCCCAATTACAAAATTATGAAACATTATGAAACAACACTGAGCATAAATACTTCACAGAACGATTTATTTATTTATTTATTTATTTGTGTATGTTAATGTATCATGAACCATGTAACACATTTTGGTGCTGTCAAACTCAAAAAAAAAAAGTTTTTTTCCTTCACCATAGACACTAATAAGCAAACAAGAAACACCTGAACACAATGAACCAATGAAAACGTGTCACATGAAACAAGGAACCAATCAGAACATGACACATGAACAGGGGGAGCACATGACAAGATCACATGAGGAGCAAGACTGTGAGAATTATACAAAATAAAAGACATGAAAACATAAACTAAACTAAACCCAGAACAGACGTGACACTGCCTCACGGTGCAGCACTAAAGCAGATGAACCTTTTCCAAAACTTGTTTGATTGTCTTCTGCTTCAGGAAATACTTTCATTCCTTAATCTTTTAATGTTCGTTTATACAATTATTCATTGTTCATGTTCGTTCACAGTGGATTAACTAATGTTAACAGAAAACTTTTGTATTTAAAACTGTATTAGTAAATGTTGAAACTTACATTAAGGTTATTAAATGCTGTACTAGTATTGTCCATCATTGGTTCATGTTAACTAATGTAGTTAATGTGAACAAATGAAAGATTATTGTAAACTGTTAGTGAGTCGACAATGTGTCTGAAAACAACCGACATAAACACATTTGTTCCAGTGATCAAACCAAGAGTGACATTGACACGAAAGAACCTTAAAGATGATATGAAATGAATGTGTAAACTAACATAAATAGACTGACAATTTCAACCTTTGTATTGTTAAAATGTCAGTAGTATATTTAAATGAACAATGTGTCGTCTTTCTCCATGTTACCTGCACCTGGATATCCCTGTTTATTTGTCAGCAAAGGTCTGCTGGATGAAGCTAAACATGTTAGTTGATCATCATAGATCTGAGTCATTGTCTTTTCTCTTTCTGTCTTCAGTCTGATTAGATGCAGAATTACAGAGAAACAGTGTGTCATCCTGACTTCAGCTCTGAAATCAAACCCGTCACACCTGAGAGAGCTGAACCTGAGCAGGAATGAACTAGGAAACACAGGAGTGAAGCACTTATGTGACGTACTGAAGGATTCACACTGTAAACTGGAGAGATTGAGGTCAGTAACATTCTTCACATACAAGAATCAAAATGCTTAAAATCACTTCAACAGTTTAAACTAAAACACTTTATACTCAATATCTCACAATGAGTCTGAGTTGAAGTCTGGACTTTAATAAGGTCATTCCCAAACTTTAATTTTCTTATTTTTCAACCATTTTCAGTTTGCTTGTTGTGAATCATTCAGATCAAAGACTTTCACATCTGTACAGTTTCAGATAATTGAAACATTGAAAGTGATGTCTAACATATTAAAGTTCTCTGTGTCTTTTGTTTGCCTCCATTTTCAGTTGTCAGTTTTTACAACTAACTTTCAGTACTTTTGTACAAAGAACAAAATAAAATTCACTTTGAGGATTTCTATTGTTCAGGTTTAACTGATTAATCAGCTGAATGTTTTCGTTCCTGTTCTAGACTCTCTAACTGCAGTGTAACAGAAGAAGGTTATAAAGCTCTGGCTTCAGCTCTGAGATCAAACCCTTCACACCTGATAGAGCTGGATCTCACAGGAAATGATCCTGGACAATCAGGAGTGAAGGAGCTCAGTGATTTACTACAGGATCCAAACTGTCAACTGAAGACACTGAGGTGAGACGGGATGAAATAATAAACATAATTAAGAAAAAAATGCAAGCTAACAAAATATGCAGGCTAAATATTCATAACAAATATATTATTTTAGTTATACAATAAGCTGGACAATTTGTTGCATCAAAATGATCAAGATCAGATCAGATGCTGCAGGTTCTGCATGATGATGATAACCGTCAACACAGTTTAGTTGTGGTTCA
The DNA here is from genome assembly GCF_019924925.1 of Ctenopharyngodon idella. Taxonomy (NCBI): domain Eukaryota; kingdom Metazoa; phylum Chordata; class Actinopteri; order Cypriniformes; family Xenocyprididae; genus Ctenopharyngodon; species Ctenopharyngodon idella. Next base: position 3,776,714 of record NC_067221.1, on the reverse strand, counting down.
AGCTACAGGTCAAATAGACATTATGGGTCAGTATATGTGCTATTCTGGAGTATGGTATACCTCGACAATTAACATGCACAATTTTGTTTTTGTGTACACTTCTCATTAAAAATTGTAGATAGTCTTTCAGTCAAATTGTTTTCTGAACACAATTGTTTTCCATCAAGCCCAGATTCACTGTATCTCTACAGCAGGTCTGTGAGTCTCCAGATGTTCACAAACATGCAGTTTCACAGTTTTCTCTGCTGATGTTTCTCACTCCTCCTGCTTAAAAGCCAGAAAGATCTTGAGGCCTTAATTTCACACTCTGTATTCATACTGAAAATCATGATCTAGTGAGCTTTTGCCCTTCTGCTCTGTGGGACGTTTCTGTTCTTATGAGTTTGCTTTAGGACTGAGTGTCGCTCGAGTTTCTTTTAAATAACTCTATTAGACTTCATTTTCAAGTATTTATATATTTGAAGTGTTCATTTGCAAAAACCGATAAACGCCACTTTAGTTAGTTCACAAAAAAATGAACTAACTGCTGTGCGTTATTCTCCACATATAGCACGTTCTGTACCCTAAATCCGTTTGGTCAGAAAAGTCGGTATTGTCCACTGTCAGGCATCACAAGTTCACGTTTTACAGCAGAAACCGACAAGCGCCCTTGTTGTTTGTGTACAGAAACCGATAATTCTGTTTTAGTGAATCAGCGCACAGTATTCAGGTCAGGTGACAAGGCTTCTAGTCACTTCAGAAAGACGCGCTAGCTGAGGGAAGTTTTGTCAAAGCTGACTAAAAGTGATCGAGGATGTCTAATTTCGACTCCTGTAAGTCCTTGTACACCATACACGCCTTACATGCTGAACTCTGGGTTGTCCGTGTGTGTGTGTGTGTGTGTGTGTGTGTGTGTGTGTGTCGATCTGTTAGTGTGCGCGTTTGTGTGCACACGTGTGTTTGAGTGTGTTTTAAATGCAATTATTTGGTTTTGTTTAACTCTGAAACATGAAATGTGGAGTTTAATCTGCTTTTGCTAAAAAGCAAACTTTTAATAAATATAAAAAAACATACTTTCAATGAACTTTAATTTTTTAATTTACCTGTATTTTTTGGAGTTGTTATTATTACTTAATCAAAACAACCCAACTGCAGTCTGATTGATATTACTTGGAATGCACAATAAAAAAACATGATTTGTGAGAATTAATAAAAATGGAGTTAACTGTTTTTGCAAATGAACTCTTCATTTATTTGTGTATTTAAATGTTCAAAGAAAAGTGTTACATCTAAATAACTAACTAGAGCTTGTTTTTAGTACAATAATTGAGTTTTTTATCTTATCAATCATGTTTGTAATGCAACAGACATTTAGTTGAGAACTGAATTGACTCTTCTGCAGGTTTTTGAGTGCTGCTGCAGATGAAGCCTGTCAGTATGTGGAGAGAGTTGTGGGTAAAAACCCGTTACTCCTGAGAGAGCTGAATCTGATTCAACATGAACTAGGAGACACACGAGTGAATCAGATCGCTGCTCTACTGCAGGATAAACACTGTCGACTCAAAACACTGACGTGAGTATTGTTCATTTATTTAAAATATTACATTACTTTTAAATGTAATGTTACTGAATCTGATAATAATATTTCCTCACGTATTTGAGTCAGAGCAGTTTTTTTTTTCTCAGTGTCACACAGAGCCACAACAATGTAAAGAAATACAATTAAACAGGAAATTAAAAACACACAATTTAAATGTGACATCAAGCTTTAAATATTTAATTAGTAATTTAATTATTTCAGTTACTGTAGAGGGAGATCAATGGTTTTCTTCCAGAGTTTAGAAAACTCTTCAAATAAGTGATAGATTGAAAAAACAGCTGCTCTATAAACACAGAGATGTCTTTCCTAACTTTCACAGGTTAATTCTGTGTAAATTAAATATAAGTGTGTATATATTGATGCTCTTTTTGAACACGACTGCTGAATGTGATCATGTTTACTGATTGCTGGTGTGTAACAAAGTTTTTTGTGACATCAGAACTGTTCATAACTGCTTTCAGTTTAATGTTTGTATTTCACAAAATGTAAAATGTCTAATTTTGGTGCAGCATTTACTGTAACTTTTGAACAAGTGCATTTTAGAAATCTGTGATCAGAATCTGCCTGTAATAAGATCCACCGAAGGCAAGTTGACTGAACACAAGTGCAGCTTTATTCTAGTGATGTTACTCCTGATATCGAGGCTTCGAAGCTTGTGTCGAGAACATCAGGATCTTCCCGCCGGAGCTCCGTATCGAGACTTGTATTGTTTTAGTGAAATGACGTCACCGGTGACGTTCGAAGCCTCGTTTGAGTGAAGTGCTTCGAGAAGGTGTTCATTTTTGGTGGAACAATGTTTTTTTTTTTTCCTTTCATGTTACACAAGCACTTCCACTTCTCTCTGTTCAGTCCACCTTAATCACTTTCACTTTTTTATCCGGTTTAAAGAACTTTGTTTTTTCTCGTATGTTCAACAACAGCATTGCCCAGTTACAAAATTATGAAACATTATAAAACAACACTGAACATAAATACTTCACAGAACTACTTATTTATTTATTTGTGTATGTTAATGTATCACGAACCATGTAACACACATTTTGGTGCTGTCAAACTCAAAAAAAATAATTTTTCCTGCACCATAGACACTAATAAACAAACAAGAAACACCTGAACACAATGAACCAATGAAAACGTGACCCATGAAACAAGGAACCAATCAGAACATGACACATGAACAGGGGGAGCACATGACAAGATCACATGAGGAGCAAGACTGTGAGAATTATACAAAATAAAAGACATGAAAACATAAACTAAACTAAACCCAGAACAGACGTGACACTGCCTCACGGTGCAGCACTAAAGCAGATGAACCTTTTCCAAAACTTGTTTGATTGTCTTCTGCTTCAGGAAATACTTTCATTCCTTAATCTGTTAATGTTCGTTTATACAATTATTCATTGTTCATGTTCGTTCACAGTGGATTAACTAATGTTAACAGAAAACTTTTGTATTTAAAACTGTATTAGTAAATGTTGAAACTTACATTAAGGTTATTAAATGCTGTACTAGTATTGTCCATCATTGGTTCATGTTAACTAATGTAGTTAATGTGAACAAATGAAAGATTATTGTAAAGTGTTAGTGAGTCGACAATGTGTCTGAAAACAACCGACATAAACACATTTGTTCCAGTGATCAAACCAAGAGTGACATTGACACGAAACAACCTTAAAGATGATATGAAATGAATGTGTGAACTAACATAAATAGACTGACAATTTCAACCTTTGTATTGTTACAATGTCGTAGTATATTTAAATGAACAATGTGTCGTCTTTCTCCATGTTACCTGCACCTGGATATCCCTGTTTATTTGTCAGCAAAAGTCTGCTGGATGAAGCTAAACATGTTAGTTGATCATCATAGATCTGAGTCATTGTCTTTTCTCTTTCTGTCTTCAGTCTGAGTGGATGCAGAATTACAGAGAAACAGTGTCTCATCCTGACTTCAGCTCTGAAATCAAACCCGTCACACCTGAGAGAGCTGAACCTGAGCTGGAATATAATAGGAAACACAGGAGTGAAGCACTTATGTGACGTACTGAAGGATTCACACTGTAAACTGGAGAGATTGAGGTCAGTAACATTCTTCACATACAAGAATCAAAATGATTAAAATCACTTTAACAGTTTAAACTAAAACACTTTATACTCAATATCTCACAATGAGTCTGAGTTGAAGTCTGGACTTTAATAAGGTCATTCCCAAACTTTAATTTTCTTATTTTTCAACCATTTTCAGGTTGCTTATTGTGAATCATTCAGATCAAAGTCTTTCACAGCTCTACAGTTTTAGATAATTGAAACATTGAAAGTGATGTTGATGTCTAACATATTAAAGTTCTCTGTGCCTTTTGTTTGCCTCCATATTCAGTTGTCAGTTTTTGCAACTAACTTTCAATACTTTTGTACAAAGAACAAAATAAAATTCACTTTGAGGATTTCTGTTGTTCAGGTTTAACTGATTAATCATCTGAATGTTTTCATTCCTGTTCTAGACTCTCTAACTGCAGTGTAACAGAAGAAGGTTATAAAGCTCTGGCTTCAGCTCTGAGATCAAACCCTTCACACCTGATAGAGCTGGATCTCACAGGAAATGATCCTGGACAATCAGGAGTGAAGGAGCTCAGTGATTTACTACAGGATCCAAACTGTCAACTGAAGACACTGAGGTGAGACGGGATGAAATAATTATCAAAATTAGTTATATGCAGGCTAAATATTCATAACAAATATATTTTAGTTATACAATAAGCTGGACAATTTGTTGCATCAAAATGATCAAGATCAGATCAGATGCTGCAGGTTCTGCATGATGATGATAACCACCAACACAGTTTAGTTGTGGTTCAAGCTACAGGTCAAATAGACATTATGGGTCAGTATATGTGCTGTTCTGGAGTATGGTATACCTTGACAATTAACATGCACAATTTTGTTTTTGTGCACACTTCTCATTAAAAATTCTAGATAATCTTTCAGTCAAATTGTTTTCTGAACACAATTGTTTTCCATCAAGCCCAGATTCACTGTATCTCTACAGCAGGTCTGTGAGTCTCCAGATGTTCACAAACATGCAGTTTCACAGTTTTCTCTGCTGATGTTTCTCACTCCTCCTGCTTAAAAGCCAGAAAGATCTTGAGGCCTTAATTTCACACTCTGTATTCATACTGAAAATCATGATCTAGTGAGCTTTTGCCCTTCTGCTCTGTGGGACGTTTCTGTTCTTATGAGTTTGCTTTAGGACTGAGTGTCGCTCGAGTTTCTTTTAAATAACTCTATTAGACTTCATTTTCAAGTGTTTATATATTTGAAGTGTTCATTTGCAAAAACCGATAAACGCCACTTTTAAAAAAAAAAAAAAAAAAAAAAAAAAAAAAATGAACTAACTGCTGTGCGTTATTCTCCACATATAGCACGTTCTGTACCCTAAATCCGTTTGGTCATTAAAGCCGGTATTGTCCACTGTCAGGCATCACGAGTTCACGTTTTACAGCAGAAACCGACAAGCGCCCTTGTTGTTTGTGTACAGAAACCGATAAGTCCGTTTTAGCGAATCAGCGCACAGTATTCAGGTCAGGTGACAAGGCTTCTAGTCACTTCAGAAAGACGCGCTAGCTGAGGGAAGTTTTGTCAAAGCTGACTAAAAGTGATCGAGGATTTATAATTTCGACTCCTGTAAGTCCTTGTACACCATACACGTCTTACATGATGAACCCTTGGTTGTCCTTTTGTGTGCGTGTGTGTGTGTGTGTGTGCCGATCTGTTAGTGTGCGCAGGTGTGTTTGAGTGTGTTTTAAATGCAATTACTTGGTTTTGTTTAACTCTGAAACATGAAATGTGGAGTTTAATCTGCTTTTGCTAAAAAAAACAAACTTTTAATAAATATAAAAAACATACTTTCAATGAACTAATTTTTTAATTTACCTGTATTTTTTGGAGTTATTATTACTTAATCAAAACAACCCAACTGCAGTCTGATTGATATTACTTGGAATGCACAATAAAAAAACATGATTTGTGAGAATTAATAAAAATGGAGTTAACTGTTTTTGCAAATGAACTCTTCATTTATTTGTGTATTTAAATGTTCAAAAAAAGTGTTAAATCTAAATAACTAACTAGAGCTTGTCTTCAGAACAATAATTGAGTTTTTTATCTTATCAATCATGTTTGTAATGCAACAGACATTTAGTTGAGAACTGAATTGACTCTTCTGCAGGTTTTTGAGTGCTGCTGCAGATGAAGCCTGTCAGTATGTGGAGAGAGTTGTGGGTAAAAACCCGTTACTCCTGAGAGAGCTGAAACTGAGTGAACATGAACTAGGAGACACACGAGTGAATCAGATCGCTGCTCTACTGCAGGATAAACACTGTCGACTCAAAACACTGATGTGAGTATTGTTCATTTATTTAAAAATTTACATTACTTTTAATTGTAATGTTACTGAACCTGATAATATTTCATTTGAGTCAGAGCAGTTTTTTTCAGGCACAACAATGTAAAGTAATACAATTAAACAGGAGATTAAAAACACATAATTACATCGTGACATCAACCTTTAAATATTTTACTAAGACAGTTTGATCATGGGTCAATAATTATTTCAGTTACTGTAGAGGGAGATCAATGGTTTTCTTCCAGAGTTTAGAAAACTCTTCAAATAAGTGATAGATTGAAAAAACAGCTGCTCTATAAACACAGAGATGTCTTTCCTAACTTTCACAGGTTAATTCTGTGTAAATTAAATATAAGTGTGTATATATTGATGCTCTTTTTGAACACGACTGCTGAATGTGATCATGTTTACTGATTGCTGGTGTGTAACAAAGTTTTTTGTGACATCAGAACTGTTCATAACTGCTTTCAGTTTAATGTTTGTATTTCACAAAATGTAAAATGTCTCATTTTGGTGCAGCATTTACTGTAACTTTTGAACAAGTGCATTTTAGAAATCTGTGATCAGAATCTGCCTGTAATAAGATCCACCGAAGTCAAGTTGACTGAACACAAGTGCAGCTTTATTCTAGTGATGTTACTCCTGATATCGAGGCTTCGAAGCTTGTGTCGAGAACATCAGGTTCTTCCCGCCGGAGCTCCGTATCGAGACTTGTATTGTTTTAGTGAAATGACGTCACCGGTGACGTTCGAAGCCTCGTTTGAGTGAAGTGCTTCGAGAAGGGTTTCATTTTTGGTGGAACAATGTGTTTTTTCCCTCTCATGTTACACAAGCACTTCCACTTCTCTCTAAAATTAAAATAACAAAAAAACACTTGGAAACTAAGAAACATGAACATAAACCTCACCAACAGCAGTTACAGGGAACAAAGACAGACTAAAGACAATGATAACATGAGGGCTATATACACACACAGACACTAATAAACAAACAAGAAACACCTGAACACAATGAACCAATGAAAACGTGACCCATGAAACAAGGAACCAATCAGAACATGACACATGAACAGGGGGAGCACATGACAAGATCACATGAGGAGCAAGACTGAGAGAATTATACAAAATAAAAGACATGAAAACATAAACTAAACTAAACCCAGAACAGACGTGACACTGCCTCACGGTGCAGCACTAAAGCAGATGACCCTTTTCCAAAACTTGTTTGATTGTCTTCTGCTTCAGGAAATACTTTCATTCCTTAATCTGTTAATGTTCATTTATACAATTATTCATTGTTCATGTTCGTTCACAGTGGATTAACTAATGTTAACAGAAAACTTTTGTATTCAAAACTGTATTAGTAAATGTTAAAATTTACATTAAGGTTATTAAATGCTGTACTAGTATTGTCCATCATTGGTTCATGTTAACTAATGTAGTTAATGTGAACAAATGAAAGATTATTGTAAACTGTTAGTGAGTCGACAATGTGTCTGAAAACAACCGACATAAACACATTTGTCCCAGTGATCAAACCAAGAGTGACATTGACACGAAACAACCTTAAAGATGAGATGAAATGAATGTGTAAACTAACATAAATAGATTGATGATTTCAACCTTTGTATTTTTACAATGTCAGTAGTATATTTAAATGAACAATGTGTCGTCTTTCTCCATGTTACCTGCACCTGGATATCCCTGTTTATTTGTCAGCAAAAGTCTGCTGGATGAAGCTAAACATGTTAGTTGATCATCATAGATCTGAGTCATTGTCTTTTCTCTTTCTGTCTTCAGTCTGAGGGACTGCAGTATTACAGAGAAACAGTGTGTCATCCTGACTTCAGCTCTGAAATCAAACCCGTCACACCTGAGAGAGCTGAACCTGAGCGGGAATGAAATAGGAAACACAGGAGTGAAAAACCTCAGTGATCTACTGATGAACCCACAATTCAAGCTGGAGAAACTACAGTTAGTATCATTATACTGTATTTACTGTTTAATTTATTTTAAGACAACGGCACAAGTCACATCATTTGTGGCGCTGCATCTCCATCTGAAGAAAGATTCAGAAATGGTATTAGTTAATGGGTTTGTTTGTGTATCAGTAAAAAGAGCATTAAACTTTGAAGCATTTTAAACTTTGTGGGTTTAAAAGTGTTTCATATGCTGGAATCTGACAAATCTTTGCTGTGAAACAAGACAGAAGTGAGAACAGACTAAAAAACAGTGTAACAAATTGTCATGAATGGCTGGTTGTAATGAAGCTCACGACGATGGAGAATACAATAACACTGTCTTTAATCACAAATCTAACATGTAGGAGAGATAAAACACAACCACTTCAACATAAACGACAGAACAATGAACAGACAGAACTAAGAGTTTAAATACACAGACAGAGTAATCAAGGTAAAACAGAACAGCTGCAGGAACTAATTAACAACCAAGAACACTAACTAGGGAACACACACAGACAGCAACACCATGATAATAAAACACAACAAAACTGTTACACAAATAGATTATTCTGAAATGTTACATTTATACTGGACTAATGGCACTTTTCTCTAAATCTTCTTTTATTAAACAAAATGTGTATTTAGAGATTGTAAATTACACTCTAATGACTAAATAATCGATTCATGTACCAAATTTTCTTACATTAATAATGAAAATAGTCCATTTAAATGTTAATTTTCTATTGTTTCTATATTGATCCTATATATTCATCTAGAGTGATAAATTCACTTATTTTTGGGAGTGAGGACGGATCCAGACTTGGATTGTAACTAGTATCCTCAAATGCTCCTGTCTTGGTTTGTTCGTTTATCTCATTAAGTTTCCATGTTTTTGCTGGTTTATTAGTGACTGTATGACATTTATTCATGATTCATTTAACTCACACATGAACTGAACATGGATTTGAGTCATTTTCTCTTTCTGTCTTCAGTCTGAGTGTTTGCAGTATTACAGAGAAACAGTGTGTCATCCTGACTTCAGCTCTGAAATCAAACCCGTCACACCTGAAAGAGCTGGACCTGAGCTGGAATGAAATAGGAGACTCTGGAGTGAAAAACCTCAGTGATCTACTGATGAACCCACAATTCAAGCTGGAGAAACTACAGTTAGTATCATTATACTGTATTTACCATTTAGTTTATTTTAAGACAACAGGGCACAAGTCACATCATTTGTAGCGCTGCATCTCCATCTGAAGAAAGATTCAGAAATGGTTTTAGTTAATGGGTTTGTATGTGTATCAGTAAAAAGAGCATTAAACTTTGAAGCATTTTAAACTTTGTGGGTTTAAAAGTGTTTCATATGCTGGAATCTGACAAATCTTTGCTGTGAAACAAGACAGAAGTGAGAACAGACTAAAAACAGTGTAACAAATTGTCACAAATGGCCGGTTGTAATGAAGCTCACGACGATGGAGAATACAATAACACTGTCTTTAATCACAAATCTAACATGTAGGAGAGATAAAACACAACCACTTCAACATGAACGACAGAACAATGAACAGACAGAACTAAGAGTTTAAATACACAGACAGAGTAATCAAGGTAAAACAGAACAGCTGCAGGAACTAATTAACAACCAAGAACACTAACTAGGGAACACACACAGACAGCAACACCATGATAATAAAACACAACAAAACTGTTACACAAATAGATTATTCTGAAATGTTACATTTATACTGGACTAATGGTACTTTTCACTAAATCTTCTTTTATTAAACAAAATGTGTATTTAGAGATTGTAAATTACACACTAATGACTAAATAATCGATTCATGTACCAAATTTTCTTACATTAATAATGAAAATAGTCCATTTAAATGTTAATTTTCTATTGTTTTTATATTGATCCTTTATATTAATCTAGAGTGATAAATTCAGTTATTTTTGGGAGTGAGGACGGATCCAGACTTGGATTGTAACTAGTATCCTCAAATGCTCCTGTCTTGGTTTGTTCGTTTCTATCATTAAGTTTCCATGTTTTTGCTGGTTTATTAGTGACTGTATGACATTTATTCATGATTCATTTAACTCACACATGAACTGAACATTGATTTGAGTCATTTTCTTTCTGTCTTCAGTCTGATTAGATGCAGTATTGCAGAGAAACAGTGTGTCATCCTGACTTCAGCTCTGAAATCAAACCCGTCACACCTGAGAGAGCTGAACCTGAACTGGAATAAACTAGGAGACTCTGGAGTGAAAAACCTCAGTGATCTACTGATGAACCCACAATTCAAGCTGGAGAAACTACAGTTAGTATCATTATACTGTATTTACTGTTTAATTTATTTTAAGACAACAGGGCACAAGTCACATCATTTGTAGCGCTGCATCTCCATCTGAAGAAAGATTCAGAAATGGTTTTAGTTAAAGGATTAGTTCACTTTCAAATGAAAATTAGCCCAAGCTTTACTCACCCTCAAGCCATCCTAGGTGAATATGACTTTCTTCTTTCTGATGAACATAATCAAAGAAATATTAATAAATGTCCTGACACATCTGAGCTTTATAATGGCAGTGAACGGGATCAATGAGTATGAGCTGAAGAAAGTGTCTCCATCCACATCCATCCAACCTGGTTGGTCGGGCTTTTTTGCAATGCATTTGCGGGTTGTTTTGAACGAGCTGTAAGCTGTGTGGAGTACGTTTATTATGGATGGATGTGGATCTTCAGCTTATACTCATTGATCCTGTTCACTGCCATTATAAAGCTCGGACGCGTCAGGATATTTATTAATATTTCTTTGATTATGTTCATCAGAAAGAAGAAAGTCATATACACCTAGGATGGCTTGAGGGTGAGTAAAGCTTGGGCTTGGAAAAGCCAACTTAAGCCGGGGACACACTTAAAGTCGGCATGAAGCGGAAGTTGCGATTGTCTTTTCTTCTCTACTGTGACGTCTATCTGAGTGAAACGGCATCTGAAATGAGAGGGCGGTACTTGATTTCTTACTTCGGGAATTGATTGGATCGTTGGAAGTTGGGTGTTGCTAATAAAATGGAGGCAGATCTGAATGCCCGTTTGGGAATTTCTCTCCACCGGACTCACTGCGAGCACCCTCACATTACTGTAAGATCCTTATTTATTGAGGATGACGAGGACGATCAACGGCACTAAACATCGAGAGAGAGACTGACTGACGGTGTGTGTCCGCCATTATAGCATGTGACAGGAAGAGACGATGAGTCGTTTTGAGGGGGAGAGCAGGTTAATGTTTTTGATTAAAGATTACGAGGGCACATGAATTTTAAAAAAATAATGAAGTGCACGGATAAATTATTGATAATAAATACTACAATATTCCATAAAAAAATAAGAGTTGTCAATTTTGATTTCATGCCGACTTTAACGATTGTACGGCCGATTATGAATGTAAATTGATACTTATGACTGATCGCGCTCAAACGCGTCCAGTCAGAGCCAGTTGCGTTCAGTCGGCGATTACAGTCGGTGTTCAAATTCCGTGTGTGAGTATTTAAATCTGCTTCAGCCGCAGGAAACAATCGCTGTGTGTTGAGCTCAGTCTTAGGATGTTTTAGCTAGTCGTTAAATGTGTGCCCAGCTTTACTGAAATGCTGTTTAAACTTATTTTTCTGAGACTAACATTTCTGACTTTAACTCCTCCTAGAGCTTTAAAGCTAGAACTACCAAATTCGGCTCAAACCTTCAGACTGTTCTGACTTAGTGTGCTTTATCTTTTCTAACTGATCGGACTTACGGTTTTCCTAAAAATGACTATGAAAACTCGGAAAAATCCCATTGACTTTCACTGATGGAATGTTCAGATGAGCCACGACTGTTCAAACTCCAACTGACAAAATTCACATTTAAACACACTGAAGCCCATTAGACTCAATTAAACTGACATTCTGTGAACTATTTCTAATCCATTGAAACTCATGAACTCATTTAATCTATCTATCTATCTATCTATCTATCTCATAGCAAACCCCCAGAATACCCTAACAACCACATAGCAACACTCTAGCAACCGCCCAGAATACCATGTAACATGTAGGAGAGATAAAACACAATTTTATATTAATCTTCAGTGATAAATTCACTTATTTTTGGGAGTGAGGACGGATCCAGACTTGGATTGTAACTAGTATCCTCAAATGCTCCTGTCTTGGTTTGTTCGTTTCTATCATTAAGTTTCCATGTTTTTGGTGGTTTATTAGTGACTGTATGACATTTATTCATGATTCATTTAAGTCACACATGAACTGAACATGGATTTGAGTCATTTTCTCTTTCTGTCTCCAGTCTGTATGAATGCAGTTTTACAGAGAAACAGTGTGTCATCCTGACTTCAGCTCTGAAATCAAACCCGTCACACCTGAGAGAGCTGAACCTGAGCGGGAATAAACTAGGAGACTCTGGAGTGAAAAACCTCAGTGATCTACTGATGAACCCACAATTCAAGCTGGAGAAACTAGAGTTAGTATCATTATACTGTACAGCAGTTACAGTGAGATTGAAGTTTATTTATTTTAAGACAGCAGAGCTTATGTTTCATTCTTTATAGCAGTGCACTTTCTGGGGTTTCCCTGTTGGTCACATCTAGTTAAATAGATATGCAGAAATCTGCATTTTCAACAGAGAATAAAGAACAGAGACATCAAATAAATAGTTAAAAATGAAAGAGTAGAAACAGTATCTTCAGCACACAGAACTAGTGTAACTGGGTTTCAAAACAGACTATTGGAAACTAAATGCTGCTGAAGCTCTTCAATAAGATGATCATCATAGATGTGAACTATTGTTCCCATTCAGTCGGTCACGTTCGACGTACGTCGGACAGACCGACGAATAGGAATCTCGCTAGAGAGGCCAATCTACTTCGAGTGTAACTACAACGAGCCAATGCACATTGGCATGCAATCATATGCATCAGCTGCTCGCCTCGCAGCGCGGGTATATAACGAGCAGCAGGTGCGTTGCATCTTCAGCTTTTCGCTTCGGAGCTGAACGGTGTTTGTTCCTGTTCTCTGCAAGCAAGTGTCTGCTAGAAGACGAGTCAAGTTTATGGTCGAACAGCACAGCAGCGGGGCCGACGTCCTCTCTTTATTTTCTGTTTTTTGTTTCGTTTGCCATTATAGAGCAAATAGCTGTTTTGACAGCGTCAGAAGGCTGTTCTCATGGCCGGTACGGTGCGCTTCGAGCGCTGAAAGCCGTTTTTACGGCTGGTAAGAGTGAGCGCCTTCAAAGAGAGAAAGAGCACACGACAGGCTGCACACAATCCCTGTCTGTGTTGCGACGGCCGTTCCCCTGCGTGCTTCAGCACTCTAAAAGAGTAAAGTCCCTAAAAGAGCTTACACAAATAGAGCTTGCGTCTTTTTAAAGATGACATTCTATTTGTGTGTTTCTGGATGCGGTCGTTTCCTGTCCTCACTGACGGCCACGATCACTGTTTCACATGTCTGGGCGCGTGCTGAAACGATGTTCGTGGGTGGTTCATGTTTTCGTATGAGAACATGATCACGTCGACACGCCGGTCGTGACTCTTCTTTCTCCGGGAAGCTTGAGTCCCCTCTGTTGTTGGCCAGCTGCCGCTTGTGTGTAAAAGCACAGCCGCGGGTCTGCCCGACACTCTGGGAGACCGCGGAGATCAGCGAGAGCAAACCTCTCGCTCCTCTGCGTGTCGTGTGCCGTCGAGCTGTCGGGCTGCAGCGCGGGTTGTCACGGCAACCCAGTGCTCGCTCGCCGCTCTAGATGCGCGGTCTCCTTGCCTAATCTCCATTGTAGCGCCCTCTCTGGTGCACCAGAAGAGGTCTACTTTGGTGAAATGGCTTGGGTGTCTTGAGGTTGAGGGGTTCCTTCGGGGAACCAACCCCCTAGGGCCCCTCCCTCTCTAGCGCATTACATGCTGTGCAGTTTCTGGATTGGATTGCTGGTCCTTTTCATAGGGGAACCTAGCATTTCATTCAGGGCTCCAGCTGAGGGTCAGATGTCGATTGCAGCATCGGAGAGAGGGCTGTTATGCTCTGGAAATGAGGGTGACGCTGCCCACTGTAATGGTGTGTGCTTATGCTGACTCAGATTCAGAGTTTACAGCCATGCTTTCCCGGGTGTTCCGGATGTGCATGAAAAACTTGGCAGTATGGAGCTATATTGGTGCCGTAAATATGGAATGCCAAAATCTGCATAAGTTTTTACTCTCTCACTACCCTTATGGGTGGGGTGGCTGTTCACAGACCACACCCACCCTGCATGTGAGGCCAAGGCACTCTTTATGCATGAGGGTAGTTCTGAGCCGGGGTTGAGCTGCGCTTGTTGACTAACCGTGATCAAAGTCACGGCGCAGGCCTTCGGCCAGACGATGTCCACCTCAGTGGTCCAGAAGCGCCCCCTGGCTTACCTTGCTGAGGTGCAAGAGGTCGTCAAGCTAAACGCTTTCTCGACACTCCCATCTCACAAGGTGGCCTTTTCGGTGACACTGTCGGGGACTGAGCCCAGCAGTTCTCCTCAGTTAGTGGCAGACCAGGGAGCCTCCCCCCGACAAACCATTGAGTTCCTCGTGGGCCCTCAGTCTGCTCGTCGCCAAGGGTGTCGTCCCCTGCAGAAGAAAAAAAAACTCCGGCCCAGTCTGCTCTACTGTGTCCGCTGCAGGAAGATGACGCCTCCCGTCTCTGCTACTGTTTAAGTGGTTAGTGAAAAATCACCCCTGAGACGGGTGACCCAGAGATGGGTGGGGCTACTCTCCCCCCCCGGAGGAGGGCCGGGTGGTAAATCCTGTTGGTTGGGTTTGTTTCTGTTCTCCTGCTGGTCCAACAGCCAGCGGTACCCAAATTTTCAAAAAGAGAGCAGTTCCTCCATCTCTGGGTCTGAAGAGGGCTCGGAGAGCAGTGGGAGGAGAAAAGCCTCACCACTCTCATCCCCCTCTTCCTTCGCCAGAGGGCAGCAGCGTGCAGTCGAGAAGGCAGCAAAGCCTCTCCTGCGCCCCCTGCCCAACCGTGGAACCAGGTAGGTGTTGCACAGCACACTCTGACCCCGCTTCGGGCCGCCTTGCAGAGAGAGCCTCCCGAGCTGCGTCCCTGTGTTCCACCTTGCTGCCTCACTGCGGGTACGCCTGCGGTCCCTTTGATCCCGCTTGTACAGTCTCTGCGAGCCTGGTTAGCGCTCCCCAGTCCGTCTCGCTGGCTCATTCGGACCATCGGGCTCGGTTATGCGATTCAGTTCGCCCGGCGTCCCCCCCCAAGTTCAGGGGCGTCCACCTCACTACAGTGAAGGCTGTCGATGCCCGTGTCTTGCGTGCGGAGATCGCGGTCCTACTGGCAAAGGACGCGATAGAGCCGGTCCCTCCAGCCGATATGAGGTTAGGGTTCTACAGTCCCTACTTCATTGTACCCAAGAAAAGCGGTGGGTTACAACCGATCCTGGATCTGCGAGTTTTGAATCGGAGCCTTCACAAGCTACCGTTCAAAATGCTCACGCAGAAACGCATTTTCGAGTGCATCCGTCCCCAGGATTGGTTTGCAGCGATCGACCTGAAGGACGCGTACTGTCATGTTTCGATTCTTCCGCGACACAGGCCATTCCTGCGTTTTGCGTTCGAAGGTCGAGCATATCAGTACAGAGTCCTACCCTTCGGGCTGGCCCTGTCTCCCCGCGTCTTCACGAAGGTCGTGGAGGGAGCCCTTGTTCCCATGAGAGAACAGGGTGTTCGTATCCTCAACTATCTCGACGACTGGCTCATTCTGGCACAGTCCCGGGATCAGTTGTGCGAACACAGGGATTTGGTGCTCAGACACCTCAGCCAGTTGGGTCTTCAGGTCAACTGGGAAAAGAGCAAACTCGCCCCGGTGCAGAGGATCTCTTTTTCTCGGTATGGAGTTGGATTCGGTCGAACAGATAGCACGCCTCACAGAGGAACGTGCTCAGTCGGTGTTGAACTGCCTGAATACGTTCAACGGCAGGACAGCGGTTCCACTGAAATTTTTTTCAGAGGCTCCTGGGGCATATGGCAGCCGCAGCGGCAGTAACCCCGCTCAGTCTGCTTCATATGAGACCGCTTCAACACTGGCTCCACGGCCGGGTCCCGAGATGGGCGTGGCAACGCGGCACGTTCCGGGTGGCAATCACTCAGGAGTGCCGCCAAACCTTCAGCCCGTGGTCGGACCCCTTGTTTCTTCGGGCTGGAGTACCCCTAGAGCAGGTGTCCTGGCATGCTGTGGTATTCACAGATGCCTCTGCCACAGGCTGGGGTGCCACGTACAACGGGCATGCAGTGTCAGGGGTGTGGACGGGCCCCCATCTGCATTGGCACATCAACTGCCTCGAGTTTCTAGCAGTTCACCTTGCCCTGAGCCACCTGAAAGGGCCGCTTCGGGGCAAGCATGTACTGGTCCGTACGGACAACGCTGCGACCGTTGCGTACATCAACCGTCAAGGTGGTCTACGCTCCCGTCGCATGTCGCAACTCGCCCGCCATCTCCTCCTCTGGAGTCAGAAGCATCTGAGGTCGCTTCGTGCCATTCATATTCCCGGTGTGCTCAACCGTGTGGCCGACGAGCTATCACGAGCTGCGCGGCCAGGAGAGTGGCGACTCCACCCCCAGGTGGTCCAGCTGATTTGGAGAGAGTTCGGAGAGGCTCAGGTAGACCTGTTTGCCTCACCAGAAACCTCCCATTGCCGGTTGTTTTACTCCCTGTCCGGGGGAACACTCGGAACAGACTCACTGGCACACAGCTGGCCCCAGGGCCTTCGCAAATATGCGTTTCCCCCAGTGAGCCTACTTGCACAGACCCTGTGCAAAGTCAGGGAGGACGAGGAGCAGGTCCTGCTAGTTGCGCCCTATTGGCCCAACCGGACCTGGTTCCCAGAACTCTCACTCCTCGCGACAGCCCCTCCCTGGCCCATTCCTCTGAGGAAGGTCCTTCTTTCTCAGAGACGGGGCACTCTCTGGCACCCGCGTCCAGACCTCTGGAAACTCCATGTCTGGTCCCTGGACGGGACGCGGAGGTTCTAGGTGACTTACCCCCCCCGAGGTACTTAACACCATCACTTCGGCACCGTCTACGAGACGCCTTGAAGTGGAACCTGTTCGTCGAGTGGTGTTCTTCTCGTCAAGAGGACCCCCGAAGATGCTCGATCGGTGTCGTGCTTTCCTTCTTGCAGCAGGGGTTGAAGCGTAGGCTGTCCCCCTCCACCCTCAAAGTCCATACTGCTGCTATCTCCGCATATCATGACCACATAGATGGCAAGTCTGTTGGTCAGCACGACCTGGTTGTCAGGTTCCTTAGGGGGGCGAGGCGGTTGAATCCTCCTCGTCCTCCCTCCATACCCTCTTGGGACCTTGCTCTGGTGCTGAGAGCACTTCAGATTGCTCCCTTTGAGCCCTTGCAATCAGCAGACTTAAAGATTCTGTCTATGAAGACTTTGCTGCTGGTTGCATTGGCCTCCATCAAGAGGGTAGGGGACCTGCAGTCTTTTTCGGTCGACGAATCGTGCCTAGAGTTCGGGCCGGGTGACGGCCACGTGGTACTGAGACCCCGGCCTGGCTATGTGCCCAAGGTTCCTACCACTCCCTTCAGGGACCAGGTAGTGAGCCTGCAAGCGCTGCCCCCGGAGGAGGCAGACCCAGCCCTGGCTTTGCTCTGTCCAGTTTGCGCTTTGCGACTGTACATAGACAGAACTCAAAGCTTCAGGACCTCAGACCAGCTCTTTGTCTGTTACGGAGGCTAGCAGAAGGGAAAGGCTGTCTCCAAGCAGAGGATGGCCCACTGGATAGTGGATGCCATCGCCCTGGCTTACCAAGCTCAGGGCGTGCCCTGCCCGCTCAGGTTGCATGCGCACTCCACGAGAGGCGTCGCATCTTCCTGGGCGCTGGCTCGTGGCGCCTCGCTAACAGACATCTGTAGAGCTGCGGGCTGGGCGACACCTAACACGTTCGCTAGATTCTATAGCCTTCGTGTCGAGCCGGTCTCCTCCCGTGTTCTCACCTCAGGTCAGAGGCACGGAGAGGCCCCGGCTTAGTGTCGGCTTGCTGCGCTTACATGCGCTTTTTTCTCCAGAGAGTCCCTACAAGGCAGACCCTGTTGAGTCCTCCGATCTCCCTTCGGCAGCCGACGTGGCGGAGCGTCTGGCGCTAGGCCTATACTCCGTTGTATCCTTGAGAACCGGGTTTAGGCTGGGTACCATATGTGTGACCCTACTGGGATCCCATATGTCTAGTTCCACGGTTGCTCCTAAACGAAGCCCGTGTCTTTCCCTCTGGGAGAACCCACCTCTCATCGAGTTGGAGTCACCCCAGTTCTTCCATATGTAGTACAGCCTACGGGTTAGTCCATATGTACTTCTCCACATAACTCCTTCGGGGAAGGATGTGGCTTCCGCAGCGTTCCTTTCCCAGCGGAAGGGTACGCTTTCCCAGCGTTATCCAATAGTCTCACTGAATGGGTTTTGGGGAACAGCAGTGATCGACACTCTCTGTGTTAGCCCTGTCCCACCGTCCATAGGCAAGGGGGTTCAGGTGGCTTACAACAGAGCGCTGGAAGGGGGCAGCCCCTGTGGCGCTTTGGTAGGGATTCCTATTCGTCGGTCTGTCCGACGTACGTCGAACGTGACCGACTGAATGGGAACGTCTCGGTTACAAAGGTAACCCTCGTTCCCTGAAGGAGGGAACGGAGACGTACGTCCCGTTGCCACAGTCGCTGTACCCCGCTGATGCTGCCGCCTAACCGGTTCGGCTCCTCAGCGAAAACCTGAAGATGCAACGCACCTGCTGCTCGTTATATACCCGCACTGCGAGGCGAGCAGCTGATGCATATGATTGCATGCCAATGTGCATTGGCTCGTTGTAGTTACACTCGAAGTAGATTGGCCTCTCTAGCGAGATTCCTATTCGTCGGTCTGTCCGACGTACGTCTCCGTTCCCTCCTTCTGAGAACGAGGGTTACCTTTGTAACCGAGACGTTATACCTCTGTCTTCAGTCTGTGGAGATATTTACCGCTTAGTTCATTTTAAGACAACGGCACAAGTCACATCATTTGTAGCGCTGCATCTCCATCTGAAGAAAGATTCAGAAATGGTTTTAGTTAATGGGTTTGTATGTGTATCAGTAAAAAGAGCATTAAACTTTGAAGCATTTTAAACTTTGTGGCTGTAAAATTGTTTCATATGCTGGAATCTGTCAAATCTTTGCTGTGAAACAAGACAGAAGTGAGAACAGACTAAAAAACAGTGTAACAAATTGTCATGAATGGCTGGTTGTAATGAAGCTCACGACGATGGAGAATACAATAACACTGTCTTTAATCACAAATCTAACATGTAGGAGAGATAAAACACAATTTTATATTAATCTAGAGTGATAAATTCACTTATTTTTGGGAGTGAGGACGGATCCAGACTTGGATTGTAACTAGTATCTTCAAATGCTCCTGTCTTGGTTTGTTCGTTTATATCATTCAATTTCCATGTTTTTGCTGGTTTATTAGTGACTATATGACATTTATTCATGATTCATTTAAGTCACACATGAACTGAACATGGATTTGAGTCATTTTCTCTTTCTGTCTTCAGTCTGAGTTACTGCAGTATTACAGAGAAACAGTGTGTCATCCTGACTTCAGCTCTGAAATCAAACCCGTCACACCTGAGAGAGCTGAACCTGAGACTGAATGAACTAGGAGACTCTGGAGTGAAAAACCTCAGTGATCTACTGATGAACCCACAATTCAAGCTGGAGAAACTAGAGTTAGTATCATTATACTGTACAGCAGTTACAGTGAGATTGAAGTTTATTTATTTTAAGACAGCAGAGCTTATGTTTTATTCTTTATAGCAGTGCACTTTCTGGGGTTTCCCTGTTGGTCACATCTAGTTAAACAGATATGCAGAAATCTGCATTTTCAACAGAGAATAAAGAACAGAGACATCAAATAAATAGTTAAAAATGAAAGAGAAGAAACAGTATCTTCAGCACACAGAACTAGTGTAACTGGGTTTCAAAACAGACTATTGGAAACTAAATGCTGCTGAAGCTCTTCAAGAAGATGATCATCATAGATGTGAACTATTGTTATTTCTGTCTTCAGTCTGTATAGATGCAGTATTACAGAGAAACAGTGTGTCATCCTGACTTCAGCTCTGAAATCAAACCCGTCACACCTGAGAGAGCTGGACCTGAGCAGGAATATACTAGGAGACTCAGGAGTGAAGCACTTATGTGACGTACTGAAGGATTCACACTGTAAACTGGAGAGATTGAGGTCAGTAACATTCTTCACATACAAGAATCAAAATGATTAAAATCATTTTAACAGTTTAAACTAAAACACTTTATACTCAATATCTCACAATGAGTCTGAGTTCACATTATATTTGTGCAAAATTCTTCACATAAATGATTTGTTTGTAAGATAATCTCTGTTCCTCTGTTTGTGTCTTTCTAGTCTACTGAACTGTGGCATTACAGATGTTTCTTCTTTAACTCAGTCTTTGACTAACTCAAAAGCACTGCAGTTTTTAAAAGATCTTGATCTGAGACACAATATGATGGGAGACTCAAAGCAGCGGCTCAGAGACGTGCTACGAGACTCAAACTGTGAGCTGAGGTGAGGAAACATCACTGTGATATTAAAGAGATCTTCATTTAACTCTGATATGTGAACAAACCTTTCAGATTTTCATGAAAGGGAAATAATCATTAAGCGTTATTGCAACAAAGTGTTTGTGTGAGAACAAAATGTGAAGTTATTAAAATGTTCAACACAAAGGAGGAAAGAGAACAAAAGCACACTGTCACAGCTTTATTCAACAACACCTGCTTCATTAACTGTGTCAGTAGTGAATCATTTCAGTTTGAAAATAGACTTGGTTAGATTGTAGGAAAATGCTGCACTCCTGCTAAAATCAGTGTGTTCAGCTTCAGCTCACAGCCGTCCAGCCTCACATGAGAAATGTCTCTGTCTCTGGTGTGTTTTTACTTTGACAAGCAACACGTCACACTACTTTACACTCACTTTACTTTCAGTTATTTACTAAGAGCCCTACAAACATGTTTAAACTAGAGGACGAACGGCTTTAACTAAAGGTCTGTGTTTTAATTCAGAATATCATTTGTATTTGCTCCCTGTGGTTTATTCATACGCCGTACACTCATTAGTTTCTTCTTTACAGTCACTCAATAGGAGTCACACCAACACAAACAAACAAACATGATTCATGTTTTAAATGTTTAATATATAAAACACAAATATCTTTGCAAGATCATGTAAAGTTAGTAATTAATCTGATTACAGGAATTTAATGTAACTTCTTTTTACTCAAAAAGCAGTGATTGAAATATAGTAACTAATTTGCACTTTGAACACTGATTGTTTTCTCTTCTGTTTCACCTTACAGAGTAAATGATCAATCACCAAATTGATGAGATCAATCACCCTGAAAGAGTTCAATCGCCAGTAGTCTCTAAACAAGTTCAATCACCAAAAGGATCTGACGGATGCTGTATATCATAGTGTGAAATCATCACGAGAGGAGCAGTAATCATCAGGTGATCCACAGAAGAGTCTCACTACTGTGTCTATGAGGAGAAATGAATGTGTGATTAATGTGTAAATGTGTTTCATACAGATGGAAGAGACTCAGACTTTACAATGAAATAAAGCAGCATGTGTGTTAGAAACATGTGATATTGAATGATTAATGTTGCTTTAGTATTCAGACAAATGAAGGTTTAGTTTTATTTAAAGGTGAACAGGAGGAAGAAGCTCAGATGAGTCTGTCAGCAGAAATCTTCAGGCTCTTCAGTATCAGGCCTACAAATATAATAATGTTTGGATTAAACTCATCCAAAATGATTAAAATGTTTATAATCATAAACGTGATTGTCAAGAATAGCACATAAATGTGTCAAATATGAAGTACATGTTACTTCAAACATTTACATTATCTCTCTTACATTTTATGCACAGAATATATTTGCTTATTTTTGTTATTCTGTTTTATTTTATATTAAGTTATCTATGTGTCTGTTGTTAATGCACAGATATACAGTATATTGTCTTTGTTCTGTGGATGGAGTCTCTTCTAGTCAGACCAACTAAACATTTTACCAGTTAACAGCATTTGTGTGTCTTTCACTTGCTCTGGTCTAGATCGTCCAATGCATTTAGTTTAGCAATTATAATTTCACCACATTTACATGCACATGCAAATAAAATCATACATATAAATTTAAGATCAATTGTTTTTGTTTGAAAAGTTCATTTGTCTGTTGCATTATTGAAGCTACATGAGCAGATGCAGAGAGATTCTCCTTCTTAAATAAAGGTGAAGTTGTAGATGTTAAACATAAAATCATATGAGCGATCTTTAGGATTGTTGGAGAAGAAATCATGCTGGGCTGCGAAAGCATTGTGAGCCTCCAGCTTCCAGTATGAATTAGTTTAGCTCTCCATATTGCTAACATCACCTCAGTTTGGGTAAAAATAAAATAAATAAATAATAATACTAAAATACTTTGCAACATAGTAACTTGAATAGTTTTTAGGGTTTTTTTTTATTTTATTTAGTTTTTCTATCTACTTATAACTCTCTTCTAACTGTCATCTACTTATTTACTCTTACTTGAGTCATATTATGTTTTAGTACTTCTACATGTACTCAAGTAAATTATTTTAAGTAGCAATACTTAAGTAAAAATTTTTTAGTACTCTTTCTCTTTAGTTCCCTTTCGCATGTGTAAGCACTGTGAGATGCTGTTGTGACATCACAATCACGTTATATTGTGGCCTCGGTCAAAATCGAGGGGTCGAGGGTCTGTCCAAATAAACTGCCCTTGTCCACTTGATGAAGTTGAATGCACTTCAGAATGCAGCAGGGATTCCCCCGAGGGGAAGTTAAACGCAGCCAGTATTAGGTCTGCACATTAATTGAAATCATAATAAAACCACAATGAAAGCATGATTTTTTTCCACCAGCCCCCGCAGTGTGCAATCTGAATGCAGCGCGCCTAAATCCAGCATGAGAACAGAACAGACCGGGTTTATCGTTACGACATGGAAGAAAGCAAAGAAACAGGGAAGGTGAATTCAGGCCAGGATAAGAACTTGACCCCAAAAAAATCAACATCTGTAGTTTGGGAATATTTTGGATACTGGAGAGATGAGAGCCAGGTAATTTA
Source organism: Ctenopharyngodon idella (assembly GCF_019924925.1). Classification (NCBI taxonomy): domain Eukaryota; kingdom Metazoa; phylum Chordata; class Actinopteri; order Cypriniformes; family Xenocyprididae; genus Ctenopharyngodon; species Ctenopharyngodon idella. Next base: position 3,753,564 of record NC_067221.1, on the reverse strand, counting down.
CAAGACACTGCAAGATTTGAGTGAGTTTGATAAGGGCCAAATTGTGATGGCTAGACGACTGGGTCAGAGCATCTCCAAAACTGCAGCTCTTGTGGGGTGTTCCCAGTCTGCAGTGGTCAGTATCTATCAAAAGTGCTCCAAGGAAGGAACAGTGGTGAACCAGCAACAGGGTCATGTGTGACCCGTGTGGTCCGATCCAACAGACGAGCTACTGTAGCTCAAACTGCTCCAGAAGTTAATGCTGGTTCTGATAGAAAGGTGTCAGAATATACAGTGCATCAGTTTGTTGCGTATGGAGCTGCATAGACACAGACCAGCCCATGCTGACCCCTGTGATTTTTGACCGAGAACACCACAAGTGTTACTTTGTGCCATTTTGTAATAAAAACAAAATAAAACCCTTTCAAAACAAATTTCCTGTTTAAACATTAAAGCACACTAGTGTGATAAACAGTGCAAATTTTTTTGTAAAATTGACAAAATTATCCACAAATTACGCTTTTTTCACTCAAAAACTGAGGTACATAAGCTCAGATAAATAGGCCTATGATTGATCAGTCCCCAAAAATAAATATAAAACCTGTCCTAATTGTAAGAAAACAAGCTGACAAAAAGATTGAATCCAATATTTGGTGATAAGGTGGCATAACGAGATTTATAAGCAATTTTTTGCAGGCCGGTCATTTTTGACTGGGAACATACGAGTGTGACAGGGTTTTCAACACAGCACAAGGGTTAAAGCAGTTTCATCTCTTCTCAATGGTGTGTGTATCTGCTGGTGAAATTAAAGATCTGGGGCCGTATTCACAAAACATTTCAAGGCTAAATGTAGCTCCTAAATTGCAGATTTAGGAGAAACTTAAAAATAATGGGGTGTCAGTCCTAATTTTAGAAGTCCTAAATTTTTGCTCTAAGAGTATTTCACAAAGCATTTCACTGCTAAAACTAGCTCCTAAATCTGTGAATCGTTAGGAGTAGTCAAGAGGACTCCTTAGTCGCTAAGACCAAATTGCAAACAATCCTAATCCAACACTGTACACCATTGAGGCAATAGCGATAGAGCCTTAGGTGCTGAACTTTTTCTTTATAAATGCAATACATTTTGATTTATAGATTTGAATCTATGATGAGGCGCCAAAATTAAATCTTTAACAAATAAATAAATATCCGATTACCTGTGGCAGTGGTTTTCATGAGTTTACACTTACAAATGATTGAATAGAGTAATAAAATATATAATAAGCGTATTTGGGGTACTGTCCAAGGGGATCAAAGGCTCCGAGCTTGGAATTTAGCCCAAACCCAAAATTCTCCTCGTAACCCCAGCCGAGAGTGAGGGATGGGGTGGAGGAGGGATGCAGAAAACTGTCAAAGTAACTATAGCCGAGTCGGCTCTCGTCTGTGTATTTATCCTTCCTCTCGAGCTGATTAGAAAGACTGTTTGAATGTGTTCCTCCCAAACTTTGTTTATAAAACATAATTTGTCGCTTGAATTCTACATTCTCTTGAGATGCAGACATCCAAGAGGCGGACAATTAACTGTATATACTAGTTTAATTAGTGACACTTAGCCTACATTTTAAAACCTTTATTTGAATATGGAAATATGACACCTCATTCTACAATATTTCTATGATTAAATCGCTGACTCCTCCCCCATCAGCCAATCACTGTGTGTATACTCCAAAGCAACGAGGTCAACCCCGCCCTTACTCTTAGCTTAAGACTTCAGTCTATTCCTTAGTAAAAGTTTGTTCAGCAGCTTTGTGAATAGGCTTTAAGAGAAAACTCTTAGCTAAGAAGACTTTTACTGCTATTTAGGAGAACTCTTAGTGGTAAGATAAAATGTTTTGTGAATACGGCCCCAGATGGAGTGTTGTGGGAAAAAAACGTTTATTACCACAGAACTGAGATATATTGTTGGAACAATACTGAACATCTGCTGACCTCAAGCACATCTGTCCTCTGTGCTCATTAGATGAGTAGCTCTGTGCAATATTTTGCTCTCATTTATGGACATTTCAATTCATAACATACAATCCAAGCATAACAGACTACACCATAGTGTTCTTGTTAATAATATTAATGTACTCTATTCAGCCATAAATGAACACCATAAATGAACATGCCCAAGCTTCACTGATTTAATACACAATTTGTGTATTGTTGACTTGTTAGGCTTCCATTCTGATCTCCTCACATTCTCACTGCACGTCTTTTCCATTCACCGCCTCTCACAAGCTAACATTATACACTTGATTTGTTAAGGCTATGCATGGAGAAATAATAGATTTATGTTAAACATAAGTTAAATAGCTAATGTGCAAAAATGGAATATAGCAAAAAAAAAAAAACAAAAAAAAAAAACAGGAGGGAATTAAACCATAACCAAAACCAAATCATTCTGATGACAGACTTTGGCTCAGGCATTTCAAAACCACCAAACCAACATTTGAGATGCGATTGGTCCGCTGGTTAGTCCAGTTATCCAATCACAGCCTCTGTTGAGGCAAAGTCATGTGAGCTTTTGTTGCGCATCGAGGGATTTATTCAATAAATGTGTTTCCATCGTAGCTTCCATCGTAGTCTTCTTATCGGAAAAAAACAACAATTATCCACCTCAGTTGAGCTCATGTTTTTTATGCACATTTTTAGAATTTAAGCGCATCTTGGCATTTCCATCCAGCGTTTTTTATTGCAGTATCCCAAAATTCACATATAAAAAGGTGGATGGAAACAAATGTCACAACACACAGTTAACATGTTTAATGTAGCTGTGCACAAAGATGTAGAAGCAAATGATCTTGCACAATGACACTTCAGTTCATCTTAATTTCACAATATTGACTCTTGCTCTCTACGACAACTTTTGGCGACATTTCCTTCGATGAGACAGCAGAGCGCTGGATGTGACGAAACTCCTTCCACATGGCGGGCAGCGGTGCGGCTTCTCTCCGGTGTGAACTCTCTCGTGTATTTTCAGGTTCCCTGACTGACTGAAGCTCTTGTCACAATGTGAGCACTTGTAGGGTTTCTCTCCTGTATGGACCTTCCGATGCTCTTTCAGATATTTGGCTCTAGAGAAGCTGTTCCCGCACACCGAGCACATGTGAGCTTTCTCGCCGCTGTGTATTTTCTGGTGCTCTTTCAGGTAGCCCAGCTGTGAGAACATCTTTCCACAGAAAGAGCACAAGAAAAGGTTCTGGTGAATTTTCTGGTGGATCTTCAGGTGCTTCGCTGAAATGAAGCTTTTACCGCTCTGGCCGCAGCTGAACGGTCTCTCTCCCGAGTGCGAGTGCTGGTGGTTTTTGAGGACGGTGGCCTGCGTGAAGCTCTTCCCACACTCGTGACACGTGAACAGACGCTCTCTGGAGTGAATGCGCATGTGGTTCTTCAAATGTCCTTTGCGTATGCAGCAGTGAGGGCAGCTGAACGGCTTCTCTCCGGTGTGAATTTGCAGGTGTCTCTTCAGATCGGCGTTTTTGAAGAAGCTACTGCCGCACTGCAGACAGGTGAAATCACGCTCTCCAGTGTGAATTTTGATGTGGCTTTTAAGGTTAACTTTGAGTGTGAAACACTTCCCACACTGAGGACAGATGAATGGTGGTTTTTTGGCTCCTGTTCTTTTCTGGGAGAAATCGCTTTCAGACTGTGACGACTTTTCTCCCGTTATGACCTTCTGAGGTCTCTGATACTGATGATCCTCCTCCACTACATTCAGTTCTTCACACTCCACTTTCACTTCCATCAAGTCTAAAGTCAATTCAGACAAATAAGAAACAAAAGTAACCCACAGTTTCATGGCAGAAAAGAAGAGGTCAATCATCAGGGCTCCAGATGAACACATGAACTGATCCTGGCACCGGTGAAAATTACAATAGTCATATTATTATTTTACTGCACCAATACAATATTTCTACTGCAGATCGGTATCGGACGATAATCATATTCTATGACTCGATATAGTGACTAAATTTGGCCGCTCTCACAAACTGAACGCAATTAAAAAAGTCGCCGCTGACGAGCATAGATCACCGATCATTTATTTTGGTATATTTGTGTTAGCAGGGAATCTCTGACTTGCGTCTCCTTGTCTCAAGAGTGTTTTCAGACGTGTATCATGTCACATGACTCTGTGAGGATCATCTCAACATCTTTGCACCATGATATGTAATTTCTGAGCTCATTTAAATCATGATTAGAGATGCACCAGACGGAACTTGACGGTTTTTAGTTTTATTTTTGCCAATCTCTTTTCTGGACTTGCACACAAACTGCATTGCAATAATTTCAATGTCATTTGTGTGAAAATATCAGGAAGTCTGTAAACAGGAAGTTAACATCGACTACATCAGAAATTTCGATGACATCTTTTCCAGTATAAAGTAGTGTTTATAACTGCTTTGTGTTCAGCGGTACTCAAAGAAACCACTTCTGCTCCATAAGCGCCACCTACTGTCAGAGAGAGAACCTGCATTTCATTCAGTCCGTCTGCTGTTTTTGTTTTCTGCAGGTATGTTTTCTGCAGCATAATTCCACACATCTAAAGTTTAAAACTTGAAATTATACAATCTAATTTAAATCAAAAACAACTGCTCATGCTACATGTGTGCAGCTTCTTTGTTTGGATCATGATTAAAATGCAGAGGTTGACTCTAATTTCAAATGGCTACAGGTATATAGTTTGGCCTGTTATAGAGCAAATAAACAGCAAATAAATTTGCTTAAAGAAAATAAAAAGCAATTGGTATTGGAATTGGCCAATTTGCTTGGAAAAAAAATCGGGCATGAAAAACATGATTGGTGCATCATTAATCATGATCATCTGCTTTAGTTTAAGTTAAGATATGCTGTTTGTTTATGCATCATAATGCAACATGGTGCAAAGATAAAGTAATTCTCAAAGAGTGACAAGAGATGCTAAAAAACACTGTTCATCTGAGGGTTTTTACACGCAAACACTTGCTATAGAGAGTGAAACTGATGTGAATATTACTAATTAAAAGAAAGATCATTTAACAGCTCCTGTGATTGTCACCAAACAGTCATTAATGAAGACTCAAGAATGATCACAGACCTCTCTGTTCCTCAGTTTCTTCATCATTCATTCTGCATGTTTCTGCATCACTCGTCTTCAAATGTATGATGGACACTTACTATCCCATGAGGCTACGGGAGAGGATTTGTGAATGCCATCATACATTTGTATGTACAAATTAACATTTGTTAATTTGTAAATAATTTGTTATTTTCCTGGTTGTTACCCCTTTATTCCCAAGACTTTATATATTGTTCCCTTATACTTACACGTACTTACTTTATAGGTACACTATAATTATCAAAAGTTACGCTGTAAATTCGTTGTAATTACGCAGTACTTTACAGAAAATACTTCAGTTTTACTTCAGTGCGCTGACAAGTCTGATCATCCACTGAAATCAAAGACTTTTAGGTCAGCTTATGTTCTGCATGATTTAAACAGTGATGGGCTACTCTGGCCCTCAGCGTCCACTGTCCTGCAGATTCAGCTCAACCTCAAACCCTCCTGCCTATAACTGTCTAGAAGTAAACCTGAAGACTTTGGTTAAAATGTTCAGGTGTGCTCGATTAGGGTTGGAGGAAAACTCTCCTCCTCAAAAAGGAGACAGCAAAAGGGCCAGAGTTTCCCGTTCCTGATTTAAATTTACAAAGCAGCAGTACGTTATATACGCATTGAAGTATTATATTTATATAATAATGCAGCACATAATCTAAGTACTGAACAAAAACTATTTTACCCATATCAACAGCAACCTGTTTTAAAAGATCTTTTAGAAAGACATGCTCTCTTTTGAGCCTTTGCTAGAGATGCTTGACATCATTCAAGACAACATACTCTTCTGTCCCTTGATTCAAGAGCATCACTTGGTCAAAAACCAAGTAATAACCTGTACAATGTAAAATTGTTAAAATACTGTATGGAGGAGAAAACATGAATTATTAAAAAAAAAAACTTTGTAACTGTAAATTATAAAAAAGATATAAATACAAACGTATATATTTTAATATTATTTGTATATTTACTACAAGTATATTGATTGCTCAATTTATTTACATTTTTATATAGATTACACCATTTATTTAGACTGTCATTTATTATCTATTTGTTTCATTCACTCTTTTTTAAATTTATTAATTTATTTGTTTCAAATATTTCTTCTATATGTAATATTGAAAAACAAAATAAGCAAATTATAAACTAAAAAAAAAGAATTTATCTAACAAATATTGTTCATGATAAACTCTACTAAAGCACTAAGAACACTTCACTGCTTTTTCACGATTAAGTCAAGCAGTGTAAGTTTTGGCATGTAGAATCTGAATTGTGTTACACAAAGATGAATCACTACATATTTCTTTTTAAACTCTATTTCTCTTGATGATTAATTAGAAAGATTTGGTGGAAATTAAAATACTATCTACCCTATTTTCAGTGTATTTTTGGATCTTTTGTAGCGTCTTTTATCCACACAGATGTCATCAAAGCCCTTCAGATTAGAATAAAGCTGGTGATGGTTAATGTTGAATTTCAGAGTTTCGTGGATTAAAGTCCGTATGAAACAGAAGTTGAGCTTGTCTTTTCTTCTCTATTCTGATGTGTATCTGAGTGAAACGCTTCTGGAACAAGAACAAATGTAGGGCGGGGCTTGATTTTGTCCGTGAGGAACTGATTGGATGATTGTTGAAACTAAAACTAATCCATATGAATTGAGCGGTTCATATGAGAGAAGCTCAACTGAACACAAACCTCATCGGCTCTTGATGAAGCTCAAACGTGTGGCGAAACACAAGAATGAACCTTTACAATTCAGATCATGTCATAATGAATGTAAAGGTTTTGCAAGCGAATGAAAAAGCTCTTCCAGGGGGACTTAAAAGTTTTGTGAGCGAATGCAAAGTTTCTGTGGGAACGCGATACATGTGCAAGCTGATGCTAAATTTCTTTGAACAATGCAAAAGCTTTGAAATATCATCCTCCCTCCATCTCATATTTTTGTCCCCTTAGGGGCTCCATAGCCTTCATTGTGTTTTTGATGTGGTTTTGTTTGTTCAGTGAACATTTCAATCTGCAGTAAGTTCATGACTGAGGATCAGAGTCACATGTTTGCATTATTCTGTTTTGTCAAATAGGATTGCCTTTACTTTATTTACACCACCTGTGACACCATTTCATCTGCACCACTGCTTAGAAATATGACATTTGCATGTTTTTAACACTTCTTCAGTGATAAATGGTTTCCATCCAGCCACATGGTCTATAAAACTTAACATTGCCATCTGCTGGCTCTTTTGAGGAACACATTTAGACTAAAATGTAACTGGATCCCAGTTTCAGCTGTTTAGGATCACAGACTGTTTTTTTTTTGAATGAAATAAATATGGTTTGCAGAGAGTGGATCTGAAAGAAGTAAACAACACAAGCTGCTGGAGAGAACAGCACCTGACATTAGAAATAATGCTCTAAAATGAGCAGCTAAACCTTTACATGCTTTAACAAGTTTTTATTTTTAACTTCTTAGGAAAGAGGAATGTCAATTTGTTCTAGAATAAATTGAGATTTTAAAGTGAACATTACTTGTAAGCAAACGGAAATAATCTCTAAAGCCTCTGAAGATGGTCTCAACTCCACTAGATCAAAACAGCTTCAAAATGAATCAAATATAAAATGCTTCCTCAGGTCAGGTCAAGTAATATATAGTGTTTTTGGGTGAAGAACAGTTAATTGATTGACGTCTGTAGGTGTCAACAACACTGTCTATGACATGCAGAAATCACATACTCTGGGTGGACTTATAAACGTGTTTAGATTAAAAAAATAAATAAAAATTATACATAGATTTTCCATATTTTTATAGATATAGAGAGCCTGTCTTTAGAGGCCATCAAAAATTTGGACACAAGAATTTTCTAATGAATTTCGCTTTTTTTTTTCTTTGAAAGTAAAAAAAATTATTGAAAACAAACAAACAAACAAAAAAATAACAATAAGGTTAAAATGTGTATATGATTCACTGTGGATTTCAGATATATCTCAGAAGAAACAGCAGACGGATCCTCAGTGTTGTGAGAGAGAGTTTCATATGGGCTGCACAAGATGGTGTCTGTGATGTTTATTTCCCCTGTGTGTTTCTATAAATTACTGCATTTATTTTTGTGCAAGTGAGATGAGTAAAGAGCATCTGTTGCATAAATCATTGTCTGTCTGGTGTCTATAAACAGTCTGGTCCTAATACAAAACAAAAGGATTGAATGTACATAACAAACACAAACCTCAGGATGTCATTTACAATATCCAGCATCTTAGATTATAGTCCAGAAACAGGGAATATAACAAATGCTCTGTTGAAATGTTAATTTAAATGGTCTTAAACAAGATTTAGACACATGTGGTAGAATATCCTCGCTCCAGTACAGTAGGTGGCGTAAAACCCGCGAAGAAGAGGAAAACGAAAGTAAAGTCACATCACTGTGAACAACATCAACAGAGATACCAAATAAACATGTTGCTTTCTGGATTTGATCCTTGCGATGTTCCAGAAAACATTCACAATGATAACCAAATCTAACACTCGCGGTCATTTATGAATATTTAATCCACAATTCATCGATCAGCAAGAGATTTTGAGAACGACGCGCGCTGACAGACAACAAGAGAAGGAGGAAAAAGAGGACGTTTATATAAAATACTTATAAATTCTCTTCGTAGTGGACAAGACTTCAAGAAAGTAAGTGAGGGGGTGGGGGTGTATTTTTCAATAACCCTCAATAATCAACTTATTGAGAAACGGTTATTGAAAACGAATATGTTTCTGAAGGATTTCTCTTCCGGTTTAGGCTGTTGATTTTGTGATGCGAAATCGAAAGTATTTTTGAACCAGACATTTACAGTAAACATGTAGATGAAGCCTAACGTTTTATTTATTTATTTATTTATTTATTTATTTTTTGTTAAATCGAATATTTCAGTTCATATATAACAATTATGATTAGTAGTTATACAGTATGACCATTATAATTCAGGTTACTTTTACTCTACTTTGTACAAATGATTCTAAAATAATTATGAATTCAACCATCATTGTGAACTTGAAGTAATGATTAAATGACAAACGATTAAATAATTAATAAAGATTGGGTAAATATGATTGTAAAATTATATTAAACTGCAATAGAGAATATAACAAATTGAGTAAATTTCTGTTCTCCAGTGAATTCATATTTAGAGTCATGAGTCAGTTAAACTCATTAAACAATCTGAAATTATTAAGACCATTCAGTTATTTTACATGACAATATATTTGTAACTCACTTTATTTTATTCATTGTTTTTTCTGTTGTTTCTAACTCATCATTCTTCATTATTTTCTTCAGTAACTGCCATGTTCTTCATCTCTGTAAAATCTTGTCATTTCCAGGTCCTGCTGAACGATTGATTGTTTTCTCAAACCAGTGCTGATCAGAGGAGCGAGGAAAGGACTCTCTCTCTAAGATGAGTCTCTCAGAGAAACACAGGTAAGACTGCGTCTGTTTCACACAATCATTTTAAACTCTACTGGAGTTTGTTTTTTCCTGTGAATAACAAAACTTTAATCATTGTTTTATATTTCTTCAATTTTTAACTTCTTAAATTAACTCTGACACTGTCTATAAAACCCATTTGCCACAGGACTCTATAGACAATATAATTTGTTAATTTCCTTCTAGATGTGACCACACTGAATTAATCCAAATACATGACTTTGATTTTTAGATCATAAAATTATTGACAGACATTAGGAAATTGACCACAGGATGAAGAAGGCAGGAGAAGCAGGTTTTCAAAAGAACTCAAAGGTTTAATAATAACTCAAGAAGGCAGATAAACACATCCAAAATACAACAGTGACAGGACCAAGAGTGAACAACCCAAGGAGTACTTCTACAGGAACTAATGAGGGAACTAATGAGATAATAAACAAGACACAGCTGCATCTAATCAAATGAGTAACCAAGGGTGCAAATAAGTGGCGGTAAACTAAGAACAAAAGGAGAACATGTGACAAACAGAACATGGTGCAAATACAGACATACATGTGACAGAAATAACTATACACTTAATTTAATCGAAGTATGTTAACAAAACTGTGTCACACAGACATTTCTGCTCTCCATTTCTGTTAAACAAAAACTTGGCTTGTTCTCTTAAAATGCTCAAGCCTTTTTAACATATTTAATCTCACTCGTGTACATTAAAGAAATCATTAAACCAATGTGAGCCAGTAAAATAAAATGATCGATAACTATAAATTGTGTGAGTGTGTGCATTTCTGTGGAGGATTAGATAAAGACACGGATGTGTTTCAGACACAGTTGAACCTCCTTTACTAAAGTGTTTTTCTCTCTGTTCTTTGTGTCATTAGTGTAAGATCAGGATCACATGTGTCCAGCTCTGTGTCTCTGAAGAGTGACCGGTCAAAAGAAGGTGCAGGACCAAACTTCAGTGAGAAAACACCATCATCTAATAAAAGGTATTTTGTGTGTTTTACATTATAGTGTTGAATTATTTGTCACAGTGGTGTATGTGATTGAACTTGACTGAATAAAACAATGTCACAATAAAACTCAATTCCTGGGAACCTTATAGAACTCATTCCAGTAACACAATTACACAGGCAGACACAAGGAGGCATAAATTCACTATGGAAAATAGATCATGCAACTAAACGTGTAAATATCCATCCATCCAACCATAGTCATAAATGGACAAATGCACAGCTGTACTGTATTTAATTACTATTTGCAACATCCTGTAGTAAAGTGTTTTCTTCTCTCTGTTCTTTGTGTCATTAGTGTAAGATCAGGATCACATGTGTCCAGCTCTGTGTCTCTGAAGAGTGATCAGTCAAAAGGACAAGTACCAAACTTCAGTGGGGAAAAACCATCATCTAATAAAAGGTATTTTGTGTGTTTTACATTATAGTGTTGCATTATTTGTCCACAGTGGTGTATGTGATTGAACTATCGTTTCAAAGCAGCTCCACAGGGAGTGCATGTCAGCATTACAATTTAGAGTGATCTGTTATCAGAGTCGACTGTGTCCAAATTATGTAATTTCAGAAATGTACATATATAATCACGCAGTTAGCTAACAATGTAATAATGTAGGCTATTTAATTTACAGTCACTGCTAGCAAATTAATTTAAGGTAGAAACAATGAGCTCATGGAAGTAATGAATACATGTTAACAATAATTAGGATATAGAAACTTCTGGAATGTGCATGTTGATCCAGAGTTTGCTTCATCTGAAGTCCTCGCAAGGTTTGGCGCTGTCTCTTCACAGGTGTTGGTCATCTGAAGTCTTCATAAGTCACAATAAACTCAATTCCTGGGAACCTTATGCAACTCATTCCAGTAACACAATTACACAGTGTTTTTTCAATTACTTTGTGTCATTAGTGTAAGATCAGGATCACATGTGTCCAGTTCTGTGTCTCTGAAGAGTGATTGGTCAAAAGAACTACCACCAAACTTCAGTGAGAAAACACCATCATCTAATAAAAGGTATTTCATGTTTCTAATTTTTGGTCACACGTTGACTGTGTTTAAAAAGTTGTATCAGTGAATATCAATCATGGAACATTTTTAGATCAAATATTTATCATGTTTTCAAGTTATCAAGTTTTCATGGCTAATTTTTTTTTTTTCTAGCTTTCTGTAATATTTTGCCTAGAAAATCAGTATTTTATTGTAATTATTTGATTACAGGCTTCAATATGAGACATTAGACTCAGATGTTCAGACTCACAGGAACCACAAGAATTTCAAAGACAATCTCCTGTGGATCTTCCAGGTAGAAAACACATTTTCATAAATGTTTAATATTTATACCGAACAAACATTATTTGTTATTGAACAAAGAAATTTAATTTAATTACTCTTAATCACTTAATTTTCCCTTTGAAGCACTTTTTTTTTTTCTATTTGTGAAAAATAACAGCTGGTTAGCATGTTAGTCTTTTAATTTGATTATTCATTTTTGCGGTATTATAGTTATTGAATAAATAGTGTTCACCAAATGTAGATGTACAAATTGGTTTAAATTGTGTTATTCTGTCTTTTCTCTTACTTTTGTTTGTAGGATATTGAGAGCAAAATAATCACATTTCTGAAGAAAGAGCTGGAAAAGTTTAAGAAAATATTACAATATGAGAACAGAGAAAACTTTGTGAAGGACTTTAATGAGAATAGATGCAGTATCAAAGCAGCAGCTCTTGATCTCACACTACATTACCTGAGAGAGATGAAGCAAGATGAAGCTGCTGATGCTCTAGAAGGTTAGAGATTCATGACCATCTGTCAGATTGTCACTTATTAATGTAGACTATCTATAAAACTTTAAATGAAGACTAAAACCATGTACTTTTTGTCCTTGTGTTCAGATGAGCTGCTCTTCATTCATCAGCTAAAATGTGGCCTAAAGAAGAAGTATCAATGTGTGTTTGAAGGAATGGCGAAGCATGGTGACTCCATACTTCTGAATAACATCTACACAGATCTCTATATCACTCAGGGTGGCAGTGAACAGGTCAATACTGAACATGAGGTCAGACAGATTGAAGTTGCTTCCAGGCGTCATGAATCTCAAGAGATTCAGGTTAAATGCACAAATTTGTTTGAAGCTCCTGAACAAGACGAGGAGATCCGAACTGTACTGACAAAAGGAGTCGCTGGCATCGGAAAATCAGTCTCTGTGCAAAAGTTTGTTCTGGACTGGGCTGAAGAAAAAGAAAATCAAGATATCAGTTTCATATTTCCTCTTCCATTCAGAGAGTTGAACTTAAAGGAGAAAGAAAAACTAAGTTTGATGGACCTTATAACTATTTTTTTCCCAGAGACAAAAGGACTGAACCTTACAGGAAGGAATCAATTCAAAGTCCTGTTCATCCTTGATGGATTGGACGAATGTCGCCTTCCTCTGAAGTTTGATTGTAATGAGACGTGGTGTGATGTATCTTCACCAGCCTCTCTGGATGTTCTCCTAACGAACCTCATGAAGGGAAATCTGCTTCCTTCTGCTCTCATCTGGATCACCACCAGACCAGCAGCTGCCAGTAAGATTCCTCCTGACTGTATCGACCGGCTGACAGAGATACGAGGATTCAGTGATGCACAAAAGCAAGAGTACTTCAAAAAAAGATTCACGGATCAGAATCAGGCCATCACAATCATTGATCATGTTAAAAAATCAAAGAGTCTCTTTATCATGTGCCACATCCCAGTCTTCTGCTGGATTTCAGCCACTGTTCTCCAGAACATTCTGGAGGAGAAAAGAAATAATGATGTGAAAAACAATCAGGCTGATGAGATCTCTAAAACACTACAGGAATCAAATACTGAAGACACTCCCAAGACTCTGACACAAATGTACACACACTTTCTCCGCTTTCAGATCCAGCAGAGCCGCCGAAAGTATGATGGAGAATACGCAGCAGATGTTTCCTGGGATAAAGACACCATCCTTTCACTGGGGAAACTGGCATTTCATCAGCTGGAAAGAAACAACGTGATCTTCTATGACACAGACCTGGAAGCCTGTGGTATTGACGTCTATAAGGCATCAGTGTACTCAGGCATGTGTACCCAGATCTTTAAGGAGGAAACAGGGATCATTCTTGGTACCATGTACTGCTTTGTTCACTTGAGCATTCAAGAGTTTATTGCAGCCCTTTATGCACATCTGTTTCTAGACATCAACAAGAAAAGTGTGTTTGTTCATGAGTCTACAGAACAGGAAAACAAAAATAAATCCATGATTGATTTTCTCAAGACTGCAGTGGACGAGGCGCTCAAGAGTGACAATGGACACCTGGACCTTTTCCTTCGCTTCCTCCTCGGCCTGTCACTCCAGTCCAATCGACGACTCTTACGGGGTCTGTTGACACAGCAAGACGGCAATGACCAGAGCAACAAGGAAATAGTTCAGTACATCAAGCAGAAATTAGAAGGTAATCTGTCTGCAGAGAGATCCATCAATCTGTTCTACTGTCTGAATGAACTGAATGACCAAACTCTGGTGAAGGAGATTCAGACCCACCTTAGCAAAGGAAGTCTCTCATCTGGTGACCTTTCACCTGCCCAGTGGTCTGCTTTGGTCTTTGTGTTGTTGACATCAGAGGAAGAGCTGGAGGAGTTTGAGCTTCAGAAATTCAAGAAATCAGACGAATGTCTCATTAGATTATCGGCAGTCATCAAAACCTCTAGAAGAGCTCTGTAAGTCATTTAATACGTTTTGTCATGTTTTGCTCTCATCTGAAAAATGCATTTATCTACATTATTCTATAGTGATTCCCCATCATGAAAATTAACTTAAAGGCCCTGATATACAAGCAAAGTTCTTTTTCGTTCTTCGTTTAGGGGTAAAACGAAGTTCGAAATACGTGAGCAGCGATATACTGTAATTGAACATCTGACACCACCCACACTGCTGAGAGCGACGGTTAAATGAATATGTACAAATGTTGCGCGCTTTCCTCTCAGTAACAAAATAAACACAATAAAACTGAGAAACTAGCAAGGATTTGTGGATATATTTGTTTGAACAAGCTCTGTAATTCGGCACTCCAGCAAAGTCACGTCGCGTTTATATTGTAACACTTTATTTATTAGTTTCGGCCTGATTTTGTTTGAAATGATTCACATCAGTTTGTTCTTCGATTTTGTTTGAAGTGTATCGGGGCCTTTACCCAGTAAAGCCTGACATATGAAATAATAGTCTGAAAAAATCTATTTTTTTAATGGAGACAGTTTATCAAATATTTAGACAAAATATAAAAGAACATTTAAAAATGTTTGCGTATTTGTTTTTGTTACAGATGTTATTTATATTGCCAAAAAATAAAATGAAATTCTGAAAGGTTATGATATAAAACAATGAGATTTTTATATAACAGGCTAAATAAAGTACAATTATATTATCAGTTGGTACTCTGTATCTCCCAATAATTTGATATTTTAAATGCTTAGTTTTATGAGAAGTACTTTAGTTTTAATTGTGTTTGTACTGCAATATGTAGATTTACAAATAAACATTTATCAAAAGTCTGTTGTATCATATTTGATGTACACATTTAATAATTTTTTTTTTTTTTATCGAGTTTAAATTAAAATATGTATTTGTAATTTAGTAAATATTAAGTAAAATAAATATAAATTTAATTCCAGCAATTATTATGAATGTGTTTATACTATCATTAAATTAATGATATTTCACCCATTGGCCACCCTGCTCTCTAAGATATCAGCATCGGCCATCGGTTGACCACTATGGATAATCAAGGAAACCTCAATTGCTTTAATCCAGTAAATGTTAATCTTGAAATATTAATAACTAATACAATTTCTTAGGTTCTTAGATTTAAGTAATCTTAGCTTTACTTAAATCATTAAAGATTTCATAGCAACAAGACATATATATGTGAATGCAGGGATTTTTTCAGACATCACTAACCCTAAAATTTACATAAACTCCAGAACATAATATTTACATAAATTCTCCAGCTTTGTTGTTGTTGAGCAACCGAAGCATGAGCTGTTAAAGCAACACCTTCTTTTGGAAAGCGGGCTGCAAGCAGCAGCTCATTTGCATTTAAAGGGACACACACAAAAAGGCACGTTTTTGCTTACACCCAAATAGGGGCAAATTTGACAAGCTATAATAAATGATCTGTGGGGTATTTTGAGCTGAAACTTCACAGACACATTCTGGGGACACCAGAGACTTATATTACATCTTGTAAAAGGGGCATTATAGGTCCCCTTTAAGTGTACCCAAAGAAGTGAGCCAAAGGCAACAGTGGCAAGAACCCAAACTCCATCAGGTGAAAGAAATATAGAAAAAATCATTGGAGAAACCAGGCTCACCTATAAAAAGCTAGAAATCTTAACATAAATATATTTTTTTTCATTCTTCATATTTTTCACATGCTTCATTTTACCCAGGAAATGTGTACAGGAAATACTAGTTTTTGAAGAGTATTCATATTTTAGCTCAGCCTCTTTACT
The DNA here is from genome assembly GCF_019924925.1 of Ctenopharyngodon idella. NCBI lineage: Eukaryota > Metazoa > Chordata > Actinopteri > Cypriniformes > Xenocyprididae > Ctenopharyngodon > Ctenopharyngodon idella. The sequence continues at coordinate 3,737,482 of NC_067221.1, read as the reverse complement.
GTATATATGCTGTTTATGTAAAAATAATAATGGAAAGTATATCTAATATTTGTATGTAGAAAATGTATTGTATGTGTTCCATCTAATTCTGTGATGTGATTTATTTCTCTTGTAGGTTAAATGACTGTAACTTAACAGACAATAGCTGTTCAGCTCTGGCTGCAGTTCTTGGAGCAGATACTAATCTGAGAGAGCTGAACATGAACAAAAATAATCTACAGGATTTAGGAGTGAAGATGCTCTGCACTGGACTGAAGAATATAAACTGTAAATTGGAGATACTGAGGTAAGTTGAGCCACAGGAGTCAAATGCCAAGAGTGAGGTGCAATGACTGACAGGATGTTGTCAGAGGCAACAGCGCAAGAGAACTTTTGTTAATAAATGTTGCATTTCTTTGTTTAAAGTGCCCGTATTATGGATTTTTGAAAATCATCTTTCATGTAGTGTGAAACATAGCTCTAAATGATTGAAAACATCCTGCAAAGTTTTAAATCTGAAAGTGCACAGTATATTAAGTTACTGTCTCTCAAAAGTAAGAGTAGACTCTGAATCAATTAAACGAGTCATTTGTAAAATGAATCTTAAACTGTTTCGTTGTGACGTCACAACGAAACATTAGCATATTGCCCGCCCACTTATTGCGCGTGCAGACGCCAGGGAAAACTTGAAACCTGAACCTTGTGATGTGTGTTCCCGTCATTTTACTGACGACTGCTTCTTCAATCTAAATGCGTTCAACAAGGGATTTGCAGGCTGGTTGTTATTGAAGGATGGGTCAGTACCCAGTTTATTTAGACCAGCTTCTTCCTCCGAAGAACCTGTAACCTTTAACCTATAACCTGTAACCAACAACCTGTTTTGTAGGAAAGAATGTAATTATAATTCTCACAGAGAAAATAATTTAAATTAGTTAAGTTTTTAAGGAGCCAAGATACAAAACTGCCTCCAAACAAAAAGACTAGTAAAAAAAAAAAAAAAATCTTCTAGACAAATATGCGATTAGCAAGGACTAAAATCCAGTGTCTTACATCCACACAGTTCTGAGTTTCAGTTCAATGGCCTAAGAAGAGTAACGTTACTGGACTGACACCATTATACGGTTCAGTCCGAACATGTCAGTGACGTCTCCGCGTCCAAATTCCAAGCCAGAGTCACCTCATACTCTGTAACATGTACGTTCTTTTCTGAGCAGATACTCCCGAAGCGTGCACACTCTAAAAGCCTGTCAAACACTGCATTTGCTGGAAAAAGTTATCATTCGCATCTTATTCTGCTAAAACTGTCAAATACACACAAGGTTTACACCATCGGTTAAGTGTAAAGTGAAAGTAAACAGTTGAGAGTCAATCGAATGCGTGTCAATATATAAGATGCGTGCATGAACTTTAAAGGGACAGACAACACATGCTGCGACTTGTCCTTAAAGGGATAGTTCAACCAAAAATGGAAATTCTGTCTCTATTTACTCACTCTAAAGTTGTTCCAAACCTGTATTTCTGTCTTGTGCTGAACACAAAAGAACATATTTTGAAGAATGTGGGTAACCAAACATTTGCTGGTACCCATTGACATCCATAGTATTATCTTTCCTATATGGAACTCACTGGGGACCAGCAACTGTTTGGTTACCCACATTCTTCAAAAAAAAGCTTCAACAGAAGAAATTTATTCAGATTTAAAACAAGTTCTAAGGTGAGTAAATAATGACATAATTTCCTTTTTTTTTTCCAATTTATTTAATACAGTAGCTTTAACAAGAAACCTATAAATTAGTATTTTTATCTTCATCCACTTTGGGCTGAAAGTCTGTCATTCTTTTTTCTTTTGTAAGTGTAGGACCAAAATCAGCTCAAATGAAATAATTTATAGGGAATTATAAAGAGTCATTAAGTTTACGACCGAGCAACTGAATCATCCAGCGTTCATCTGCTCGGATTGTAATAAGCTCTTGTAGCGGATATGAATATCCACTATCGTGAAAACACTGATTAGAGCCCGGTAACTTTAAGATCGACAGTTTATAACATTAAATTTTACAAGCACATAATACAAGACACTTTCTTTTAAAATCTACAAGAGACTTTATTTATTCTAACACAAACTAATCTAACACAAACACACACACAAACATTCATACGTGTTGCAGAAAGAAAGGAAATCAGAGAGAAAAAGTTTTAAGAGAGAGAGAGAGAATGATACAGTGAGCATTTCTAGCAAAATATGTACTTCAAAAGACCTGACCTGAACGAACCATGAATCATTAATTTAATGCACCAGTTCAGCTTTAGAATCTGGAGGTACTTGCTTGTCAACTTTAAATGTGAATCTCCTCGTCGGCATCCTTAGCTTGGAGAGAAGGTTTTTTTCGAGTCGATGATTTGTTGCAGGGTCTTTTCGGGTCCGGATTGTGTTAGGTAAAGACCAATCCCGTTTGAGCGTGCTGGCAAAATGAAAGGAAGTCTGTTTGTCATGGCTGGAGTTAAAGTTAAAGCAGCAAAAGTCGTTGGTTAAACTTTGCAGCAAAACTAAAAACACGAGACTCTCAATGGAAAAGAAAATTAAGGAAAAGAAAAGAAAAGTGAGTGAAAGTGGGATGGCTTGAATGAGCTGCTTGTCTGTTCTTTGTCAGCTTAGTCTTGTTTTCGTTTTGTTCTTCTTGTTAATCCATTGTGTTACTTTTCTTTCTTTCTTTCTAGTTTGTTAACTTTGATGTGACTATTTAAACCTATGTGTTTTTCCCACCTCTGTGAGGAGTTCTGGCCAATCAGATATCGTCTTGTTTCAAAAGGTGGCTTTTCTTCGCCCCCAATCATAAAATAAGCGTTATCTCCGGACTCTGGAACTCTTCAGCAGAGAGTACCGTTTTAGACATAATTTCTATTAAATGGAATATGATACATTTTACACAGATTTCATTCAAGCCATGATTTAAACATGCATTAGAGATTTAAATTCATTCCAAATAAGGCATACTTTCAATCAATCATTCAAAAGTTATCACATTTACATGAATTGTGGGTGTTCTAAAACATAACTGGTCACATGTAGCATGTGTAGACATGATATAAAATGTATGCAGTTGAAAGATGTTTGATAAGTCCATTTCAAGTTGTTTGGAACAATTTGATGCAGTTTTAGTTATAGAAACCTTCTTTGTGGGTTTTTCTGTAAAGTTAGGTCACTCAGAGAAACGGGCCTGCATTGTCTCTCTGTCTCTTTTGATCTGGAGATCAAAGACTATTTATCTTCTGGTGACCATTTGGTTTAAGTTTTGCCGCCTCTCCTTCAGTCAGGAAGCATGGGTGCCATAAGAGTAATTAGCAGGGGGTTGTTCTGTAGACGGACTGGAGCCGAAAATTAGATTCTCAGAGCTTGGGTTTCTGGAATTATGTTTTGAAAGAATCATCTGAATGATTCATTTGTCTGGTTCATCCACGGTTCCTACAAAGGCTACTTTTTAATATATAGGGAAATTAGTTTGACTGCTCAGTCACTGGCAAAATAGTAAAAACAACATGAAAATGATTTGTGATCAAATCATGAAGTGTGATATTTTTGCCATATCGCCCACCCCTACTTATTAATAAGAATATTATGCATATTGTGTGTAGTTAGTTTTCCCCCAAGGGGGCGTTTCCCCCACTCTACCCTAAATTCACAATTGTGTCTTATAAAGTCAGAATTGTGATATATACTGTAAATGGCAATTCAGATTTTTTTTTCTCAGAAGTGCTCATTTATATCTCTCAATTCTGACTTTTTTCTCAGAATTGCAAGCTTATATCTATAATATATTGTATATATTCTGACAATTACGATCCATATGATCCTTTTTTTTTTCACTCAATTGCAAAATTAATTTTTTTACAATATTCTCTCTATATTATAATGTTTTTACTCAAGTAATGATTCATAAAAAATGAAAACCAAAACTAGTGTGGAAAGATTGTTAATATTAGGGATAAGAAAGCTGCAACTGGTTTTAATATATTTCCAAAATGAATGTAGAAATGATTCTAACCTCTTCTGGGTTAAAATGGATGCAGATGCAATAGGAGGGTTAAAATGTTAAGAACTGTAAGAGGTCTTTCATGACGCTCCATATGCTGGGATGTGAATTTGATAGGTGCTTGATATAAAATAAATTTAAAAAGTCCTTGTAATTCATTGAATCTGGTGATCATGAAAGAGTGGGAACCCTGACAAAATAAAATTCACTTTGAGGATTTCTGTTGTTCAGGTTTAACTGATTAATCATCTGAATGTTTTCATTCCTGTTCTAGACTCTCTAACTGCAGTGTAACAGAAGAAGGTTATAAAGCTCTGGCTTCAGCTCTGAGATCAAACCCTTCACACCTGATAGAGCTGGATCTCACAGGAAATGATCCTGGACAATCAGGAGTGAAGGAGCTCAGTGATTTACTACAGGATCCAAACTGTCAACTGAAGACACTGAGGTGAGACGGGATGAAATAATTAACATTATTAACAAAATATGCAAGCTAACAAAATATGGAGGCTAAATAGTCATAACAAGTATATCATTTTAGTCATACAATAAGTTAGACAATTTGTTGCATCAAAATGATCAAGATCAGATCAGATGCTGCAGGTTCTGACATGATGATGATAACCGTCAACACAGTTTAGTTGTGGTTCAAGCTACAGGTCAAATAGACATTATGGGTCAGTATATGTGCTATTCTGGAGCAGTGTTGGGTGTAACGCGTTACTGTAATTAAATTACTTATCCACTGAAAAAGTAAAGTAAGGGATTACTGTTCATTTTTGATCATTTAATTACAGTTACTTATTATGTACTTGCGTTACATACTGTAAATTAGTTCAATAGTTCTGTTTAAATCAATATTGAATTTAAAATCTAAATTTGTTGTCTAAAGGTAAAAGTGAACGCTGCCTCTTTAAAATCGTTAGCTGTAGTGCAGTTGCGTGCGAGTTCGCAACTTCGCTCCAGCTGGTGTCAGATTTTCGCGGTTTATTACACATAAACGTTCAAATACACACACAGTTATGTCAAAATGCCCGTCTTGGCATATATTCGCGTTGGTTATGTGAATGTGAACAGCATGTGTAACAGCATATTGTCTCCGTCCATCAGGGACGTGCACAGACATTTTGGAGGGCAGGGGCTCAAGTGGAAAAAAGGGCACTTCTCATAATTATTTATAAAAAAATTAAAATAAAATAAAATAAACAAAACGTTAAATATGTTAACACAACTCTGACTTCCTTACCAATTTATTTTAATTCCCACACACTCACGCAATTGTTTCATACTCCACAGATTTCTACAGAATAATCAGTTCACACAGAGATCATGATCTTCTTTAGTATTCACTAGGTTTATCACAAGAGCAGGCAACAGCAAAGGAAACTATGCCACAGTGTGTGTTTTCTACACTACTATTTTCAAGTAGCTATATATATTTAGAATAAGGAGAAGGACATAGTTTCACTAATAATTTGTTTATTTTGCACAAATCAATACATCATTTTAATTCTTTTGGTGTTATTGGAATACTTCTTTCATGTTGTGGACAATTTTAAGATTTTGGTCTATTTTTGCTTCCAAGTCTTCTTTTACTGTAATGGAAAGAAAACTTCCAAAATACACATTTAGATGGTGTTTGTTTTAAGCCTACTACCCTCCGTCTGTTTGCATCTGTAGATTTCTTCTAAATTAACCAAAACCAGCTAATCTGCATATTTAAACACATTGACCCCCAGTTTCACAGATGAGGTATGTTTATAAAACCTACTTAAATATCCTAATTGAACTAAGGCCTAATCCTGGCTTAGGCTAAGCCCTGTCTGTGAAACTGGGCCCAAGAGTTATTTTCCCCCTGAAATGTTACAAGTACATAATATGTATTATAACAAATGCCTGCAGAGGGCGCCAAAAGCCTGGTAATTGTTGTTGTTACACAGCACGATCAAATCCTTGTTTTTGGCCAACCAGCATAATTAAAAATACAACATTAGTTAAATAATAATAATAATAATAATAATCGACCACTTTATTATAGAAATACTGTAATTTCTTCAACGAGAATATGTGGACATCAATCATGCACACTCAGAGCGAGGGTTTAAACTTTTATTGATGTAACGTATTCTCCTGTGTCACTAAGCGTAGATTTAGGAATGATGGCATTATGCAATGCTGTATTATGATTTTTAAATGGTTTTAATAAATCGTGCATGCTTAGAAAACTGTCTAATAATGCAGTTCATGGATGTGCGTCCATGGATGCTCCTCTTCCGGTATTGACAGCCCTACAGATATCTTTACCATGGTTCAAAACGCAGTGCATAGCACATTAAAATAATTGAAATTATAATATGACAAATTGCATTAGTATCAGATCAGACAGATGCGTTGCTGGTGGTCAAATTATTAACGCGGCGTTAAACGTATAAATAATCTCACCCTTAAATAGCCAAAACTTTCACATGTTTGTGAACATACATAGGCTACCTGAAAGAGATGCATGGGATTCTAGGGCTTTTTTCTTTTTCATCTGAACTCGAACTGATATATAGCCGAACTGATACATATATATTTATAGTATTTTTTTTTTATTCAGTAAATATATTTGTTTGACAGGGAAGCTGTACCCCTTTTATGTATATGTGTGCACGTGCCTGCCGTCCATTATCAAACAACAAAAGAAAAGCTTAAATAAGGATTAATCTATATTTAATTTATACAGTTATGACTATGCAGAGTTATTTTATATTTGATTATTCAATTTCTGTGGTATTTTTACATACTACTATTAGACCTACCTGGAAAAAAAAATATAGCATTGTTTTATTTGTATTTTTATATATTTTTACCGTGGTATCGACTTTGGTATCGAGTATTGTGCACTTTTGGTGGTGTCAGTACCGACTACTAGATTTTTCTGACATCCCTATTTGTTACTAAAAATTTTTTAAGTATTATAAAGTAAATAAAAGTATTATAGTACATGTTTTAATAAAGTTAAAATGTTTTAAAAAGCTATAAAAGACTAACCTATTCCATGTTTGACTAAATTATTAAAAGAGTTTCCTTTCTATTGTCTATCCGGTCAAGGTTTATAAGGATTTTAAGAAGTAATTAGTAAGTTACTTATTGAGTAATTAAATTACTTTTCAGACAGAGTAATTAGAAAAGTATTTTAAATACAACATTGATGATGTAATTAGCAATGGATTTGTAAAAATCGCATTTCATGTGATTTTTGGCCATTCAGGATGGGTCAATACCACAATTTTGGCTTCGGTACGGTACCACAATCTAATACCGGTATATCGGTATTAAATCGATACCATACAGGGTCTAAATTTTGGTGCGGGTATTGCGCATAATTATTCTCATTCTCGCAGGTTGCGCGTTTACAAAGAGGGAAATTACCGCAAATGTTTATTAGTAAATTAATCAACACAGATTATCACATCAAATCAGTAATTGGTTACCACTTATAGCACACTTGAACCCATAGTCTATTACAAGTGTTAACTAAACACATTTTTTAAATACAGAGATAGTATATTAAAAGCACATTTTAGTTCATATTTCATGGTGTTTCAAAATAGCACAGTTGAGTACACTTAGATGTTCTTAAGATTATCTTAAGAAGTACTAAAGAAGAATCTTTAGTATATTAAGTACAATTATTTGCCACTTGTCTGCCACCTGATGTCACCTGATGGAGTTTGGGTTCCTTGCCGCTGTCGCCTCTGGCTTGCTTAGTTGGGGACACTTGACTTGACATTTGATATTCAACAGTGCTTTGATCTGCCTGCATTGACACTATTCTTTAAGAGCTGCTGTGCAGCCAAACAATGTACCAGTTATCAATGTAAAGCTGCTTTGACACAATCTACATTGTAAAAAGCGGTATATAAATAAAGGTGACTTGACTTGACTACAAAATTAGTGTGCGAAAATAGAGCACTTTAAGTACATATGCGCCCTGCGATACAACACTCTCGTGCGGGTTACGGACAACTGACGGAAATCACTTGCCCACTTTTTTTTAAACCCATTTTGAACATCCAAGCGATTTTATCATTCAGTAGTAACGTACTTGGGAGCTCTGTGAGAGATGGTTTCTTTGCGCTTATACCAACAAACAACGCACACACAAGCCGCCTGTATAGAGCTCGCGCCTTCCAAATTGAGTTGTTTTACCTTAAACGGTATTTAATGTATTAACAGTGACTATTCAGTGTTATTTTACATTTGATTACTTTATTAAATTTCTGTAACTAGCATTTCTGTACCTGAATACTTCTGTAAGAACTAGCTAAACTTAAGTGCAAATATTAGGAGATAAACATCATTGGTTCAAACGCACGCTGGAGCTTTCATGTTATCTAAACCATATGATCTTATGTACGTGTGTGTAGGTTTGATGGTTCTTCATCATTTTTATAAGCAAAGCAATTCCAAATTATACGTCTACTGCTGTCATTATTAACAAAGAATAAACACTAACAAGAAGCGAAACTCAATAGAACGTTCCATTGGAACACCAGCGCCCAGCAGCAGCTCTGCGTTTCCGCCATTTTGACTTGAAAGTCGGTCGAGTCGGTCCACTAGCTTCTATGGCAATATCAGCTGCTTTGTTAAAAAAACAAAAAAAAAGCTAAAATCCAACCTGAATGATGACAACAGAATAAAATACTATCACTAGTGATCATCAAATCCTTTTAACAGTTTATTTTACAGACTTTTTGTTTAAGTCTTCCACTTTTTTCACAAAACCTTTGCTCTCTAGAAACGCAGTCAGTTTGGGTTAAAATTCGTTGAAGTTCAAGTATTAGCATTATAAACACTGAATTAATACCAACATATGAAATTAAATTAAGGACATGCCTCAGAAAAATTGGGAATGTTGGACAATAAATATATAACAGAAAATAACAGCTTGTTTTTGCAGTGTTGTATGTTAAAGCAAAAGTGTCCAAAAGTGGGAATTATGCGATAACGGACACAGCAATGCATCATGTGTTATAAGATCGTTATGTTTGTAGCGTGATCCATTAAAACATGCAATATTCAATTCAGACCTAGTGGAGTGATTATTACTATTACTCCACTAGGTCTGAAATACATTGTTCGCTGCAAACATGATGATCTTAAATTTATTAATTATTAATTTACTATTAATAAATGTGTAAAGTTTCATAAAATGGAAATACTCAATAAAGTAGGCTAACTGCGTTACCTCAGATGGATGAATGGTTTGATTCCACAACTGGTAAAATAAAACATATATAAGACAATAAACAACATTTACTGTAGGAGCCATAAAATTTACTGATGACTTAATTTAAAAAATGTTCTATTGCGCTTCTGATTTGGTTGTGAAAATCGCCGATTTTGGGTGTGTAAGATGTGAAGGATTCTATGGTCCAGTTGGCATTTTCACCCCATAATGGCGGCCGCGCTACCGGAGCGCCATCTAGTGGCTGTTGCCCAAAAAAGATCAGAGTTTCGCCTCTTGGGTTCTATACTGTTTGTTATTAATTAGTTTTGGGCGTGTTGAGTGAGATTCTACTGCTTTATCCATTTTGTTCCTCTATGTTGTCACATTTGCCGGTTTCGCGTCAGTTTGTGTAGCACACTGCCACCTAGCGGTGAACTTCAGAACAGCAGCATATACCGAAATGAGCAAAATCATGATATTTTCATGGTATTTTCACAGTACCGGTATACAGTGCATCCCTATTCAGACTTGCTAAATCTGATCAGATTTCAATCGGATATGCGCAAAAATCGGATTTGGACTGACAGTCTGAATGAGGCTTATGAGACTCCAGCTTAAAAGCCAGAGAGATCTTGAGGCCTTAATTTCACACTCTGTATTCATACTGAAAATCATGATCTAGTGAGCTTTTGCCCTTCTGCTCTGTGGGACGTTTCTGTTCTTATGAGTTTGCTTTAGGACTGAGTGTCGCTCGAGTTTCTTTTTTAAATATCTCTGACTATCAGACTTTGTTTTCAAGTATTTATATATTTATTTGTATATTTAAATATTCAAAGAAAAGTGTTACATCTAAATAACTAACTAGAGCTTGTCTTTAGAACAATAAAAGTTTTTTATCTTATCAATCATGTTTGTAATGCAACAGACATTTAGTTGAGAACTGAATCGACTCTTCTGCAGGTTTTTGAGTGCTGCTGCAGATGAAGCCTGTCAGTATGTGAAGAGAGTTGTGGGTAAAAACCCGTTACTCCTGAGAGAGCTGAATCTGAGTGAACATGAACTAGGAGACACAGGAGTGAATCAGATCGCTGCTCTACTGCAGGATAAACACTGTCGACTCAAAACACTGACGTGAGTATTGTTCATTTATTTAAAATATTACATTACTTTTAATTGTAATATGACTCTAATATTTCGTCACGTATTTCAGTCGGAGCAGTTTTTTTTTTCAGTGTCACATAGAGCCACAACAATGTAAAGTAATATAATTAAACAGGAAATTAAAAACACACAATTTAAATGTGACATCAAGCTTTAAATATTTAACTAATAATTTAATTATTATGAACCTCTTTTCAACACATCTGGATGGAAAGCTTCATGAAGCTTCATCTCGCCACCACTACTTTATTCAAATAAACGTGAACAAAAATTAAAATAACAAAAAAACACCTGGAAACTAAAAAACATGAACATAAACCTCACCAACAGCAGTTACAGGGAACAAAGACAGACTAAAGACAATGATAACATGAGGGCTATATATACACACAGACACTAATGAACAAACAAGAAACACCTGAACACAATGAACCAATGAAAACGACCCATGAAACAAGGAACCAATCAGAACATGACACATGAACAGGGGGAGCACATGACAAGATCACATGAGGAGTAAGACTGTGAGAATTATACAAAATAAAAGACATGAAAACATAAACTAAACTAAACCCAGAACAGACGTGACACTGCCTCACGGTGCAGCACTAAAGCAGATGAAGCTTTTCCAAAACTTGTTTGATTGTCTTCTGCTTCAGGAAATACTTTCATTCCTTAATCTGTTAATGTTCGTTTATACAATTATTCATTGTTCATGTTCGTTCACAGTGGATTAACTAATGTTAACAGAAAACATTTTTATTTAAAACTGTATTAGTAAATGTTGAAACTTACATTAAGGTTATTAAATGCTGTACTAGTATTGTCCATCATTGGTTCATGTTAACTAATGTAGTTAATGTGAACAAATAAAAGATTATTGTAAAGTGTTAGTGAGTCGACAATGTGTCTGAAAACAACCGACATAAACACATTTGTCCCAGTGATCAAACCAAGAGTGACATTGACACGAAAGAACCTTAAAGATGAGATGAAATGAATGTGTAAACTAACATAAATAGATTGACGATTTCAACCTTTGTATTGTTAAAATGTCAGTAGTATATTTAAATGAACAATGTGTCGTCTTTCTCCATGTTACCTGCACCTGGATATCCCTGTTTATTTGTCAGCAAAAGTCTGCTGGATGAAGCTAAACATGTTAGTTGATCATCATAGATCTGAGTCATTGTCTTTTCTCTTTCTGTCTTCAGTCTGTATGAATGCAGTATTACAGAGAAACAGTGTGTCATCCTGACTTCAGCTCTGAAATCAAACCCGTCACACCTGAGAGAGCTGGACCTGAGCTGGAATGAACTAGGAGACTCTGGAGTGAAAAACCTCAGTGATCTACTGATGAACCCACAATTCAAGCTGGAGAAACTAGAGTTAGTATCATTATACTGTATTTACTGTTTAATTTATTTTAAGTCAACAGGGCACAAGTCACATCATTTGTAGCGCTGCATCTCCATCTGAAGAAAGATTCAGAAATGGTATTAGTTAACGGATTTGTATGTGTATCAGTAAAAAGAGCATTAAACTTTAAAGCATTTTAAACTTTGTGGCTATAAAAGTGTTTCATATGCTGGAATCTGACAAATCTTTGCTGTGAAACAAGACAGAAGTGAGAACAGACTAAAAAACAGAGTAACAAATTGTCATGAATGGCTGGTTGTAATGAAGCTCACGACGATGAAGAATACAATAACACTGTCTTTAATCACAAATCTAACATGTAGGAGAGATAAAACACAACCACTTCAACATAAACGACAGAACAATGAACAGACAGAACTAAGAGTTTAAATACACAGACAGAGTAATCAAGGTAAAACAGAACAGCTGCAGGAACTAATTAACAACCAAGAACACTAACTAGGGAACACACACAGACAGCAACACCATGATAATAAAACACAACAAAACTGTTACACAAATAGATTATTCTGAAATGTTACATTTATACTGGACTAATGGTACTTTTCACTAAATCTTCTTTTATTAAACAAAATGTGTATTTAGAGATTGTAAATTACACTCTAATGACTTAATCTATGAATGTGTAAGATTTTCTTAAATTAATAATGAAAACAGTCCATTTAAATGTTAATTTTCTATTGTTTCTATATTGATCCTATATATTCAATTAAGAGTAATAAATTCACTTATTTTTGGGAGTGAGGACGGATCCAGACTTGGATTGTAACTAGTATCCTCAAATGCTCCTGTCTTGGTTTGTTTGTTTATATCATTAAGTTTCCATGTTTTTGCTGGTTTATTAGTGACTGTATGACATTTATTCATGATTCATTTAACTCACACATGAACTGAACATGGATTTGAGTCATTTTCTCTTTCTGTCTTCAGTCTGAGTGGATGCAGTATTACAGAGAAACAGTGTGTCATCCTGACTTCAGCTCTGAAATCAAACCCGTCACACCTGAGAGAGCTGAACCTGAACTGGAATATAATAGGAAACAGAGGAGTGAAGCTCTTATGTGACGTACTGAAGGATTCACACTGTAAACTGGAGAGATTGAGGTCAGTAACATTCTTCACATACAAGAATCAAAATGCTTAAAATCACTTTAACAGTTTAAACTAAAACACTTTATACTCAATATCTCACAATTAGTCTGAGTTGAAGTCTGGACTCTAATTAGGTCATTCCCAAACTTTAATTTTCTCATTTTTCTCATGTTGTGGATCATTCAGATCAAAGACTTTCACAGCTCTACAGTTTTAGATAATTGAAACACTGAAAGTGATGTTGATGTCTAACATATTACAGTTTTTCTCAGTTGCTTTGGCACATTTCTCGAATCATCCTTACAATTTGCAAAACATGTTCATTTCTAGAAACAATTTGTACAAACAGCACAACAAATTGGATTACCTGCAAAAGCCTGTAACTTGCTCAAAATCCTTAGTTCATCTTTCAAAAGCAAGTATTTATGTCAATGAACATATCAGTGCTGTCAGAATGACAAGTCCTTGTGTCATTGTTCTCGAACAAGATAGTCAAAATGCTTAGCCATGTTGTCAATATAACAGTGATGAATATTTCAGATGTAAACTATGGCTACAGTTTTTATGACAGTGATTGAAACTGCCCAAGACTGCACTTTGTCTGTATGGCATATATCAATTTTAACAGTACAAATGGACACATTACTGTATATGGGAGATTGATTGCAAAAGACTAGACAGGATTCACAGTTTTGTATTTACTGTTGGTCTGTCAACAAATCACTGTAAAATGTCCTTGTGATAAAAAAGACAAGACTATATACATACACTGTATATATGTGTTCATGTGTATAGTATGTATCTGTATAAAGTTCATTTAGCCTGCTATACTGTATGTGTAAAGCAAGTGTAATGTGCTACTGTAAGTGTAAAAATGCTACTGTAATATTAAGATTATAGCTCGCATACCACATTAGTGTGCAGTGCACATTGCTGAAATACATACCTGATATGTCTATGAAATGCTTGAATGATTGAGGAAAAGGTTTTTCTCCAAACGTTCAGCTGCACCTTTAGACCTTCATAAGCCATTGTATAAGGTCATGATTGAAAACATTGTTTACAATAGTGGTCCTTATTTCACTAGAAACGTGCCTACGCCCTTTGCCTTATCTACCTCTTCCTCTGTTTTGCCTCTCTACCCTTCTACCACACATCCTTACTCCTCTTCTTCTTTCCAGCTGTTGACCCTGTTTGTTTCCATGATGTTCTTCCATTATCAGAAATTGTAACTCTTGTGTTGTGCTCTGTCTATATATGCTTTCCAGTTGAAGATTCATGACGTGCATCTTTTAGCTGCTTTAGAGAACTGGTTGGGTCATTGGTTGATCTAATGCTTTACATTCCCCTGAATACATTAGTGAAATTCAGGATTCACCTGCAAAATTCATCAATTCAGGACACATTTACAAAAGTCTAATAATATACTTGACACATTGTGATAACTAGGTCAACCATTTTGCATTTAATGACTTGTGCGATGAACTAATGACTAGATGTTTTGAGGGGTAAGACTATTCAACAGAGAACCATATAATACATTTTGAGCAACATGACATTAGCAATTGATAATGTAGGAAATAGCAGACAATTGTACATAATCAGTTGCATGAATGTACCAAAGCATTTGCAATTTGTTCAAAAGAACGAGAAACTGCTTTTATGATGTACAAGTGACTAGATGTTGTGGAGGTTGAACAAGTAGTTTTGAAAATTTCAGTCCTGATCTGAGAAATGTGCCAAAGTGACTGAGAAAAACTGTAAAGTTCTCTGTGTCTTTTGTTTGCCTCCATATTCAGTTCTCAGTTTGTGCAACTAACTTTCAATACTTTTGTACAAAGAACAAAATAAAATTCACTTTAAGGATTTCTATTGTTCAGGTTTAACTGATTAATCATCTGAATGTTTTCATTCCTGTTCTAGACTCTCTAACTGCAGTGTAACAGAAGAAGGTTATAAAGCTCTGGCTTCAGCTCTGAGATCAAACCCTTCACACCTGATAGAGCTGGATCTCACAGGAAATGATCCTGGACAATCAGGAGTGAAGGAGCTCAGTGATTTACTACAGGATCCAAACTGTCAACTGAAGACACTGAGGTGAGACGGGATGAAATAATTATCAAAATTAGTTATATTCAGGCTAAATATTCATAACAAATATATTATTTTAGTTACACAATAAGCTGGACAATTTGTTGCATCAAAATGATCAAGATCAGATCAGATGCTGCAGGTTCTGCATGATGATGATAACCGTCAACACAGTTTAGTTGTGGTTCAAGCTACAGGTCAAATAGACATTATGGGTCAGTATATGTGCTATTCTGGAGTATGGTATACCTTGACAATTAACATGCACAATTTTGTTTTTGTGCAGACTTCTCATTAAAAATCCTAGATAAACTTTCAGTCAAATTGTTTTCTGAAAAGTCCTCAAAGAGGACTTACAAAAAGAGGACTTACAATTGGTGCGTTCCAAACGGGATATATCGCCCTCCGAAGGGCACTTCGGAGTGAAAATAATCATGGCCGCCATATTGAAGGGTCGTTCCAAACCGAAGTGCTCAAAACTGGCCACTTCAAAGGGCCCTTCGGAATGAAGGATTTCGAAGGGTACAACTGATGGACACTTCAGGCCCTCATGATCCTTTGCACAGGGAAGTTGTTTTACGTCACAGAATGGGTACAGGAGGCTCGAGTTCGATTTGACCTATAAATGTATGTATAGTATTTTTCTATACTACTGTAATATTTATACGAGCTAGATTTGGTTCATTATTATGGTCAAAATAACATTATACTTAAACAAAAATACTTTACAGCTCCCTTTATCAGTCCATTCAAATGTTTCAAATACATAGACACAATATACATTATATTTATCGTATAAGACTGGCAGTAGCTTATATTACTACAGTAAATGAATGCTTATTAATACAAAGAGTACACCATGAGGAAAAAAAATGAATGGCGCCTCCTTGATTGTCTCGTTAAGATGACGCAGAAGTGCGTTCCAAAAAAAGAGTTTTTTTGACCCCTACACCCTTCATCCCTTCGAAGCTCTCACTCCGGAGGGTAAACCCTTTGAAGGGGTTAGGGCATGAGCCCTTCCGAATGGAACGCAGGGAATGACTTACAAAAATACATAACAGCTACAAGTGTATGCACCACTTGCTTTATGCAAGCACTATATAGGACAAATCACAATTCAGGATTTACCCTATTATACTTTATCGACGCAAATTGATAGGTGAAACAACAAACAGCCACCCACAAATAGTCTATAAACAAAGCATCAGGCTGTCTTTGAGTTCACATGAGCAACGGTTAAAGTTTTCGTCAGGCTACAGAAGAATACCAAAATTCCTCCATTCAATTAGGCCTAAGACGTCGAGAGTCACGCAGACCTATAACAACCCAGCCACACAGAATAACATGCCTTACCTTAACATAGAATCGACCACAAACTCCAATGTTTATATTTTTTCTACGAATCTTTGAGTTAACATATACTAAACATGAGTGGAATTTGCACCGCAGCGCCCCCACACCTTGATGCTCATGACAAGAATGGCATGTATTTTCTTAATTGAAGTGAATTAGGTTTAAATCGCCATCATGCATGAATGAATGATATTTTTGCAATTTTACACATAATAATCCACAATGATCACATTACACAAAACTGAAATTGCATGTCAAAATGACACATTGTCAATATTTTTTGAGATCCCCCAAAATTTCACAAATCACGTTTTCAGGGGAGCCCATGTCTTATTAAGGGGAGCCGAGCTCCCCCTAGCTCCCCCGTAGTTCGCACCCTGTGTGTGTGTGTGTGGATGCGCGTGTGTGTTTGTGTGTGTGTGTGTCAATTTGTTAGTGTGCGCGTTTGTGTGCACACGTGTGTTTGAGTGTGTTTTAAATGCAATCATTTGGTTTTGTTTAACTCTGAAACATGAAATGTGGAGTTAAATCTGCTTTTGCTAAAGAACAAACTTTTAATAAATATAAAAAAACATACTTTCAATGAACTTAAATTTTTTAATTTACCTCTATTTTTTGGAGTTATTATTACTTAATCAAAACAACCCAACTGCAGTCTGATTGATATTACTTGGAATGCACAATAAAAAAACATGATTTGTGAGAATTAATAAAAATGGAGTTAACTGTTTTTGCAAATGAACTCTTCATTTATTTGTGTATTTAAATGTTCAAAGAAAAGTGTTACATCTAAATAACTAACTAGAGCTTGTCTTTAGTACAATAATTGAGTTTTTTTATCTTATCAATCATGTTTGTAATGCAACAGACATTTAGTTGAGAACTGAATTGACTCTTCTGCAGGTTTTTGAGTGCTGCTGCAGATGAAGCCTGTCAGTATGTGGAGAGAGTTGTGGGTAAAAACCCGTTACTCCTGAGAGAGCTGAATCTGAGTGAACATGAACTAGGAGACACACGAGTGAATCAGATCGCTGCTCTACTGCAGGATAAACACTGTCAACTCAACACACTGATGTGAGTATTGTTCATTTATTTAAAACATTACATTACTTTTAAATGTAATATGACTAATATTTCCTCACATATTTCAGTCAGAGCAGTTTTTTTTTCTCAGTGTCACACAGAGCCACAACAATGTAAAGAAATACAATTAAACAGGAAATTAAAAACACAATTTAAATGTGACATCAAGCTTTAAATATTTAATTAATAATTTAATTATTTCAGTTACTGTAGAGGGAGATCAATGGTTTTCTTCCAGAGCTTAGAAAACTCTTCAAATAAGTGATAGATTGAAAAAACAGCTGCACTATAAACACAGAGATGTCTTTCCTAACTTTCACAGGTTAATTCTGTGTAAATTAAATATAAGTGTGTATATATTGATGCTCTTTTTGAACACGACTGCTGAATGTGATCATGTTTACTGATTGCTGGTGTGAAACAATGTTTTTTGTGACATCAGAACTGTTCATAACTGCTTTCAGTTTAATGTTTGTATTTCACAAAATGTAAAATGTCTAATTTTGGTGCAGCATTTACTGTAACTTTTGAACAAGTGCATTTTAGAAATCTGTGATCAGAATCTGCCTGTAATAAGATCCACCGAAGGCAAGTTGTCTGAACACAAGTGCAGCTTTATTCTAGTGATGTTACTCCTGATATCGAGGCTTCGAAGCTTGTGTCGGGAACATCAGGATCTTCCCGCCGGAGCTCCGTATCGAGGCTTGTATTGTTTTAGTGAAATGACGTCACCGGTGACGTTCGAAGCCTCGTTTGAGTGAAGTGCTTCGAGAAGGGTTTCATTTTTGGCGGAACAATGTGTTTTTTCCCTCTCGTGTTACACAAGCACTTCCACTTCTCTCTGTCCAGTCCACCTTAATCACTTTCACCTTTTTATCCGGTTCAAAAAACTTTGTTTTTTCTCATATGTTCAACAACAGCATTGCCCAGTTACAAAACTATGAAAATTTATAAAACAACACTGAACATAAATACTTCACAGAACTAATTATTTATTTATTTATTTGTGTATGTTAATGTATCATGAACCATGTAACACACATTTTGGTGCTGTCAAACTAAACTTCCTGCACCATTTTTCCATTGATCATCATGTGTCTCTGAAGCGTCATCTTGCAACCACTACTTTATTTGTTATTTTAATTTTTGTTCACATTTCTTTGAATAAAGACTTGACTAAGAAACATGAACATAAACCTCACCAACAGCAGTTACAGGGAACAAAGACAGACTAAAGACAATGATAACATGAGGGCTATATATACACACAGACACTAATGAACAAACAAGAAACACCTGAACACAATGAACCAATAAAAACGTGACACATGAAACAAGGAACCAATCAGAACATGACACATGAACAGGGGGAGCACATGACAAGATCACATGAGGAGTAAGACTGTGAGAATTATACAAAATAAAAGACATGAAAACATAAACTAAACTAAACCCAGAACAGACGTGACACTGCCTCACGGTGCAGCACTAAAGCAGATGAACCTTTTCCAAAACTTGTTTGATTGTCTTCTGCTTCAGGAAATACTTTCATTCCTTAATCTGTTAATGTTCGTTTATACAATTATTCATTGTTCATGTTCGTTCACAGTGGATTAACTAATGTTAACAGAAAACTTTTGTATTTAAAACTGTATTAGTAAATGTTGAAACTTACATTAATGTTATTAAATGCTGTACTAGTATTGTCCATCATTGGTTCATGTTAACTAATGTAGTTAATGTGAACAAATGAAAGATTATTGTAAAGTGTTAGTGAGTCGACAATGTGTCTGAAAACAACCGACATAAACACATTTGTCCCAGTGATCAAACCAAGAGTGACATTGACACGAAACAACCTTAAAGATGAGATGAAATGAATGTGTAAACTAACATTAATAGATTGATGATTTCAACCTTTGTATTGTTACAATGTCGTAGTATATTTAAATGAACAATGTGTCGTCTTTCTCCATGTTACCTGCACCTGGATATCCCTGTTTATTTGTCAGCAAAAGTCTGCTGGATGAAGATAAACATGTTAGTTGATCATCATAGATCTGAGTCATTGTCTTTTCTCTTTCTGTCTTCAGTCTGAGTGAATGCAGTATTACAGAGAAACAGTGTGTCATCCTGACTTCAGCTCTGAAATCAAACCCGTCACACCTGAGAGAGCTGGACCTGAGCTGGAATAAACTAGGAAACTCTGGAGTGAAAAACCTCAGTGATCTACTGATGAACCCACAATTCAAGCTGGAGAAACTACAGTTAGTATCATTATACTGTATTTACCGTTTAATTTATTTTAAGTCAACAGGGCACAAGTCACATCATTTGTAGCGCTGCATCTCCATCTGAAGAAAGATTCAGAAATGGTTTTATTTAAAGGATTAGTTCACTTTCAAATGAAAATTAGCTCAAGCTTTACTCACCCTCAAGCCATCCTAGGTGAATATGACTTTCACTTTTTATCCTGACACATCTGAGCTTTATAATGGCAGTGAACGGGATCAATGAGTATGAGCTGAAGAAAGTGTCTCCATCCACATCCATCCAACCTGGTTGGTCGGGCTTTTTTGCAATGCATTTGCGGGTTGTTTTGAACGAGCTGTAAGCTGTGTGGAGTACGTTTATTATGGATGGATGTGGATCTTCAGCTTATACTCATTGATCCCGTTCACTGCCATTATAAAGCTCGGATGCGTCAGGATATTTATTAATATTTCTTTGATTATGTTCATCAGAAAGAAGAAAGTCATATTCACCTAGGATGGCTTGAGGGTGAGTAAAGCTTGGGCTTGGAAAAGCCAACTTAAGCCGGGGACACACTTAAAGTCGGCATGAAGCGGAAGTTGCGATTGTCTTTTCTTCTCTACTGTGACGTCTATCTGAGTGAAACGGCATCTGAAATGAGAGGGCGGTACTTGATTTCTTACTTCGGGAATTGATTGGATCGTTGGAAGTTGGGTGTTGCTAATAAAATAGAGGCAGATCTGAATGCCTGTTTGGGAATTTCTCTCCACCGGACTCACTGCGAGCACCCTCACATTACTGTAAGAACCTCATTTATTGAGGATGACGAGGACGATCAACGGCACTAAACAGCGAGAGAGAGACTGACTGACGGTGTGTGTCCGCCATTATAGCATGTGACAGGAAGAGACGATGAGTCGTTTTGAGGGGGAGAGCAGGTTAATGTTTTTGATTAAAGATTACGAGGGCACATGAATTTTAAAAAAAATAATGAAGTGCACGGATAAATTATTGATAATAAATACTACAATATTCCATAAAAAAATAAGAGTTGTCAATTTTGATTTCATGCCGACTTTAACGATTGTAAGGCCGATTATGAATGTAAATTGATACTTATGACTGATCGCGCTCAAACGCGTCCAGTCAGAGCCAGTTGCGTTCAGTCGGCGATTACAGTCGGTGTTCAGATTCCGTGTGTAAGTATTTAAATCTGCTTCAGTCGCAGGAAACAATCGCTGTGTGTTGAGCTCAGTCTTAGGATGTTTTAGCTAGTCGTTAAATGTGTGCCCAGCTTTACTGAAATGCTGTTTAAACTTATTTTTCTGAGACTAACATTTCTGACTTTAACTCCTCCTGGAGCTTTAAAGCTAGAACTACCAAATTCGGCTCAAACCTTCAGACTGTTCTGACTTAGTGTGCTTTATCTTTTCTAACTGATCGGACTTACGGTTTTCCTAAAAATGACTATTAAAACTCGGAAAAATCCCATTGACTTTCACTGATGGAATGTTCAGATGATCCACGACTGTTCAAACTCCAACTGACAAAATTCACATTTAAACACACTGAAGCCCATTAGACTCAATTAAACTGACATTCTGTGAACTATTTCTAATCCATTGAAACTCATTCAAACTCATTTAATCTATCTATCTATCTATCTATCTGTCTATCTATCTATCTATCTATCTATCTATCTCATAGCAAACCCCCAGAATACCCTAACAACCAAATAGCAACACTCTAGCAACCACCCAGAATACCATGTAACATGTAGGAGAGATAAAACACAATTTTATATTAATCTAGAGTGATAAATTCACTTATTTTTGGGAGTGAGGACGGATCCAGACTTGGATTGTAACTAGTATCCTCAAATGCTCCTGTCTTGGTTTGTTCGTTTCTATCATTAAGTTTCCATGTTTTTGCTGGTTTATTAGTGACTGTATGACATTTATTCATGATTCATTTAACTCACACATGAACTGAACATGGATTTGAGTCATTTTCTCTTTCTGTCTTCAGTCTGTATGAATGCAGTTTTACAGAGAAACAGTGTGTCATCCTGACTTCAGCTCTGAAATCAAACCCGTCACACCTGAGAGAGCTGAACCTGAGCGGGAATGAACTAGGAAACACAGGAGTGAAGCTCTTATGTGACGTACTGAAGGTTTCACACTGTAAACTGGAGAGATTGAGGTCAGTAACATTCTTCACATACAAGAATCAAAATGCTTAAAATCACTTTAACAGTTTAAACTAAAACATTTTATAGTCAATATCTCACAATGAGTTGAAGTCTGGACTTTAATTAGGTCATTCCCAAACTTTAATTTTCTCATTTTTCTCATGTTGTGGATCATTCAGATCAAAGACTTTCACAGCTCTACAGTTTTAGATAATTGAAACACTGAAAGTGATGTTGATGTCTAACATATTACAGTTTTTCTCAGTTGCTTTGGCACATTTCTCGAATCATCCTTACAATTTGCAAAACAGTATGTTCATTTCTAGAAACAATTTGTACAAACAGCACAACAAACTGGATTACCTGCAAAAGCCTGTAACTTGCTCAAAATCCTTAGTTCCCATTCAGTCGGTCACGTTCGACGTACGTCGGACAGACCGACGAATAGGAATCTCGCTAGAGAGGCCAATCTACTTCGAGTGTAACTACAACGAGCCAATGCACATTGGCATGCAATCATATGCATCAGCTGCTCGCCTCGCAGCGCGGGTATATAACGAGCAGCAGGTGCGTTGCATCTTCAGCTTTTCGCTTCGGAGCCGAACGGTGTTTGTTCCTGTTCTCTGCAAGCAAGTGTCTGCTAGAAGACGAGTCAAGTTTATGGTCGAACAGCACAGCAGCGGGGCCGACGTCCTCTCTTTATTTTCTGTTTTTTGTTTCGTTTGCCGTTATAGAGCAAATAGCTGTTTTGACAGCGTCAGAAGGCTGTTCTCACGGCCGGTACGGTGCGCTTCGAGCGCTGAAAGCCGTTTTTACGGCTGGTAAGAGTGAGCGCCTTCAAAGAGAGAAAGAGCACACGACAGGCTGCACACAATCCCTGTCTGTGTTGCGGCGGCCGTTCCCCTGCATGCTTCAGCACTCTAAAAGAGTAAAGTCCCTAAAAGAGCTTACACAAATAGAGCTTGCGTCTTTTTAAAGATGACATTCTATTTGTGTGTTTCTGGATGCGGTCGTTTCCTGTCCTCACTGACGGCCACGATCACTGTTTCACATGTCTGGGCGCGTGCTGAAACGATGTTCGTGGGTAGTTCATGTTTTCGTATGAGAACATGATCACGTCGACACGCCGGTCGTGACTCTTCTTTCTCCGGGAAGCTTGAGTCCCCTCTGTTGTTGGCCAGCTGCCGCTTGTGTGTAAAAGCACAGCCGCGGGTCTGCCCGACACTCTGGGAGACCGCGGAGATCAGCGAGAGCAAACCTCTCGCTCCTCTGCGTGTCGTGTGCCGTCGAGCTGTCGGGCTGCAGCGCGGGTTGTCACGGCAACCCAGCGCTCGCTCGGCGCTCTAGATGCGCGGTCTCCTTGCCTAATCTCCATTGTAGCGCCCTCTCTGGTGCACCAGAAGAGGTCTACTTTGGTGAAATGGCTTGGGTGTCTTGAGGTTGAGGGGTTCCTTCGGGGAACCAACCCCCTAGGGCCCCTCCCTCTAGCGCATTACATGCTGTGCAGCTTCTGGATTGGATTGCTGGTCCTCTTCATAGGGGAACCTAGCATTCCATTTAGGGCTCCAGCTGAGGGTCAGATGTCGATTGCAGCATCGGAGAGAGGGCTGTTATGCTCTGGAAATGAGGGTGACGCTGCCCACTGTAATGGTGTGTGCTTATGCTGACTCAGATTCAGAGTTTACAGCCATGCTTTCCCGGGTGTTCCGGGTGTGCATGAAAAACTTGGCAGTATGGAGCTATATTGGTGCCATAAATATGGAATGCCAAAAGTGCCAAAATCTGCATAAGTTTTTACTCTCTCACTACCCTTATGGGTGGGGTGGCTGTTCACAGACCACACCCACCCTGCATGTGAGGCCAAGGCACTCTTTATGCATGAGGGTAGTTCTGAGCCGGGGTTGAGCTGCGCTTGTTGACTAACCGTGATCAAAGTCACGGCGCAGGCCTTCGGCCAGACGATGTCCACCTCAGTGGTCCAGAAGCGCCCCCCTGGCTTACCTTGCTGAGGTGCAAGAGGTCGTCAAGCTAAACGCTTTCTCGACACTCCCATCTCACAAGGTGGCCTTTTCGGTGACACTGTCGGGGACTGAGCCCAGCAGTTCTCCTCAGTTAGTGGCAGACCGGGGAGCCTCCCCCGACAAACCGTTGAGTTCCTCGTGGGCCCTCAGTCTGCTCGTCGCCAAGGGTGTCGTCCCCTGCAGAATAAAAAAAAAAAAAAACTCCGGCCCAGTCTGCTCTACTGTGTCCGCTGCAGGAAGATGACACCTCCCGTCTCTGCTACTGTTTAAGTGGTTAGTGAAAAATCACCCCTGAGACGGGTGACCCAGAGACGGGTGGGGCTGCTCTCCCCCCCCCGGAGGAGGGCCGGGTGGTAAATCCTGTTGGTTGGGTTTGTTTCTGTTCTCCCGCTGGTCCAACAGCCAGCGGTACCCAAATTTTCAAAAAGAGAGCAGTTCCTCCATCTCTGGGTCTGAAGAGGGCTCGGAGAGCAGTGGGAGGAGAAAAGCCTCACCACTCTCATCCCCCTCTTCCTTCGCCAGAGGGCAGCAGCGTGCAGTCGAGAAGGCAGCAAAGCCTCTCCTGCGCCCCCTGCCCAACCGTGGAACCAGGTAGGTGTTGCACAGCACACTCTGACCCCGCTTCGGGCCGCCTCGCAGAGAGAGCCTCCCGAGCTGCGTCCCTGTGTTCCACCTCGCTGCCTCACTGCGGGTACGCCTGCGGTCCCTTTGATCCCGCCTGTACGGTCTCTGTGAGCCTGGTTAGCGCTCCCCAGTCCGTCTCGCTGGCTCATTCGGACCATCGGGCTCGGCTATGCGATTCAGTTCGCCCGGCGTCCCCCCAAGTTCAGGGGTGTCCACCTCACTGCAGTGAAGGCTGTCGATGCCCGTGTCTTGCGTGCGGAGATCGCGGTCCTACTGGCGAAGGACGCGATAGAGCCGGTCCCTCCAGCCGATATGAGGTCAGGGTTCTACAGTCCCTACTTCATTGTACCCAAGAAAAGCGGTGGGTTACGACCGATCCTGGATCTGCGAGTTTTGAATCGGAGCCTTCACAAGCTACCGTTCAAAATGCTCACGCAGAAATGCATTTTCGAGTGCATCCGTCCCCAGGATTGGTTTGCAGCGATCGACCTGAAGGACGTGTACTTTCATGTTCGATTCTTCCGCGACACAGGCCATTCCTGCGTTTTTGCGTTCGAAGGTCAAGCATATCAGTACAGAGTCTTACCCTTCGGGCTGGCCCTGTCTCCCCGCGTCTTCACGAAGGTCGTGGAGGGAGCCCTTGTTCCCATGAGAGAACAGGGTGTTCGCATCCTTAACTATCTCGACGACTGGCTCATTCTGGCACAGTCCCGGGATCAGTGGTGCGAACACAGGGATTTGGTGCTCAGACACCTCAGCCAGTTGGGTCTTCAGGTCAACTGGGAAAAGAGCAAACTCGCCCCGGTGCAGAGGATCTCTTTTCTCGGTATGGAGTTGGATTCGGTCGAACAGATAGCACGCCTCACAGAGGAACGTGCTCAGTCGGTGTTGAACTGCCTGAATACGTTCAACGGCAGGACAGCGGTTCCACTGAAATTTTTTCAGAGGCTCCTGGGGCATATGGCAGCCGCAGCGGCAGTAACCCCGCTCGGTCTGCTTCATATGAGACCGCTTCAACACTGGCTCCACGGCCGGATCCCGAGATGGGCGTGGCAACGCGGCACGTTCCGGGTGGCAATCACTCAGGAGTGCCGCCAAACCTTCAGCCCGTGGTCGGACCCCTTGTTTCTTCGGGCTGGAGTACCCCTAGAGCAGGTGTCCCGGCATGCTGTGGTATTCACGGATGCCTCTGCCACAGGCTGGGGTGCCACGTACAACGGGCATGCAGTGTCAGGGGTTGGACGGGCCCCCATCTGCATTGGCACATCAACTGCCTCGAGTTGCTAGCGGTACGCCTTGCCCTGAGCCGCCTCAAAGGGCCGCTACGGGGCAAGCATGTACTGGTCCGGACGGACAACACTGCGACCGTTGCGTACATCAACCGTCAAGGTGGTCTACGCTCCCGTCGCATGTCGCAACTCGCCCGCCATCTCCTCCTCTGGAGTCAGAAGCATCTGAGGTCGCTTCGTGCCATTCATATTCCCGGTGTGCTCAACCGTGTGGCCCACGAGCTATCACGAGCTGCGCGGCCAGGAGAGTGGCGACTCCACCCCCAGGTGGTCCAGCTGATTTGGAGAGAGTTCGGAGAGGCTCAGGTAGACCTGTTTGCCTCACCAGAAACCTCCCATTGCCGGTTGTTTTACTCCCTGTCCGGGGAACACTCGGAACAGACGCACTGGCGCTCAGCTGGCCCCGGGGCCTTCGCAAATATGCGTTTCCCCCAGTGAGCCTACTTGCACAGACCCTGTGCAAAGTCAGGGAGGACGAGGAGCAGGTTCTGCTAGTTGCGCCCTATTGGCCCAACCGGACCTGGTTCCCAGAACTCTCACTCCTCGCGACAGCCCCTCCCTGGCCCATTCCTCTGAGGAAGGACCTTCTTTCTCAGAGACGGGGCACTCTCTGGCACCCGCGTCCAGACCTCTGGAAACTCCATGTCTGGTCCCTGGACGGGACGCGGAGGTTCTAGGTGACTTACCCCCCGAGGTACTTAACACCATCGCTTCGGCACGTGCTCCGTCTACGAGACGGGCTTACGCCTTGAAGTGGAACCTGTTCGTCGAGTGGTGTTCTTCTCGTCGAGAGGACCCCCGAAGATGCTCGATCGGTGTCGTGCTTTCCTTCTTGCAGCAGGGGTTGGAGCGTAGGCTGTCCCCCTCCACCCTCAAAGTCCATACTGCTGCTATCTCCGCATATCATGACCACATAGATGGCAAATCTGTTGGTCAGCACGACCTGGTCGTCAGGTTCCTTAGGGGGGCGAGGCGGTTAAATCCTCCTCGTCCTCCCTCCATACCCTCTTGGGACCTTGCTCTGGTGCTGAGAGCACTTCAGATTGCTCCCTTTGAGCCCTTGCAATCAGCAGACTTAAAGATTCTGTCTATGAAGACTTTGCTGCTGGTTGCATTGGCCTCCATCAAGAGGGTAGGGGACCTGCAGTCTTTTTCGGTCGACGAATCGTGCCTGGAGTTCGGGCCGGGTGACGGCCATGTGGTACTGAGACCCCGGCCTGGCTTGTGCCCAAGGTTCCTACCACTCCCTTCAGGGACCAGGTAGTGAGCCTGCAAGCGCTGCCCTCGGAGGAGGCAGACCCAGCCCTGGCTTTGCTCTGTCCAGTTCGCGCTTTGCGACTGTACATAGACAGAACTCAAAGCTTCAGGACCTCAGACCAGCTCTTGTCTGTTACGGAGGCCAGCAGAAGGGAAAGGCTGTCTCCAAGCAGAGGATGGCCCACTGGATAGTGGATGCCATCGCCCTGGCTTACCAAGCTCAGGGCATGCCCTGCCCGCTCAGGTTGCATGCGCACTCCACGAGAGGCGTCGCATCTTCCTGGGCGCTGGCTCGTGGCGCCTCGCTACAGACATCTGTAGAGCTGCGGGCTGGGCGACACCTAACACGTTCGCTAGATTCTATAGCCTTCGTGTCGAGCCGGTCTCCTCCCGTGTTCTCACCTCAGGTCAGAGGCACGGAGAGGCCCCGGCTTAGTGTCGGCTTGCTGCGCTTACATGCGCTTTTTTCTCCAGAGAGTCCCTACAAGGCAGACCCTGTTGAGTCCTCCGATCTCCCTTCGGCAGCCGACGTGGCGGAGCGTCTGGCGCTAGGCCTATACTCCGTTGTATCCTTGAGAACCGGGTTTAGGCTGGGTACCATATGTGTGACCCTACTGGGATCCCATATGTCTAGTTCCACGGTTGCTCCTAAACGAAGCCTGTGTCTTTCCCTCTGGGAGAACCCACCTCTCATCGAGTTGGAGTCACCCCAGTTCTTCCATATGTAGTACAGCCTACGGGTTAGTCCATATGTACTTCTCCACTTAACTCCTTCGGGAAGGATGTGGCTTCCGCAGCGTTCCTTTCCCAGCGGAAGGGTACGCTTTCCCAGCGTTATCCAATAGTCTCACTGAATGGGTTTTGGGGAACAGCAGTGATTGACACTCTCTGTGTTAGCCCTGTCCCACCGTCCGTAGGCAAGGGGGTTCAGGTGGCTTACAACAGAGCGCTGGAAGAGGGCAGCCCCTGTGGCGCTTTGGTAGGGATTCCTATTCGTCGGTCTGTCCGACGTACGTCGAACGTGACCGACTGAATGGGAACGTCTCGGTTACAAAGGTAACCCTCGTTCCCTGAAGGAGGGAACGGAGACGTACGTCCCGTCGCCACAGTCGCTGTACCCCGCTGATGCTGCCGCCTATCCGGTTCGGCTCCTCAGCGAAAACCTGAAGATGCAACGCACCTGCTGCTCGTTATATACCCGCGCTGCGAGGCGAGCAGCTGATGCATATGATTGCATGCCAATGTGCATTGGCTCGTTGTAGTTACACTCGAAGTAGATTGGCCTCTCTAGCGAGATTCCTATTCGTCGGTCTGTCCGACGTACGTCTCCGTTCCCTCCTTCAGGGAACGAGGGTTACCTTTGTAACCGAGACGTTCATCTTTCAAAAGCAAGTATTTATGTCAGTGAACATATCAGTGCTGTCAGAATGACAAGTCCTTGTGTCATTGTTCTCGAACAAGATAGTCAAAATGCTTAGCCATGTTGTCAATATAACAGTGATGAATATTTCATCTGTAAACTATGGCTAGTTTTTATGACAGTGATTGAAACTGCCCAAGACTGCACTTTGTCTGTATGGCATATATCAATTTTAACAGTACAAATGGACACATTACTGTATATGGGAGATTGATTGCAAAAGACTAGACAGGATTCACAGTTTTGTATTTACTGTTGGTCTGTCAACAAATCACTGTAAAATGTCCTTGTGATAAAAAAGACAAGACTATATACATACACTGTATATATGTGTTCATGTGTATAGTATGTATCTGTATAAAGTTCATTTAGCCTGCTATACTGTATGTGTAAAGCAAGTGTAATGTGCTACTGTAAGTGTAAAAATGCTACTGTAATATTAAGATTATAGCTCGCATACCACATTAGTGTGCAGTGCACATTGCTGAAATACATACCTGATATGTCTATGAAATGCTTGAATGATTGAGGAAAAGGTTTTTCTCCAAACGTTCAGCTGCACCTTTAGACCTTCATAAGCCATTGTATAAGGTCATGATTGAAAACATTGTTTACAATAGTGGTCCTTATTTCACTAGAAACGTGCCTACGCCCTTTGCCTTATCTACCTCTTCCTCTGTTTTGCCTCTCTACCCTTCTACCACACATCCTTACTCCTCTTCTTCTTTCCAGCTGTTGACCCTGTTTGTTTCCATGATGTTCTTCCATTATCAGAAATTGTAACTCTTGTGTTGTGCTCTGTCTATATATGCTTTCCAGTTGAAGATTCATGACGTGCATCTTTTAGCTGCTTTAGAGAACTGGTTGGGTCATTGGTTGATCTAATGCTTTACATTCCCCTGAATACATTAGTGAAATTCAGGATTCACCTGCAAAATTCATCAATTCAGGACACATTTACAAAAGTCTAATAATATACTTGACACATTGTGATAACTAGGTCAACCATTTTGCATTTAATGACTTGTGCGATGAACTAATGACTAGATGTTTTGAGGGGTAAGACTATTCAACAGAGAACCATATAATACATTTTGAGCAACATGACATTAGCAATTGATAATGTAGGAAATAGCAGACAATTGTACATAATCAGTTGCATGAATGTACCAAAGCATTTGCAATTTGTTCAAAAGAACGAGAAACTGCTTTTATGATGTACAAGTGACTAGATGTTGTGGAGGTTGAACAAGTAGTTTTGAAAATTTCAGTCCTGATCTGAGAAATGTGCCAAAGTGACTGAGAAAAACTGTAAAGTTCTCTGTGTCTTTTGTTTGCCTCCATATTCAGTTCTCAGTTTGTGCAACTAACTTTCAATACTTTTGTACAAAGAACAAAATAAAATTCACTTTGAGGATTTCTATTGTTCAGGTTTAACTGATTAATCATCTGAATGTTTTCATTCCTGTTCTAGACTCTCTAACTGCAGTGTAACAGAAGAAGGTTATAAAGCTCTGGCTTCAGCTCTGAGATCAAACCCTTCACACCTGATAGAGCTGGATCTCACAGGAAATGATCCTGGACAATCAGGAGTGAAGGAGCTCAGTGATTTACTACAGGATCCAAACTGTCAACTGAAGACACTGAGGTGAGACGGGATGAAATAATTATCAAAATTAGTTATATTCAGGCTAAATATTCATAACAAATATATTATTTTAGTTACACAATAAGCTGGACAATTTGTTGCATCAAAATGATCAAGATCAGATCAGATGCTGCAGGTTCTGCATGATGATGATAACCGTCAACACAGTTTAGTTGTGGTTCAAGCTACAGGTCAAATAGACATTATGGGTCAGTATATGTGCTATTCTGGAGTATGGTATACCTTGACAATTAACATGCACAATTTTGTTTTTGTGCAGACTTCTCATTAAAAATCCTAGATAAACTTTCAGTCAAATTGTTTTCTGAAAAGTCCTCAAAGAGGACTTACAAAAAGAGGACTTACAATTGGTGCGTTCCAAACGGGATATATCGCCCTCCGAAGGGCACTTCGGAGTGAAAATAATCATGGCCGCCATATTGAAGGGTCGTTCCAAACCGAAGTGCTCAAAACTGGCCACTTCAAAGGGCCCTTCGGAATGAAGGATTTCGAAGGGTACAACTGATGGACACTTCAGGCCCTCATGATCCTTTGCACAGGGAAGTTGTTTTACGTCACAGAATGGGTACAGGAGGCTCGAGTTCGATTTGACCTATAAATGTATGTATAGTATTTTTCTATACTACTGTAATATTTATACGAGCTAGATTTGGTTCATTATTATGGTCAAAATAACATTATACTTAAACAAAAATACTTTACAGCTCCCTTTATCAGTCCATTCAAATGTTTCAAATACATAGACACAATATACATTATATTTATCGTATAAGACTGGCAGTAGCTTATATTACTACAGTAAATGAATGCTTATTAATACAAAGAGTACACCATGAGGAAAAAAAATGAATGGCGCCTCCTTGATTGTCTCGTTAAGATGACGCAGAAGTGCGTTCCAAAAAAAGAGTTTTTTTGACCCCTACACCCTTCATCCCTTCGAAGCTCTCACTCCGGAGGGTAAACCCTTTGAAGGGGTTAGGGCATGAGCCCTTCCGAATGGAACGCAGGGAATGACTTACAAAAATACATAACAGCTACAAGTGTATGCACCACTTGCTTTATGCAAGCACTATATAGGACAAATCACAATTCAGGATTTACCCTATTATACTTTATCGACGCAAATTGATAGGTGAAACAACAAACAGCCACCCACAAATAGTCTATAAACAAAGCATCAGGCTGTCTTTGAGTTCACATGAGCAACGGTTAAAGTTTTCGTCAGGCTACAGAAGAATACCAAAATTCCTCCATTCAATTAGGCCTAAGACGTCGAGAGTCACGCAGACCTATAACAACCCAGCCACACAGAATAACATGCCTTACCTTAACATAGAATCGACCACAAACTCCAATGTTTATATTTTTTCTACGAATCTTTGAGTTAACATATACTAAACATGAGTGGAATTTGCACCGCAGCGCCCCCACACCTTGATGCTCATGACAAGAATGGCATGTATTTTCTTAATTGAAGTGAATTAGGTTTAAATCGCCATCATGCATGAATGAATGATATTTTTGCAATTTTACACATAATAATCCACAATGATCACATTACACAAAACTGAAATTGCATGTCAAAATGACACATTGTCAATATTTTTTGAGATCCCCCAAAATTTCACAAATCACGTTTTCAGGGGAGCCCATGTCTTATTAAGGGGAGCCGAGCTCCCCCTAGCTCCCCCGTAGTTCGCACCCTGTGTGTGTGTGTGTGGATGCGCGTGTGTGTTTGTGTGTGTGTGTGTCAATTTGTTAGTGTGCGCGTTTGTGTGCACACGTGTGTTTGAGTGTGTTTTAAATGCAATCATTTGGTTTTGTTTAACTCTGAAACATGAAATGTGGAGTTAAATCTGCTTTTGCTAAAGAACAAACTTTTAATAAATATAAAAAAACATACTTTCAATGAACTTAAATTTTTTAATTTACCTCTATTTTTTGGAGTTATTATTACTTAATCAAAACAACCCAACTGCAGTCTGATTGATATTACTTGGAATGCACAATAAAAAAACATGATTTGTGAGAATTAATAAAAATGGAGTTAACTGTTTTTGCAAATGAACTCTTCATTTATTTGTGTATTTAAATGTTCAAAGAAAAGTGTTACATCTAAATAACTAACTAGAGCTTGTCTTTAGTACAATAATTGAGTTTTTTTATCTTATCAATCATGTTTGTAATGCAACAGACATTTAGTTGAGAACTGAATTGACTCTTCTGCAGGTTTTTGAGTGCTGCTGCAGATGAAGCCTGTCAGTATGTGGAGAGAGTTGTGGGTAAAAACCCGTTACTCCTGAGAGAGCTGAATCTGAGTGAACATGAACTAGGAGACACACGAGTGAATCAGATCGCTGCTCTACTGCAGGATAAACACTGTCAACTCAACACACTGATGTGAGTATTGTTCATTTATTTAAAACATTACATTACTTTTAAATGTAATATGACTAATATTTCCTCACATATTTCAGTCAGAGCAGTTTTTTTTTCTCAGTGTCACACAGAGCCACAACAATGTAAAGAAATACAATTAAACAGGAAATTAAAAACACAATTTAAATGTGACATCAAGCTTTAAATATTTAATTAATAATTTAATTATTTCAGTTACTGTAGAGGGAGATCAATGGTTTTCTTCCAGAGCTTAGAAAACTCTTCAAATAAGTGATAGATTGAAAAAACAGCTGCACTATAAACACAGAGATGTCTTTCCTAACTTTCACAGGTTAATTCTGTGTAAATTAAATATAAGTGTGTATATATTGATGCTCTTTTTGAACACGACTGCTGAATGTGATCATGTTTACTGATTGCTGGTGTGAAACAATGTTTTTTGTGACATCAGAACTGTTCATAACTGCTTTCAGTTTAATGTTTGTATTTCACAAAATGTAAAATGTCTAATTTTGGTGCAGCATTTACTGTAACTTTTGAACAAGTGCATTTTAGAAATCTGTGATCAGAATCTGCCTGTAATAAGATCCACCGAAGGCAAGTTGTCTGAACACAAGTGCAGCTTTATTCTAGTGATGTTACTCCTGATATCGAGGCTTCGAAGCTTGTGTCGGGAACATCAGGATCTTCCCGCCGGAGCTCCGTATCGAGGCTTGTATTGTTTTAGTGAAATGACGTCACCGGTGACGTTCGAAGCCTCGTTTGAGTGAAGAGCTTCGAGAAGGTGTTCATTTTTGGCGGAACAATGTGTTTTTTCCCTCTCGTGTTACACAAGCACTTCCACTTCTCTCTGTCCAGTCCACCTTAATCACTTTCACCTTTTTATCCGGTTCAAAAAACTTTGTTTTTTCTCATATGTTCAACAACAGCATTGCCCAGTTACAAAACTATGAAAATTTATAAAACAACACTGAACATAAATACTTCACAGAACTAATTATTTATTTATTTATTTGTGTATGTTAATGTATCATGAACCATGTAACACACATTTTGGTGCTGTCAAACTAAACTTCCTGCACCATTTTTCCATTGATCATCATGTGTCTCTGAAGCGTCATCTTGCAACCACTACTTTATTTGTTATTTTAATTTTTGTTCACATTTCTTTGAATAAAGACTTGACTAAGAAACATGAACATAAACCTCACCAACAGCAGTTACAGGGAACAAAGACAGACTAAAGACAATGATAACATGAGGGCTATATATACACACAGACACTAATGAACAAACAAGAAACACCTGAACACAATGAACCAATAAAAACGTGACACATGAAACAAGGAACCAATCAGAACATGACACATGAACAGGGGGAGCACATGACAAGATCACATGAGGAGTAAGACTGTGAGAATTATACAAAATAAAAGACATGAAAACATAAACTAAACTAAACCCAGAACAGACGTGACACTGCCTCACGGTGCAGCACTAAAGCAGATGAACCTTTTCCAAAACTTGTTTGATTGTCTTCTGCTTCAGGAAATACTTTCATTCCTTAATCTGTTAATGTTCGTTTATACAATTATTCATTGTTCATGTTCGTTCACAGTGGATTAACTAATGTTAACAGAAAACTTTTGTATTTAAAACTGTATTAGTAAATGTTGAAACTTACATTAATGTTATTAAATGCTGTACTAGTATTGTCCATCATTGGTTCATGTTAACTAATGTAGTTAATGTGAACAAATGAAAGATTATTGTAAAGTGTTAGTGAGTCGACAATGTGTCTGAAAACAACCGACATAAACACATTTGTCCCAGTGATCAAACCAAGAGTGACATTGACACGAAACAACCTTAAAGATGAGATGAAATGAATGTGTAAACTAACATTAATAGATTGATGATTTCAACCTTTGTATTGTTACAATGTCGTAGTATATTTAAATGAACAATGTGTCGTCTTTCTCCATGTTACCTGCACCTGGATATCCCTGTTTATTTGTCAGCAAAAGTCTGCTGGATGAAGCTAAACATGTTAGTTGATCATCATAGATCTGAGTCATTGTCTTTTCTCTTTCTGTCTTCAGTCTGTATGGATGCAGAATTACAGAGAAACAGTGTGTCATCCTGACTTCAGCTCTGAAATCAAACCCGTCACACCTGAGAGAGCTGGACCTGAGCTGGAATAAACTAGGAAACTCTGGAGTGAAAAACCTCAGTGATCTACTGATGAACCCACAATTCAAGCTGGAGAAACTACAGTTAGTATCATTATACTGTATTTACCGTTTAATTTATTTTAAGTCAACAGGGCACAAGTCACATCATTTGTAGCGCTGCATCTCCATCTGAAGAAAGATTCAGAAATGGTTTTATTTAAAGGATTAGTTCACTTTCAAATGAAAATTAGCTCAAGCTTTACTCACCCTCAAGCCATCCTAGGTGAATATGACTTTCACTTTTTATCCTGACACATCTGAGCTTTATAATGGCAGTGAACGGGATCAATGAGTATGAGCTGAAGAAAGTGTCTCCATCCACATCCATCCAACCTGGTTGGTCGGGCTTTTTTGCAATGCATTTGCGGGTTGTTTTGAACGAGCTGTAAGCTGTGTGGAGTACGTTTATTATGGATGGATGTGGATCTTCAGCTTATACTCATTGATCCCGTTCACTGCCATTATAAAGCTCGGATGCGTCAGGATATTTATTAATATTTCTTTGATTATGTTCATCAGAAAGAAGAAAGTCATATTCACCTAGGATGGCTTGAGGGTGAGTAAAGCTTGGGCTTGGAAAAGCCAACTTAAGCCGGGGACACACTTAAAGTCGGCATGAAGCGGAAGTTGCGATTGTCTTTTCTTCTCTACTGTGACGTCTATCTGAGTGAAACGGCATCTGAAATGAGAGGGCGGTACTTGATTTCTTACTTCGGGAATTGATTGGATCGTTGGAAGTTGGGTGTTGCTAATAAAATAGAGGCAGATCTGAATGCCTGTTTGGGAATTTCTCTCCACCGGACTCACTGCGAGCACCCTCACATTACTGTAAGAACCTCATTTATTGAGGATGACGAGGACGATCAACGGCACTAAACAGCGAGAGAGAGACTGACTGACGGTGTGTGTCCGCCATTATAGCATGTGACAGGAAGAGACGATGAGTCGTTTTGAGGGGGAGAGCAGGTTAATGTTTTTGATTAAAGATTACGAGGGCACATGAATTTTAAAAAAAATAATGAAGTGCACGGATAAATTATTGATAATAAATACTACAATATTCCATAAAAAAATAAGAGTTGTCAATTTTGATTTCATGCCGACTTTAACGATTGTAAGGCCGATTATGAATGTAAATTGATACTTATGACTGATCGCGCTCAAACGCGTCCAGTCAGAGCCAGTTGCGTTCAGTCGGCGATTACAGTCGGTGTTCAGATTCCGTGTGTAAGTATTTAAATCTGCTTCAGTCGCAGGAAACAATCGCTGTGTGTTGAGCTCAGTCTTAGGATGTTTTAGCTAGTCGTTAAATGTGTGCCCAGCTTTACTGAAATGCTGTTTAAACTTATTTTTCTGAGACTAACATTTCTGACTTTAACTCCTCCTGGAGCTTTAAAGCTAGAACTACCAAATTCGGCTCAAACCTTCAGACTGTTCTGACTTAGTGTGCTTTATCTTTTCTAACTGATCGGACTTACGGTTTTCCTAAAAATGACTATTAAATCTCGGAAAAATCCCATTGACTTTCACTGATGGAATGTTCAGATGAGCCACGACTGTTCAAACTCCAACTGACAAAATTCACATTTAAACACACTGAAGCCCATTAGACTCAATTAAACTGACATTCTGTGAACTATTTCTAATCCATTGAAACTCATTCAAACTCATTTAATCTATCTATCTATCTATCTATCTATCTATCTATCTATCTATCTATCTCATAGCAAACCCCCAGAATACCCTAACAACCAAATAGCAACACTCTAGCAACCACCCAGAATACCATGTAACATGTAGGAGAGATAAAACACAATTTTATATTAATCTAGAGTGATAAATTCACTTATTTTTGGGAGTGAGGACGGATCCAGACTTGGATTGTAACTAGTATCCTCAAATGCTCCTGTCTTGGTTTGTTCGTTTCTATCATTAAGTTTCCATGTTTTTGCTGGTTTATTAGTGACTGTATGACATTTATTCATGATTCATTTAACTCACACATGAACTGAACATGGATTTGAGTCATTTTCTCTTTCTGTCTTCAGTCTGTATGAATGCAGTTTTACAGAGAAACAGTGTGTCATCCTGACTTCAGCTCTGAAATCAAACCCGTCACACCTGAGAGAGCTGAACCTGAGCGGGAATGAACTAGGAAACACAGGAGTGAAGCTCTTATGTGACGTACTGAAGGATTCACACTGTAAACTGGAGAGATTGAGGTCAGTAACATTCTTCACATACAAGAATCAAAATGCTTAAAATCACTTTAACAGTTTAAACTAAAACATTTTATAGTCAATATCTCACAATGAGTTGAAGTCTGGACTTTAATTAGGTCATTCCCAAACTTTAATTTTCTCATTTTTCTCATGTTGTGGATCATTCAGATCAAAGACTTTCACAGCTCTACAGTTTTAGATAATTGAAACACTGAAAGTGATGTTGATGTCTAACATATTACAGTTTTTCTCAGTTGCTTTGGCACATTTCTCGAATCATCCTTACAATTTGCAAAACAGTATGTTCATTTCTAGAAACAATTTGTACAAACAGCACAACAAACTGGATTACCTGCAAAAGCCTGTAACTTGCTCAAAATCCTTAGTTCATCTTTCAAAAGCAAGTATTTATGTCAGTGAACATATCAGTGCTGTCAGAATGACAAGTCCTTGTGTCATTGTTCTCGAACAAGATAGTCAAAATGCTTAGCCATGTTGTCAATATAACAGTGATGAATATTTCATCTGTAAACTATGGCTAGTTTTTATGACAGTGATTGAAACTGCCCAAGACTGCACTTTGTCTGTATGGCATATATCAATTTTAACAGTACAAATGGACACATTACTGTATATGGGAGATTGATTGCAAAAGACTGGACAGGATTCACAGTTTTGTATTTACTGTTGGTCTGTCAACAAATCACTGTAAAATGTCCTTGTGATAAAAAAGACAAGACTATATACATACACTGTATATATGTATTCATGTATATAGTATGTATCTGTATAAAGTTCATTTAGCCTACTATACTGTACGTGTAAAGCAAGTGTAATGTGCTACTGTAAGTGTAAAAATGCTACTGTAATATTAAGATTATAGCTCGCATACCACATTAGTGTGCAGTGCACATTGCTGAAATACATACCTGATATGTCTATGAAATGCTTGAATGATTGAGGAAAAGGTTTTTCTCCAAACGTTCAGCTGCACCTTTAGACCTTCATAAGCCATTGTATAAGGTCATGATTGAAAACATTGTTTACAATAGTGGTCCTTATTTCACTAGAAACGTGCCTACGCCCTTTGCCTTATCTACCTCTTCCTCTGTTTTGCCTCTCTACCCTTCTACCACACATCCTTACTCCTCTTCTTCTTTCCAGCTGTTGACCCTGTTTGTTTCCATGATGTTCTTCCATTATCAGAAATTGTAACTCTTGTGTTGTGCTCTGTCTATATATGCTTTCCAGTTGAAGATTCATGACATGCATCTTTTAGCTGCTTTAGAGAACTGGTTGGGTCATTGGTTGATCTAATGCTTTACATTCCCCTGAATACATTAGTGAAATTCAGGATTCACCTGCAAAATTCATCAATTCAGGACACATTTACAAAAGTCTAATAATATACTTGACACATTGTGATAACTAGGTCAACCATTTTGCATTAATGACTTGTGCGATGAACTAATGACTAGATGTTTTGAGGGGTAAGACTGTTCAACAGAGAACCATATATTACATTTTGAGCAACATGACATTAGCAATTGATAATGTAGGAAATAGCAGACAATTGTACATAATCAGTTGCATGAATGTACCAAAGCATTTGCAATTTGTTCAAAAGAACGAGAAACTGCTTTTATGATGTACAAGTGACTAGATGATGTGGAGGTTGAACAAGTAGTTTTGAAAATTTCAGTTCTGATCTGAGAAATGTGCCAAAGCCACTGAGAAAGGTCCGTGTAACGCTTCACAGTTCAGTTTTCAGACCATACAATGCAAATGCAAAAATGAAAAATTTAAACCAGGCCAATTTTTCCTCTTTTTTCAATTTTACTTTTGCTAAATTATGTATTTATATATATTATTATTAACTAAGTTATATATATTCAGTTTTTGCAATTAACTTTAAATACATTTGTTCAAAGAACAAAATAAAATTCACTTTGAGGATTTCTATTGTTCAGGTTTAACTGATTAATCAGCTGGATGTTTTCATTCCTGTTCTAGACTCTCTAACTGCAGTGTAACAGAAGAAGGTTATAAAGCTCTGGCTTCAGCTCTGAGATCAAACCCTTCACACCTGATAGAGCTGGATCTCACAGGAAATGATCCTGGACAATCAGGAGTGAAGGAGCTCAGTGATTTACTACAGGATCCAAACTGTCAACTGAAGACACTGAGGTGAGACGGGATGAAATAATAAACATAATTAAGAAAAAAATGCAAGCTAACAAAATATGCAGGCTAAATATTCATAACAAATATATTATTTTAGTTATACAATAAGCTGGACAATTTGTTGCATCAAAATGATCAAGATCAGATCAGATGCTGCAGGTTCTGACATGATGATGATAACCGTCAACACAGTTTAGTTGTGGTTCAAGCTACAGGTCAAATAGACATTATGGGTCAGTATATGTGCTATTCTGGAGTATGGTATACCTCGACAATTAACATGCATAATTTTGTTTTTGTGCACACTTCTCATTAAAAATTGTAGATAACCTTTTAATCAAATTGTTTTCTGAACACAATTGTTTTCCATCAAGCCCAGATTCACCGTATCTCTACAGCAGGTCTATGAGTCTCCAGATGTTCACAAACATGTAGTTTCACAAGCCAGTTTTCTCTGCTGATGTTTCTCACTCCTCCTGCTTAAAAGCCAGAAAGATCTTGAGGCCTTAATTTCACACTCTGTATTCATACTGAAAATCATGATCTAGTGAGCTTTTGCCCTTCTGCTCTGTGGGACGTTTCTGTTCTTATGAGTTTGCTTTAGGACTGAGTGTCGCCCGAGTTTCTTTTAAATAACTCTATTAGACTTCATTTTCAAGTATTTATATATTTGAAGTGTTCATTTGCAAAAAACGATAAACGCCACTTTAAAAAAAAAAAGAACTAACTGCTGTGCGTTATTCTCCACATATAGCACGTTCTGTACCCTAAATCCGTTTGGTCAGAAAAGCCGGTATTGTCCACTGTCAGGCATCGCGAGTTCACGTTTTACAGCAGAAACCGACAAGCGCCCTTGTTGTTTGTGTACAGAAACCGATAAGTCCGTTTTAGCGAATCAGCGCACAGTATTCAGGTCAGGTGACAAGGCTTCTAGTGACTTCAGAAAGACGCGCTAGCTGAGGGAAGTTTTGTCAAAGCTGACTAAAAGTGATCGAGGATTTATAATTTCGACTCCTGTAAGACCTTGTACACCATACACGTCTTACATGATGAACCCTTGGTTGTCCGTGTGTGTGTGTCTCGATCTGTTAGTGTGCACACGTGTGTTTGAGTGTGTTTTAAATGCAATTACTTGGTTTTGTTTAACTCTGAAACATGAAATGTGGAGTTATCTGCTTTTGCTAAAAAACAAACTTTTAATAAATATAAAAAACATACTTTCAATGAACTTTAATTTTTTAATTTATCTGTATTTTTTGGAGTTTTTATTACCTAATCAAAACAACCCAACTGCAGTCTGATTGATATTACTTGGAATGCACAATAAAAAAACATGATTTGTGAGAATTAATAAAAATGGAGTTAACTGTTTTTGCAAATGAACTCTTCATTTATTTGTGTATTTAAATGTTCAAAGAAAAGTGTTACATCTAAATAACTAACTAGAGCTTGTCTTTAGTACAATAATTGAGTTTTTTATCTTATCAATCATGTTTGTAATGCAACAGACATTTAGTTGAGAACTGAATTGTCTCTTCTGCAGGTTTTTGAGTGCTGCTGCAGATGAAGCCTGTCAGTATGTGGAGAGAGTTGTGGCTAAAAACCCGTTACTCCTGAGAGAGCTGAATCTGAGTGAACATGAACTAGGAGACACACGAGTGAATCAGATCGCTGCTCTACTGCAGGATAAACACTGTCAACTCAAAACACTGAAGTGAGTATTGTTCATTTATTTAAAATATTACATTACTTTTAATTGTAACGTTACTGAAGCTGATAATAATATTTCCTCACGTATTTCAGTCGGAGCAGTTTTTTTTTCTCAGTGTCACACAGAGCCACAACAATGTAAAGTAATATAATTAAACAGGAAATTAAAAACACACAATGTAAATGTGACATCAAGCTTTAAATATTTAACTAATAATTTAATTATTATGAACCACTTTTCAACACATCTGGCTGGAAAGCTTCAAAGCTTCATGAACCTTCATCTCGCCACCACTACTTTATTCAAATAAATGTAAACAAAAATTAAAATAACAAAAAAACACTTGGAAACTAAGATACATGAACATAAACCTCACCAACAGCAGTTACAGGGAACAAAGCCAGACTAAAGACAATGATAACATGAGGGCTATATATACACACAGACACTAATGAACAAACAAGAAACACCTGAACACAATGAACCAATGAAAACGTGACACATGAAACAAGGAACCAATCAGAACATGACACATGAACAGGGGGAGCACATGACAAGATCACATGAGGAGCAAGACTGTGAGAATTATACAAAATAAAAGACATGAAAACATAAACTAAACTAAACCCAGAACAGACGTGACACTGCCTCACGGTGCAGCACTAAAGCAGATGAACCTTTTCCAAAACTTGTTTGATTGTCTTCTGCTTCAGGAAATACTTTCATTCCTTAATCTGTTAATGTTCGTTTATACAATTATTCATTGTTCATGTTCGTTCACAGTGGATTAACTAATGTTAACAGAAAACTTTTGTATTTAAAACTGTATTAGTAAATGTTAAAATTTACATTAAGGTTATTAAATGCTGTACTAGTATTGTCCATCATTGGTTCATGTTAACTAATGTAGTTAATGTGAACAAATGAAAGATTATTGTAAAGTGTTAGTGAGTCGACAATGTGTCTGAAAACAACCGACATAAACACATTTGTCCCAGTGATCAAACCAAGAGTGACATTGACACGAAACAACCTTAAAGATGATATGAAATGAATGTGTAAACTAACATAAATAGATTGATGATTTCAACCTTTGTATTGTTAAAATGTCGTAGTATATTTAAATGAACAATGTGTCGTCTTTCTCCATGTTACCTGCACCTGGATATCCCTGTTTATTTGTCAGCAAAAGTCTGCTGGATGAAGATAAACATGTTAGTTGATCATCATAGATCTGAGTCATTGTCTTTTCTCTTTCTGTCTTCAGTCTGAGTGTTTGCAGTATTACAGAGAAACAGTGTGTCATCCTGACTTCAGCTCTGAAATCAAACCCGTCACACCTGAGAGAGCTGAACCTGAGCTGGAATGAACTAGGAGACTCTGGAGTGAAAAACCTCAGTGATCTACTGATGAACCCACAATTCAAGCTGGAGAAACTACAGTTAGTATCATTATACTGTATTTACTGTTTAATTTATTTTAAGTCAACAGGGCACAAGTCACATCATTTGTAGCGCTGCATCTCCATCTGAAGAAAGATTCAGAAATGGTTTTAAAGGATTAGTTCACTTTCAAATGAAAATTAGCCCAAGCTTTACTCACCCTCAAGCCATCCTAGGTGAATATGACTTTCTTCTTTCTGATGAACATAATCAAAGAAATATTAATAAATATCCTGACACATCCGAGCTTTATAATGGCAGTAAATGGGATCAATGAGTATGAGCTGAAGAAAGTGTCTCCATCAACATCCATCCATCATAAATAAAATGGAAACCAGGGACATTTCTTATTTGAGTGGCCAAATATTGCAGAAATCTCATTTGTTATTATCTGATTAAAAAATGGGGACAATACATTTTTGAATGTTGATTTTTTTTTTCTTATATATATATATATATATATATATATATATATATATATTATTACATTAATTATTATGATTTATTTTGATTATTAGGATTTTTGGTCTGGTTTTAATACAATTCACCAAAAAACTATTACACTATTAATAGTAACCATTGTAAAAGCAGTTCAAAACAATATGCCTGTTATGTTATAACAAAAGTATGACTTTACAAAAGCACTTTACAAAAAATAAAACAACATAAATATAAGAAGATGAGATAAATAAAACGACATTTAACAAATATTTGTTTTTATTTTCACAAGCGGTTTATACTTAGGCCCTATACAACTTTTTTAAACTTTTAAATATTTTTAACTATTATTTTGCATTTTAGACACATTTTAAGCACCAAGTGTATTATTATTTACTTTATTATTACTATATTATATATTCATATCTGATTCTACCTTCACCACGTGATATAGTTCAGATGTGTGTGTGGAAATGATGCGTTGTGACTGTGAAACTTTTAGAGACGTTTAAAATTGTGTAAAACAATCCCGCACCCTGTTGAGGCCCTGTTATAAATCACAAACAAACAGTGTTACTTTAATTTAACATGAATAGTTAGTATGTTACTACACTGAAACCGTTAACGATGTTGTTTTTTTTTTGTTTTTTTTTATAATTGATAATAATGGTGCTCTGCTCTGGTCCAGGTTACGTTCTTCATGAAGTAGCGGCGCGCGTGCGACCAATAGCAGTGTAGCTGCACAGCCCCCTCTATTGGTGAATATAATCACTACACGATTGCTCCGATAACCAACAGGCTGCTGTATGCTGGTTGGTCGGGCTTTTTTGCAATGCATTTGTGGGTTGTTTTGAACGAGCTGTAAAACGGGGACATTTCCGGGGACAGCTCCAGTCGGGGACAGAACACGACAAACCGGGACTGTCCCTGGAAAATGGGGATGTCTGGTCACCCTGTCCTGGAGCCGTGTGGAGTACGTTTATTATGGATGGATGTGGATGGAGACACTTTCTTCAGCTCATACTCATTGATCCCGTTCACTGCCATTATAAAGCTCGGATACGTCAGGATATTTATTAATATTTCTTTGATTATGTTCATCAGAAAGAAGAAAGTCATATACATCTAGGATGGCTTGAGGGTGAGTAAAGCTTGGGCTTGGAAAAGCCAACTTAAGCCGGGGACACACTTAAAGTCGGCATGAAGCGGAAGTTGCGATTGTCTTTTCTTCTCTACTGTGACGTCTATCTGAGTGAAACAGCATCTGAAATGAGAGGGCGGTACTTGATTTCTTACTTCGGGAATTGATTGGATCGTTGGAAGTTGGGCGTTGCTAATAAAATGGAGGCAGATCTGAATGCCCGTTTGGGAATTTCTCTCCACCGGACTCACTGCGAGCACCTTCACATTACTGTAAGAACCTCATTTATTGAGGATGACGAGGACGATCAACGGCACTAAACAGCGAGAGAGAGACAACACCCTAGCAACCACTCAGAATATCTTAGCAACCACATATCAACACCCTAGCAACCACCTAGAGTACCTTAACTTTTTTATCTAGTTTTCATTTGAAAGTGAACTAATCCTTTAACGGGTTTGTATGTGTATCAGTAAAAAGAGCATTAAACTTTGAAGCATTTTAAACTTTGTGGCTGTAAAAGTGTTTCATATGCTGGAATCTGACAAATCTTTGCTGTGAAACAAGACAGAAGTGAGAACAGACTAAAAAACAGTGTAACAAATTGTCATGAATGGCTGGTTGTAAAGAAGCTCACGACGATGGAGAATACAATAACACTGTCTTTAATCACAAATCTAACATGTAGGAGAGATAAAACACAACCACTTCAACATAAACGACAGAACAATGAACAGACAGAACTAAGAGTTTAAATACACAGACAGAGTAATCAAGGTAAAACAGAACAGCTGCAGGAACTAATTAACAACCAAGAACACTAACTAGGGAACACACACAGACAGCGACACCATGATAATAAAACACAACAAAACTGTTACACAAATAGATTATTCTGAAATGTTACATTTATACTGGACTAATGGTACTTTTCACTAAATCTTCTTTTATTAAACAAAATGTGTATTTAGAGATTGTAAATTACACTCTAATGACTAAATAATCAATTCATGTATAAGATTTTCCTACATTAATAATGAA
The DNA here is from genome assembly GCF_019924925.1 of Ctenopharyngodon idella. NCBI lineage: Eukaryota > Metazoa > Chordata > Actinopteri > Cypriniformes > Xenocyprididae > Ctenopharyngodon > Ctenopharyngodon idella. The sequence continues at coordinate 3,692,500 of NC_067221.1, read as the reverse complement.
AATAGTCCATTTAAATGTTAATTTTTCTATTGTTTCTATATTGATCCCATATATCTAGAGTGATAAATTCACTTATTTTTGGGAGTGAGGACGGATCCAGACTTGGATTGTAACTAGTGTCCTCAAATGCTCCTGTCTTGGTTTGTTCGTTTCTATCATTAAGTTTCCATGTTTTTGCTGGTTTATTAGTGACTGTATGACATTTATTCATGATTCATTTAACTCACACATGAACTGAACATGGATTTGAGTCATTTTCTCTTTCTGTCTTCAGTCTGAGTAGATGCAGAATTACAGAGGAACAGTGTGTCATCCTGACTTCAGCTCTGAAATCAAACCCGTCACACCTGAGAGAGCTGAACCTGAACTGTAATGAACTAGGAGACTCAGGAGTGAAGCACTTATGTGACGTACTGAAGGATTCCCACTGTAAACTGGAGAGATTGAGGTCAGTAACATTCTTCACATACAAGAATCAAAATGCTTAAAAAAATCACTTTAACAGTTTAAACTAAAACACTTTATACTCAATATCTCACAATGAGTCTGAGTTCACATTATATTTGTGCAAAATTCTTCACATTATTGATTTGTTTGTAAGATAATCTCTCTTCCTCTGTTTGTGTCTTTCTAGTCTACTGGACTGTGACATTACAGATGTTTCTTCTTTAACTCAGTCTTTGACTAACTCAAAAGCACTGCAGTTTTTAAAAGATCTTGATCTGAGTGAGAATAAGATTGGAGACTCAAAGCAGCGGCTCAGACACGTGCTACGAGACTCAAACTGTAAACTGAGGTGAGGAAACATCACTGTGATATTAAAGAGATCTTCATTTACCTCTGATATGTGAACAAACCTTTCAGATTTTCATGAAAGGAAATTATCATTTAACTTTATTGCAACAAAGGGTTTGTGTGAGAACAAAATGTGAAGTTATTAAAATGTTCAACACAAAGGAGGAAAGAGAACAAAAGCACACTGTCACAGCTTTATTCAACAACACCTGCTTTATTAACTGTGTCAGTAGTGAATCATTTCAGTTTGAAAATAGACTTGGTCAGATTGTAGGAAAACGCTGCACTCCTGCTAAAATCAGTGCGTTCAGCTTCAGCTCACAGCCGTCCAGCCTCACATGAGAAATGTCTCTGTCTCTAGTGTGTTTTTACTTTGACAAGCAACACGTCACACTACTTTACACTCACTTTACTTTCAGTTATTTACTAAGAGCCCTACAAACATGTCTAAACTAGAGGACAAACGGCTTTAACTAAAGGTCTGTGTTTTAATTCAGAATATCATTTGTATTTGCTCCCTGTGGTTTATTCATACGCCGTACACTCATTAGTTTCTTCTTTACAGTCACTCAATAGGAGTCACACCAACACAAACACACAAACAGATCAACATGATTCATGGTTTAAATGTATTATATTTAAAACACAAATATCTCTGCAAGATCATGTAAAGTCAGTAATTAATCTGATTACAGGAATTTAACTTTTTACTCAAAACAGTGATTGAAATATAGTCACTAATTTGCACTTTGAACACTGATTGTTTTCTCTTCTGTTTCACCTTACAGCATAGATGAAGATAAATTGCCAAACACCTCTAGTAGATTGTTTAAATCATTGTTTAAATCTCTGAAATCATCATGAGAGGAGCAGTAATCATCAGGTGATCCACAGAAGAGTCTCACTACTGTGTCTATGAGGAGAAATAAATGTGTGATTAATGTGTAAATGTGTTTCATACAGATGGAAGAGACTCAGACTTCACAATGAAATAAAGCAGCATGTGTATTAGAAACATGTGATATTGAATGATTAATGTTGCTTTAGTATTCAGACAAATGAAGGTTTAGTTTTATTTAAAGGTGAACAGGAGGAAGAAGCTCAGATGAGTCTGTCAGCAGAAATCTTCAGGCTATTCAGTATCAGGCCTACAAATATAATAATGTTTGGATTGAACTCGTCCAAAATGATTAAAATGTTTATAATCATAAACGTGATTGTCAAGTATAGCACATAAATGTGTCAAAAGATATAAAGTCTACATGTTACTTCAAACATTTACATTATCTCTCTTACATTTTATGCACAGAATATATTTGCTTATTTTTGTTATTCTGTTTTATTTTATATTAAGTTATCTATGTGTCTGTTGTTAATGCACAGATATACAGTATATTGTCTTTGTTCTGTGGATGGAGTCTCTTCTAGTCAGACCAACTAAACATTTTACCAGTTAACAGCATTTGTGTGTCTTTCACTTGCTCTGGTCTAGATCGTCCAATGCACTTTGTTTAGCAATTATAATTTCACCACATTTACATTCACATGCAAATAAAATCATACATATAAAGTTCAGAACAATTGTTTTTGTTTGAAAAGTTCACTTGTCTGTTGTATTATTGAAGCTACATGAGCAGATGCAGAGAGATTCTCCTTCTTAAATAAAGGTGAAGTTGTAGATGTTAAACATAAAATCATATGAGCGATCTTTAGGATTGTTGGAGAAGAAATCATGCTAGGCTGCGTTTCTCTAAGCATTGTGAGCCTCCAGCTTCCAGTATGAATGAAACAGAAATGAAAAACAGAAATTAGCTCTCCATCTTGCTAAGATCACCTCATTTTGGGTGAAAATAGAAAAATAATAATACTAAAGTACTTTGTAACGTAGTAACTTGAATAGTTTTTCCAGCAAACTACTTATTTATTCTTACTTGAGTCAAATTATTTTTCAGTACTTCTTGTACTCAAGTAAATTATTTCTTAAATAGCAATACTTTCCCAGAGTCTCTAATACAGACTACCTTCTGTCCTCAGTAAAGTGTAAACTACACAAGTCTGGGACCTTGATTAATACAAATTTCAATTTCAATTGCTAGCTGCATTTATTTTTGTGCAAGTGAGATGAGTAAAGAGAATCTGTTGCATAAATCATTGTCTGTCTGGTGTCTATAAGCAGTCTGGTCCTAATACAAAACAAAAGGATTGAATGTACATAACAAATACAAACCTCAGGATCTTAGATTAAAGTCCAGAAACAGGGAATATAACAAATGCACTGTTGAAATGTCACTTAAAATGGTCTTAAACAGGATTTAGACACATGTGGTAGAATATCCTCGCTCCAGTACAGTAGGTTTCATTCAGCTGGTTCAAAACCCTCCTGAAAAACACACGAAGAAGAGGAAAACGAAAGGAAATATTGCAATGGAATGCAAGAAGTTTAAGTTCCAATGGATAAAAATTCCAAAAAATTTATAACAAATCAAGAAAATAGTCCTGACATTATATGTGTTCAAGAAATGTGGCTTAAACCTCAATTAAATTTCTTTATTCATGGATACATTGCAGTCAGAAGAGATAGAAATAAAGGAAATGGTGGTGGGGTAGCAACATTTATTAAACAAGATATTGGGTATAGAACAGTTGAGGTAAATGGGGAGAAAGAGGTTGTAGTGGTGGAAATATGGGAAGGTGTACAGAGTATTAAAATAATTAACTTTTATAATCCATGTGACAGGTTAAGCAAAGATAAACTAGAAAATATTGGAGGAAATGGAAGTCATAAAGTGGTATGGTGTGGTGATTTTAATGCACACAGCACATTATGGGGGAGTACAAACACAGATTACAGTGGATTGATGGAGACATTAGTGAGATTAGTGTGTATCAATGATGGAAGATTTACAAAAGTTGATTTGTCACAAGGAAAATATTCGATGTTAGACTTAACTCTAGTCTCTGAAAGTTTAGCTGGAAAATGTGATTGGAAAGTATTAAATCAAAGTACAGTTGGTAGTGATCATTTCCCTATCAGCAGTACAATCGGTTTAGATATAGTACAAATTGTGGTGGAAAGAATGCCAAGGTGGAAATTTAAATCAGCCAACTGGGACAAATTTAAGGAGTTATGTCATAACATAATGTCTGAATTTACTAAGTCTATGGAAGATGTAGAGGATTTTAATCATAAGATATGTGAAGTTCTTCAGAGTACTGCTAAAGAAGTAATAGGTAAGAAGAAGGCTGGTAACAGGAAGAAAGCCGTCCCATGGTGGAATGAGGAGTGTAGTGAGACAATTAGTAAAAGGAATAAAGCACTTAAGAGAGTAAGAAGATCATTTAATCATAATGATTTTATTATTATAAAAAAGCACAGGCCATAGTGAGGAGAGTAATACGGACATCTAAGAGAAATTATTGGGGGGAATTTTGCAACAATATTGGGGAAGATATTGAAATTAATGAAGTTTGGAGTATGATAAGGAAAATGGGAGAGAATAGCAGCATACCTGTATATAATGATAGACTAGTAATATCAGACATCGAACAAGCGGAGGCGCTAGCAGAAACATTTACTAAAGTGCACAGTAACTCAAATTTGTCAGATGAAATGAGGAGGTATAGGGAACAGATCCTGAGTAAGAATCCTCAACTATTGGAAGAAAAAGGACCATCTGGATGTACTTTAGATTCAGAGTTTACTCTGTATGAGCTGAAGAAAGCGCTTGCAGGGGTTAAACAAACTTCCCCAGGAAGAGATGATATTGGTTATGAGATGGTAAAACATCTATCAGAGACATCATTAAGTATAATTTTAAGCCTCTTTAACAAGGTGTGGGAGTCAGGGAAGTTACCAGCTGACTAGAAGCATGGTGTTATAGTGCCAATCGCAAAGCCAGGCAAGGATCGTACACAACCACATAACTACAGGCCCATAGCATTAACATCAAACCTTTGTAAACTGATGGAACGTATGTTAATGAGCAGATTGGTGCATATCATTGAGAAGAAAAACCTTTTCTCACCATATCAAAGTAGTTTCCAGAAAGGGCGAAGCACAATGGACTCTGTGCTCTGTTTGGAAGCTGAAATAAGAAAGGCACAAGTAAACAAGGAAGTGTTAGTAGGAGTATTTTTCGATGTTGAAAAAGCATACAACATGATGTGGAAAGAGGGACTTTTAATAAAATTAGAAGGAATGGAAATAAAAGGAAGAATGTATAATTGGATCAAGAATTTCTTGTTTAAAAGAACTATACAAGTTAGTTCTGCATTTTCTCAGATATGTCAAATAGAGAATGGAGCACCTCAAGGAAGTGTTAGCAGTCCTATTCTGATTAATCTAATGATTAATGACATTTTTACTCAGATAGACACGGGGATAGGAAGGTCCTTGTATGCAGATGACGGCGCAATGTGGGGCATGTGGAGAAGTGTGTGCAGAACGCTGTTAAAAAAGTAGAACATTGGGTTAATGAATGGGGTTTCTGTTTCTCTGTAGCAAAAACTCAGGTGATCTGTTTTACAAAAAGAAAAATTAATCCAATAATGAATATTAAAATGTATGGACAACAATTGGAGCAGGTGTCAGTAATTAGATTTCTGGGAATGTGGATGGACTCAAAAATATTCAGAAAATGGTAGACAGAGGTAAAAAAGCGATAAATATAATGAAGTGTTTGGCAGGAGTTGAATGGGGGGCATGTCGTCAGTCTCTTAAAAAAAAGTATATACTGTGCACTGAGAAGAGCAGCTATTGATTATGGCAGTATGGTGTATAGTTCTGCATCTAAAACACAACTTTTAAAGATTGAGGCAATTCAATCACAAGCACTGCGAATATGTTGTGGAGCAATAAGATCATCTCCAATAACAGCAGTACAAGTAGAGATGGGTGAAATGCCTCAAGATATCCGAAAAATTAAAGATGAGATACTGGATTAATATAAAGGGACACTTAGATAGTCATCCAGTTAAGAAAGTTCTGAAGGATTGCTGGGGAATATGAGTATAAAAAACTATCGAGCTTTGGATGGACTGCTAATGAGGAGGCACGGAGTATGGGAATTAGTGACATCAATATTGCCCCTTCTGTGGCAACTTCAGCAATTCCTCCTTGGCTTTTCCCTATGCCTGTAGTTGACATTCGGTTATATGAAGAAAAACATAACAAAGAAATATGTTAACAAATATAGCAGTGCAGCAATACATTGAACAAACATATTATAGCATATTACAGATATACACGGATGGCTCTAAAGATCCTGAATCTGGAATAACAGCAGCAGCTCCAGTCTATATACCCCAATTCAAAGTCAAAATATCAAAAAGAATTTCAGATCATATATCTGTTTTTACTACAGAGATAACAGCAATATTTCAAGCACTTCAGTGGATAGAAGAAGCACAGCCGACAAGAACAGTAATTTGTACAGACTCCCTTTCAGTTTTAAATAGCTTGTTAAGTGGAATATCAACAGCGAGACAAGATATGATATTTGAAGTGATGCAGAGTCTATTTAGAATAAGACAGTCTGGAATTATGGTAAATTTCCTATGGATACCATCACATATGGGTGTGGAAGGAAATGAGGAGGTAGACGATCTGGCTAAACAGGCTTTGAAACATGCACAAATTGACATTAAAGTGTCATTGAGTAAAGCGGAAGTAAAAGGGTTAATTGCAAATGAAACAAGAAAGAAATGGCAGAAGGAGTGGGATAGTGGAACAAAAGGTAGACGCTTTCATCATATTCAAGAGAAAGTAGGTCTAGAAAGAAGAAAGTCTGGCAACAGGAAAGAAGATGTTTTAATGTCAAGAATGTGTATTGGACATTGTTCATTAAATCAGTGTCTGCGTAGAATGGGGAAGCATGAAAATGGAAACTGTGATAAATGTGGTCAAGCAGAATCAGTAGAACACGTACTTATAGAGTGTGATTTAAACTAATTCAAGCTTTAAGATCTTTCGGAATAAATAATTTGTCTCTTCAGGTTCTGTTAGGAAATGGCCCAAAACAATCAAGGATATTTCATGAATTAATTACTTTCTTAAAACAAACAAGACTGATCAATAGAATTTAGAATAGAGTTGTATTTTTTTTTTTTTTTTTTTTTAATTATTGTTTTCGAACTTCCCAACCATTATACGCTCCACACTCCTATCCAGTAGGTGGCGGGAATGCACCATTTCAGTTGGTCTGTCAACCGCCATTAACACCAGAAGAAGAAGAAGAAAACGAAAGTAACGATCATCACTGTGAACAACATCAACAGAGATACCAAATAAACATGTTGCTCTCTGGATTTGATCCTTGCGATGTTCCAGAAAACATTCACAATGATAACCAAATCTAACACTCGCGGTCATTTATGAATATTTAATCCACAATTCATCGATCAGCAAGAGATTATGAGAACGACTCGCGCTGACAGACAACAAGAGTAGGAGGAAAAAGAGGACGTTTATATAAAATACTTATAATTTCTCTTCGTAGTGGACAAGACTTCAAGAAAGTAAGTGAGGGGGTGGGGGTGTATTTTTCAATAACCCTCAATAATCAACTTATTGAGAAACGGTTATTGAAAACGAATATGTTTCTGAAGGATTTCTCTTCCGGTTTAGGCTGTTGATTTTGTGATGCGAAATCGAAAGTATTTTTGAACCAGACATTTACAGTAAACATGTAGATGAAGCCTAACGTTTTATTTATTTATTTATTTATTTTTTATTAAATCGAATATTTCAGTTCATATATAACAATTATGATTAGTAGTTATACAGTATGATCATTATAATTCAGGTTACATTTACTCTACTTTTTTCAAATGATTCTAAAATAATTATGAATTCAACCATCATTGTGAACTTGAAGTAATGATTAAATGACAAACGATTAAACAATTAATAAAGATTGGGTAAATATGACTGTAAAATTATATTAAACTGCAATAGAGAATATAACAAATTGAGTAAATTTCTGTTTCCCAGTGAATTCATATTTAGAGTCATGAGTCAGTTAAACTCATTAAACAATCTGAAATTATTAAGACCATTCAGTTATTTTACATGACAATATATTTGTAACTCACTTTATTTTATACATTGTTTTTGCTGTTGTTTCTAACTCATCATTCTTCATTATTTTCTTCAGTAACTGCCATGTTCTTCATCTCTGTAAAATCTTGTCATTTCCAGGTCCTGCTGAACGATTGATTGTTTTCTCAAACCAGTGCTGATCAGAGGAGCGAGGAAAGGACTCTCTCTCTAAGATGAGTCTCTCAGAGAAACACAGGTAAGACTGCGTCTGTTTCACACAATCATTTTAAACTACTGGAGTTTGTTTTTTCCTGTAAATAACAAAACTTTAAACATTGTTTTATATTTCTTCAATTTTGAACTTCTTAAATTAACTCTGACATTGTCTATAAAACTCTGTTTGTCACAGGACTCTATAGACAATATCACAGTTAATAATTTGTTAATTACCTTATAAACGCGACCACACTGAATTAATCCAAATACATGACTTTGGTTTTTAGATCATAAAATTATTGACAGATATTAAGAAACAACTGTAAACTTAATTTAATTGAAGTATGTTAACAAAACTGTGTCACACACACATTTCTGCTCTCCATTTCTGTTCATTAAAAAAACTTGATATGTTCTCTTAAAATGTTCAAGGATTTTTAACATATTTAATCTCACTCATGTACAATAAAGAAATCATTAAAACAATCTGAGCCAGAAAAATAAAATGATCGTAAACTGTAAATTGTGTGAGTGTGTGCATTTCTGTGGAGGATTAGATAAAGACACGGATGTGTTTCAGACACAGTTGAACCTCCTTTACTAAAGTGTTTTTCTCTCTGTTCTTTGTGTCATTAGTGTAAGATCAGGATCACATGTGTCCAGCTCTGTGTCTCTGAAGAGTGATCGGTCAAAAGGTATAGGACAAGACTTCAGTGAGAAAACACCATCATCTAATAAAAGGTATTTCATGTTTCTAAGTTTTGGTCACACGTTGACTGTGTTAAAAAAGTTGTATCAGTGAATATCAATCATGGAACATTTTCAGATCAAATATTTATCATGTTTTCAAGTTATCAAGTTTTCATGGCTAATGTTCTTTTTTCTAGCTTTCTGTAATATTTTGCCTAGAAAATCAGTATTTTATTGTATTTATTTGATTACAGGCTTCAATATGAGACATTAGACTCAGACGTTCAGACTCACAGGAACCACAAGAATTTCAAAGACAATCTCCTGTGGATCTTCCAGGTAGGAAAACACATTTTCATAAATGTTTAATATTTATACCGAACAAACATTATTTGTTATTGAACAAAGAAATTTAATTTAATTACTCTTAATCACTTTTTCCCTTTAAAGCACTTTTTTTTTCTATTTGTGAAAAATAACAGCTGGTTAGCATGTTAGTGTTTTAATTTGATTTTTCATTTTTGCGGTATTATAATTATTGAATAAATAGTGTTGACCAAATGTAGATGTACAAATTGGTTTAAATTGTGTTATTCTGTCTTTTTTCTTACTTTTGTTTGTAGGATCTTGAGAGCAAAATAATCACATTTCTGAAGAAAGAGCTGGAAAAGTTTAAGAAAATATTACAACATGAGAACAGAGAAAACTTTGTGAAGGACTTTAATGAGAATAGATGCAGTATCAAAGCAGCAGCTCTTGATCTCACACTACATTACCTGAGAGAGATGAAGCAAGATGAAGCTGCTGATGATCTAGAAGGTCAGAGACTCATGACCATCTGTCAGATTGTCACTTATTAATGTAGACTATCTATAAAACTATAAATTAAGACTAAAACTATCTATTTTTTGTTCCTGTGTTTAGATGAGCTGATCTTCATTCATCAGCTAAAATGTGGCCTAAAGAAGAAGTATCAATGTGTGTTTGAAGGAATTGCGAAGCAAGGTGACTCCACACTTCTGAATAACATCTACACAGATCTCTATATCACTCAGGGTGGCAGTGAACAGGTCAATACTGAACATGAGGTCAGACAGATTGAAGTTGCTTCCAGGCGTCATGAATCTCAAGAGATTCAGGTTAAATGCACAAATTTGTTTGAAGCTCCTGAACAAGACGAGGAGATCCGAACTGTACTGACAAAAGGAGTCGCTGGCATCGGAAAATCAGTCTCTGTGCAAAAGTTTGTTCTGGACTGGGCTGAAGGAAAAGAAAATCAAGATATCAGTTTCATATTTCCTCTTCCATTCAGAGAGATGAACTTAAAGGAGAAAGAAAAACTAAGTTTGATGGACCTTATAACTCATTTTTTCCCAGAGACAAAAGGACTGAACCTTACAAGAAGGAATCAATTCAAAGTCCTGTTCATCCTTGATGGATTGGACGAATGTCGCCTTCCTCTGAAGTTTGATTGTAATGAGACGTGGTGTGATGTATCGTCACCAGCCTCTCTGGATGTTCTCCTAACGAACCTCATGAAGGGAAATCTGCTTCCTTCTGCTCTCATCTGGATCACCACCAGACCAGCAGCTGCCAGTAAGATTCCTCCTGACTGTATCGACCGGCTGACAGAGATACGAGGATTCAGTGACGCTCAAAAGCAAGAGTACTTCAAAAAAAGATTCGCGGATCAGAATCAGGCCATCACATTCATTGATCATGTTAAAAAATCAAAGAGTCTCTTTATCATGTGCCACATCCCAGTCTTCTGCTGGATTTCAGCCACTGTTCTCCAGAACATTCTGGAGGAGAAAAGAAATAATGATGTGAAAAACAATCAGGCTGATGAGATCTCTAAAACACTACAGGAATCAAATACTGAAGACACTCCCAAGACTCTGACACAAATGTACACACACTTTCTCCGCTTTCAGATCCAGCAGAGCCGCCGAAAATATGATGGAGAATACGCAGCAGATGTTTCCTGGGATAAAGACGCCATCCTTTCACTGGGGAAACTGGCATTTCATCAACTGGAAAGAAACAACGTGATCTTCTATGACACAGACCTGGAAGCCTGTGGTATTGACGTCTATAAGGCATCAGTGTACTCAGGCATGTGTACCCAGATCTTTAAGGAGGAAACAGGGATCATTCTTGGTACCATGTACTGCTTTGTTCACTTAAGCATTCAAGAGTTTTTTGCAGCCCTTTATGCACATCTGTTTCTAGACATCGACAAGAAAAGTGTGTTTGTTCATGAGTCTACAGAACAGGAAAACAAAAATGAAACCATGATTGATTTTCTGAAGACTGCAGTGGACGAGGCGCTCAAGAGTGACAATGGACACTTGGACCTTTTCCTTCGCTTCCTCCTCGGTCTGTCACTCCAGTCCAATCGACGACTCTTACGGGGTCTGTTGACACAGCGAGACGGCAATGACCAGAGCAACAAGGAAATAGTTCAGTACATCAAGCAGAAATTAGAAGGTAATCTGTCTGCAGAGAGATCCATCAATCTGTTCTACTGTCTGAATGAACTGAACGACCAAACTCTGGTGAAGGAGATTCAGACCCACCTTAGCAAAGGAAGTCTCTCATCTGGTGACCTTTCACCTGCCCAGTGGTCTGCTTTGGTCTTTGTGTTGTTGACATCAGAGGAAGAGCTAGAGGAGTTTGAGCTCAGAAATTCAAAAAATCAGACGAGTGTCTCATTAGATTATCGGCAGTCATCAAAACCTCCAGAAGAGCTCTGTAAGTCATTTAACATGTTTTGTCATGTTTTGCTCTCATCTGAAAAATGCATTTATCTACATTATTCTATAGTGATTCCCCATCATGAAAATTAACTTAAAGGCCCTGATATACAAGCAAAGTTCTTTTTCGTTCTTCGTTTAGGGTAAAACGAAGTTCGAATATACGTGAGCAGCGATATACTGTAATTGAACATCTGACACCACCCACACTGCTGAGAGCGACGGTTAAATGAATATGTACAAATGTTGCCCGCTTTCCTCTCAGTAACAAAATAAACACATTAAAACTGAGAAACTAGCAAGGATTTGTGGATATGTTTGTTTGCACAAGCTCTGTAATTCGGCACTCCAGCAAAGTCACGTCGCGTTTATATGATAACACTTTATACAGTATATTCGTTCGGCCTGATTTTGTTCGAAATGATTCACATCAGTTTGTACTTCGATTTCATTTGAAGTGTATCGGGGACTTTACCCAGTAAAGCCTGACATATGAAATAATAGTCTGAAAAAATCTATTTTTTTAATGGAGACAGTTTATCAAATATTTAGACAAAATATAAAAGAATCATTTAAAAATGTTTGCGTATTTGTTTTTGTTACAGATGTTATTTATATTGCCAAAAATAAAATAATTCTGAAAGGTTATGATATAAAACAAGAGATTTTTATATAACAGGCTAAATAAAGTACAATTATATTATCAGTTGGTACTCTGTATCTCCCAATAATTTGATATTTTAAATGCTTAGTTTTATGAGAAAGTGCTTTAGTTTTAATTGTGTTTTGTACTGCAATAAGTAGATGATTGAGAGATTTACAAATAAACATTTATCAAAAGTCTGTTGTATCATATTTGATGTACACATTTAAGATGGTTTTCTAAAAATTTTTTTTTTTTATCTAGTTTAAATTAAATATGTATTTCTAATTGAGTAAATATTAAGTAAAATAAATATAAATTTAATTTCAGCAATTGTTATGGATGTGTTTATACTATCATTAAATTAATGATATTTCACCCATTGGCCCTGCTCTCTAAGATATCAGCGGTCGGCCATCGGTTGACCAGTAATCAAAGAAACCTCAATCGCTTTAATCCAGTAAATGTTAATCTTAAAATATTAATAACTAATACAATTTAAGTAATTTTAGATTTAGTAGTAATTTTAGATTAGATTTAAGTAATCTTAGCTTAAATCATTAAAGATTTCATTGCAACAAGACATATACATGTGAATGCAGGGCATTTTTTCAGACATCCCTAACCCTAAAATTTACATAAACTCCAGGAACATAATATTTACATAAATTCTCAAGCTTTGTTGTTGTTGAGCAACCGAAGCGTGAGCTGTTGAAGCAACGCCTTCTTTTGGAAAGCGGGCTGCAAGCAGCAGCTCATTTGCATCTAAAGGGACACACACAAAAAAGGCACGTTTTGCTCACACCCAAATAGGGGCAAATTTGACAAGCTATAATAAATGATCTGTGGGGTATTTTGAGCTGAAACTTCACAGACACATTCTGGGGACACCAGAGGACTTATATTACATCTGTGAAGGGGCATTATAGGTCCCTTTAAGTGTCCCCAAAGAAGTGAGCCAAGGCAACAGTGGCAAGAACCCAAACTCCATCAGGTGAAAGAAATATAGAAAAAAATCATTGGAGAAAACCAGGCTCAGCTATAAA